>NC_057402.1:52715824-53320751 GCF_019320065.1 Cervus canadensis
GGGGAAATAGAGGAAGCCATAGAGGCAACTCCTGAAAGAAACTCATGGATCACAGGGTGTCAAGGAAGAGATGATTCCAAGAAAGAAGCCATCAGCAGTGAGAGTGTCCGTGTGTGATGCAACCTCACATGCCTTGGGTCCCTTCACCAAGCAGGCTATCTTTCAGCCTATGTCAGGGCTGTGTCCTTGAAGCTGCAGCAGGTGAGCCCATGTTGTGGTGTGAGGAGCAGCCCGCAGGAGGGAAAGAATAACCAGTGACTACAGGACACTTTCCCAAGCTTAGCGGTGGAAGGGAGGAGTGGAGACATGGTGGGTGATGTGTGTTGCCATCAAGTGATTGGAGTAATGGTACTATTGCTAAGAGACAGTTGCTATTGTGGCAGGAAGGACTTGAACAGGTGTCTAAGCAGAAGGGAAAGAGCCAGCAGAGGTGATGTGCAGAAAAGAGAGGGAATGTGGTGGACAGCCTTTGATGGAAGAGCTCATCTGTTTCAGAAAGTGCAGAGAAGAAAAGAGACCCCCAAGAATGACCCCCATGAGGATGACCCCCAAGAATGTGACAAATCCAGTCTGGAAGTTGAGAACACTCCCGCCCCATGGAATTATCTTCTGTTAAGTAGGAGTAGATCTTGTCCTGAGAGGAATGGCAAGGTGATATTTTCTGATCTTCTGCTTCAGTGTTTCTTTCACAAAATGGCCAGTAAACCCATGTAAGGGTGCTGACCCAACATGAGTCACCAGGAAAACACATGTAAACAATGAAATGCTTGTTTCATTTTGGTCACCAGACCGATAGCAGCATGTGTCGGTGATGAGGTGGAGCCACTGGAACTCTCCTTTGATGCTGGTGGGGTGCACAGAGGTACAAGTGCTTGGGAAGAATTCTTTGGCAGTGCCTACGAAAGCTGAAAGCATATACTAACTCTGGGATCCAGCATTCCACTTCTGGGCATAAATCCAACAGAAATGAGTGTTTAGGCCCACTTATTTATATATGCTTAGGTAACAGTAGGGCTTCCCTTATAGCTCAGTTGGGAAAGAATCTGCCTTCAATGCAGGAGACCTGGGTTCAATTCCTGGGTTGGGAAGATCCCCTGGAGAACGAAATGACAACCCACTCCAGTATTCTTTCCTGGAGAATCTCATGGACAGAGGAGCCTGGTGGGCTACAGTCCATGGGGTCACAATAGTCGAACATGACTTCACAACTAAACATATATATGCACATAGGTAACAGTATCTAAAACAGCCTTATGCATAAACCCCCAAACTGGAAACAGTCCGGATATCTATCAGTTAGTAGAATGGGTAAATAAATTATAGAATATTCATACAGTGGACTGCCACACAGCATAAGAAAGCAAGAGCTTGTATATATATATCTCAATATGGATGGATCTGTCAAAAGACGTCAGACTCAGAGAGTCATATTAATAAGAGTTAGAAAGAAGAAAGGTTGGACTTCCCGGGTGGTGCAATGGATAAGAATCCACCTGCAGATGCAGGGGACCCGGGTTCAATCCTTGGTCCAGGACGATTGTACATGCCGTGAAGCAGCTTTAAGCCCATGCACCACAACTACTGAGGCCAAACTCTGGAGCCCCAGAGCCACAAGTACTGAAGCCTGTGATCTGCTGCAAGAGGAGCCCCTGCAGTGAGCAGCCCGCACACCGCAGCTTGGGAGCAGCCTCCCACTCTCTGCGACTGGAGAACGGCCACACAGCAGTGAAGACCTGGTGCAACCAAAAATAAGGAAAATAAATACTTTTTTTAAAATGGAAAAATTAATTAAAGTAATAGAGGCCAGAATGATAGTTACTCTTGGACTTTGGGAGAATGAGGACAGCAGGGAAGCCCTGATGCTACTGGAAATGTTTTAGTACGGGGGTGGGTACAGACGCAACAAGTCACCGGTGTTCCCTTAATCTTGTGCACATCACAGAACATAAGGTATCATGTTTAAAAAAATAAAAATAAAACCCTACCAACAAGGATGTGGCCAGACCCCAGCACCTCTCCCTGGGGGCTGCCAGAGCAGCACAAGGCTGATGTTTTTCTTTTTCTCACTAATAACTCTTTACCACCCACTCTTTTATAAGCATTTTTTTCCAAGAGATATTAGCAAAATGCAGTCAGCCCTTAGTACCCATCTGACAGAGACAGGGTAAAAAGTGTCTCTGTAATTAAAGCTATAACTTCTCCGTTACACCTACAATCTCTCAGGTTCAGCCCTCCAGCACCCAAAGACTTTCTCTCTCACTTCCTGATTTCTTGACTGCAGCTTCTTACATTTTGATTACATTTGCTTCAAAGTTGGGGCTCTGTTCTAGTTCAGAACAGATTCCTAAAGTTTCCTACCAACAAATCAATAGTCTTCAGGGCAGAAGGCAAAAATCAATCTCGCTTTCCTGCATCTGTCTCTGTCTCAGTGACTCTGTCTGTTAGAGTGCTTGGCCCGGGGAGAGGCAGCCTGGTGGCCATCTGTCGGTCTGTCCATCTGTCTGGCAGTCCAGGCAGGCAGGACATATGCCCTCTCCCTGTGCCCTGCCCGTGGCATCACGCTGTCGTGCTATCTGGAGGGTTGGCTGCAGGAGGGGCTGACGGGGGGCCCTGAGGGGACAGAGAGAGGCCACAGAAGCCTAAGGCAAGACTTGTGTCCCAGAGGCCTTCATCAGTAGCTCCCACAGACCTAGGGGATGAGCCCCCTGCCGTCAGCCCGGGCCATCAGTGCTGTCCCTGGGCCACCCACGAATTCATCAGTAGATGGGGCAGAGTTCCTAAAAAGAGCAGCACAGATGATTAAGGACTGATGGCCTTGATTTATGTATGAAGATAAGAAGGACTCAATCTGCATAGGTTAATGTAATGAGGATGGAGTTTTCAGGGAAGTTCTGATAACCACCCGCATGCTAAGGCTTCATACACATCAGAGAGGGAGAGGGGAAGTGGATGATGGCTTGGAGAGAAGGTGCCCAAAGCCTGTTATTGCCATAGTTACCATCATCACCAGGGGCTGCTCCCCGCCGCCTTTGATGGAAAATGGAACGGAATGCAGCCTGCTCTTCGGGCGTGGGCTGTGGTCATCGGTGTTCACTGACACAGATCCAATCTGCTCGCTCTTTCATTCATCCAGAAAATAGTTCCCAAGTGCCCACTCTGGGCTGGCCGCTGTGCTAGGCACAGGAAACCAGGGCTGAACAGGATGGAACTTGTCCTTGGGGAAACTGCATCTTAGGAGGGGGAGGGAGAACAAGAAACCAGAAAACCAGAAATGTCCGAGGCAGCGTCACATAATGAGGAGAGAGCCATGTAAACAATAAAACATGGCAGGAAAAAGTAAGGAATCTCAGATGGGCTGCAGGATTGCTCTAGGTGGGGTGTCCCGGGCTCCCTGTGAGGATAGGGCCCAGCCAGGTAAAGACATAGGGTAAGAATGTCCTGGGAGCTCCCCTGTAGCTCAGCGGTAAAGAATTCGCCTGCCAATGCAGGGGACGAAAGTTTGATCCCTGGGTTGGGAAGATCCCCTGGAGAAGGGAATGGCAACCCACTCCAGTATTCTTGCCTGGAGAATCCCATGGACAGAGGAGCCTGGTGGGCTATAGTTCATGGGGTTGCAAGGAGTCAGACAGGACTTAGCAGCTAAAACAACAACAGAATGTCGTAAAAGAAGAATCAGCAAGTGCAGAGACTAGGGGCTTGAATGGATTTGGTCTGTTCCAGGGGGAAGAGAAAAGGACTGGGTATGGCTGGGGAGTCAGTATGGCATGGGGGAGAGACAGGCAAGTAGGGGTGAGGTCCTGAAGATCATGTCTGTACCAGGATGAGAAAGAATGTCAAATAATACAAAAATACTGTGTTTTTCTTAAAATCTGACTTGTGCTATTTTCTTTGCAGAGCTCAGCCTCCCTGATTATGCTTTTCTCACCCGAATATTAAAATTAATTTGCATTCCTTTGGCACATACCAGCTGATTGATGTAGTCAATTGACCTAGAGGTCTGTTGATTGGCAAGCATGAGGCAGCCTAAACTGGAAAATTGGCCATGCACAGTCTACATGGAGGATAAATGACATGCAGTAATTTAAAGCTGAGTTTAGATGAAATGAATAAGAACAAAACCAAACAAGAGATTGGAACCCCTAGGATCCTTTGGTCCTCCTAAGATGCCTTGAGTCTCTGAGAATCAGAAATAACAGGTTTATAGTCCTGCTGCCTTGCAGATAGCTCTGTTTATAAGAAGGTATTGGGGGTGGGGGATAAAAATGTATGCCAGTTACTCACCAGGAGCTACAAAATGTATTGATTTGATCAATGCTACTTCCTGAGAGGTTGCGGGGCTGGTTAAAACACTGTCTCTCTCTAGGTTGGTGAGTTCTGGGGCCTCTGTTTAAACAACCTCCAGACCCTTCTTTGCCTGAAGAGGAGAAAATCCCCAAATGATCTTGAGCCCCCTTCCCGCACCGCCTGGGAAACAGAGGACACATTGCTAACACGCATGCGTGTTTCTCAGCCCATCTGCCCTGTCTGTCGGTTGTTCTCACAGCAGCTGGGGCTGTTTCCCGTGAGGGTTCCCCGCTTAGCATGAGAGGTGTATGACTTACATGCCTCATCACTGTGAGTTTTTACATGTCTGTGTCCCCCCAGTTATCCATGGGCTCCTTGAGGGTAGAAATGAGGCTGTTAGCAGAGACTTCGGGGTACAGGGGAGGAAGTGGCACCACGGTATTGTCATGGGGGATTCTGTTCACGCAGGGCTCGGCTTCGGGGATGGCGCCCAGTGTCTGCATTGACTGGCCCTGCTCCCCCGGCTAATGGTTCCCGCCCCTCTGCTCTGCTCCAGGGATGACTGCGATCCCATGTGCCTGTCTGGGCATCTTCCTGGGCGGTCTCCTGGTGAAGAAACTCAGCCTGTCTGCCCTCGGGGCCATTCGGATGGCCATGCTCGTCAACCTGGTGTCCACCGCTTGCTACGTCTCCTTCCTCTTCCTGGGCTGTGACACGGGCCCCGTGGCTGGGGTTACGGTTCCCTATGGAAACTCGTAAGTCTCAGAAAGGTCTCTCACACACACACACACACACACACACACACACACACACACCCGCCCCACCGTCCCCTGCCCGCCCAGGGATGCCAAGACCCTCTCTCCGGAGTAGGTTAATGGAGCCAGCTTCGTCCCTAGTGACCCTGACCCAGAAGTTGATGATGCCCCTGCATCTTCCGCCCAGGGTTGAAGGATATACGTGAACCTTCTGGGTGGAGAGGACAGAATTCCACTTAAAGGCTGTCTCCCAGAACGGCCAGGGGAGCACTGGGGAGACAGGCAGACACTCACTCCCCAGAGGACTCAAGTGCCTATTTTTGGCATTTGATTTTAGGAATGAAGTGAAGATAGAAAATTAAAAATAGGTTTTATTTTAAAATTCAGCTTATAATAGAAGACAGAAGTGTGTGTGTTAGTAGCTCAGTTGTGTCCGACTCTTTGCAACCCCATGGACTGTAGCCTGCCAGGCTTCTCTGTCCGTGGGATGCTCCAGGCAAGAATGCTGGAATGGCTTGCCATTTCCTTCTCCAGGAGATCTTCCCAACATAGGAGTCGAACCCAGGTCTCCTGCATTGCGGGTGTATTCTTTACAGTCTGAATCACCAGGGAAGTCCATAAAATAGAAGAGACTTCAATAATTCCTTAAACAATCAGAATCTATCATTAGACTCACATAGTAATCGCAGGGCCCGACCCATGGTGGGTGTTGATAAGTGTGGGGTGGGGGAGGAGGAGAGAAGGGAGGGAAGAAAGGAAGGAGTTTTGCTCTTACAGGACATCTTATTTCCTATCTATTATCCCAAAACTTTGAACTGAAGTTGGATCAGACTTGTCCTTAGAGGGCATTGTGGAGAGTCCTGATATATCTAGTACCAGTGGCTGTTCCTTTTTGTACATGAGCCTCTGCATCTACCTGGGAGTCCAGTCTGGAGCATCAGGGCTGCAGCATGGTTGGCCCGCAGGATCCCAGTTCCTCTCCACACCAGTCTCCTCCTCCGAGCAGGCCACGCGGCTTTCTCCTGACATTAAGTCAGACAGAGCCGGGCTTGTCTGCCACCCTGTGAGGTCAGACAGACAGGATGGAAGCACACTGGCCAAGGCATCTTCTGTATATCCCTGCACAGTCCAAACACCAGCGCCCTTCCTTCCCTGTACCATGGCTGCAGTGGCCACTGTGACCCCAGAGGGCAGGGGGCTGTCAATGGGGATCCAGAAGAAGCTGACCTTTCTCTGATGGATGCCACCTGTCCTCTCTTTTCCAGCTCAACGCCTGGCTCGGCCCTGGACCCCTACTCATCCTGCAATAAAAACTGTGAATGCCAAACTGACTCCTTCACTCCAGTGTGCGGGGCAGACGGCATCACCTACCTGTCCGCCTGCTTTGCTGGCTGCAACAGCACGGTACTGGTGATTTTCTGATGGGATGCGATGGGGCCGGGGGACACAGACAGGCAGAGTAGCGTAAAACCCCAGGTCGGGGGCAAAAGTAGACAACCTCCCGTGTCCTGTAGTCTGTGTCCCTGCACTGTGAATTGTCTCAGCCTCTGCCCTGCTCTGGTGGAGAATTCTCCATGAGAAAGATGGGAGGCCTATCAGGCCATCCAGCTGCTTCATGCTAAATCAGATAGGTTTCCAAAAAGTGTCACTGAGCAATTTTAACAGAGAGTAAAACTTCAAAGGAAGCTGTATGGAGCCAGAGGAAAAGATTATGGTTCAAAGCTAGGAGTAGGATGACTCCACAGGTAATGAGCTCCCCATCAACAGAAGTATGTAAAGAAAGGTTAGAACCATTTATCAGGGAAGACCTCTTTCATACCTGAGACTATGCAATGCTAATTCAGCATCTTCTCTACTCAGTTCCCTTTGCCTTTATCTTCTCAGCTAGATGCCTCCCACCTTTTTCCATCTTGCCACTATCATTTCTTTTGGTTTGCTTTTTTGTTCTTGTATTTGTTTCTGGGTTTTTCCTTCTCAACATGAATTATACAGTTGACTCTCAACCTGCATGCAACTTTCCACATTCTCTGCGTGAAAACCTGAGGCTACGGGACTGGTCACCTAGTCCTGCTGATCCCACCTGTACCTGCCCTTCTGCATCCACTCCGCACTGCCCTGCTGCAGGCCCCTCATCTCTCACTTGGACCAGTGTAGTCGTTGCCTCCCTGGCCTTACAACTCAGGACGGGCCCCTGCTGGTCTGTCTTCTCCGTTGCAGCCAGAATGATTGCTGTAATATTGCATATTGTTCAGTCGCTCAGGCATGCCTGACTTTTTGGACCCCATGCCCTGCAGCATGCCAGGTTTCCCTGTCCTTCACTGTCTCCCAGATTTTGTTCGGATCACGTCCATTGTGTCAGTGATGCCACCCAACCATCTGATCCTCTGTCGTCCCCTTCTCCTCCTGCCTTCAATCTTTCCCAGCATCAGGGTCATTTCCAATGAGTTGGCTCTTTGCATCAGGTGGTCAGTGTTCATCAATATTCAGTGTTGATTGTTTGATCTCCAGGATTGACTGGTTTGATCTCCTTGCTGTCCACAGCATGATGTATACATTTATTTCCTAATATTGGACCATCCTTGCATTCTAGAATGAATTCCACTGTTTTGTTTTGTTTTCAGCCATGCCACATGGCTGGCAGGATCTTAGTTCCCAGACTGGGGTCTGAACCCAGGCCCAGCAGTGAGAGCACAGAGTCCTATCCACTGGACTGCCCGTTGTTCAGTTCCTCAGTAACACTGCATAGGACCCTTTCTGCTCAGTTAGAAGATAAGGTCTAGGCACTGAGCTGGGTTTCTGTCTTCAGCACGTGTCTGTCCCCCCTCCATGCTCTTCAGCTGTGCTTCCTTTCAGGTTGGGTATTCCGCTTTCCCCACACAACATGTGTCTTTTCCTACTTCTTCCTCCAGTCTGATAACTCCTACTCACCCGTCAATACCCTACTCAAATGCCCCCTTCTCTGTGAAACCATCCCTGCCCTGCTTTATCTGTGAGATTCTTGCCTCTGCAGTCTTGCTACCTGTCTCTCCTGGAGGCACTTTTCTCGTTTTGCTGCAGCGATCTGTTAAAAGGGTTTGTCATCTGCCCTGACCTGTGAGTTTCCTAAGTGAGACCTGGCGCCCACAAGTGCTCTGTAAATGTCTGGAGATGCAGAGATGGAAAGAAAGACAAGAAGCCTTGAGTGGCTGCTTTCTAGGAACTTAGAATTGACATCATTTGTTTTTCTGCTTTACTTATTGTGTGTCTTTTGGGTGCAGCCATTTCTTTGAAGGAAGAAAACTGAATTATTTGTTTTCATTTCCAAAGACCTCATTTTTCCTTTCCATTTACCACTAGATTTTTGGCTAGTTATTAACATTTTTCTATAGAGAAAATAAATCACCCTCAGGCGGGGGTGGGAGGGTGGAGGGGGGCAAGGACTGATTTTTTTTTTTTTAAGTAGATAATCAGACAGTTTCCTTAAGTGGGTGGAAATGAATTTTTAAAAAGAGATGGGACCTTGAGAATGGTTAAAATAAAAGTACAAGCTATTCTTTTTCATGACAACAATTTCATTAACACTTTAATATCTAAGAGCAAAGCTGTATTATAAATCAAGTTTGGTTACTCTACTGTTGCTAAGAATGACATTGACTCAGTATAGGCTAGTGTCCTGAGACCAAAGCAGTGTATTCCAGAGTGTTCTCGGACCAAAAAAGCAGTCTAAAAACTGTGTGTCTCCTGTTCTTCCCTGGACGAGAGGCTTATTGAAGAAGAGCTTAATCAGGCCCAGGTTTGCTTCTAGCTCCTGAAGCAGCAAGGTGTGGAATGCAATTATCAACAGAGGGCAAGCATCTCTGATTCCCTCTGGACACGTGGTTTATTCCCCAGACACCTGCCTCTTCTTCACAGTATCAGAGGCCTCATATTGTCTGCTGGGGTGCAGGTGATGCAGAGAGGTGATACCCCCCTGCAATTACAAGGCAGAGATTGAGAAAGTCCTGGGGTTGGAGTGGGAGTCACACTCTCCCCACAGAGACAGGTCTCTGGATGCCTTGTCTTCCAGTGGGTGGACGAGGGCTTTAGGGTCACAGAGCTATGCGTACCCTGGAAAGGGGCCTTTGTGACAGTCTAGCCCTAAAAATAACCGCAACTATGAAACCTGCAACACCAGCAAGCTCCTCTGAGAGCCTGTGTGGGCCAGGTGACAGGGCCTTTCACGGATCACTCATGGCCCCAGGTCAGAGGAATCTCAGGCCATCAACCAAAAGTGAGCAAAAAGCAATTTCAAAATACTTTCAAGTATTCTGAGAAAATGCCAAAAGGGGGGATCATATTCCTGGGATGTTTACTTCCTCTTCTTCTCCCCTTCTTGTCTGCAAGCTCCCTCCAGAAACTCTTCCACAAACTAGAGGTTTCTTCATCCCTCTTTCCCCCTTTCGTATTTTTTCCACCTGCATCCGCTAGAGTCCTCTCCCAGGGTGCGCACAGCCATTCTGTCACCTATACCCCCAGCCCTGCGTATATTATCTCACTCATCCTCGCAACAACCTTGGAAGGAGGTGTTATCTTGCCCCATAATTACAGAGGAATCCCTAGCCCAAGGTCACACAGAACGTGCTGGCACCGGCATCGAATGCAGGGTCTGCTGGACAGCAGTCTCAGATCTTCCCCTGACCCTCTGACTTCTCTCTTGAGTCTGCCTGCCTTTTCCACCAGCTGAAAGGAGCTCTCCTTGTGGACGCCCTGCAGTTGGGCCACCGTGCCTTCACGATCTGACCCTGCTGCCTCTCCACCCTCAGCCTCCCCACTCCACCCCCATCTTGAAGAACCACTGACACAGTCAGGCTTCTTGGGGTGCCCCCTGCGTACCCAGCTCCCTTTTACCTCTGGTCCTCTGTCCATGCTGTTTATCAGGGCAGGTCTTCCCCTATGCCCTTGACAATCCTTAACACATCCTTATCCGCAGCTGAGAAGCCTCCTTGCACCTCCTCACCGCTTCCGGGGCTGCACCGGCCCCCCGCCCCCCGCAGAGGCCTCAGCTCCTGCTCTCCCAGCAGGGTGGTCCCCCTCCACCAGACCGGAAGGTCCGTGTTCACCTGCATCTCCATCACTTGCCCATCACTAGGTGCCCGCATCCAGAGATGAGGTTCTGCTGTGGACCCTTGCATTCCCGGTGTTAGCCATGGCTCTGGATAAAGGACCCGGGCTTCCTGCATGCCTGGCTGGAGACTGTGCCAACCTCAGCACACCCCAGGGAGACTCGGGTGGTAATACCACACCCGGAAAGCGGGTAGGCTGGCCAGTGCAGATTTCAGTACCGAACACCTCATCTGTGCTCGTCTCTCCCCACTTGACAGCTTCCATCCAGACTTGTGAAAATTCCTCCTAACTCTATTAGACGTGAATAAATCACCAACGAAATCACTCTGATTGTTAGAAGATCTGGTTCGGGTTAGCGGTTTCCTGATATCAGACTTTCCTTCCTGCCCTGGTTTGAGGTTTTGTTTTTTGTTGTCTGATCTCATTTCTCCTTGAGTGATAGCTTTGAAAGTTTCCAGAATTGCATTTAATATACAATTTCTAATTCTCATTGCACGTGCCCAGGAGGGGTGACGGAAAAGATGGCAACTTAATTTTCTAAGCTTCCTTTGGCAGGAATATATTGTCCAGATTGTTTCTGTCCCTTTCACTCCCAGAAGTAATTATTCCAACAGAAAGCATGTTGGGAGCTGCTGACTGAGTGCTGGAAGTTGTATCCTTCTGATGTACTGAATAATTGACTTAGAAAAAAAGGCTTCTGTCAGCCACCAGCGGAATGTTCAAAGTCAGTACAAGTCCAGCACAGCAGCCTGTGGGGGGCTGAGGATAGACGGCTCATCTGTGCCCCCATCCAGGCCACAGGGATTTATCACGCACCAGTTTAAACAGAGCTCGAGTGGGTGCTATGGCAGGGAGGGGATGTGGCTACCCCATTTTGGATGCATGCAGGGGGCTCCTTGTTCAGGACAGCGGGTCTCAGGGCTGGCCTTCATCCACAGAGAATGCGTGGGCATTTGCCTGGTGGATAGGATGGGAGGGCACCTGAGTATGGCGTGAGTGTGAGCCCAGGTTGGCGGGGAGGCTTGAACCTGGTGACATGGGCAAAGCTTTGGTTCAGAGTCAGGAAAGAGGAGAATCTAGAGGGAGGGGCCTGGTATGCCTCTGAGCTGCAGCTCCATCCTCCCCCCGCCCCACCGGCTCTGCCCACGCCTCCCCCTCGGGATGCCGGAGCAGACGGTGAGCCTGGTGCTCCCCAAAGTGCAACCCTTTCCCCGCCCCTCGGCAGGAGACCACTAAAGCTCTGACGGGATGCAGGTTACCGGGGCGAAGGGCGGACGGAGGTTTCACTTTCATCGCAGAGTTTTTCCTCCCTGGCTGTTGTCCTTCAGCCAGTGACCCTGCCAGGGAACAAGCGAGTGCGTTTCTTCTTGTGGCGTTTCAATTTCCCCTGTGCCCAGAGGCACATGGGTTGCCGGTGATGCTCTTTGTGACAGGCTCTGAGATCTTTGCCTGGAAATACCAGCTGGAGTTGGACCAGTGAGGTGAAGAGATTCTAAGCTGCAGAAAGACAGTAATAAATGACAGAAGGTCTGAGGAACTTCGCTGAATCATAAAAAGATCCCGTGAAAGTCTAGGACACGTTGGGGGTGTGTTACCATTCAAAGGAAGACGTCCCAGCTATTGTCCCGTCTCAGGCCTCTGCCATCTCGGGCATCGGCAGAAGCAGGGCAGGACACTGCGAGGGTCAGCACTCCCTGGCTAACCCCTTTCTGAACTGCAGGACTCAGGTCCTACCTTTCATAGAGATTGCCATTTCTTCCTGATTGTTGTTGTTTAGTCGCTAAGTCCTGTTCAACTCTTTGCGACTCCATGGACTGTAGCCCGCCAGGCTCCTCTGTCCATGGGGTTCCCCAGGCAAGAATGCTAGAGTGGGTCGCCATGCCCTCCTCCAGGCAATCTTCCCAACCCAGGGATCGAACCTACGTCTCCTGTGTCAGCAAGTGGATTCTTTACCACTGAGCCACCAGCGAAGCCCTTTCATCCTGGTAACTGAACACATTTCAGAAAGAAAACCAAAATCAGTATTTCAGGATGTTGAGAAAGAAACATTCAAGTTTTCACAGGCTCGAAATACAAAGAACATCATCACCCCCTTGTCTGTCCCCTTAGAAATGTCATTTTCAACCTAGAGATTAGTTTTACTTGTGCAGTTAGTAGAATTGATCCCTCAGTATTGAATACAGAGGGAAAAAGCCCAAACAAAAACAACTTTATTTGCCAGATACTTAGAAACACTACCGAGGAATATTTTGTACGTATAATATGAGCTGTCAAAATAGCATGCTAATGATTTCCTCCATCAATGGGAAAATGAATCCTAGCTTCGAGAGAGTCATTTTTCTATTTTTATGGTCTCCAGCTTTATTGTAATTATTTATCCCCATCATTGCATGTGAATAGAAACATTTCTCAATTTAAATTAATGGCTGGATGTAGAACAAGAGTAGAATTTTCAGTGACTGTGCTCTTCTTCTTTTGTTGATTTCTTCTTCTGGAGTTTTTAGATTTTTGTAAATAGCTGGTACATTTGTGTGGTTCAAGAACCAAGAAGTATAAAAAGGAGGGAGTGGGAACTCCTCCTTTCCGTTTCTCTCTCCTGTTCACCCACTGTTCACTTCACGACTCTGCCCAATAGGTAATTACTATTATTAGTTTCTTGTATATGCTCCTGGGTTTTAATGCACATACAAGGTATTACTCTGTAGCTTGTTTGTTTATTTTTTGTCATCACTTTTGCCATTTTAATCGGAGGATAATTGCTTTACAGTGTTATATTCGTTTCTGCTTCACAGTAGCACGAATCGGTTATATGTACACATATATCCCCTCCCTCCCACCCCACCCCACCCCTCCAGTCGTCACGGAGCATCTAGCTGGGCTTCCTGTGCTATGCAGAAGGTTCTCACTAGCTAGCGATTTTACACACAGTAATGTATATGTGTCAATGCTACTTTCTCAATAGCTTGTTTATTTTTAATTGAAGTATAGTTGATTTATAGTGTGTTTATTTTCAGTAAAGTGTACAGAACAAGTACACAGAAAAAGTGTCCATATATTTAGTTCCCTATGCTGAACAGTAGGTCCTTGTTGGTTATCTATTTTATACTATAGCTTGTTACGTGTGGGGTTTTTTGTTGTTAATAATTTATCGTGGCGTTTTCTCATGTTAGTAAGGAAGGAACACACTGATGCCTTTTTTACAGCTGCATAATCTTCCATTGTGAGAGCCTATTGGAGTGCATCTAACCAACTCCTATTGATGGGCATTCAGGTGGATGCAAAACTTTAGTTCCTGCAGACACTGTGGTGACTGGAATTGGACTCACATCATCCTGTGCCTGGGCAAGCCTGCCTGCAGGATAAATTCTCGTAGAATTTCCGAGCTAGTCCCACCCTCTCCGCCAGGTCACCACCACTGTTTCCAAGTCTTGTCAGGCCAGTTCCTCTGTGAGCAGTGGGGCCATCTAATTATCAATGACATCTCTCAGGGCAGGAAAGCCCGGTCCTGCCACCCCATGCACAGTACCAGGCAGAGACTCCGGCTCTCACATCACTTCTCCCCAGAGAACCGCAGCCTGGGAAGACGTTCCTTTGCCATGAGGATGGAAAACTGGACATTTGCCAGGTCAGGGATGGTAAACCCCTCTCCGGAGCCTAGTGCACTTTCTTCATAGTTATCCAGGACATGATCATCTGCAGGCAGTTGCCAAGGTCCGTCTGCATTCTGGACTGTTGTATACACACAGGGTGAGAATCAGATCCCCACCATCGAGCATCTGCTTCCATCACACCCAGGTTGCCGTTGTTCAGTTGCTCAGGCATGTCCGACTCTTTGCGACCCCATGGACTGCAGCACGCTAGGCTTCCCAGTCCTTCACTGTCTCCCAGAGTTTGCTCAAACTCATGTCCACTGAGTCAGTGATGCCCAGGTTATCTCTATGTTTTCAGACTTCCTACCAGTTGGGGCTTTAGCAGGTCTCAGTTAACCTATGTGCCCGGTTAACATCAGCAAAGGCCTGTCCTATTCCTCCCTTCTCACTTGGGAGCATAGGGTGAAGCCCCAGTGGTGGAAAGCCCTCTCTTCCAATTATGCACCCTGGGATAAGTATTTGCACCACACTGGGACATCAGGAGGGAAGTTTCTCCCCAACCGCAAACAGCTGCTTTAGCACAACAGCCACATTGGTCTGCAGTCTCTTGTATCACCTGGGCCCAAATAAAGGGCATTTTGCATCCTTTGGCATAGGACTTAAGCTTAGCATTTACCCTTAGATTCTCTGTGGGCAGGGTCCTAGCAATGTTCCAGCATGTACCCTAGGCCTCAGGATCACCTGCGTTTTCTGTTCATCCTGTCGAACTGACTCTTGTAACCAGGAGGGAAACCCATCCAAGTTCCTGCTCAGATCACTAGGGCTTACCTCCTCCCCAGCCTCTTTCACAGCTCCTCTCAAATAGGTTTAATCTGAATAAATGAGTACAGAGCTGCCTAGGTCCTTTGGGAGGGACCCATCCATTTTCAGGGGGCATCCGAGGTGGCCAGTGGGTATAGAATCCACCTGTAATGCAGGAGACATGGGTTTGATCCCTGGGTTGGGAAGATCCCCTGGAGCAGGGCATGGCAAGCCACTCTAGTTTTCTTGCCTGGAGAATCCTATGGACAGAGGAGCCTGGTGGGCCACTGTCCATAGAGTCGCAAAGAGTCAGACGTGAATGAAGCAACTGAGCATGCATGCACATCCATTTCCAGCTTCTCTCCTTGGCATCAGGGCAAGCCAGTATCGTCCCTGGGCATGGACCCGTTCTCCCGTCTCCTAGCCCAACAAGCGCCTGGTTTCTTCCCAGCTGCCCCGGCCTGCCCCGGGTCCACTCTTGCCCCATTCTCCCTGGCTCTGTGCTCTTGGCTGGCCCCTTGCCTTGGCGGCACATCCCGCCGTTCACTCACACCATTCACAGGACTGTGCCTTCCTGGACACGTTCGCCTCACCTGGACCAGAAGGACTGTGTAATCACTGAGATAAGGGCATCTCATTTCTGTACCATTCCAGTAGGGCCATGATCACAGGCCCGATCTGGGGAAGACCCTCTTCAGAAGGGGATTTTCACATCTCAGAGCAGAGGAGGTCCAGGCAGTTTCTTCTTATGGTAAATGGAATATAGTTCAGCCATAGCCTAGGTACAGAGCAGAAATCTGAGACTGGGTGTAGGTTCCAATTACAAAGTACTCGTTAAACCAAACAGAGCTCACACAATTCATTCAAAGCGTACTGATCATATCACAGTTCTAAGGCTATGAGAGTCAGAACTCAGTTCCCAAGGTCTGAGTTCTAAGCCAGCCCCTCATGGCTGGGCCTGTTTCCTGTTCATACCTGAGCACTCTCTGAGTCCCTGTGGTTCTCAGGACCGCAGCCCCAAATCTCTTTTTCCTCATAGGCTACAGGAGGGACCAAAAAGAGAGGGACGGGGGTGGTTTGAACTAGGGCAGGGTTTGAGAGATATTTTGTCTTTGTTGTTTAGTCATTTCTGTTCAGTTCAGTTCAGTCGCTCAGTCATATCCGACTCTTTGCGACCCCATGAATCGCAGCACACCAGGCCTCACTGTCCATCACCAGCTCCCGGAGTTTACTCAAACTCATGTCAATTGAGTCGGTGATGCCATCCAGCCATCTCATCCTCTGTTGTCTCCTTCTCCTCCTGCCCTCAATCTTTCCCAGCATCAGGGTCTTTTCAGATGAGTCAGCTCTTCGCATCATGTGGCCGAAGTATTGGAGTTTCAGCTTTAGCATCAGTCGTTCCAATGAACACCGAGGACTGATCTCCTTTAGGATGGACTGGTTGGATCTCCTTGCAATCCAAGGGATTCTCAAGAGTCTTCTCCAACACCACAGTTCAAAAGCATCAATTCTTTGGTGCTCAGCTTTCCTTATAGTCCAACTCTCACATCCATACATGACCACTGGAAAAACCATAGCCTTGACTAGATGGGCCTTTGTTGACAAAGTAATATATCTGCTTTTTAATATGCTGTCTAGGTTGGTCATAACTTTCCTTCCAAGGAGTAAGCATCTTTTAATTTCATGGCTGCAGTCACCATCTGCAGTAGTTTTGGAGTCCAGAAAAATAAAGTCAGCCACTGTTTCCCCATCTATTTGCCATGAAGTGATGGGACCAGATGCCATGATCTTCGTTTTCTGAATGTTGAGCTTTAAGCCAACTTTTTCACTCTCCTCTTTCACTTTCATCAAGAGGCTCTTTAGTTCTTCTTCACTTTCTGCCATAAGGGTGGTGTCATCTGCATATCTGAGGTTATTGATATTTCTCCCAGAAATCTTGTTCCAGCTTGTGCTTCATCCAGCCCAGTATTTCTCATGATGGACTCTGCATATAAGTTAAATAAGCAGGGTGACAACATACAGCCTTGATGTACTCCTTTCCTATTTGGAACCAGTCTGTTGTTCCATGTCCAGTTCTAACTGTTGCCTCCTGACCTGCATACAGGTTTCTCAAGAGGCAGGTCAGGTGGTCTGGTCGTTTAGGATATGGTAAAATGAACAGATCTTGAGGGTTCATTCATTCATTCATTCATTCAGTACTGTCCTCTGGAGCTAAGGATAAGTCAGGAATCAAAACCACAGTGGTCTCTGTCCTTATTAGCCTCATGGTCACGAGGAGAGTTTGACATAGGAGTACGGGGGAGGTTGAGAATTTACCATCGTGTTTCTGTAGAGTTTGTCATTTCTAAGGTAAGAGATGTGGAGGAAAAGGAGATGGGGGCTGGGAGTGTATATATCTGTCAGGGTTTGGTCAGGAAAACAGCACCCATGAGTCTTTTGGAAGTAGAGGGTTTAATATAGGAAATAGATCTTATGTGAGCATGGTGGAGTTGGGGAATTGGGATCCGGAAGAAGTGAGATGAAGGACTGGAGAAAAGTCACCACACCCCCAGAAGTATCAGCTCAGATGGGCAGGTTGAGGCTTATGGGAAATTCCCCAGAAGCTGTGCTCAGCGGGCTGCTCAGTGAGATGAAGGGGGCACTCAGGGACATCAGCAGGACTGCATCCAGGTCAGTAGAGGTGGGCACAGGGCCTCTGTTGTCAGCAGGGTGGTCAGAAAAGAAGGTGGGTGCACAGGGATGGTAGGGCCAACCGGCTCCTTCTAGGCACCTCTGCGTTTGTCTGTCCCCATGTCTGACCATCTGAGAGTACTAGCCCCTGCCTCACAAATCTCTCCTGTGTTTCCTCTGGTCCAGCTCTCATCCATGCAGGGAAGGGACTCCTAAGGAGATGGATCCCCGCCCGGGACGGTAGAGTCATGCCAAGATGCCAGCGCAGAATCCTGTGCAGGGCGCTCATCCTGGAGCTGGTGTTGATGTCTCAGCACATTCAGAGGCTTAGGAAGGGGCATCCTGGATGGGTCTGGGATGGGTGTGAGTTAGAGATGAAGTTTACCAGAGTCATCAGAAAGCGTGTGCATGCATGCTGAGTCACTCAGTCGTGTCCAATTCCACGTGACCCCATGGACTGTCGCCCTCCAGCCTCCTCTGTTCATGGGATTTTCCAGGCAAGAATACTGGAGTGGGTTGCCGTGCCCTCCTCCAGGGGATCTTCCTGACCCAGGGATCTAACCCATATCTCTTACATCTTCTACACTGGCAGACAGGTTCTTTATCACTAGCACCACCTGGGAAGCTCCATCAGAAAGCACATGGATGTAACACAATCTAGGGAAAAGTGCAGGGCGAGAAGGGAAGAGAGCCTGGGCCAGAGCCCCAGGGAGCTCCGGCATATTCAAGTAGGAGATGGGGCAGGTGCCAGCAAGGAAAATGCAAAAGGGAAGAAGGAAGCCAGAGAGTGAGCCGTGGAAGCCACAAAGGCAGTGGGTTGCAGGCACACACTCAAGGGGCCCCAGGGAGACGAAAGTGGATGGAGGGGTCAACTGTGGAGGTCACTGGTGAGCTTAGCTGATCTGATCGCTGCATGTAGGAACCTAAGCCAGCTGGAGTGAGTCAAGAGCATGGAGGTAGTGACCATGAACAGCCGGAAATGTTTAGCTTCAACGTTCAGGGTGTGGGAAGAGGAAGGATCAGTTTCCTCTCCTCAGATGGGAGACAAGTGGCATTTTCAATTTGAGTTGGGGAGAAGCCCTTGTTTGTTGTTCAGTCACCAAATCATGTCCAACTCTTTGCAACCCCTTGGACTGTAGCATGCAAAGCATCCCTGTCCTTCTGTATCTCCCAGAGTTTGCTCAAACTCATGTCCATTGAGTTGGTGATGCCATCCAACCATCTCATCCTCTGTCACCTCCTCCTCCTCCTGCCCTCAATCTTTCCCAGCATCAGGGACTCTTTCAATGAATTGGCTCTTTCAGGGAGAAGCCCTGTTTCTTGATAAAAGTAGAGGAAGATCTGTTCCCATTCACATCCTAAAACCACCTGCTGAGTTTCCTCTGCTGCGTCTCAGCCCTGTGCTATAAGACAGTGCTTGATAGATCACAGAAATGACACGTTCTTATCCCAGGAGCTTAAGGTCTCCTCCAGAAGGGTAGCAGGGGTCTCTGCCATGGGGTGAGGAGTGTGTCCCCGTGGAGGGAGGTGCCAGCTCAGATGGGGGTGACTGGGGAGGCCTTGCAGCCAAATGAAATGTCAGCGTTCAGTTTTGAAGAAGATCTGTGATTTCTCTGGGGAGAGATGTATGCAAAGAGACAGAGGGGCTGAGCTTCAGCACCTTTCACAGAACAACGGGAGATGCCCCTGGGTGCTGTAATGGGGCCATTTATACAAAAGCACCTGCGGTGGGCAGATGGTTTAGGAAGAGGGGTCCAGCCCCACCCTGTGTCTGCCCCTACTTCCCAGGAGTAAAAGCTTCTTGTGGGGCACAGTCATACAGGATGGAGGGAGCAGGCACTGAACACCCCTGAGAACATCCCACGTCGCTTGATGGAATAAGAAAAGCCCCAATCTGCTAAGTCCAGCGGGGAAAGAAAAGGAGAGGGAGGAGGAGAGGTACAAGGATGGGATATGGGCTGAGGAGGGGGCACATAAAAACCAAAGAGGATTTGTTTGACCCTCAGGAGGATTTACCTCGGCGTGTGCTCTGAGAGCCAAGCAGCCCCGGAAAGAAAAGCAATGAATCATTTATGATTGTTTTCATTTTGTATTCATTAAAGACCTCTGCACTATTATTATCGAACCTTAATTGGCTTGGCTGCTGGCTGGCGCTGCCTCTCCCTGCGCCCTTGCTCCTCCCTTCGCCATCAGAAATTCCTCTGGAGCGTGAGCCAGGACCGTGCTGGGGAGCCGGGGCAGCTGGGCAAGAATCCACCCGAAGATCAAATGGAATGCAGCCGCTTGGCTTTCTTCTCTCTGATCATATATTAATAAATGTATCTCGCTGGTCTCCAGCTCGCTCCCCACGATCCGCTCTAAGCTCCCTGCCATCTCTGCACCCTCTTTGCTTTCTCAGCCTTTCGAGAAGCCTCCCATTAGCCAGCACCCTCTCACGGCCCCATGAGCCCAGCAACTTCACGCATGACAGTGCACATCCTTTGTTCCAGGTGCCATAGTGGGCAACGAACCAGCAACCATATGCAAGTTACCTGATTTACTTCCTTTAATACACTTCAGTGTAATTATAACTGCACAAAAGAGAGGACAAATTGGCAAGTGATTACATTGTTAATTTGGCAGTGTTTTATCACATTGTGGAAGCACGATTTCCTCTCTAATGTATCGGGGGGGGGCAACACGTTTGTCTACGGTGTGGGCTTATCAAGGAATTCTGGGGCATAGAAATGAAATACACAGGAGACAGGGAAATCAGCTCTCCTCCCCATAAATATTCCTTTATTTTGCATGTGTTTTGCAGCCTCCTTCAAAAAAGCCAACTCGTTGATTCAGGCCTAATTATTGAAATGCTCCAGAATGCATAATCAGGCTGTGACAGAGCAGCTGATGGATGGCTTTAGATCTGGAGAGGGGAGATAGCCCCAGTTAACAGGGCTGACTGCTTCCCTTCCAGAATCTCACTGGCTGTGCATGCCTCATGACCATCCCGCCTGAGAACGCGACCGTGATTCCTGGAAAATGCCCCAGTCCCGGGTGTCAAGAGGCCTTCCTCACCTTCCTGTGTGTGATGTGTGTCTGTAGCATGATCGGGGCCATGGCTCAGACGCCTTCGGTCATCATCCTCATCAGGTAAGCATAGCCCCAGGGACCGGAGAACCAGCCGCCCCGCGCCGCCTCCCTCCCTGCTGTGTGTTCGCAGTTCTCCCAGAAATCAGAACTCTGGGGACTGTATGAGTCTTGCAAGCCAGCTTCCCTAGGCTGGTGGGAATCAGTTATGTGTGATGGAAACCTCGTAGCAAAAACCTCGCACAGTCCCTGTGTCTGGCTCCTGTCTCAGGGCACTGATTTGTAGTATGACCTTGGGCTCAGTGGTTTCTGAATGCTCCCCTGGTGGCTCAGACAGGAAAGAATCTGCAATCCAGGACACCTGGATTCAATCCCTGGCTTGGGAAGAGCCCCTGGAGAAGCAAATGGCCACCCACTCCAGTATTCTTGCCTGGAGAATCCCCATGGACAGAGGAGCCTGGAGGGCTACAGTCTGTGGGGTTGCGAAGACTCAGACATGACTGAGCAACTAACACTTTCAACTTTCACTCCAAAAGTAGAAAGCGCAGCCCAAGAGAAAACACTGCACTTTCATGTCCTACCAGAAACAGACTCTGCAGGTAATTTTGAAAGGTACTGCGGTCTCTTATTGACATTTGCAAAGAGCAACACTGTTGGAGTGAAATGAAAATGGCATGGGAATAGCCGAGTCCCTGTGTCTGGCTCCTGTCTCAGGGCACTGATTTGTAGTATGACCTTGGGCTCAGTGGTTTCTGAATCTGGAACTGGAGGTGATGTCAATGGTCCTGCCTGCCTCCTGCAGTGGGCTAGGTCCTGCTGAGACCATGTGTGTGCAAACTCTGTAAAGATATAAACGGGTCATTGACAAGGTGTGATGCAGTGCTGAGTGGCTCATGGAAGCAAGTTGTGACTGCTTTTGAACAGACGGATGGTTGGAGAGAGTCACCCAATAATCTCTGTTTCCCCATCTCTCAAGAACTATCCTGGGGGGGTGGGTGAGGTGTCTCAAAGGTGAATTATTGGGTAATTTTCTGAGTAACTTACACAGTTGCAAAGTTATCTAGATTTGTGTGAGGAACCCAGAAGAGGCAGGCTTCATGTCTGGCGACCATCTTTAACAGAGGAAGTGGTGCCAAGCACAGATCCATCTTACCAGGATGCAGTTATCTAAACAAACCAATTCAATCCCAAGGGCTGGAGATAAAAGTAGGAATGAAATGCTTGGATACAGCCTGTACAAATGTACATTTTGTTGTTGTTTAAGTCGCTAGGTGTTCAACTCTTGTGACCCCAGGGACTGTAGCACATCAGGCTCCTCTGTCCATGGGATTTCCCAGGCAGGAATCCCAGAGTAGGTTGCCATTTCCTTCTCTGGGAGATCTTCCTGACCAAGGGACTGAACCCATATCTCCTGCACTGGCAGGCAGATTCTTTACCGCTGAGTCACCAGGGAAGCCCTGGGATGTAACATCAGCTGCTTTATCTAGCCTCTGTGTGTCTACTGCATTTCCTGATCTTGGTTATAATTCACAAGGAAAAGGATTTATACAAAGTACTTATGTTCTAAAGTCATTAGCAACGCTTTTTCAATGTGCAGGAGCATTAATGGTGCAATAGCAAATTGCCATTTTATACTTGTTAAATTTGGAAAAAATGTTTAAAAATTCACTCCCAGTTTTGTAAGCAAGGCTCTAACAAAACAGGTAAAGTCACATATTTCTGGTGGCGTTGAGAAACATATTAATCCTTTCATAAAAGCAAGGTGGCAAATATGAGTTCAAGAGCCATAAAAACGTTCAGGTTTCTGTTTTTGTTTTTTTTTTTGTGGGGTAACCCTATGCCTTGCCACTTATGTTAAGAAAATACTCTGTGAGAAGAAAAGCTCAATGCAGACAGATTTTTATTATAGTGTTAACTATAATAGCAGAAAAATCTGAATTGGAATAGTGAGTTAAATTATAGTCCCACAGCTCAGTGGAATAATGAAAATTCTTAAGAATGTGAGAAGTGTTTATGAAATGAACTATTGAATTTAAATTATATGTGGAGGATGATTATATATAATATGCACTGGACAAAACCCATCAGATCTCAGGCATGGGTTTGGGGTGGCTGCCTTATTTTTGTTACTAGGAATTCCCATGAAGTTGTATTGTACCCGTTGACACACAAAAGGCACCAAAAAGCAAGAAAAATGACCTTCACAGCCTTTAGCAATGAGCAGTCCCCTTTTTTTCTCTGCCCTTGACTCTGCTGCAAAAACCCAGCCCAGCAGTTGTGGCTGCAGACCAAACCCAGAAAGTCAGCTGAAACCTGAATCATGTCCAAGTCTCAGCTTGATAAACAGCTCTTGGAGATTTTCAGGAAATCTGTGACTCCTTTTCAGTGGACCAGCAACAGATGGCCTAAATGACCTAGGTCGGGCCTTGTGCACCTCATAGCTCCATGCCGCTGGGGCCAGCTGGAGGTACGTGCCCACTTGCTTTTCGAGGAGTCCAGGGTAATAGCGTCTTCTGTTGCCACCCACTCCAGTGCGCCATCACAGATGTTCGAGGCAGACACAAGGGCACAGACGGTCAGAGCCACAGCCTGGATTATGGGCACCAGCCCTTGTCCCATCCCAGGGCAGTGGGCCCACTTCCACTCTCACTCCAGACAGAAGCGTACTTGCCAACAGCAGCGCTCAGGACAGGCACCGGTGTGAGGATGCCGGCTATTTAACAAGTCACGCGGGGGCCAGCACTGGGCTTTGTTTTCAATATGTATTCGGCTGCATCACGTCTTGGTGGTGTCATGAGGGACCTTTCGTTGTGGCATACAGACCCTCTAGCTGTGGTGCTTGGGGTCCAGAGTGCACAGGCTCGGTCGCTCCATGGCCTGTGGGATCTTAGTTCCCCGACCAGGGGTCGATCCTGCGACTTCTGCATTGGAAGGTTCTTAGCACCAAACCACTAGGAAAAGTCCCCGGCCTCTTGATTTCTGGTTTGTTTCTGTTTTTTCACTCAGCATATGCTGAGTGTCACACACCACACTGATGATGAATGAGACACACACAGTCCTTGGCCTCAAGGAGAGAAGAACAGCACTGAGTCAGTACTGGTTTCAAGAGCAGGAGGCCTAACAGAGGAGGTCTGTGACGAGCTGTGACGGCCTCCCTGCTTGGAATCAGTCATCATTCCCAAACCCCCTCTGCTGTCACTCTTAAACCAGACAGTGTGAGAATATTCTAGAAAATGTGTGAAAAGATCGTGCTCAGGGGCTGCTGTGGGTAAACCGAAGCCAGGGACACTGAGTCAGTTCAGAACAAAGGCATGTGACTGTATAAAGCTGTGTGGGTGTTAGTCGCTTGGTCGTGTCCAACTCTTTGTGACCCCATGGACTGTGGCCCACCAGGTTCCTCTGTCCATGGGATTCTCCAGGCAGGAATACTGGGACGGGTTGCCATTTCCTCCTCCTGGGGGGGTCTTCCTGACCCAGAGATCAAACCCACATCTCCTGCAGGCAGATTCTTTCCCACTGAGCCACCTGGGAAGGCCAAATAAAGGTACCTTTCCAGTTTAAAAGGTACCAAAGCTGGATATAGATGAATGGACTGTTTCACAAGTTGTCCATCTAGGGAACCAACCCACGCTAGTCTGGTTGATTTCGCAAAGTGATGCCAGAATGACAAATGTGTTTATGGTTCTGGCCTATCTGTGTAGCATAAGGGGAACTGCCTTCCCCACTGATAATTCCTCTGATACATGTACCCACCGACTTAAGATGTTTCCCTGTGCCGGCAAGTGCAAAATGCCTTTAAATGAAGACTTTGGGAACAAATTTGCATTCCATCCTTCAAATGACTAGTTTTAGTTAATAAAAAAACACTGCTAAATTCCTAAACTTATCTTGTCCCTGCAGTTGCAGTGATTTTTCAGACTTTCAGCAGGGAAGGTGAAAAAAGCAAAAGAACAAAACCATTAATAATTTTCTAAGGAAGGGCTCTGATGGACAGCAGCGGATGACTCTGAGGTCTGTTAATTAAAGTGAAGCGATAAGAATCTTTTCTTTTTTCCTCTTCATCTCTTTGCATGTAGGACAGTCAGCCCTGAACTCAAATCCTACGCCCTGGGAGTTCTTTTTCTCCTCCTCCGTTTGTTGGGTACGTATTCTTTCTTTATTCCCTCAATAGTGAATCAGATGCTTATAACCAGGTGAGTACATATATCAGTGGAATCATGACCAGGTGAGTACATATCACTGCAATCATCCCTTGAGTTGTCTTTTTTCTTATGAAGTTTAATTTTGGTGAACAAGAGAAAAGTCTGTTAAATGTTGTTCAGGGTTTAGACCTAAACTTGCACACTCCCTGGATATCACAGGGTTTTTGTTGATATTAACTGTGCCTTCAGGCCACCCTGAATTTTCATTGGCACAAGGAGGAAAAGCGAGGAACCAAAAAGAATGTGATGATATTATTTGGCCCCCTCATTAAGCAATCCATGAGCAGCTTGTGAAATGCTTCATTTATGGGGCTGCCTGCTGGGGGAGAGAGGTATTTTCATAATGCTTCCCAAATGGAAACTTTGCATCCTTTAAATTTTTCCAAACTGATTTAGTTTATTTACCTTGGGTTTCTAGGACAAGGCAAATATGACCTTCATGCTATAGTGCCTATATTCCATGGTTTGGTATGGACAGAAGGAACTACGTCTAACCTGCCATTTTCTAAAATGGGAATAGCCCATGGTTCTCCTGGAGTGCTGGGACCAGCTGAGGAGAAGCTGGAAAAGCCAATCAGATAAACCTTCTCCCTGTGGACCACACTGCTGCTTTATGAACTCCCTTTGTCAAGGCCAAGATCAAGATAGGATGACATTTCTTCTTCTTGAATAATAAAGCTGTGGTCCTCCTTAATGGACATTAAGTGATAAAAATGGAAAGGAAGATAACCATGGCCTATACCTTCAGAGTAAAAATTTCTCATCCCAAATAGTATATAACCTGAATGAGCACAAAGACTAACTATAGAAATGTGTATAAAAATATTCATAAAAGTGAAAAATTGGCTACAATTCAAACATCCATCAGCAGGGAATTAAATCCATTATGGGTTCTAATTTCAGTACAATTTATGTACCCCCTTTAAACTGGAGAGAAAAATACTGATAAACCTTGAAAGGGTACATGATAAGTGGAGGGGGAAAAGGAGGTCTATATTGTATATGCAAATGTTTTTAAAGTATATATGAAAGTGAAAGTTGCTCACTCGTGTCCAGCTGTTTGCAATCCCATGGACTATACAGTCCATGGAATTCTCCAGGCCAGAATACTGGATTGGGTAGCCTTTGCCTTCTCCAGGGGATCTTCCCAACCCAGGGATCGAACCCAGGTCTCCTGAATCATAGGCAGATTCTTTACCAACTGACCTACCAGGGATATATATAGGGGAAAATACAGGAAAGCTAGATAAGAAAATGGTATCAGCTATTATAATTGAATATTGAGGCTATGAATGATATTTTCTAAATTCATTTTTAAAATTTGAATGATAAATATATATGTTTATTACTTTCATAATGAGATTACATTCTATATAATTGCTATGTGAAAGAAAAATATTCACCCTTAAATCCATTAATAAGATAAGGTCCTCCCTGGGGAATGGAAAATACTTGACATCTGCCCTATCTCTGCCTGTAGCCAAGTAACTTCCAATCAAGGTTGTGATCTCTTTTGCCATGTCCGTGACAAGACCTGGGAATCTTAATCACTGTCAGTCCACATCGTTGGTATAAATGGAGAATGTTAAACGTCTTTGTCTTATTTCTGGTTCATGGAAAATAGAAATGCTCTAGGTATGATAATACCCAGTGCAAACGAGTTCAACTGTAATTCAAACTAAAACATTTTAGGCCTTCCTAGAACTCGTATTGGCTTTTAGAGCTAACTACACAGGGTACTATTTATGGTGGGGTTTTTTCTCTCATCATTGGGAGGATAGAAAATGCATGTGTGGTGATGCCCCCCATTCCACCCTGGTTTGGTAGATGGACAGATGAATGTGTAATATCAGGTAGCAGGTTGGAGACCCTTATTTCTGAAAATGGTGAAACCATTCCACATGCAGGCTTCCCTGGTGGCTCAGCTGGTAAAGAATCCACCTGCAGTGAGGAAACCTGGATTTGATCCCTGGGTTGGGAAGATCCCCAGAGAAGGAAATGGCTACCCACTCCAGGATTCTGGCCTGGAGAATTCCATGGGCTGTATAGTCCATGGGGTCGCAAAGAGTCGGACACGACTGAGTGACTTTCACTTTTTCACTTTCACTACTATTATTCTACATACATATTCACTCAACAAACTGACATTGAGCATCTAATGTGCTCAGAGCTCCATGGACCATACCCAGGTAAGTGAGCCCAGCATTCCTCTTAGGGAATTCCTTGAGGAGTTGAGCAGAGAATCAAAAAGCCCTCCACTTATGGGGTTACTACAGATGTCTCTGTACCTCTAAACACATGCTGAGGATTCAACATAGTGAGTAAAAAATAACCTTCAGAATAATTTTGATAACACAAAATATAAGAAAAATTTGCAAGTTGTTTTTGAAAAGTTAATGAAAATTATAGGACACTTGAAGACAGAAATGAAAAATTATAGAGCATGTGTAATGTGACACCATTAAGATCACTGTATGTTGCTCTAAAGCTCAAACATTATCTAAACGAGTATTTTTCAACTTCTGTGATTATAATCTACAGCAAGAGATAAACTTCATATTGTGGCCCAGTGCATACATATGCATATATACAACTGAAGCAAAGATTTCATGAAAAATATTCACCCTTAATATGTGTGATGTGCTCTGATATTTTCTATTCTATTTCATTCTTTTAAAATAGTGGGTCATGACCAACTATATTGATTGTATTGTCCAACTGGGTCACACATCAGAGTTTAGAAAACGACTCTAGAAGGATATGCCACAGTTTCATCTTTTAATTAAAAGTGGCTTATCAGAGAAGTCTTTGCACTGGGCCCGATTCCATTTCCTGCAGCACCCAATAAGATTAACCACCATTACAGTTAATGAAGGGCCAACCGAGAAATCAGATTTCAAGACATTGTCAAGCTTTGTGCTTGGCCCCGCTTGGGTAATGGGTGATGGTGAGGACATCACAGTTCAGTGTGATAAGACTGGAGAAGCAGTCAGTAGAGGTGTAGGATGGATGTGTGGGAGAGCCGCCTGGCCTGGGGTTGGGAACAGGAGTGTGGGTGAAAGGATGTGATATTAACCTGAAGCATGAAGAATGCAGAAGAGTTACCTTGCTAGCAAAAAGGAGAGAGTGCTTTAGACGGAGGGACTTAAAGGAGGAAAACCCTGGAAGTGAACAAAAGCTGAAGCGTGTTTGGGGGCTGCAGGAAGCCCTTGTGGCTGGAGGCGATGGCTGTCAAGGACACGATCAGAAAGAGTAGCTGTGCTGTTGACAAGATTGACCTTTATCCCCAAGTCAAATGAAGTCGTTGATGGACTTTAACATGGGGATAAGATCCATTGTGCATTTTTAGAAAGGCCCACTGTCTGCCACATAGAGAATGTGGAAACTGAATATTAAGCCACTGGTGTAACAGAGGAGCTGATGGAGAACCATGCTGAGGATGCTGGCTGCTAAGATGGAGAGATGTGGATAGAGGAGAAAGTGTCAAGGCTTAGTCCCTGGATGGAAGTGTACAGACTGGAGCATCT
The DNA here is from genome assembly GCF_019320065.1 of Cervus canadensis. Taxonomy (NCBI): domain Eukaryota; kingdom Metazoa; phylum Chordata; class Mammalia; order Artiodactyla; family Cervidae; genus Cervus; species Cervus canadensis. The sequence continues at coordinate 52,743,802 of NC_057402.1, forward strand.
GAGAAGGGGGAATCCACAGTGACAGCGCCTTATAAAAGGTTTGGATCATGTGGTACATGGGAGATACTATTTCTTAAAGCAGGAGGACCAGAATGAGGAGCAAGTTTTTGGGAGTGGCATAGACCAACACCATCCGATAGACCTTCTTGCAGTGGTGGTAGTGCTCCATGTCTATGCCACATGGGGCTGTGGAGCACTTGAAATGTGGTTTCTGTAAACTGGTTTCTCCTTATTTTTGATGATTTTCATTTACGTAGCTGCGTGTGGCCAGTGGCTATCATACTGGACTGTGCAGGTCTTTGATGCACCACCCTTGGTGGGTCAGAGCTTGAGGCAGTGGGGGCAGCTTGGGGAGACTGCTCTTTGCCGATACTTGGCTGTGAGAAGTGTAAAGAAAGAGGGAAAGACCCAGAAGTGAATGCAGGTTATCTTCCCTTGTTGTTTTAAATGCTGATAGAAAGGAGTTGTCAGAAAGGACAGAGACCTGTGGTGGGGTCAGGTCACCTTGGCACCAAGAGCTTCCTACATAGTCTGTGGGAGCCCTGGAGTAAAAGCAGTAATGTGGTTGGTGATATCAATGGTGGGTGAGAAGGAGTATGGAGCAAAGAAATTAAGAGTGGTGGTCACAGTAGGGCTAATGTGACTGGCCATGGTGCCTGAGCTGGACAAGGAAGAGGTAAGCTAGGAGAAGGGAGAAAGAACAGAGAAAGGGCACGTAGGAGCTGGATGTAGTAGTTCATGAAAAAAGAGTTGGAATCTGCAGCCAGAGCTTTGTTGTCTGACTTTGAGATTGAGGTGGTGGAGCATTTCTGAGAAATGACAAAACCCAGAGAGGAAAGGAACATCCTTGACGTTGAGAATGAGTTATTGAAAGGCCTGAGTGAGAGCTCATGTCCATGGAGAAGTTCAAGTCACCCAGGACAGTGGTGGAATTTGAGTGGAAGAGGACAGAGTTGGATAAAGGGTCAGGAGGTTCAGAGTAAACGAATGACTTACTCAAAGTGGAACGCCTGATGTAATCAAATCCACCCTTTTTCATCCTTATGCAAATGTCCTGGTCACTGTTTTTCTCTCTGGGTGTGGGCATAACATCCACTCAAGGGTCTGATCTTGTTCCTGGGGGGGTCTGTTGCATGCCGCAGATGTTACACCAAATTCGACTGGATTCACTACCATGACCTCTCCTACACAAATGCTTGCTCTTGGTTTTCCAGAGCAACAAGCTGGGCAAAGATCATTGGGTTCCATCAGCCTCAGGGTGCACTTCTGTATGCAGGGGTCATTCCTGAGCAGATTGTCCTTGGGTCTTGGGTCATTGGTGAACTAATACAGGAGACGTGGGTCTTAGAAGCTCCTTGTGTGGTTCATCCAACATTTGTTGAGCTCCCATTGTGAAGTCTTGAATTTCTACAGGCATGTGGGAGAAATGAACATGTTGAATGAGTGCTTTGGAAGAAGTAGGCCCAGCCTGCCAGAAACTTCAGAGGAGTGGCTGTGGGATAGTGGGGTGCAGGATACAATGTCTGGAATGTGAGGGGAGACTCCTTCCACTCACCTCCACATTTATTTATTCAGCAAACTTTTGCTAAGCACCAACAATGTGTCTAACTTCCTAAAGGACCTGTGGGCTTAAAAGAATATTCACAGTCTAAAAATTGAGAGTTATGTTTTATTCAGTGGGAATTTTTAGGACTTCAAGTCCAGGAGACAGCATCTCAAGTAACTCTGAGAGAACTGCTCCATGGAAGTGAGGGAAGGAGCCAGGTTATATAGAAGTTTTGCAGCAAAGGGTAGGTAGTCTGAACATCAAAATATTATTGTTAAAGAAAACCAGATATCCCAAGTTAAGTGCTTTTCTCTGTATGGGAAGATATGAGTCTGGGCTCACTGAAATCATTCCTTTGATATATACCTCAGCTATCTGGGCCAGTATCCTGAATTTTCACATCCTTAGTCTTCTCAGGGCTCACCACTGGGAGTGGCTGCAGTCTGATGGCTGCTAGATGGCAGGTATTCATTCCTTCCTGAGGTCCCTCGGGGCTCACCATTGGGAGTGGCTGCAGCCATTGATGACAGTGCCCTCCTTTGCTTACTGATGTGAAAGTACTCCATTTCTCAGTAAGCACCGATGATGTATCTAACTTTCTAAAGGACCTGTACCACCCAGGATCTATGTCCTGACCAATGCTAAGATGACACCACATATTTGTCATGGACCTCGCTACAGTTAGGCATACCGGATTTGAGTCCAACTCTGCCATTACTGAGCATGAGACCTTTGGCAGGTAATTTAAGCTCCTTGAGCCTCAGTGAGTTTAACAAGGCAGCCAGGAATGAAATGAGAATAGAGCAGCTCCTCTCAACTTCTCGGATTTAAGAAAAGTGAATGTCAGGTATCTGCAGACGATACTGGGCAGTATCAATAGTCCAGTCTCTTTCTTGGCATCACTGAAACAGAGAAACTCATTAATCCTTTCAGGAGAACATTCTTTTCAACATCCATTTCTAGCTAGTGCTGGACATAACAGTAATTCCTCCAGGTTGAATAGAGGTTCCATGGTGAATTCAAGTCTTGGCAGGTAAGCTGGGAGAGGAATGGATATCTTTTGAAATGTAAATGCCAGAGTAATTTGTAGCTTCCATTTTGTTTCATAAAGGAATGTGAATTTATTTTTCTTACAAAAGCTTTCCGCTCACTTTTTAATTTTAGAGCAAAGAGTATAACTAAGCCTGGCCTTTTCAACCCATGGAGTGAATTAAGTAGCCAAAATATAAGACCCGGAGGTTTAATCTCTGTTAATAGATTTCAGGAAAACAGAGACAATTTCCTTAAGCGATGCTGCAATTTTTGCATTGAAATATAGCTGCAGTTTGAGCCCGAGTATAATGGGAAGTAAGATTTAATCCTTTTAATATTCTCTGTAATAACGAGTAACAGCTCTAAGCTTCCGGATACCCTCCCCAACATATGGTGGGTTCCTAATGTCCCAGTGGTGGGACCTTGGTTAATGCCTACTGAATCTGCGAGTTCCCCCCAAGGAAACACATGAAGAAAAGAGAACAAAGGGGAGAGGACTGCTCCTGCAGGCACCAAGGAGGAGAGCATTCCTTTAAAACACACAGTTTCTAGGAAATACTTCATCATTATCATCACCTGCCTTCTCCTTGCTGAGACCGTAACAGAAGTAGGTACTAATATACACCTTGCCCATGTGACCTCCCCCTCTGATTTTCCTCCAAAAATGTCTTATTCATGAAGTAAAGGATCCTGCCAGTTGGGGGTTAGTCACTGAATTTTGGCTTGAAGGGTGTTCTGCAAGTCTTTCTCCAGAGATGAGAATTTAAAAGGAGATGAATTTTCATTGATCCAAATGAAAAGCCAAAAAAAACAGGAAAGGAACCAGATTTGTTGAGTGCCCACTCCATGAAGGGCTTTCCCAAATACCATATCAACTGCAAAGATCAGAACCCCTGTTGAAAGCTTCAAAACCAGGCTTCCACAAGCCAGTTATTCCCAGGAGCTTAGTGGAAGGGTAAATAATATATTTTCTGTAGGCCTGGAAAGCCCTGATAAGAGCTCTAAAATCTTCTCCTCAAATCAACAAACTTTAAATTTGTAGGAAAGAAATGATTGGATTGGAGGTTTTGAAATATCAAGCCTGGGAGAAATGACCTCTCAGCATCTGTTTCTCTATAGGTATAAAAAGGGAGGTGTGCGTGGGGGGGGTTGTGATGTATGGAGAACACCCCATGCAGTGCAGGGGTGAGGGGGGCAGTTAATAGACAGTAATTACTGTCACTGGGTTGGGACGATCCCCTAGAGATGGAAGTGGCAACCCACTCTAATATTCTTGCCTGGGAAAATCCCATGGACAGGGGAGCCTGGTGGGCTATGACAGTCCACAGGGTCGCAAAGAGTCGGCCACGACTTAGCATCTGAGCACACTTGCAGTTACTGTCCCAGTCGTCACTCTGTAGCAGTCTCCCATTGCCATCTGGGGAGCTAGCATCTTTACAGGGCTTTTCTATGCACTGCCCTGAATGATAAACACATAACAGTGAATGGCCATTTGTGAAAATTAATCAAGTGGGACTCCCTTCTGTCACTAATCAGATGAATTTGAGAATGGCAAAGACCTATAAATAAGAAATCCAGCAAGGGCCTTATCTCTAATAAATTCTCTGCACGCCTGGAACTCAGGACCTGTGAGCTAGAGCTCCTCTTTGGAAAAGCATTTTAAGTCAATAAAAAAGGAAAAGATGAACTTGGCAGAAAATAGTTGTTTTTGTTTGTTTTCCAGGAATCTTAAAGGACTCTCATAAAATTTATGAGGTTCTACTTGTAAGGTACTCAACCAAAAGTTTATTCTGAACTATCACCCCCAAATTCCCTGTACAAGATGAATAAGGGAGCCAAAGTTCTGGCCATATGGGACCAGACCCTTGTATAACACTCACACTCACTCGTACCAGTATTCACCTTGACCCTGACCAGGCAAGGTCAAAGTAGTTCCATTCAAAAGATCAAGAAACATAGGCAAAGTGACTTACCCCAGCATTTCAGCTCCTTAAGTTAGAAGGTCTTTCATCTTGACCACAAATGCTCTCCAAAATATTGAGTAGAAGATGAAAAACCTTGCTAGGTACTTAGCTTTCTCATTTCTGTTTGAAGGCTATTTCTGACACTTCCCGGGGTCTTGTCATCCAATAGTAGAGCTTGATGAGGATAAAATTGACATCACTAGCACACAGAAATATGCCCTACTTTAAGACAATTCCATAATATAAAAAATCTTCACTCAGATACAGGTACAAAAAGGAGTTATTACTTATTGGTGCTTTAGAGGGGTTTTTTTTTTATTTAAGCGAGTATTAATGAATGGCTCCATTATATTGAAATTTTCCTGTATGTGCTTAAAATTCGACCTGACTTGCCCAACTTGGATTGCATACAACTCTCTAGGCACCTGTGCATTTGGAACAAGAAGCCCCAATAACATCAGTTCCTTCCCTCAGCAAAACTTATTCCAGAGGTGTCATAGCCTTGGCTTCCTGTTGCCTGGTGATGGGTGGGCAGGAAGAAAAGGAGGGAGGAGAATTGGGAACAAATGAGAACTAACTCTGAGAACTCTGACAGATAGAAAGGTGAATGGATCCACCTCTCCCGTTGGACCACAGGACAGGTCAGATTTGTCCTGTGGATCCCCAACTCCACCCACAATCCGCAGGGACTCCAGATAGCTATTTCTTTACCTAAGTAACGTGGGGTGTGTCTAGTGTCTGTCAGTGGTTGCCGTGGCAGTTCCTCCAGTTGGCTATTTTCCAGTTAAATGAAGAAAAGTCATCTGTTGGGGAACTGAGACAGGACGCACTGGTTGGTGACAATGACCTCAAACACCTGAGCAGCCTTCTGGGCAGAGAATGCCGGGAATGAGAGTTTCCGTTTGTCAAGACCAGCCTGACTTGGGAGCTGCAAAGAGGGAGCAGGTTGTCTGGAATTTTGAGCTAGGCATTTTTTAACTCAAGCTGCCAGAGAGGTCAAATACTGTTTCAATGAAAATTCCTTCTTAGGGAGGTTTCTTTTAGGGGGTAGTAAGTGACAGAGTTGGGGGGTGCTAAGGATAAGTGCCAAGGCACCTGGGCCTGGCCGGAAAGCCTGCCAACCTGTCAACAGTGACAGGATCACGCAGCCCTCCCCGGCCCCATCGCTGACCAGTCATTGAAACCGAGGAAATGGACTCACAGACACAGGAAACCAACTTGTGGTCACCAACAGGAGAAGGGGATGGCTAAATTAGGAGTTTGGGATTAACAGACACGCATTACCATGTATAAAACAGGTAAGCAACAAGGACCTACTGTATAGCACAGGGAACTATAGTCTATCTTATAATAACCTGTAATAGGAAAGAATCTGAAAAAGAGTAGAAATATATGTATAATTGAATCACTGTGCTATACGCCTGAAACTAACACAACATTGTAAATCAGCTAGACTTCAATAAAAATTACTTAAAAAATTTGAAAACTAGACTTCAATTAGTAAAAAACCCAAGGAAGTGCCATTTCCTTCATTAAGCCCCTCCCTCCCAGAAGGCCCCTCAAAGGAGGTTCTGCTGTGGGTATAACAGAGCCTTCCTTGTTCTGGCACTCATGAATGGACTTCAGGGGTCCATGAACCCCCTGAAATGTGGATGTGATTTTGTGGGTAGATAAATTTTTCTGGATGAAGAGTTGATAGCTCATCAAATCCTCGGCACGTGCTCATGTGCTCAGTCGCGTCCAACTCTTTGCGACCCCACGGACTGCAGCCCGCCAGGCTCCCCTGTCCATGGGATTTCCCAGGAAAGAATACTGGAGTGATTTCCTCCAGGGGATCTTCCCGACCTAGGGATCAAACTTGCATCTCCTGCATTGACAGGTGGATTCTTTATCCCTGAGCCCCAGAGGAAGACCCCAAATTCTCAGCAGACCTTCCTTAGTACAAAAGTGAACCTCAGTCCAGAGCTGGAAAGAACACTCAGGATACCAGGACACCTCGGCAGAGGGATCTTGGAATTGTCACCACCTGCTCCAAGGGATCACTTCCTGCTTCTTAAGGAAGTTGAAAGAAAGTGAAAGTGAAGGCGCTCAGTCATGTCCGACTCTTTGCAACCCCATGGATGGTAGCCTACCAGCCTCCTCCGTCCATGGAATTTTCCAGGCAAGAGTACTGGAGTGGGTTGCCATTTCCTTCTCCAGGGGATCTTCCCAACCCTGGGATCAAACCTGGGTCTCCCACACTGCAGGCAGACACTTTACCATCTGAGCCACCAGGGAAGCAAGGAAGTTGACTGGCACCATATTCTGGCCTTGGGGATGCTATTTTTTCCAAAGCAATTAATTTGTGTTAATGCCCCGTCCATTGCTTCCCCATAATACAGATGAAACATTTTCCTCCTAAGAGGCAAGAATCACCTGGGAATATTTTTTTTTTTTTAAACAATGCCAGTGACCAGGCCACACACCCAATATTCTGATTTCATTGGTCTGGGATGGGATACCTCATGATATAACATGATCTATTGTGAAGGTTTTTAAAACCAGTTCCCAGCTCAGAAAGAAAAGTGTTCTGCTCCAGTGGTAATGTCTAGGGGAAGGAAAGCTGTCAGTGTGTATGTGGATGTTTTCCATTTTGAACCACATATACATGTATATTTTTATATCTGTGTGCATATATACATGTATGAGAATACATCCTTCATATGTATAGGTGTGTGCACATATGTAGATATACACACACATAAGGTATAGTGTGGACTTTCCTGCTGGCTCAGTGGTAAAGAATCTGCCTGCCAATGCAGGATAGGTGAGTTTGATCCCTGGGTCAGGAAGATCCCCTGGAGGAGGAGATGGCAATGCACTCCAGTATTCTTGCCCGGGAAATCCCATGGACAGAGGAGCCTGGAGGGCTACAGTCCGTGGAGTTGCAAAAGAGTGGGACACAAAACAGCAGCAGGAAAGTACAGTACACTCGTTGTCACCTTCTGCTCCCCTCTGATTCCAACTCCCTGTTCTCAAGAGCACACGAAGCCCCGGGCAAAAGGACAGTACACCGAACATGATGCCTCTTAACCGTTCCCTCTACAAGGCCGCACTTCTTTGAGCGACACCAAGAATGCTCCCTTCAGAGAAGACTGTGTTTCTTCTCAGACTCTCCATGGATGATGATGACAATATCATCAGTCATCATCTGTCATTTATTTTGTATTTACTCTGTGCCAGGCACCGTTCTAAACACTTCCCATGTATTCAGTGAGTTGGCCTTCACAGTGATCTGAGAAGGACTGATATAATATATAGTATATATTATACTGATATAAAAAAATTTCATTTTGCAGATGGGGAAATGAAGGCAGAAATGTGTGAAGTAAGGTTTTATGTTAAATAGTGTGCACAGGTTTGTGAAGTAAGAGGCAGAGGTGAGGTTTAAACCCAAGCAGTTCAACCTCCGGACGGGGTCCTTCCCCCACTGTGCTGTAGACCCACTGAATGTGGCCCACGAACCCTGGGATCCCGTAGGAAGACACCCTCAGACACACACGGGGAGCTCTGTCTCCTCCGGACCAGCCACCAGAGCCCGAACAGTAACTGTCCTTTCCCCGACAGGCTTCATCCCCCCGCCGCTCATCTTCGGGGCCGGCATCGACTCCACCTGCCTGTTCTGGAGCACGTTCTGTGGGGAGCAAGGCGCCTGCGCCCTCTACGACAATGTGGCCTACAGATACCTGTACGTCAGCATCGCCATCGCGCTCAAGTCCTTTGCCTTCCTGCTCTACACCACCACGTGGCAGTGCCTGCGGAGAAACTATAAACGATACATCAAGAACCACGAGGGCGGGCTGAGCACCAGTGAGTTCTTTGCCTCTACTCTGACCCTAGACAATCTGGGGAGGGACCCTGTGCCCGCCAACCAGACACATAGGACAAAATTTATCTATAACCTCGAAGATCACGAGTGGTGTGAGAACATGGAGTCTGTTTTATAGTGACTGAAGGAGGGTTGAACTCTGTATTAGTCCTTCAAGGGTCATTTTTCCTAAAGAAAAAAAAAAAAATGAAAAAAAGTTTCTTAAAAAAAAAAAAAAAGATTCAATACACACACACACACACACACACACACACATATACACAGCACCTTTGTCCTTTTCTCAAAATCAGAGCCAGACAGGATTCAGAATGAGGAGAGCGCGGGATCACGTGGTTGACATGCGACCTCCTGGGGGCTCAGAGTCTGCTTTGGAAGGCACCTCGTGGTTGCTCAGGATGCCGACAGCTGCAAGCAACAGGCACTGCCAAATTCAGGGAACACTGGTGGCCAGCTCGGAGGACGGACCTTTCTGGATGTACATACACATACAAAACAAACAGAATATATTAAAAAATCTACTAAAAACACCCAGGTTGACAACATTGCCAGGATAAGCACTAGTGACAGACCCTATGCCCGTCCACATGGGGGTGGAGGGGCACCCAAGTCGGAGGAGTGGAGACCCGCTCCTCTCTCTAACTTTTGCAATAGGGGCCACGGTGTAGACGACTCACCCCGTCTACACCAGTGGTTCAAGGCCCCAGAGTTCTCTCAGCGATGCTAAAGGGTGATCCGTGCTGGAGACTGTAATTGGCACCTCTCACCAGCTCCATTTCCATTTCTCAAGACTGAGGGCCCCAGGGTGGGGAGCCGGGCATGGGGGGGCCAGCACCTCCCTCCCCCACAGCACCTCCCATCGGGGGGTGCCCCCCTCCCCCACCAGCCCCACAGAATGACCTCAGGAAGCAGTGGGTCTCGCCTGGCTATGACTGACTTCGCTCAGAGCCGGTGAAACCCAACCCAGTCCAAGTCATTTGCTTACATTTGCCAAACATTTTGCCATTTTTAAGGGGAAAAAAAATGCATTGCATATGAATTTCAAACTGTTGTATGTATAATCCTCTGATACTATTTTTAACTACTTCTCAAATCTGTGTTAACCCTTCAGTCACTAACACAGTCCTCTAGGCCGAATTTATTATGCTGGTTGCTTTTAATTTTCTCCTTTTTTAATGCACCAAAAATATAATGTGATTCAAGGGATGCAGTTAATCTATTGTAATTTTTTAAATTATCATTTTATCCTCATTCGGATAGTCTGTGAGAACGAGACTATACAGTGTGTTATGAGAAAAAAAATGCTTGTAAAAGAGTGTATATGCAGCTTGCCTTTAAAAGAATCACATTCGAGACAAGAGGAGATGAAATGATGAATTGCAAATTTACCTTCTCGACTTACGCCCCATGATTCAGTGAGCGCTGTCATGGGAACCCCTTTCATACGCCTGCTTCACATGCCAAGAGGCGTTCTTGTCCACCTGTGGTGAAGACACGCTCAGCGGCATGTTGTGTGTATGGGTGCAGGGCTTCTGGGGAGAGGAGAGAAAGAATAGCTCCCGGGCACATGCTTTGAGCAGCCTCTGGTGTCTGGGATTACAGACCGACAAGCCCCTGGAAGCTACTGGACATCCACCACCTGAAAATGTCAGTAATGTTTTCAGGGTCAGTCTTGAACTAAGAAGCCGTATATGTGTGTGTGTGTGTGTGTGTGTGTGTGCGTGTGTTTTGAAAGTGGCTGAACCTCAAACAGCTAGAAGGGAACATTGTGGGTTAAGAATCAAGGGAAAATCTCTTGCAGCCAGCAGACTCAGCCTGGTGAGTCATTTGCAGGTGGGGCAGAACTCATGTGAGAGCACAGGTGTGCTCACACGCACACACGCACGGCCCAGGTAACCCACCTTTCATGTTGTTGCAGTGTCCTTGATCTTGGCCACTCCTGGCTCTGGGAAGATTCCAAGGGTGGGTGGGTTGGTTGGTTGGTTTTTTTTACCTCAGACGCATATTTGCAGGTTATCTAGAAGATGAAGAGAATCAGGAAAGAGTGGGGTGGGTGCTGTGCCAAATTTTTAACAAATAGTTGGGGCAATTTGAGTGACAGCCCCAAACTAGAGAAGGCCACATGGAGCAAGGATGCCCAAGAGAGAAGCTTGTGTGGCAGGGCAGAGCACCATGACCAGCTGCTTCCCGGGGACAGGATGCTTCCGGAACAACTTTTTCCTGTCTTGCTCGAGTCCCTCCTTGTTCCTGAAAATGGGGACACTCATCAGTGTGTTAACTAATTAAACATGGGGTTATTCTCCAACCAGTTCATAAACTCTGTACACCCTGTGAATTCTGAGGCTGTGATTCTATCCTATATAGCTGTCGAGTTGGTTTTGTCTTGAAAATGTATTGCTAGTAGATCACTGCCCTCTTGGATATGATTGTGTAGCTCTCCAAACTCAGTCCACAGACACTGAGGCTGCAAGACCTCATGTTTCATGGGGCTCTTTGCTTTTTTTTTTTTAAGGTTTTTGAAAACTATTTTCTTTTTGGCTATTTTGCCTAAGATTTTAGGCTGAGTGAGAATAAGATGTTAGGATGACAAAGGAAAACAACTCCAGGGCTTAGTTTTATCAACAATTGAATTGGAATTTAAAGTCCCCCGTCATAAGGTGCTTCTAACATGTTATTATCACCTTTCAAACTTTTAATTTCTCTCCTGGATCCAGAACCAGGAAAACCTAGTCTAGGTTTGTTCTTTTGTGCCACAAGGAACCATTGTACGTACCTTGCCCGATCCAGCCCCTGACTTCTTTGGTTTTGAGCAGGATTTTGAATGGGAAGATTTCCTAGGAAGACCTCCAGTGGACTCAGGAAACAAAAACAGTGAGGGAAGGAATAAACCTAGAGTGTGAATGCTAATGTCCTCTCTCTCGTGCCATCAACCCCTCCAACCATCTCAGTGGAAGGCGCCCAGGCCTGAATGGAGGAAGGCTCTCTGCTGCAACTTGTGACAGATTTTTGTCACTCCTACATATAGATCTAAAAGTTTTCTACCCATATTATTCCTGCATATGAAGGGAACACACTTTGCAGGAGTCTCTGTCTCTGGAGGGGACTGGGTTTGCTGTCTTCCCGGTGCTGTGTCCGTGGGCTGTCAGGAAAGCCTGCCTTCTTCACGCCTCTGCAGGGGATGCTGTGAAGCTCCCAGACACCGCGGGGACACTTCCACTCCGGGAGGCCACTGCACGCAGGGGCTTTTCTCATAGCTAACGAAGGAGCCAGAGAGGCTTCTGCTCACAGGTCCCCTAAGGAGTTTGCTGGCAGCGCTTATCAGGCAAAATAATAAGGGAAAACAGAGAGCTTCTGAGGAATCCTTTGAGAGACTCCCTAATGTCTTTAGAGCAGGAGGGAACGTGCTTATTCATAAAAATTGCTTCTTTTTCATCACCTTCCAGCAGAATAGCTTTGCCTAGTGATAGTGTGTAGACATTGGCTACGTGGTGTCTATACATTCAAATCCCCGATTCCATTTTCTCATCTCCAATAATAACCTAGAGCAGGGGTCCCCAACTCTTGGGGTGCGGAGCAGGAGGTGAGCAGTAGATGGGCGAGCAAGCGAAGCTACATCTGCCCCTTCCCCATCACTCACATTACCACCTAAACCTTCCCCTCTCCTTCCCCCCTCACCCAGCTGTGGAAGAATTATCTTCCACAAAACCAGTCCCTGGTGCCCAAAAGGCACTCAGATGTGGCGAGATTTCCTGAGGTGACGTGCACACACGTTCCACACAGGGTGGCCAGCCAGTCCCTGGGATGACTGCCACACCACTGAAGTTTCTCTGGAAATAGATTCCGCCATAGTTGCTAATGGATTATCTTCCACACTTCCAAAGCAGGTTGCTTATTAGGAGAGTGTAAAATGGAAATATATACACATATACACACACACACACAAACTCTCTGTCTCTCTCTCACACTGAGAAACCCTCCGAGGAAAAGTAGTGGTTGGCTCCCCGTGAGCCTACAGGGCTGGTTTTCTTGCTGCCAGCTGTTCAGGTCCTGGGAAGCGTGGCTTCTTCTCCACCCAGTCAAGCCCACCAGGCCTGTGTTCTAAGCCCTGCTTGGGAGTCCTGAAGGCACTCCTGAGTGACTTGAAGCAATAAAGGTCAACCTGTAGAAATCAATACAATGATTATGCAGTCGGGCAGGATAAACCTCTGTCCTGTTTGGTGGTGGTCACCCTATTTCACTGGTTGGTTGGTTTGGTTTGGATGAGGGGAGAAAACCAGACAAGCAGGTTTTCAGTCCAACAGACAGAATATCTGCTGTCCTGTGCTGTTCTTCCCTCTTTTGATGGTTTAGAGAAAGTATCTGTCCAGGAGAAAGTACTGGACAGAGTAGGGGCTTGCTTGCTCCCCTGAGCACACGTCACTGCCTCTCAGCAGCCTCCTTTCAACCATGATCTGCATTTCCCTTTAGGTTAGAATCTAGATCCGAGCCCTCAGAGGTGACACATTTTCCAAGAGAGGGTGTTAGTGAATTTCAGTTTGGCCTGGAAATTAGTTCGAGGCGTAAATACAGCCCTTTTCCTCCTCTCTCTGCTCCTCCCTCCTTATTCACCTCTCCCAACCCAGTTCAAGTTCTTGAGTTCTGAATAGGCATGAGGACGTAATTCTCTGAGAACAAACGGTCCTACTGATAGCCTTTCAACCTGGCTCCCTTGGGGTATTATGGCTGCTCAAGAATAAGTTGCTGAAACAGGAAACTCTAACTGGCAGAAAATGCAGAGAAGATACTGTTCAGATGCTTGTTATGGGGCCTGTTACCCAGGATCCCAGCTTCCCCGGTGGCTCAGACAGTAAAGAATCCCCTATGCAATGCCACAGATCTGGGTTCAATCCCTGGGTTGGAAAGATCCCTTGGAGAAGGAAATAGCAACCCACTCTAGCATTGTTGCCTGGGAAATCCCATGGACCGGGGAGCCTGGCAGGCTACCATCCATGGGGTCACAAAGAGTCAGACACAACTGAACAATTAACACTTTCACTTTTTCTTTAAACCAAGGATCACATGGGGAATTTACACTCTCTGCATACAGCCCTCACCCATGCCTCCCCTGTCTCACCTCAGAGTGCTCAGTTATCATGGCAGGGAGGACATGAATTGAAAAGCCTAAAATGGGGAGTTCAGAAAAGCCTGGATGCCCCAGCACCTTAGAAATCTGTCGCTGTGGTGGAGATAAAGACAAAGCTCATGTTTCTCAGGGACCATCCATGTGGTAAAACAGTTTTCCTTTGCAGTATTAATGCCATTTGAGGGAGCACTATATGAGCTTGATGTTTTCCAACCACGTTTATTCACTCTAAAAGTTTGACTATGTGCCAGGCCCTGAAACACGTAGAAAGGTTAATGGTCCCATCCTCTAAGAACTCACCGTTTAATAAGAGAAACAGACTTGAACACAAAAGCAATAGAATAGGGCTTCCGTGGTGGCTCAGACAGTAAAGAATCTGACTACAGTGCTAGAGACCCAGGTTCGATCCCTGGGTCAGGAAGATCCCCTCAAGAAGGAAATGGCTACCCACTCCGGTATTCTTGCCTGGAGAATCCCAAGGACAGAGGAGCCTGGCGGGCTGCAGACCATGGGGTCACAAAGAGTCGGACACAACTCAGCTTTTGCACTTTCACTATTTACTTTCGTCAGTGTAAGAGTCAGGGTCTATTTATCTATGTCTGGGAACAAAGCTGTTTTAGGGCGCTGGGAAGTTCTACCTGGTGGCATCAAGAATCAGGAAGACCTAGTGCTCTAGAAAAGAACTTAAGAGCAGTGGGTTAGGGATCCAGGGAAAGAGACCCTCCACTGAGAGAACCAGCAGAGCAAGTTCAGAAACCAAGCAAGGGCCCGGTGGCGAGCATTTGGGCTTTGAGGGCCCTAGAATCTCTGTGGCCTCTACTTCTTTGTCAGAGCAGGGATGCAGCCCTAGACAATGTGGAAACAGATGAGTGGGCTGTGCACCAATAAAGCTTTATTTATAAAGACAGTCAGTCTCTGGGTGTGGCTGAGGGAAGGCTGCAGCATGCTAATCTGTTCTGGGGAGCACCGAGGTCTGAAGCAGCATGGCATAGAGTCCCGTGGACTGTAGCAGTGGAAGCTGCTGTAGCCCAGGCTGAGTCATGCATTGAAAGACTCTAATTCAGGTACCCCATTTTCCAAGAATGAGGTAAGTATCCCATTATTGTCAGGGTTTACAGTAAAAGCAACATTATCTTTCTCCTGTGTAAGGAGGGGAATTGGAACTATACAACCTACAGTCTCTTCCAGCCCTGACACTCACTCCCTAGCTCTACCAGAGTAATCATCCTTTTTTGTTAAGTGATGGAAGTGGGCACGGGAGGGGACAATGTAGGAACTTGACAAAAAAGAGTGAATCCAGATACTGAATAGTATTTCAAATTTCTTCCCTCCTTCCCACCAGTACGAAACAGTGGCACTAAAAAGCTATTTAATAATAGGAGCTAACATTTACCAAGCACTTACAATGAACCAGCATATAGTGGTTAAAGAATCCGCCTGCCAATGCAGGAGATGCAAGAGATGTGAGTTCGAACCCTGGGTCGGGAAGATCCTCCGGATGAAGGCAAGGCAACCTACCCTAGTATTCTTGCCTGGAGAATCCCATGGACAGAGGAGCCTGGCAGACTGTAATTGCAAAGAGTTGGACTTACTGAGCATGCACACACATATACATAGTCCTGTGAGGCAGAAACTGTTATTAAGCTTCAGTTTACAAGACAGGAAAATGAGGCTGGGAAAGCTTTCAGAATTGGCTCAGTCACAAAGCAGAGATTCAAACCCAGGTCAACAAATCCAAAGCTTGTGTTCTTTGACTTTTTGGATTCTCCCTCCATACTAGGCAGGAAATCAGGGACCCCTTTCCTCCTGTAGGGACTTCCTATTCAGAAGACTTATTCAAATGGACTACAGGGCTCCCTGCACTCTCATATTCCCCCTAACAACTCAGACAGGTTGTATCAGTTGTATTGTAGAACACAGATGTATTCTGGGGACATCCGTTCTTGTTGTTATTCCCAGACTTAACCACAGAGCCACGTGATCAACTCACATGGGTTATTCTGCTATTCGCAGGCAGGTAAGAGGAACCAGGAGACGCCTCTGCTCTGATGCATTTGGAAACGCAATTTCAAAGTGCTGAGGTGTCTGGGAGACAGTCCTCAGTGCTGGTCAACAGCATCGGTGGGAAACCCCAGACACTGTTTCCTACCTGGCACCCCTGAGGTCCTCAGCATCAACTTCAGGAGCTCGACTCCAGCCCAGAGCATCAGACACTGATGCTGGCCACTGGCTGGAGCTATGTCTTGCTCTGTGATCAGGTACTAGGCTTTTAGGAACAGAGTTTCTGGGCATTTCAATTTTTGTATTAATGTCTCAGGCCAATCAATAATTGAAGATTAGCACACATTCTGAGTCTTTTCCTATAAGGTAAAGTGATTATGTTCTCTTACCAAGAGCAGATGGAACAACTATAGTAAATTTTCTGGAGGTTTAACATTCCGTAGGTTGAGATTTTACCATCCCATTAAATCGCAGAAAATAATATTCTTCTTAAATTCATGCCAACCTAATAGAAGGTAACTCTCACAGTGCTGGGTTTGTCAAAACTGTTGGATTTTATAATCGAAGGTGATAAAATGAAGTAGAAGTAGGTAACATAGGAAATTTCATTATAAGAGAAACTCAGCTAACACAAAAATTGTGCTCTAGCCCAGCCTCTTAATGGAGGAGAGGGGCTGGGAGTTCATGTTTATGAAGAGGTTGCTACCCTCATGCCCTGCTGGCTCAGATGGTAAAGTATCCACCTGCAATGCAGGAGACCTGGGTTCAACCCCTCGGTTGGGAAGATCCCCTGGAGGAGGGCATGGCAACCCACTCCCGTATTCTTGCCCGGAGGATCCCCATGGACAGAGGAGCCTGGTGGGCTACAGTCCATGGGGTCGCAAAGAGTTGGGCATGACTGAGTGACTAAGCCCACACACACACACCCTCCTGCCAGGGGCCTTAGCAGCTTTCCCACACCGCCCTTGTGAGGTCAGTATCATCATTCCCACTTTACAGATCAGAAAACCAAGGCTCAGCACATCAAAGCTTCCCAAGACCACACAGCCAGTTAGAAAGTCACCAGGGGCCAATGCCAGGTCTGTCTGACTCCTGAACCAGTGCTCTTTCCATGACACTCCAAAAGCCACCAATCTGAGAACACAGATCTGCCTTCTTAGAAAGATTTGATGAGGCCTGTAAGGCATCAACTATTGGAAACCACCACAGAAGTCTATAGTTTCATAGAGAAATGAACCAAGAGCTGGAGGTGAAAACTTCAGAGTTTGTCTACAGGCACAGAAGTCTAAAATAAGAAAAAACTCCTTTTTCCTTCAGTAAATGCTGGAGATCTTTAAAAACACTCCTTCCCTTCTCCCTCTGGGCCATGTCGGCAAAAGCTGGCCAGCTCCTTTGTCTTCTACCTTATTCATTCTGCACACCAGAACCAACCCCAGTTCTCTCACATCTATCCCGCCTTCCCCGACTCCCTGCCCCCCCAGCTTCTAACAGAGCCCCCAGGACTGTAAGAACTCAGACCTTGTGAAAGTTGAGAAAGGATGCTCCAAACTGTCCAGCTTCTTCCATAAGCCAGATCTCAGCTGCAAAAGAAAGGAGAGACGTTTCCATCTTTTGTACCAGAGTCTAGAGAAGACAGGAAAATGAGTGAGGATTCTATGGTTCCACTGCAGCTCTCATTGAACCGGAAGGCTGCACGTCACGGTCATGGAGCCCTCCACGGCTTGTATATCATGATAGGGACTAAGCTGGGTTTTTCATGCCTTTTAAGTGAAGCCACAGCATCTATTTCAGAAGCATGGCAGAGGCTTAAAAACCTCACTCCAACAAGGAGATTCTTTTGCCCAGCAGGTGGTGACCCTCTGTGGCTGAATGAAAAGTAAACTGGCCCCAAATAGTGGAGGAGAAAGCGTGACATTATGATGCCAAGAGGTTCTCTCTGGCCCAGAGTCACCTCTTCAACAGAGATTGCAATGATAGGGTCCTGAAACACAAGGTCTGTCCCCAGTGACTCAGACAAGATGAAGATAAGTTCATGACGGAGTTGCATCTTATTCATTCCCATAGAATAAACATCTGCATGGGCATTGGCATAGATACATATAGATAAATGCTTCTCGGAAAGATTCGGCCTACGTAAAGGTCTTTGGGCTTGGAGTCTGGTTCCCTGGGGTGATGTGGAGCACAAGCTGGCATTTTATTGACTTCCTGCTCTTATCCATCCTGCT
This sequence comes from Cervus canadensis, assembly GCF_019320065.1. NCBI lineage: Eukaryota > Metazoa > Chordata > Mammalia > Artiodactyla > Cervidae > Cervus > Cervus canadensis. The sequence goes on from NC_057402.1 coordinate 52,761,557, forward strand.
GGAAAGCCAGCATGCTATTATATAAGCCTAAAATATAAGTAGGAAAACTGGAAAAGACCGATCTCTTTTTCCTCTTGGCTCTCTTCCCCTCCTTCCCCCTTTAGGCACAGAGTACCAAGACATTGAGACTGAGAAAACCTGCCCCGAGTCACAGTCACCTTCAGAAGACTCCTTTGTGAGAAGCTGAGGGCCTGGCCCTCTTCCTGCAGAGAAGAGCCCGCCACCGCCCACAGACCTCGCAGGCCTGACTTAGCGTGCTCTGCCCTGTCTGAGAACCCAAGGGTCCCCGTGGGGGCCGTCCGGCCAGTGTGTGGTCCTTTGAGGCCCCAAGCACAGGCCTGTGACAAGGACCGAGCAGGTGTCTGTGGCCCGGAGTCCTCCAAACCCTTGGAGTAGGCATTTTCCTGGATCGCTAAAGAGTCCTATTGGCCTGGTGTGCAAATTTCTTCTGCCCACCCCTCCTTTGGCTCCTGTGGGGATGGCCTGCTGACATGCTTTAGAAAACCCCCTCTTGGAAGTGCTTCTCTGACCGGGGGCTCCAACAGTTCTTCTGAAAGCAGCCAAGGCTGGATTTCAATAGGAGGGGGTAAAAATTACCGTTTCATAGAACAGAGGGGGGGAAAAAAGCACATACTCAATAGATTTTGAGTGTGGTATTCTGTATTTTTGCAGCTTATATTTTCCAGATGAGCAGTTTAGAAATATGTCATGTAAACTACCTACTGTACGTTTGCTGAAAATTATATTAAAAGCACTATTTTAATTCTTCCTCGGTCTCACGCTGTAATCTCTATTATCTTTCTCTTCTTGTGTCTTTGGGTAGAACAATCCTAAAAGTCTCTTAAAGAGAGTGTTTCTGGCTGTGTGTGTTCTGTTGTTTATGGGCTTTGAATTGTTCACAAGAGCATAGTCTTAGGAGCCAAAACAGACCTGGGTTCGACTTCACCCCAGCACTCCCTACCGGTGTGGCATTCGGGAAGTGACCTGACCCCTCTGAGCCTCAGTTTCATCATCTGTAAAATGGGAATACTGTCACCTGCTTTACACAGTTGTGGTGAGGCTTCAGTGAAATCCCATGTGAAGGCAGCATAGTGTCTCAGAGAAATGGTACTTGCTCATTGCTCCCCAGCCTCTGGCTGGAATTAGATGCTCTAAGGCACAGCTCTGTTTTCCTGTTGATCCATTCTGTGATCCTGGACCATCACTATCTGGTTTTCCTTTCTGGTTCTCCCACTGTCTGTAAACCCCTGAGAGAGTGACAAATGGCTTCCTCTCAGGGTACACTGCCTAGCATAATGTGTGATGTTTGATGGATGCTCATTGTACAATTGAAAGAATGAATGGATGATAAACAACCAACCTCAGACTCATCAACCTCTGGGGCTCTGACTTTAGCCCCACCCCTCTGAGGCAAGCAATAGCACCTCCCTTTCTTTCTCTAGTTCCATAGATCCTCCCACAAGCCTCACCCTATGGATGGAGCTTCAGTTGCCTTCCCAGTCTTTGTGAGGCCACTTCCTAATTGGCTACCTTCTCTACTACATCCTTAGTCCACTGGTAGGACTCCGACCTCCTAGGGACAGTCAGGTTGATCGGCTGCCACCAATGTGCATGTCAGAATCCTCACTACAATCATTACATCTACATCCCTGGCCAGACAGAAGCTCCAGGAGCTGATGCTCAGCCTCTGTCTTTCGAACCAAACATCCAGGATGGCCCCAGCCCTGGTGTGGGGCTGACCCCGATAACTGACCCACGGTCTCATATCCCCTTCTAGCCTGAATCTTGCCCTCATACCCTCATCATTTGCATTTGAGCTCACCTGAAATCAAAGCTTGTCAAGCTAGTATTCCTTGAAGCCTACACCCTCCCTCAGTCCTGCATGACTCTGTCACTCTGGAATCTGTGGACTCAGAAAAGCACATGTTTGGGTGAGTGACCTTCTCTGAGGTCCTATTACCTGGTTCACAGGTGCCTCAAGGACTTCTTTTCAGCCTAACCCTGTTATTTATGTGATTGTTTCTTTTCCTTTCTTTTTCTTTTGTGAAACAGCATGATTTATTCTCTCTGGCATAAAAATCCCAAGAAAATGCAATTTCAACATTTCCCATCATGATGTGAAAAGATGCTGAAACAGCCAAAAAAGTGGTTAGTGATTCCTCGTGGGAGCTGGGCTTCATTTGCACTGGAAATTCAGTCGGAGGCAGAAGACGGAAGCAGGGGAGGGTATTGCTTATGGCATCCATGCTCTCAGTCCAAAATTTCACATTTTTCATCTGCAGTCCAATTTCTTTCCTCTTGCTACCTTTTCCGCCATCGAGGTGGTCAATTTATGGAAAACTGACACTCCCCTCTATTTTATCTGAACTTCATAAAGACATCTTATTGGGGGGATCAAGAGATTCATCCTTCAGTATTTAAGCAGGTCCATGGGAGAGCTATGCACACAGGTTGTTCAAACAACTCAGGGAGAATAGACAGTTTAGATAATCCAAATGCCATTTTCTTGCCGACGTCATATCACAGGCCACTGGGGCTTTGAACTACATATACATTTGTTCCATCTTGATCTAGATCTGAAAATCCAACTTGACCTTTCTTTGAGTCTGTGTGGAAGGGTTAGTCATGCACCTAAGTGTTTGACTCAACTGAAATAAAAACAAGCTGTTTCTGTGGCCTTGGGTGTAGATTCAGAACCACCAGGAGCACATCCACTTCACAAAGAGCTGCCTGTTTTTCTTTTTTAGGCTTTGTTATTTCAGGAACTCCTGCTATAGAACTATTTCCATAACTCTGCAGAGAAATGTCTATAATTAATGCAGAGGACAGAGACAAGCTTTTGCTTTCCAGAAAGCACTTTAAAAAGTATCTTAACCTTTCTGAGTTCTCCCATTCCCACTTCCCACGTATGAAATGCATAAACATATAGTTACCAGATCCCTGGAGGAGGGCTTTGCACATCTTTGAGAGTGTTTCAATGGACAGTCTCACTTCCCTCTTCCCTCTAAGGTAGTTAAGGGGTGAAATGAAGATAGCAAGCAGCCTGGATCACAAAAGCAGGTGACCATTAGTTCATCTGACCAGGAATCTGAAACACAGGCGCAGGGACTCAGACATGACGCGGCAGAAGCCAGCAGCTTCCTTTGGAGGGAGAGTTTCTCCTGTGAGAGTCCTCTCAGCACCGGTCACTGACAACTTGCCCACAACCCCCAGGTGCAACTGAACCATCTCCCAGTGAAATGGAGGTGGGAACCTCTGTCTTCAGGCTTTACACCCCTTAACTTAGCAACAGGCTCCTTTCTCACCCCAGAAGCTCAACTCACTCCCATTCCAACTCTTCCGTTTCTTTGGGGCATTATTGTGCAGGAAGGCAACTAAATTTTCATAGTAAAAGCAGTGCTCAATATAGGTTAAGAAAGAAAAAGAAAAGCTCACAAAGAAAAAGGCTGTTCTTTCAGTTGTTTCTAAAATAATCTTTGCCTCATCCTTTAACTCCAATGCAAATGATTAGACATTACAATGCAATGCTATGAAGGGAGACACGGGTCCTTTTTTAAGCTTTCTTTTATTGAAGTACAGCTGAGTTACAAGTCTGTGTTAGTTTCAGGTGTATGGCAAAGTGATTCATTTATATTAAGTCATTTCTCAGATTCTTTTCCCTTATAGGTTATTACCAAATATTGAGTACAGTTCCCTGTGCTATACGATGGTCCTTGTTTATCTATTTTATATATAGTAGTGTGTATCTGTTCATCCAAACACCTAACTTAACCCTCCTCTCCCTTTCCCCCTTTGGTAACCATAAGCTTGTTTTCTATGTCTATAGGTTTATTTCTGTTTTGTAAATAATTTCCTTTGAATCTTTTTTTCCTTGTAAGATTCCACATATAAGCAATACCATATGATATTTGTCTTTCTCTGTCTGGCTTACTTCACTTGGTATAATAATCTCTAGGTTCATCCATGTTGCTGAAAATGGCATTATTTCTTTTTTACGGCTGAGTGATATTCCACTATATATAGTGAAATATATATATATATATACACACACATATATATATATATATATGTTATATATAGACTTCTTAGGTGATGCTACTGCTAAAGAACCCGCCTGCCAATGCAAGGAGCACAAGTTTAATCCCTGGGTTGGGAAGGTTCCCTGGAGGAGGAAATGGCAACCTGCTCCAATATTCTTGTCTGGAAAATTCAATGGGCAGAGGAGCTTGGCAGGCTACAGTCCATGGGGCCACAAAGAGTCAGACATGACTGAGCATGCACACATGCACACACATACTATATCTTCTTTATCCATTCATTTATTGACAGACACTTAGGTTGCTTCCATGTCTTGGCTATCATAAATAGTGCTTCTATGAACATTGAGGAGATGTATGTCTTCAGCAGGACACTTGAGGTAAGACTTTATTTAAATGGCGACTTTCTCTGTGAATGTGACCCTTGAAGAAGCATATCATTGCCCATCATTTCTTCAGATGCTATCAGCAGATCAGTCCTGAAAAAAATGACTGAGGCAGGGAGCAGAGACAGAGAACTCAGACATGTGATGAGGACAGAGCTTTAAAAAAATTCCTTGGAGGCCCTCTGTCTGACTTGGCCCCACCCTGTTCTTCAGGGTGTCCTGCACTTCTTGGGAATATGAGCTCTGGGGGAGATGATTGGTGTCCCTCCATCCATTCCATATTTCGAACTGACGCATGTTAGGTTTAAAGCAAGGCCATGATTTTCAGTTAGTACGGATAGGACCCCATGAGGCTCCCTGCACACAGTAGGCGCGGTACAGCTGGGGGCAGTAGGAAGTCAGGATGGCATGGTGGAAAGAGCAAGCAACAGGTCTGCAGCTCAGCTCAGCTGCTTCCTCACCTTGTCAGGTAAGCAAATCAGGTCGCCACTCTGAACTCGGCCCCATGTGGCTCTGAGATGGAAAGGTTTCAGCCTCCTTGCGGAGACATCGTGAGAATTCAGTGTAGGCACAGCCCCACATCCATCCCTGGTGGAACTCAAGAAGTGATGAGTGTCACTGAGAAGTCTTGTCCTCAGTCATTTAAATACGAAGCAACTTCCATTTACCAGTATTTGCTACCACCCTGCTGCTTGGAAAACCCTCTTTCCTGTTGCATACTGCTCACAAAATGACTTAATCAGTCAATTCCTTAATTTTTTTGAGTCATTCTTGCTCATTAAAATAGCTTCGCTTCACTTCTTAAGAGCTGGTCCTGGCCATCTGAGAATTCCTGGCGCATCTTCTATTCAAGCCTTCCCCAACGAGGGCAGACCAGACAGTTCTGAAGGCCCCTCCCCTCTTTCTGGAGGCCCAGAAAGAGGGGAGGCTTGGTCTGCTCTCCCTCTCCCACCACCTTCCTCTTCTCTGGCCAAACTCAGCTCCAGACCATGGTGTGAAAGTGAAGAGAGAAGGGAGGTTTGCTTACCAGACTGCCTGGGGCTAAGCTTGCTGCCATCACTGGCTATCCCTGCTGCCCAAGCGCCTTCTGAAAAGTGTTGGTGTGGAAGCAAGCAGGCCCCAGGAAACCCAGCCCATCTCAGGAGCTCTCCTAGGCTCTACAACTCCCTGGGAAACCCACAGCCCTCAACCTCACCTTCCCCACTAGCCAGAGCTCAGACATGAGGTAGGAACAGAGCCATGAGTCCCAGATCTCTGTACTAGGTTGGTTCTGAGGGATGTCCTTATCTCCCTCCTCCCTGGTTCCATCACTCCAGGGTACTCCTGTACCTTGATCCAGCCTACTCTGATAGCAGCAGAACAAGCCGGCTAGCTCATACCCCCAGGGTGCAAGACGGCAGCCTCCCCTTCTTAACATAACTGCAAATTTCACCAGCAATTGCTTTGGGGACTCCATTCTCTGAATTTGGGGGCAGAAAACCCCCAAAGAGTGTCAATGTCACTCTTAACACACATCCGTTCTCCCTCTAAAGTGTAACCGCTCCCCTTCTTCCACAGCCCCGTGTACTAGGAGCACAGACGGGGCACGGGGAAGGAGGGAGTTATCAGTGCCTGTTTTTCTGAAGAGGGAAACGCCCCCAAAGCTCTTGCCTGGCTCGCCACAACATATTATGCAAAAATCATCAAAAGAGGAAGGCCAACCATCAGGCGGCACTGATGACGGATGACAGCCCTCAAGAGAAGTCGCCCACCTGTTCATGCAAGTAGCTGCCTTGCACCCCAGCCCTCTGCACCTCCTAGGCTTCAGGTTGTTAATGACTTGTAGGTTTCACACTTAATCAAAAAGTATTGATCCAGGGTCTGGTATAGAGCCAGGTACCCTAGGAGACCCTGTGGAGAGATCCAGGAAAGCCTGGTACACAATAAATCTGCAATCTGAAGAAAAACAAGCCTCCATGTAATAAAAAGACTTTTGCAATATACTCCACATCCAGGCCCTATTATTAATAAACAGAGACACAGCAGTAATGGGGATTCAGAGAGGAGAGAATCCCTAAGGACCAGGGCAGCCAGATGAGGAATTCTCAAGGACATGGGGTGTGCAAAGCCATCCAAAGAACTCTCTCATTTAGGATGCAGGCATGAGGTTTTTGTAGACTTCCTCAGTGGCTCAGCAGTAAAGAATCCACCTGCAATGCAGGAGACGAAGGCTTGATTCCTGGGTCGGGAAGATCCCCTGGAGAAGGGAATGGCAACCCACTCCAGTATTCTTGTCTGGGAAATCCCATGGACAGAGGAGCATGGTGGGCTATATAATCCATGGGGTCACAAAAGAGTTGGACACGACTTAACGACTAAACAACAATGATGCTTTGCCCTGTCGGTTGGAATGGGTTTCTAGAAGGAGGCACGCTGTGATCACAGAAGTAAAATCTCTATGACAGATGTGAGGATAAGGATAACAATGTACTAGGCACTGGGCTAAACTCTTTACAAATGCTGCCTCCTCATTTATTTGCAAACACCCTGTAGAATAGGATTTATTTCATACCAGCCTATTGGCCTGGGTTTGAAGCTAGGTTCCTCTACTTGCCATCTATAAGACTGTGGGTTTCTCACAAATAAGATGAAGATAATCAAGCCCACTTCATAGTAAGATGGTGGGATTTAATGGAATAATGTATATAAACCACTTAACACTGTGCTTGGCACCCAGAAAATGCCTATGAAATGCGAGGGCTCTTCTTCTAGTTGAGGACATAGGAAACTCAATTTCTCACATTGCCAGGTCACCTGACAGAAGATTAAATTTTTAACTGAGCTAACTTGCATGGGTAAATAATTACAAGAGCAGTTATCTCCCTGAGGACAATTATTTGCCATCACCATTTGCACCCACTGAAATTACATGCCTAAGAAGCAGAGTCACTCATTGGCAGATAAACATAATTAAATTGGAAGAATGACATCCAATGGCTGATTGGATTAATAAAAGAAATTTATTCCCCAGAGGTATTTCAGAAATGCTTCTTCAAGCTGGATCATATTTTTTAAAGCCTGTACTCTGAATTCAAATTATGTATTAATTCCTTCCCAAAAATCAGCATGCATTCAATCCTTATAAACATCATGTACTTCTGAGAAGCTTCAACTAAGATGGTTTTATAAACCACACAGACACCAATCCTACTCTTAAACAAAGATCAAGAGATCTGTAAAAGTCATAGGATTTCATGGTAAAGTCAATTCTGCAAGTATTTCAAGCAAATAATATATTTCCATGTTTGATAGCTTTATTTTAAATAGTAGGCAAAATGTGATACCATGTAGTCACTTTGCAAATTTAAATTACTTTTTGTCTTTAAACTCTCCAAGTTATCAAATAGTCAAATGCAGGTTTGGCTCAAAATAGCTTTAAAAATTGAGTTTACAAACTCTTTAATTCTCAATTTCATAACAAGCTAGAAGTGATGAGTAGGGTCTACATTTACAGATCCTGAATGACAAAGGATTTTTTCCTTTCCCTTTTGGGGGTTAACCAATACTCTGCTTGTTCTTATGAATACAGGTCTAAGTTTTTATTTCTAAATCTTTGCCTACTGTTTATCTCTCCCCAAACCTCCAGATATTTGGTATCTGTTAGTTACATGAGTGTTTATGCAACTATTTATGAGTGTTGGTGGCAGTCTACATTCTACATTGGCATACTTCTTAGGTGCTTGAAATACGTCTGTGAGGTAGAGATAAGAAAGGCATAAAGCTTTACTTTGCTACCAGAAAAATCCAGAAGACGAAAGGTGTCTTCTCAGGAGTGCTCACTTCACTCTGTCGTAGAGGAAAATTAAAACCATTTTTCTAAGAATTCCAAGATGGCTGCCAGAGAGGACCACCAGCTTTAACTGGCCTGGAAGAACAGGTCACTTTCACATTTTCACACATGAGAAACAAAAGTTCACACAAAGCTATTGCAGAAGTGAAAATGCATATGTCCCATATCTGCTGCACACTTAAAAATGATTCTCAGGTTCTAGACCACAGTTATGTTCTTAGTCACTCAGTCATGTCTGACTCTTTGCTACCCAATGGACTGTAGCCTGCCAGGCTCCTCTGTCCATGGGATTCTCCAGGCAAGAATACTGGAGTGGGTCGCCATGCCCTCCTCCTGTGGATCTTCCCAACCCAGGGATCGAACCCAGGTCTCCCGCATTGCAGGTGGATTCTTTATTGTCTGAGCCACCAGCGAGGCCCAAGACCATGGTTAGCTTTGAGAATTTCAAGATACATTGAAATGTACCCTTAGAGCAAACCAAGTCCATAAATTATCTAATGCAGCTGAAGTACAACCAAATTTGTACTATCCTCAACTCCTTGGAAGAACATTTAATGATCTGTCTAAATATTTACCTGAAACTTTTGATTTTAGAAAGATTCTCATACTTTTTCCTTTTTTAAATATAAGGTAATCTTTTCTAGTGTGAATAGATGGCTTACCAAGGCAGTTCAGTTAAGTTCAATTGCTCAGTCGTGTCCGACTCTTTGCAACCCCATGAATCTCAGCACGCCAGGCCTCCCTGTCCATCACCAACTCCTGAAGTTTACTTAAACTCATGCCCATCGAGTCGGTGATGCCATCCAGCCATCTCATCCTCTGTCGTCCCCTTCTCCTCCTGCCCCCAGTCCCTCCCAGCATCAGGGTCTTTTCCAACGAGTCAACTCTTCGCATGAGGTGGCCAAAGTACTGGAGTTTCAGCTTCAGCATCAGTCCTTCCAATGAACACCCAGGACTGATCTCCTTTAGGATGGACTGGTTGGATCTCCTTGCAGTTCAAGGGACTCTCAAGAGTCTTCTCTAATACCACAGTTCAAAGGCATCAATTTTTTGGAGCTCAGCTTTCTTCACAGTCCAACTCTCACATCCATACGTGACCACTGGAAGAACCATAGCCTTGACTAGATGGACATTTGTTGGCAAAGTAATGTCTCTGCTTTCTCATATGCTATCTAGGTTGGTCATAACTTTCCTTCCAGGGAGCAAGAGTCTTTTAATTTCATGGCTGCAGTCACCATCTGCAGTGATTTTGGAGCCCAAAAAAATAAAGTCTGACACTGCTTCCACTGTCTCCCCATCTATTTCCCATTAGGTGATGGGACCAGATGCCATGATCTTAGTTTTCTGAATGTTGAGCTTTAAGCCAACTTTTTCACTCTCCTCTTTCATTTTCCTCAAGGCAATTAGAACACCACAATTGTGTGCATAAATTAGTAATGTGGTAAGTTGATGTTCGCCACTCTCTTGCCTCTGTAGGCTCATCCCTTAATGGTAGAAATCTGCACACCCTTCTATCTGGGACACACTGCATGTAGAGACATGGTTCTGTTGCTCAAGTCCTAATGAATAGAAAATTCTTACCTGCTTAGGAATTAGAAAAATCCTACCTCTTTCAAATGTCTAAAAGAACAGAATGCTGTCACAGCTACAGAGAAGGCTATACTCAACTGAGTTTGTTTACAAAGATTTTATTATTTTGTGCTTAATAAAAATTTGAGTAATAATGATACTACCTCATTCATGAGAACAATACACATAACTCATAAAAATGCCTAAAAGAAATGCCTATTATTTAAAGAAAAACTGTAAAGCCATCTTGAAAGACACAGATAATAACTTGAAAAATAGAGTCCTACCATATTCCAAGATTGGATGGCTAAATACTTGGAAGATGTGATTTATTTTTTCCTGTAATGATTGCAATACAATGCTCAAGAAAATCTCAATAGGAGCGTTTATGGAAACTCATAAACTGATTATTCAAAAGGAAATGCTCAAGAATAGGCACAGTAATTATGAACATAAAAATTAAAAAGTGCAGTGTCTAAAGAGTAGCCTTCTCTAAAAGTCAATGTTAATAAAACTCTAGTGTTTTAAAAGGTATGGCATTTTTACAAGACTAGATGAATAGATTGGAGACTCAGAAGAACAATTATAAACAGACACTAGAATGGGGGACTTAAAATTGCTGGGAAAATGCTGAACTATTCAACTTATGGGTTAGGGGGAAAATTTGGAAATGAATTTGACTCATCGCCTCTCACCAGTGAAGAGTACATACCCTACATGGTCTAACATAGTTAAGAATCTTTAAAAACTATGAAGATTTAGGAAAATCAGGAAGACATATTCATGGTTTGGGGATTTCCTAAAAAGATTTGAAATGCAAAAATTTGTAAATAAAAGAATTGATAGATTTGACTATTTCAAAATTAAAGTATCCACAATCTAAAACAGCATATATGAAATCTAAAGAGAATATTTGAAATATCTATAAATGACAAAGAACTACTGTCAGAACATATAATGAATCTCTCCATATTGACACAAAAAAGAGAAACAACAAGAACTGCTGAATTATGCAAATCCAGGGGTTGCCATTGTCTCAGTAAATCTCATAGAAAACAGAGCAAATAACATGAATGGGAGGTTCATAAAAGCGGAAACACAATGTCCTGTAGTTATTCAAATTCACTAGTAATTAAGAAAATAAAAATATTTTAAAAATTAAAGGCCATCTTGACCTATCAGGATGGTAAAGATTTTTTTTGATAACATTTTGTGTCAGGGTACAGGGCAATGAGCTGGAGTATAAATTAGTATGGTCACATGCTGCTAGAGTCTAAATTGGTATGGTCATTTCAGAAGACATATTTGCCAATGTCTACTACAATTTTAAATGCTCATATAGCATAATCCAGAAATTACATTTCTTAACACCTACCCTAAATAAAGGCAGGCAAAGGAAGGAGGCACCACAACCTAGCAGAATTTGGGTCCCAAGGTCCCTGATGATCAGGAACTAAGTCCCTGGCCAGTCTCTAATCTTTTCCCCATTATGACCTGCACAGAGAACATGGCTGGGTACTCAACTTCAATTCCTTTGACCTGACATCCCTGTTATAACTGCCTCCCTTGGCTTGAATTCATCCACCCTTCAACATCAAGCACAAACGTTATAGAGAACGAGAGTGCTATCTATGATTGCTTCATTAAGCTTGGCTTTTTGCCAATGGCTCAATATCTAGTTTCCATAGTAGTTCCCATGTGCTGTCTTGCCAACTCCAGTTATCTCCAGGATGACTGTGGCATCTTTCAAATCCAGGTTGGCCCCTCCGCTGGGGTCTCACAGGCAAAAGCTGGGCTGGGAGAGGCTTAGTGTACCCGTAAGTCAGTGGAGAGTCCACTGATCTGTTTCCCCCACTACTTCACCAGGAGTGATGGTTTCTTGCTAGATCCCACAATCCTTTGCTCTCACATCACTTATACTCACTGTATTAATCACAGTCGATATATTATATTCCTCTATTGAGATATATTCCTTACAGACAATATCTTTTTTAATTCTTTAGTCCTGACTGTGCTTAAGATAATCATATAAAAATACATTAAATGTTTTTGATGCATTAAGTCAATTACTTCTCCAGTAGCCTAAAAAGGTAGACAACATTACCAGGTGCAAGATCTGATACTCAGAGCTACTCTAACTATACACACCATCTATCATTGACCAAATCACTCCTGAGATCACACGAGGAAGACCAGAACTGAGAGTGTCTTATTCTCCCACCTCCTTTTAGCCTAATCGAAATAAGTCACTCTGGACTGATAATTCTTTTTTAATTGACATACAGTTGATTTATAACATTGTGTGAGTTTCAGCTGTATAGCAAAGTGATTCGGTTATACATAAACATATGTATATACTGATATTCTTCTTTATTCTTTTCCATTATAGTTTGCTTCAAGATATCGAATATAGTTCTCTGTGCTATAGAGTAAGTCCTTGTTGTTTATCTACTTTATATGTAGTAGTGTGCTCTGTTAATCCTATTCTCCCAATTTATCCCTCCTCCCCCTTTCCCTTTGGGAACCATAAATTTGTTTTCTATGTCGGTGATTCTGTTCCTGCTTTGTAAATAAGTTCATTTGTACTATTTTTTTAGATTCAATATATAAGTAATATCATATAATATTTATCTTTCGCTCTCTGACTTACTTCACTTAGTATGATAATCAATAGGTCCATCAATGTTGCTGAAAACAGTATTATTTCATTCTCTTTTTATGACTGAGTAATATCCCATTGTATCCAGTACCCTATATTCAACTCTTATTGAAAAGACATTTGGGATTCCTTCTCTAAAAGACCCTCAAGGTAGACCCCAGAGATTGCTTTTAAATGCACCCCTCTGGGCACTTGAAGGCACCACCACACCTGAAAAAAGCCTAGTACCCACCAGAGTAAACCAGGTGTAGCCGGAGGCATGAAGTAATTTTCACAAATTAAGCAGGATGATTTCTCATGATGCCAGATGGCAAGATGGAGAGACTTGTGGATCAGGGAGCCACTGCTGTTTTTCCTCCCTCTTTCTGCCCTACCCTTAAAAAAAGCAGATTATCCCAGAGGGCAGCTGAGAAGTAAAAATAGCAGCTGTTATTTGCCAAGGCTCAGTTATATGGTAGCCATTGTCCTAGGTATTTCACATTTATCCCCACACTCAATTTTATAAGGCAGGTATAGTCATCTCATTTTTCAGAGAAGGAAGGAGATATCCAAAGCCTCTGCTAAGAACGAGTGGAGCTGGGGTTCAAACCCCAGCCTCTGTGACTTCTGTCTCCACTCGAGGGTGCTGGCTACTCCTTTTCCAGTCTTAGGACACTTGACATCAGTTGATGCTTCTGGCGGGCATGGTGGCTTCTGGAATTGATGAAGCTCTCTGTTCTGAATGGAAAGCCTCCTCTTCCTGTTCGACCAGGACAACCAGCCCCTGGGAGGATCCATGAACATCCACACAAGCCATCATGTCACTCACAGCTCTCTGGGCTGTGGTGGTGGTGGTGAGTGTAGCATGGAGGCCAGGAAGTGTCAGCAAAAGAAACACCACTAATTGAATATGGCCACATCCGGGAGAATGCCCGCTCAGAAACTGGAGACAGGGTTCTGTGGACCAACTCAGTTGTGGGTGGGTGCCTGAATATGTGGGTGTCAGGAGAGGAGATGGTGGTTAGTGATCTGCGTCTTAGCATTACTGGCAAGGCCACAGCGGCACTGATCAGTAGAACTTCCAGCAATGATGGAAGTGCCCTACACTGGGCTATTCATTGTGGTAGCCAGTTGGCACATTGAACTTTGAATTTGATTATAATTAACTTAAATAGTCACTTGCATCTAGTGGCTACTAAACCAGACAGTGCAATCCTAGAACACCACACTACACCCCTTCTGAAGATGAAGGGGCTAGGAGGTGGAGACTCTACAGCAGAAGATCACAAGTCAAAGGGCTGGAAAGGGACCCTGGGCAAAGATACAGTCTGGATTCTTTAAGGAATTGCAGCCACCACTTCTTAGTCTTCTTTAAGAAAAAAAAAATCTGCTGCAAGGTATAGAGACTGAAATAAGGTCATCTTTCATCACCCATATCCCCATCTCTGGATTCTTCAAGGCTGGCTCTATCTCAGCTACCTCCACACTCTTTTTCAGGGCTCTAAGGAATTTTAGCTGTTGTCTACCATTGCTGGAAGCTCTAAGACACTCTAGATTCAAAGACTAGGGTCTCAATAAAACTCTAAGACTGTTCCAGGATGTTTCTGCCTAAAGAAATGCCAAGCAGCCATTTCTAACCTTTTCCTTTCCATTCCACGCTGACCTCAAGGGGATTCTACACACTTGCCAATGCCCCAGGCTTTCGAGCAGAAAGACACAACTGCTCTTGAAGCATCCTCTAACCTACCTAGGGGTTCCATAATGATGTGACCCGACCCTGGAATGATTGACAGAAACTCAGGATGCCTTCTTAGAACCCACACCAGAGCTTCTCTGTGTCTCGCCCACCCCGATTCTCTCCTTTCCCTCTTCTGTGTCAGAGGATTTTAATTTAGTGGAGAGCAGGAGAGAAGTTGCTTCTGACAATCGTCATCATCCAAGGTGTTGAATTTTGATACTCAAAAGTCCAAACTTTTAAACTCTGCACTCTTTTCTGCTCTACCAACACTTTATTAAGGCAATAGTCGCTTCACAGGCTAGTTTAAATGGGAAAGAATTAAACATTTTCTTAAGGCGGGGATGGGAGGGGGAGAATAACTAGAAACACATTGCTTGTTAATCTTGCAACATATTTTTATGCCACCACAGGCACAGAAATTGAGACTCAAAACTCTGAATCTGCAGCAAAATTTACAAAACCTCCTTCTCCCATTCCAGTCTCCAGATACCTCACAGCTGAAAAGATATTGGCTCAGTTTTTCTTGAAAGTAAAAGAAGTTAGTACTGAGAGGCCCTTTGGTTATTTCCTCATGCCAACATCCTGGCCTTGCATTTGATCTGATTTGCAGGCTGGAACCTGGCCATGCTGTTTTCCCCAAGGACCTGTGGAGGGCTACGTCAGCTGGTACTCAGGAAATCCTATAGGCATGTTGATGTGGTGGAGTTCATTGCCAGCCAATGATCTCCAGTCCCCTCTGCCCACCTTTCTTCCTCACCATCTCCTTGGGAACAAAAGAAGCCTCACTGAGTGTCTGTGCTTCAGGGACGAGATAAACTGAAACCTCACTCCTTCCCCATGCTAGGGCAAAGGAGGCCCCTGTGGGCTTCCACGGGCTACTTCTGTTTCTAAAGGCACCCATGTCCTGTGGACTTTGAAAGGCATCTTCACGATTGAGGGCTTCCCTGGGGGCTCAGACGGGAAAGAATCTGCCTGCAATGTGGGAGACCTGAGGTCGATCCTAGGGTTGGGATGATCCCCTGGAGCAGGGCATGGCAACCCACTCCAGTGCTCTTGCCTGGAGAATCCCATGGACAAAGGAGCCTCATGGGCTACAGTCCATGGGGTCACAAAGAGTTGGACATGACTGAGCAAGTGAGTGAATGAGTACAGGTCATTTAGACAAGAATCCATAGAAATCATAAACCTACATAGGGTTGAGGAAATATACCTCTATCCATCTTTTTCTTGAGTGGGTAGCTTTTTATGGGGGTAAACCATAATCAAACCAGGGAATCAAAAATAGAATATAGCAGTCACTTGCTAACCACTAACAAGTCTATGCTAGTCCTGCCCTCAGGGAGGACCTGAGGTCAAAAACACAGTTACACAGAACAGAGGGAGGTGGGAGGGGGGATCGGGATGGGGAATACGTGTAAATCTATGGCTGATTCATATCAATGTATGACAAAAAATAAAAAAAAAAACAACACAGAACACAAAGCAAGAGATGGCAGGTCCTTTAAAATGGATGTTAACCTCACTAACATACCTTTGGCTCTAGGATTCAATGAGAGCTGAAATAGAGTCTCAAACAATTTAAACATGTATTAACCCCTCCATGGCATCGTCATTTACTCCTTAACTTCTTTATTTTTTTAAGTTTTCTTTTTTTGATGTGGACTGTTTTCAAAGTCTTTACTGAATTTGTTACAATATTGCTTCTTTTGTTTATGTTCTGGTTTTTTGGCCTCCAGGCATATGGGATCTTGGCTCCCTGATCAGGCACCCCCTGTGTTGGAAGCAAGGTCTTAACCACTGGACCACCAGGGAAGGCCCAGTCCTTTAGCTAAAGTATGTGCTGGGAATACTCTGTGAAGTTGGGTGTTTCTTTCTGGACTTCTAAGTGGAAAAGCACAATGTCCATTCTGACCGCCACATCTTCAGGGCGAAGGAGGGGACAGTGGTGATGGTGCTCATAGGAGCCACGCTTGATTCAACAGAATACAAGCCAGTGGAAATTGTGATTCCTTCAGCTGGAGGGAAAAGAGAAGGCTAACCCAGGTCATGGAATCTCTTCTCTATCATACTCAGCCTAATGCTCTTCCCATATATTGTTTATTTATTCCTCTCAATAGTGAAGTATTACTATATTGATGCAACAGAATAATGCTTTTGAGATGTTACTGTTATTCAGTTGCTAAGTCATGTCTGACTCTTTGCGGCCCCATGGACTGCAGCACACCAGGCTTCCCTGTCCTTCACTATTTCCCTGAGTTTGCTCAAACTCCTGTCCATTGAGATGGTGATGCCATCCAACCATCTCATCCTCTGTTGCCCCTTTCTCCTCCTGCCTTCAATCTTTCCCAGCATCTTTTCCAAATGAGTTGGCTCTTTGAATCAGGTGGCCAAAGTATTGGAGCTTCAGTCTTTCCAATGAATATTCAGGACTGAGATACTAATGAATTTTTCTTTTTGTAGTTACTTTTCTCTCTTGGTCCTTTTTTTTCTCCTGTCAATCTGGTAAGCTATTCTGTAAGTTGCTTGGTGGAAGGATGTGGTAACAGAGAGCAAAGAGTCATTTCAAAAGCCAAGGCCCTTTGTCAATGGAAGTCACTCAAGCTTAAGAGCTGGACTGAGTAACAGAAGTCACTACCTCTAACTCAAAGCCATTCCACCAACTAGAGAAATATTCCCTAGCCTGGCAGCAGATGGAGTCAGAAAAGAAACAATGAGATAGCATGGACAATGGAGGCTCCTGCAAAAGTGGCCCTGTCTCCTCTCCCTGGGCAGCTGAGCAGGTAGAAATACTCAGATTCATTTCAGGGATATGAGGGCAAGAAGACTTCTGTCTTGTGTGCAAGTGTTGGGGAAGGCAGGCCGTTCATCTCCAGAGACCTGGTCACAAGATGTGTCGCATAGTGGCGTGCTGAAGCTGGCTGGGATTGATTGATACATCTCCAGGAATTTCGTGAGCTGACTGTTAAATCACTGGTAGCTTGAAATCTGCCACAGTGGGAGTATTTACACCCTCGAAGTTGGCAAGCACTGCAAATCAGGACCGCTCTCCAACCAGAGGTGGTTGTTAAACATTTACCAGCATACCACTGGAGGGAGGGAGGAAGCCTTAGGCAATAACACAGAATGATACCTGTGCTCCCAAAAATGCTGAGAAGGAGAGGAGAACACCCCAGATGGAGGGACCCTCCAGACAAGAGACTGTCTCTGGAAATTGCCTGGATAGACAACCGAGACCCACTCAGGGAGCACAGCTCAGCAGATGCCCAAATGACATCAATGAGTGATTGGGCCCCTGGAATGATGGTATTTTTAGCTCAGTCCCCCAGAATATAAATGCAAAGCTGACGAAAGGACAAGAAATCCCAATTTTTTTGACAGTACATTTCTTCTACCGTGCAGAATGGGGACTCAAAACATAAATTCTTCTAGAAAGATTAAATCACACACATTGTGCAGCTGAGTTGTGAAATGTCCATCTACATCTATGTGACATCTAAGAAACGTGAAGTTTGGAAAGGTTGCCTCGCCCCAGAACCTCTCACTGTCTCTCTAGCTCCCAAATCTGTGCTCTTTTCACCACATTGCAGGGATCCACTATTGGGGGTGTCAGTACTAGAGGTGGGGAGTTGATCTGGGGACAGGGTGCAAGGCAGGTGCCAGCCACAAAGATGTAGAACATCTTCCCAAGTCCCAATCCAGGTCAACAAGAAGCTCCCATACTCCTTACCTTACTAGGTAAGGTGATAAAAGACACTAAAAAGAGAGCTAAGAAGACCTCTTTTGAGCTGGTCAGGTTTTGCCAAATAATTTAAAAGCTGTGTTTGACAGGGGACAAGAGGGAGAGATTATTAATCCAACTGATGACAGAGGGAATGTAAACACAGCAGATCAGGGACCAAGAGAGGGGAACACAACCATGGCCCCATGTAGGAGGCAGGGGTACATTCAGTGGGATCCAGGCAGTGGGTGACATGTATGGGTTTTGAGTATGACTGGGTCAGCTCTCAATAAGTCTTAGAAGATGAATGGCTATAGGGTAAAAGGACACCTGTGTCCCTGCGGATGGCAGACAGGAAGAAAGAACTCTCTGATACAGCCTGAAATTTTCATCATTATTCATTAGGCATTCACTTCCCTATCCCACCCTCCTCCTCTGAAGGGCAAGCCTCCCATTGACATGAACACAGCATTTCCAACCAACGCTGGCATAAATGAGTCGATCCCAGCTAAGGATCAGCCTATGGAACCTTCTCAAAGTAAGCAAATGACACTGATAGGGGAAAACCCTGACTGAAGCCGCCCACCCTGGCCAGGCACCACAGTGACCCTCTGCAGGAGCTATTTTATTACAGGAGGTCCTGGTAAGGAACACGGGACTAACAAGCCACGACCAAGATGAAGAATTTGGAAAAGATCAAAAGGCCAGTCCGTATGTCCTACTGACCTCCCAGAATGTTTCCTGCTGAAATCCACTTTGGCTGAGCCATGAGCGCGCCAGCAAGAAGGACCCTGGGTCAGAACGAGGGGCCAGAGACAACCAGAAAATTAACCCTGTCCCAGTAAAACACGAGACAGGGAGCCAGGTGGCAGAGCAGTCCTCCTGGGTTCCCTTCCCCTCCCACTCTCCTCCTGGGAGCCTCTTTCCAATAAAGTCTCTTGCTTTGTCAGTACATGTGTCTCCTTGGACAATTCATTGCTGAGAGAGTGTTAGACAAGAGCCCACTCTTGGGCGCTGAAAGGGGTTCCCCTTCCTGCAATAAACCTGCCCTTGCAGGCAGCCTCTCTGCATGAACTGCATCCTCCCAGGCACAGAGGGTGCCCCAGACCTTGACTCACCCAGTGCAGAAGCAACATCCCACTTCCAGGGTCTGGCTGATCCCCCCTGAAAGGCCAGCCTCCCTGAACTTTGAGGGGGAGACTTGAGCACGTTGCTCCTTTCATGAAGTCCCCTAGCTATGCTGGTCATTAAAGGGCCTTTTAGGAGATGAGGCAGCATCTCTGTTCCCTGGGCTGACAGCCCTGAGGCTGACTCCTGAGGCTGGCAGGAGGAGCAGACAGTGTGGGGCTCTTGACTCTGCCTTCACTGGATGTAAAATCCATCATCCATCATGGAAGCCAAGTAGCAATGCAGGTCCCTGTCCCTCGTCCCTTGGACATCAGCCACGGGCCAGAATGCAGCCGACACCTTGGACAGCCTCTGAGTGACAGGAGGGAAGGGCATTTTCCCTTCTTCATCCCAACTGCTGGATCCTAGGTCTTAAGTACACTCAGGGGAGGGGCTCTGCCTAATACCTGCTGGAATCACAGTAAGAGCTCAAGAAATGCATGTGTAGTCTGATCACTGATAGCAGGCCTGTATGTATAACAGCAACAAGGTCCATATCTTCTTAGTTGCTCTCACTGCCTGAGTACTAAAGAGGAGGGATGAAGATGGCAAAGCAAGGCAGCAGCCTATAATAGACTGTCTCCCAAAAAATAGGGAACAGGTCACTAGTGGTCCGTGAGATACAGTTAGGTGTGAAAGTGTTAGGCTCTCAGTCATGTCTGACTCTTTGCGACCCCATGGACTGTAGCCCACCAGGCTCCTCTGTCCATGGAATTCTCCAGGAGTGGATAGCTATCCCCTTCTTCAGGGGATCTTCCCAACTCAGGGATTGAACCCCGGTCTTCCACACTGCAGGCGGGTTCTTTATCATTAGGTCTGCTGCTACTGCTAAGTCACTTCAGTCATGTCCGACTCTGTGTGACCCCATAGATGGCAGCCCACCAGGCTCCCCCGTCCCTGGGATTCTCCAGGCAGGAACACTGGAGTGGGTTGCCATTTCCTTCTCCAATGCATGAAAGTGAAAAGTGAAAGTGAAGTCGCTCAGTCGCTACCCAAATAGCATGATGAAACAAAGTTGGTTATTTACTTTGATTATTGGGTCATCATGTTGGTTATTAAAATGCAATACACAGATATGTTGTGAAATAACAGGAGTCATAGAGTGGGAAAGCTAGTCTACTTTCAAATTCCTTTCAATTCATCTGTATAGAATATAGACAGTCTGTGTTGGGTGCTGGGGTGTCTTTAACACTTTCAAACACTTGCTAATCTTCCTTTTAAAGAAGCTGCCTCAGTACCTTTGCAGGCATCGGTGTCTAGATAAAATTAATTAACATTATTTATCGTATTTTAACAACAAACTTACAATTTTGACAAGAGACACAGGTTTCCTATTTCCAATAGTTATCAGGCTTCATTTTAAAGGAAACATGAAAAAGAACCAAGCCTGTTTTACGAAAAATAGTAAGGAATATCACAGATGGTGTGATGATGTAGGAAAAAAAAAATGAAGGAGTTACTTGAATGATAGAAGTGTCAGAATGTGACATAAATGGTGGTAGAAAGAAGACAGAATTTGGATTCAGAAATGCCATCCTCATCCTCAGGTGATGACTGCAATGGCCAGCGGCCCCAGCCTCGGTCCTCACCCAGGCAGGAATTGTGTGTGAAGTTTTGTCTTGATGGAACAGAAATACGGTGGGCATCCCAGTTAACTCCCAAACTTCCAACCACCCTTGTTTGGATCTAGAAGAGCCAGCTGGCTCGTGGCATTTCCCCAGTGACTGATTTTGACCTCAGATTGGGAGTGTGTGTGACCTAACCTACTCAGCCAGGCGAGAAGGAAAGGCTTTTATCCCATGAGTAGGAAGCGATGGCCATTTTCTCCCTCTTCTATGACCGAGAATCTGTGTGACCCCCAACGGCTCCACCTTACAGCCAGCAAGGAAAGTTTGAGGATGAAGGCAAAGCTGAGGACACCCTCACAGCCTGATGAAGAGCCCAGAGCCTGGGCGGCCCTGATGAGCAGTTCACCATCCTCGCCGAGATCCTGACCTAGCTCTCCATGTCCGCTGATGGCAGATGATGCCTATCCTTATGGGGTAAGCCAGCTGGAGCCGGGTATCTGCTCCCTGCAGTTGAAAGCCCCAGTGATTCTGAACACTTTGAAGAGTCCCAGGTGGCGCTAGTGGTAAAGAATCTGCCTGCCAAGGCAGGAGACGCAAGAGACATGGGTTTGATCCCTGAGTTGGGAAGATCCTCTGGAGTAGGAAATGGCAACCCAGTGTTCTTGCCTGGAAAATCCCAGGGACAGAGGAGCCTGGTGGGCTATAATTCATGGGGTCACCAAGAGTTGGACACAGCTGAGTGTGTGTGCACACACGTGCACACACACACACACACACACAGGCTCAATACCTTATAGAATTCCAGTTAATGACACAGAGATGGGAGGGGTAGAGCAGGTGACCTGGGACTTCCTTCAGACCATTCAGCAGGAAATTCTGCTGTTTTGTATCCAATCCCTGTCTCTCCTTTCAGGAAAACACCACTGAACAGGTCAGTGCATTCAGAGAGCCAAAGGAGACTGTGAGAAACCTTCCTGGGACATTAAGTCATCCACCAGTGAAAATTCATCTGCCAGGGTCACACTTTCATTCATATGTCTCTGGTCCCTGCTATGTTCACTTTGTCTGCCATCTAGAGACAGTGAGCAGCGGCCCTCTGTTCTCTTTGTAGTGAATTTTTGCTATCTGGTATATCTAAAATGTCATCTATGGGCCCCTTCATCTTTCTCTTCTTCAGATTAAGTCCCTTGAGTCCATTCTCATAAGTATTATTTTCTAACTTTAAGTATTATTCCGTTCCAATTCAGATCCTCCAGCAGCCAAGATCTGATTAAAACTCCTTCAATTGTAATGATTCCAAGGAGGCCTGAAAGAGCCGGGGCATGTGAAATCACTTTATGAGAATAACCCAAGTACAAGTGCGGGGCACGGTTATGGATGGAGAACGCACTCAACGAAGCTCATCATTTGTTGTACTGAACCGAAGTCATTTCAGCCAATGCCTCTCAGACTGACTTTCCTCACAGGGCTGGTGAATTGCAAGCAGCTTTAGCCTGTAATTGGGAAGCCTCTGCACTTGGCTCTCCAGCTGAGACAGTTCTCGGCTATCGGTTTCCTCCTAAATTCTGTGATTTTAATGGCAAAAATGAGAAGAGATCCACAGACTCTAGACTAAATCAGGGACTACTCCGGGGACATAGGCCAATGCAAGGCAAGCAGGGACCTGAAAGCGCAGAGTTCTGTTTGAACTTCTTTCTTTCCTGCGTCCCGGTGGCCTCCCGTCCTGCCTGTTCCTTCAGACTCCAGCCAGGTTTGCCCTCCTCTTTCTCCAGGGAAGGGATCATGGGAACCAGGCAAGAGATTTTCCCTTTGATGTCTGAGGGCGGTGTGCTTGCCCATGCCATCGACTTTATGACTCCCTTTAGATGCATAACAAAGTAGGCTTCTAGGAGAGGGACATACTCAGCTGCGGGGAGCAGACCTAGATAGAAGGGAATGAGGAGCAGTGGCTTCAGGCTGACAATTATGCTCGCGACATGTGGTGGGGTACCCCATGTTTCCAAACAAGAACCCCCAGGTCTTCCACGTGTCTGGGCTCATTTAACCCTCACAGCTGCTCTGCCAGGGAGATGTCAGCTTTAATGCACACACACGGCCACCTTGACTGTTAAAATATTGAGATACTTCTGTGAGAGTTGGTAAACAGCCTGCCCCGAGCCCCCTGAATTCCTTGCCCCCTACACCCTGGGTCTCAGCAAATGAAGAGAATACCTGGGCACTACGTGGAGCTCCAGAAACCAGTTCCAGCACTTATAACATCTGTTGTTGTTCATTAGTGCCTGTTACTGACTATTTTAAATATAATCTTTGATGCATAGTGCCTATAATATATAAATTATGCAGATCAGGTGTCTACAACAAAGTTTTGTTGTTTACCCATAAGAGCAATGTGAAGTGAATTAATAAGATATCCACATTAGAATCTTATTCAAAGCCAACTCATTGGAAAAGACTCTGATGCTGGGCAAGACTGAGGGCAGAAGAAGTGGATGACAGAGGATGAGATGGTTGGGTGGCATCATTGACTCAATGGACATGAATTTGAGCAAACTCAGGGAGATAGTGAAGGGCAGGGAAGCCTAGTGTGCTGAAGTCCATGGGATCACAAAGAATTAGACAGGAATGAGAAACTGAACAACAGCCGTCAAAAGGAGTATGTTTATCCATGCTGCTCTACCCTACAATAGACCTTGAAAACATGGTGCTGAAAGAATCCAGACCCAAAAGGCCACATTAGTACAGTAAGTCCCCTACATATGAATGAGTTCCATTCCAAGAGTGCATTCATAAATCCAATTTGTAAGTCCAATAAAGTTAGCCCAGGTATCCAATGAACACAATATAGTACTGTATTATAATAGGTTTACAATACTTTGCACACAAATAATACAAAAAAAAAACAGAAAATAAAGAAAACATTTTAAATCTTAGAGTACAGTACCTTGAAAAGTACAGTAGTACCACACAACAGCTGGCCTACAGAGGCTGGCATGGAGTGAACAGGCCAGAAGAGTTCCTGATGGAGGAGGGAGCGGAGGTGGGAGATGGTAGAGCTGAGGGTCGCCAGCAACAGGAGATGGAGGGCACGCTGCAGTGTCGCTCATGTCCGACATTGATGGATCGCATGTGTGTAGGTACTTACTGTATGATTCTGTTTGTATAAAATACCAAGACTAGGAAGATCTGTAGAGACAAAAAAGTACATGAGTGGTTGTCAGGGCCTGGGGGTGGGGCAGATGTCGAGGGATGGGACTGGGGGAGGGGATAGCTTATCGGGAGTGGAATTTCTTTGAGGGGTAAAGAAAATGCTCTAAAATTGACCCTAGTGATAGGTACACGACTAAACACACTAAAAGTTACTGAACTGTATACTTGAAATGGATGAATTGTATGATATGGGATTTAAAGCTGTTTAAAAATGACTGGATACAACTTCCATAAACATTTACTAAATTTAAATTTATACCTACAGGTACACATATAGACCATTGTTTTAACATATTATGTACACTATAACACAAACACAGAAATTAGATTTTTTTAGGGTGAGATGAAAAATACTCAAGCAGATGCTGAGGTTAAGGGAGGCTACAGATCCTGCCCACTCACAGAGCCTTTGCTCTTCCCAGCATGGAATACAGATTCCAGGGCCTCCTAGAAGCTGAGGAAGGCCAGGGAGCACTGCTCTCATTTTTTGATGCTCACAATGTAGTACTGAAAAGAAAGAAATGCTAAAACAGGGTTTAAACATCAAGAAGTAATTTTTGTTTACGTTTGAAAAAAAAAAGTAAGACTTCATGACATAAAAAAGAGAATGTAATATCCTTGTGTTATTCACAAGATAATTAGAGTTTTTCTGGGGAAAATTAATTGAGAGCACAGGGCAGCAGTGGGATGGTTATGGAGAACAATTCGAGGCGGGTGTCTTAACATCTCCATTCAGCGCAGTGTCTTCGCCGGAGTGTGCACAATCGCGCGTGGTGATGGTGGTCGAGGCCCCGGTGAGTGTGTGAGTCGCACTGAACGGACGCTGGGCATCTGGTCTGATGGACCAGTGGACACCCCTGCTTCAGGGCAGGGCACGAGAGCCAGAGAGCAGAGGGGGAGGCGGCCTGTGAGCTGCACTTTTGTCTCCAAGCAGTTATTCTGCAGGATTATCTAGCCAGGGAGCAGACGAACGTGGAAGAAGACTGAGGGAGGAGCCACCAGTTCAACTGGAAGGGGGCTCATCAAGTCTCCTTGGAGGCAAGGCAGCTCATTAATTCACAGCTGGTAAGATGTTTCCTATCAAAGGCTGATACATATTTTTTTAACTGTCTTTCTCTCCTGCCAACAGTACAATAGCAGTGAGGACAGAAAATTGTGGTAGCCCCTCCTTTCTTTCTTTCTTTGCCCCCCCAAATGTCCAAAGACACAGAGCTCCGGAGAAAGGCAGGGTTAAAGTCTCCCCCAGGTCTCAGGCCTTGGAAATTGAGTCCCTTCTTGATTTGGAGCCGCCCACCGGTTGCCATGGTGACACAACATCTGCTACCCACCTCTGCTCCAGCGGTCACTGGGTTTGGCATCCTCCAAGCTGTTGTTGGTTCTGTGTTTTGCCTGACGAGCTACTCTGCTCCCCGAGGGATGCATCACACTTTTTCAGCAAAGGAATGCTTATTCAAAAGGCAGGGTTATGGAGAGAAGGGAGGTTAAATCTGTGCAAGCTGCAATTCTGAGACAGCAAGCTCTTTTGTGTGTGGGGCCATTAACTCTGCCAATCTCTGGATTAATGTTCTGCATCTGTTGATCCCAAATCCTACTGAAAATCATCCTCCTAGATTTATTAACATTTGTTTCTAAGGAGCATACATTATTTATTAAAACTTCTAAAAGATGGTTAAAATATATATAAATTCCATGCTCCTTTCCTTTATTTTCTTATTTTAATGTATCTCAAGTTTAATTGCTTGTCTGCCATTATTTCTATTCACCAATTATTTGAAACTGAATATAAATATAGGTTTCCTTGCCTACCGCTTTCTCCTGTTCTTGCAGGCAGCATCTTGATTCCCACTTCCTCTTGAAAAGACACGTTTTATCTCGCTTGCTTTAATAGTTACAATCCTTAAGGGGTCTCTAAGAAACTGAGAAGTGGCGTGGTACAGCCAAAAGAATACAGACTCTGGAGTCAAGGGAATATAGGACTGGTCTCCCATCTCATTTTGCCTGGAACTTGACCAGTTTTAGTGCTGGAAGTCACCCATCTGGGGAGAACCTTCGGTCTTGGGCAAACCTGGACGATTTGTCACTCTCTTCCCAGCTTCCTCATCCTCCTACTCTCCTCTGTTGCTTTTCTGACACTCAGTTTTCTTATTTGTAAAGTGAGAATGATAATAAGATGTTCCCCAAAAGGTTTTGGTGGGATTAGGCTTCCCCGATGGCTCAGGAGTAAAGAATCTGCCTTGCCAGGACAGGAGAGACACTAGAGATGCATGTTCGATCCCTGGGTTGGGAAGATCCCCTAGAGGAGGAAATAGCAACCCCACTCTAGTATTTTTGCCTAAAAAATCCCATGGACAGAGCTTGGGGCTACAGTCCATAGGGTTGCAAAGTCGGACACGCCTGACCGAGCAAGCGAGTGAGTCATCTAAATAAGTTAATAGATAAGATGCCTAATGTTAAAACAGAAGTCCATGCTCAGTAGCTATTATTATTGTTATTATTAGAATTAGAACTCTAGGGACAATCTTGAATTGCTCATCCATTTTACATCTGAGAAACTGTTTTGTTCAGGTTGTCTACCTTTTTAAAGCTGTAGGAAGGGTCAAGACTAAGATCAGCAAGTGAAGTGCCTAGGGCTCAACTTTTAAGGAAGAAATCATTCTGGGGTCATCTAAGTACAGACTGCAAGCAAGATGCCAATCTGTTCACCAGCTCAAGGCCATTTAGGTAATGCTGCCAGTTGTGTCTTAGATAAAAAGTCACATTCTCTACTAGACAGATGCTTCATCTTATCTTTGGTGACAATTGATTTCTAATAGCAAGTTTTCCTAAAACATCTAGAGTTGGGACTGTAGCAAAATACTTTCATCATCATTAAAACAAGAAAATCAAAACCCTTGCTTCTCAAGAGACTGTAAGAAGTGAATCATTATAGCCAATCGTTTCCCAAATAGCATTAAATTTCCTTTTATTGTTAACAATATTTCATGGAAATCTTTCTAAAAGATATTGCACATTCCCATGTTGTTTTCTTTCCATTAAATTAGATTTTTTATTTTGAAATAATTATAAGTTCAGGTGCAGCTATGAGAGAGATACCATGTAAACTTTACCCACTTTCTCTCAATTATAACATCTCGCAAAACTTGAGTATAATATCACAACTGGGATACTGATGTGGATACAGTCAAGATATAGAGGATTTCCATGACTGCCAGGACCGCTCTTCCTGACCTTTGGTAACCACACTCACCCCCCCTCCCACTACCATTCCCTGCCTCTATGTGCATGCTGTCACTTCAGTCCATGGACTATCGCCCACCTGTCTCCTGTCCATGGGATTCTCCAGGCAAGAATACTGGAGTGGGTTGCCATTTTCCTCCTCCATGGGATCTTGCCGACCCAGGGATCAAACCCATATCTCTTATGACTCCTGCATTGGCAGGCAGGTTCTTTACCACTAGCACCACCTGGGAAGCCATTTTTATTATTTCAAGAAAGTTATATAAATGGAGCCATATAATCTGTAACATTTCAGATTGGCTTTTCTCGGCACAGCTCTCTGAATATTCATCTGGACTGTTGAGTATATCACTAGTTCATTCTTTTTATTGCTGAGTAATATTCCATTGTGTGAATGTACCACAGATTGTTTAACCACTGTCTTCTTGAAGAACATCTGGGTGATTTCTAGTTTTCTACCATTATGAATAAAGCTGCTATAAAAACTCATGCATGTTGCTAATAGAAATTTAGAACACAAATAAATGGACATCTCATGTTGATGAACTGGAAGACTTAATATTATTCAGATGATAATACTATCCACACAAACTAAAACAATAGAATGTACAACCCAGAAAAATACTTGTATATGTGGTCAAATGATTTTTTACAAAGGTCAAGACACTTCATGGGGAAAGGACAGTCTTTCCAAAAAATAGTGTTGGAAAAACTGGGTATATGCCTGTACAAGAATGAAATTGGACTACTATCTTACACTATATAATAAAATTAACTCAAAATGGATCGAAGAGCTAAATATAAGAGCTGAGGCTCTGAAACTTAGAAGAAAACACAGAGGGATCTTCATGGCACCGATTTTGCAAAGATTTCTTGAATATGACTCAATTATAGACAAAAGAAAATACAGATAAATTGAACTACATCAAAATTTAAAACTTTGTCCATTGAAGGACATAATAAAGAAGACAATCTAAGGAATGGGAGAAAATATTTGCAAATCATATACCTGAAAAATGGTTAAGATCCAGAATATATAAAGAACCCCTACAACTCACCAACAAAATAACTCAATTTTAAAATGGACAGAGCACTTGAATAGACATTCCTGCAAACAAGATACATGAATGATTAAAAAGCACATGAAAAGATATTCAACATCACACTGATCATTAGGGAAATGCAAATCAAAGCAATAATGAGATACAACCTCACACCCATTAGGATAGCCACTATAGGAAGAAAGGAAGGATGGAAAGAGCTGACAAAGATTTAGAAATGAAACCTTTGTGCACTGCAGTGGTAACATAAAATTGTTTGGCCACTATGGAAAATAGTATGGCAGTACCTCAAAAAATTAAATATAGAATTATCATATGGATCCAGCAGTTCCACTTCTGGGAATACACTTAAAAGAAGTAAAAGCAGGACTCAAACAGATATTTGTACACCCATGTTCATAGCAGCATTATTCACAATAGCCAAAAGGTGAAGAAAGGCATCCCAAAAGTCCATTGAGAGAGGAACAGATTTTTTTTCAAGTGGTAGGAATGACATCACTAAGATACCATGGCTTATTTCTAACTTACATCTCCCTGACGAGAACAACTAGCAACTATTCATGGGCAAGATACCACCAAGAAAAATCCTGGAACACAAAATGCGCCAAAGGACCCATAGCACCACAGAGATCAAACAGACTGCATTAGCATGTAAGAAGAGTGGCTACACAGTCGCTGGCTTGTTTCTCCTCCAGGCTGGTGCAGCGACAAACCGAGGTCTCTCCTGAGCCTCTGGTTCCTCCAGTGGGAAAGGAAAGCCAGGGTGAACACAGATCTTAACATTGTGGGGTGCTTCTTGGGCGTCCCCACTCCAGTCTCATCCCACAGGTACTATGGGGGAATCTGTGAAGCTTGCCCACTATGAATCTGATTGTAACTGGTAAGGGAGAAGGGGCTTGCAACAGTCCATTCTTAGATCCAGGCAGATGCAGTTTCTACCTGTAGCACCCAAGCAGAATTCTCAACCAGCAACTTTGCTATCAGCAGCATCAAATCTGAGGCATGATCTGACCAGAGAACTCAGCCTGATCTGTGTCCTCAGGTAAAGAGCCCTGCTGGCCTGGAGCCTGGTCTCCCAGTTCCCAGGCAGGCGAGTGGATTCATAGTCCTACCTACTGCTGAATTTAGTTTCCTGCCCCTCCAGACCAGGGAACACCTGAGAGGCTTCTTGGAGCTGGCCCCTCAGTTCTACTCAGGCAGGCAAGCTAATTCATAACCCACCCTACGTTGAGTGTATCTCCCAACCCCATCTACCCTGACATGCTGACCAGAGCACCTGGAAAGCCGCATAGTCCAGAGATGCTCCAACAGACAGTAGAGCAGGCAGAGCTGACCATCTGCAGGGCAAAGCCAGTGGCCCTATTTGGCCAGGAAACTTGGGGCAAGGGTCAGCTTGAGTCAAGACCACAAACAAAAAGCCTTGCCAGACTTGAGCTGGGTCTTCTGTTTTGCTAAGGCAGGGAAACAAATTTATAGCCTCACCCATTTCTGAAAACAGGCTTCAGCCTGCCCCACCAGGGAACCTAACCAGAACACGCAGAAAACTGTGTAGCTATCCAACAACCCTGCTTATAATCACAATTGAACAGCATGCAGAGTTTGTAGCTTTTTCCAACTGCAGAGCTAAATCAGTGGCTTCATCTGGCTATGGAATTCAGTGCACAGTCTTGCCTTATTCAGCCCCCAAATAAAGCCATGCAGCCCCATCCTGCTGCGCCACTAGGGCAGGGAAGTCAATTCGTTGTCCCAGATGAGTATAGAACCCAGTCCCAATTGTCTAAAAGCCCTGACCAGAGAACTCAGACAACTACAGAGTTCATCCTATACACTTGCTTGGGCAGGGAACCAACCCAGCAGTCCTATCTAACTGTTCTCAGCCAGTAGCACAATTATCTAACTTCAGAGCTCAGGCAGTGGCCTTCACCAAAAAGAGACTCTGATAGCAAACCCCACCCACCCAAGGATATTACAAGACTTGTCTGGAAACCCAAACAGAACTGACAGGTGAAGAACTATCTTTGTCAAAGTGAACCTATAAGGTCTCAAAGGGGAGCTTACTTACTGAAATGCTCAGACACCAAGGTAAGAAATCAAGGATCTGAAAAAAAACCAGGCAAACATGATACCAACAAAGGAAACTAATAAAACTTCAATACTGACCCTAAATTGACTACACTAAAGCCTTTGACTGTGTGGATCACAGCAAACTGTGGAAAATTCTTCAAGAGATGGGAATACCAGACCACCTTACCTGCTTCCTGCGAAATCTGTATGCAGGTCAAGAAGCAACAGTTAAAATCAGACATGGAACAATGGACTGGTTCCAAATTTGGAAAGGAGTATGTCAAGGTTGTATATTATCACCCTGCTTATTTAACTTATATGTGGAGTACATCATGTGAAATGCCAGGCTGGATCAAAACACAAGCTGGAATCAAGATCTCCAGGAGAAATATCAATAACCTCAGATATGCAGATAACATCACTCTTATAGAAAAAAGTGAAGAGGAACTAAAGAGCCTCTTGATGAAGGTAAAAGAGGAGAGTGAAAAAGTTGGCTTAAAACTCAACATTCAAAAAACAAAAATCATGGAATCTAGTCCCATCACTTCCTGGCAAATACAAGGGGAAACCATGGAAACACTGACAGATTATATTTTCTGGGGCTCCAAAATCACTGCAGATGGTGACTGCAGCCATGAAATTGACACTTGCTCCTTGGAAGAAAAGCTATGACAAACCTAGACAGTGTATTAAAAAGCAGAGACATTATCTTGCCAACAAAGGTCAATCTAGTCAAAGATTGTTTTTTTCAGTAGTCATGTATGTGAGAATTGGACCATAAAGAAGGCTGAGTGTCAAAGAATTGCTGCTTTTGAACTGTGGTGTTGGAGAAGATTCTTGAGAGTCCCTTGGATGGCAAGCAGATCAAACCAGTCAATCCTAAAGGAAATCAACACTGAATAATCATTGGAAGGACTGATGCTAAAGCTCCAATACTTTGGCCACCTGATGCAAAGAGCTGACTCATTAGAAAAGACCCTGATGCTGGGAAAGATTGAAGGCAGAAGAAGGGGATAACAGAGGATGAGGTGGTTGGATGTCATCACCAACTCAATGGACATGAGTTTGAGCAAGCTCCAAGAGATAGTGAAGGACAGGGAAGCCTGGTGTCCATGGAGTTGCAAAGAGTCAGACATGACTGAGTGACTGAACAAATAAAACTGACCCTAAAGAGGTGGGAATTTATGAATTGTCAGAAAAAGAATTCAGAGTAATTCTCTTAAATAAGTGTACTGAACTACAAGAACACACAGACAACTAAACAAAATAGAGGGGAAACGCATGAACAAATTAAAAAAAAATGAAAACAGACTTTCTATAAGCTTAAAAATACAAGTAAACTGAAGAATTTGATAACTTTAAAATCAAACTAAACTATACAGATGAATCAGCTATCTAGAAATGAAGACATTTAAAATTATCCAGAGGAGCAAAAAGAAAAAGAATGAAAAAGAGTGAAGAAAGCCCACAAGACTTATTGGACACAATTAAAAGAATCGATATCCATATCATGGAATTCCAGAAGCAGAAGAGAAAGGGACATAAAGTATATAGAAAGCAATAATAGCTGAAAACTTCCCAAACATGAAAAGAAAAATGGACATAAAGATCCGTGAGGCCTAAAGGACCCCAAATAGGGCTACACTGAGATACATTATAATTAAATTGTCAAAAAGTCATATTTGAAAGCAATAGGAAAAAAGTGGGAAGTTATATTAAGGAAGCCTCCATAAGAAACTTCAAGCCAAGAGAGAATGGAGTAACATATTCAAAATATAAAAAGAAAAAAATGTCAATCAAGACTTATATGCCTGGGACTTCCCTTGTGGTCCTGTAGCTAAGACTTCACACTCTCAAAATAGAGGACCTGATTTGATCCCTGGTCATAGAACTAGATCCCACATACCACAACTAAAGATCCCACATCTGTAACTAAGACCTGGCACAGCCAAAATAATCAAACAAACAAAAAAAAAGAATTCTAATCCTGCCAAAACTCTTCTTCAGAAATGAAGAGATAAAGACTTTTCTAAACAAACAACAGCTGAGAGATTTCATTACCACTAATCCTGCCTTAGAAGAAATATTAAAGGGAAATCTTTGAGTGGAAGTAAAAGGATGCCAGTTAATGTAATAAAAATACAAGAAGGTAGTGTAAAACTTACTGGTAATGGTAAATAGTCAAAGTAAGATTCTGTAATGCAGTAATGGTAGTGGTTCGTAATTCAATTACAACTCTAACATAAAACTTAAAAAACATACACAGTACTTAAAAGCTTTTGCACAACAAAGGAAACTATAAGCAAGGTGAAAAGACAGCCTTCAGAATGGGAGAAAATAATAGCAAATGAAGAAACAGACAAAGGGTTAATCTCTAAAATATACAAACAACTCCTGTAGCTCAATTCCAGAAAAATAAATGACCCAATCAAAAAATGGGCCAAAGAACTAAACAGACATTTCTCCAAAGAAAACATACAGATGGCTAACAAACACATGAAAAGATGCTCAACATCACTCATTATCAGAGAAATGCAAATCAAAACCACAATGAGGTACCATTACACGCCAGTCAGGGTGGCTGCTATCCAAAAGTCTACAAGCAATAAATGCTGGAGAGGGTGTGGAGAAAAGGGAACCCTCTTACACTGTTGGTGGGAATGAAAACTAATATAGAGCCACTATGGAGAACAGTGTGGAGATTCCTTAAAAAACTGGAAATAGAACTGCCATATGACCCAGCAATCCCACTCCTGGGCATACACACTGAGGAAACCAGATCTGAAAGAGACACGTGCACCCCAGTGTTCATCACAGCACTGTTTATAATAGCCAGGACATGGAAGCAACCTAGATGCCCGTCAGCAGACGAATGGATAAGGAAGCTATGGTACATATACACCATAGAATATTACTCAGCCATTAAAAAGAATTCATTTGAATTAGTTCTAATGAGATGGATGAAACTGGAGCCCATTATACAGAGTGAAGTAAGCCAGAAAGATAAAGACCAATACAGTACACTAGGGCATATATATGGAATTTTAAAAGATGGTAACAATAACCCTATATGCAGGACAGAAAAAGAGACACAGATGTATAGAACAGACTTTTGGACTCTGTGGGAGAAGGCAAGGGTGGGATGATCTGAGAGAATAGCATTGAAACATGTATATTATCAAGTGTGAAACAGATCACCAGCCCAGGTTGGATGCATAAGACAAGTGCTCAGGGCTGGTGCACTGGGAAGAACCAGAGGGGTGGGATGGGGAGGAAGGTGGGAGGGGGGATCAGGATGGGGAACACATGTAAATCCATGGCTGATTCATGTCAATGTATGGCAAAAACCACTAAAATATTGTAAAGTAATTAGCCTCCAACTAATAAAAATAAATGGAAAAAAACATACACAGTAAAAAAATCATAACTAGAATTATCTGTTATTAGATATACAATATAAAAATATGTAAACTACACCAGAAACCTAAAATGTGAGGGGAAGAGAAAGTAAATGGGTAGAATGCAGAAATGCTATTGAAATTAATTTATTGTCAATTTCAATTAGAGTGCTAAAATTTTAAGATATTTCATATAAACCTCATGGTAACCACAGGGGAAAAACCTGCAGTAATTATACACACTCATGGATGCATAAACACACACACACACACACACAAATAATAAAGAAGTAAAAATATACCAATACCAAAAGATATTTTTTAAAAGAGGAAAGGATAAGAAAAAATATTAGATCTACAAAATAACCAGAAAACAAAACAGCAATAGTAAGTTCTTACTTATCAATAATTTAAATGTAAATGAATTAAATTCCTAATCAAAAGACATAGAATGGTGGAAAAGATTTAAAAAAAAAAACTAGATCCAACAATATATTGCCTATACGAGATTAACTTTAGCCTTAGAGACACACATATACTGAGAGTAAAGAGATGCAAACAGATATTTTAAGCAAGTGGTAACAACAGCAACAAAAAGAGGGATAGCTACTTATATCAAATAGAATTGACTTTAAAAATGATAAAAAGATACAAAGAAAGTTTTTATATAATGATAAAGGAGGGGGGTGAATCTATCAAGAAGGTACAATAATTGTAAATATTTACGCACCCAACAGTGGAGCACCTAAACAGACAAAGTAAAAACTAACAGAGCTAAAAGGAGAAATACAGAGCAATATATTATTACTTGGAGTCTTTAAAACCCCACTCTCAACAATGGATAGATTATCTAGAGGGAGAATCAATAAGGATACCCCATAGATCAAGTGCACTGACTTATCACAATGGTACATTCTACAGCAACAAAATAAACATTCCTCTCAAAATCACCTGGAAACTTTCTCTAGGATAGACCACATATTAGGCCATAAGACAAATTTTAGCATGTTCAATAAGATTGAAATCATACCAAATATCTCCTCTGACTAAAATGGTATAAAACTAGGAGTTAATAACAGGAGGAAAACCAGATAACTCATGGATAAATAGAAATTAAGCAACACTCTCCTAAACAAGCAATAGATTAAAAAATAAATTAAATGGGAAATAAAAAACATATCTTGAGAAAAACAAAAATGAAAACATAGTATACCAAAATTTATGAGATACAGCAAAAGCAGTTCTAAGAGGGACATTCATAGCAAAAAGAAAAACAAAAAACAAAAAAACAAAGGCTTACATTAAGAACAAGAAAGATCTCAAACAACCTAACTCTTCACCTAAAGGAACTAAGAACAACAAACTGAACTCAACGATAGCCAGAAGGAAGTAAATAATAAAATTAGATCAAAAATAAATGAAAATCAACAAGAGATTTTTTTTTGAAAAGATAAAGTTAATAAACCTTTGACTAGACCAACCAAAGGAAGAAATAATCAACAAAATAATAAATGAAAGAACTATTACAATGGTTACCACAGGAAAGGAAAGGACAAAAGAGGCTTTTATGAACAAAAATATGCCACCAAACTTTTAGGATAAGAGAATTAGAGAAATAACTCAGTTGGTAAAGAATCCACCTGCAATACCAGAGACCCCGCTTCAATTCCTAGGCCAGGAAGATCCCTTGGAGAAGGGATAAGCTACCCACTCCAGTATTCTTGGGCTTCCCTGGTGGCTCAGCTGGTAAAGAGTCCACCTGCAATGCAGGAGACATGGGTTTGATCCCTGGGTTGGGAAGATCCCCTGGAGAAGGGAAAGGCTACCCACTCCAGTAATCTGTCCTGGAGAATCCCATGGACGGTATAGTCCATGGGGTGGCAGGGAGCCAGACACTACTGAGCGACTCTCACTTTCATGGAAAGATATACTGTGTTCTTAGGTTAGAAAAAGTTAATATTATTAAAATGACCATACTACCCAAGGCAATCAAGATTCAGTACAATCCCTAATAAAAAACCAAGGGTATCTTGCACAAAACTCAAATAATTTTAAAATTTGTATGGAAACACAAAAGATCTGAAATAGTCAAAGCAATCTTGAGAAAGAAGAACAGCTGGAGGAATCATGCTTCTTGACTTCAGACAACACTACAAAGCTACAGTCATCAAAACAGTATGGTACTGACATAAAAACAGACACACAAATCAGTGAAACAGAAAACAGAGCCCCCAAAGAACCCACTAATCTATGACAAAGGAGGCAATAGTATACAATGGAGAAATACAGTCTCTTCAATAAAGTGACACTGGGAAAACTGGACAGCTACTTGTCAAAGAATAAAATTAGAATATTTTATCATATTATACATAAATATAAACTAAAAATAGATTAAAGACCTAAATGTAAGATTATAAGCATAAAACTCTGAGAAGACAACTTACAACACTCTTTGACATAAATTGTAGTGATATTTTTCTTGGATCAGGCACATGAAAAGGTGCTTAGCATCAATCATGAGAGAAATGCAAATTTAAAACTACAATATCTATCACTTTACTCCCGTAAGAATGACTCTCATTAAAAAGAACACAGATAACAAATGTTGGTGAGGATGTGGTAAAAAGGGAAATCTCATACAAACTGTTGGTAGGAATGTAAATTAGTGCATCTACTATGGAAAATATTATGGAGATTTCTCAAAAACGAAAGACAGAACTACTATATAACCCAACTATTTCACTCCTAGGCATGTATCTGAAAAAAAAAAGAAAAACACTACTTTGAAAAGCTACATGTACCCCAGTGTTCAAGGCAGCATTATTTACAACTGCCAGTATATGGAAACAATCTAAGTGTCCATAAACAGATGAATGGGTAAGAAGATGTGGTGCGTGTTTATATATATATAAACCATATATATATATATGTGTGTATATATATGCACACAATGTAATACTGCTCAGCCATAAAAAAGAATGGAATTTTACCAATTGCATCAGCATGGATGGACTTGGAGGGCATTATGCTACATGAAATAAGTCAGACAGGGAAGGACAAACACTGTATGATACAACTGATATGTGAAATTGTAAAAATAAAACAAACTAGTGAATTTAACAAAAAAAAGAATGAGATACACAGATAGAGAGGATAAACTAGTAGTTATCAGTGGAAAGAGGAAAGTGGGGAAATCTAGGGATAGGGTATTAACAGGTACAAACTACTATGTATAAAATAGATAAGCTACAATGATATATTAAACAATATAAGGAATATAGCTAATATTTTATAAAAACTCTAAATGGAGTATAATCTTTAAAAACTGTGAAGCACTGCTGTACATCTCTAACTTATATAATGTTGTACAAATATACCTCAAAAAAACAAAGAAGAGAAAGAATTTTTAGGCAAAATATTGTAGAAAAATAACAAAAAGAGCCAGGTCTAGAATGCAACTGACAAATTGTGGAACAAATATGCACTTGAACACCAAACAGGATTTTTCTCTCTCATAATTAAAAAACAAGCACACACTTAGAAAACTGCTCTAAATCTCTGCTCCATTTATTTGTTTTTCAATAAGATGTAAACTCCAATAGAACAGGGACTCTAGCACTGAATCCTCAGCATCTATCACATATAAGTACTCAATAACTCTTTTTGAATGTTGAAAAACTCCAGATTCACAAAGAAGAGAAAAAGCAAACATGCAGTGATGTGGTAGAGTCTAGCTATACCCAACTCATGGGGCCCAGTTTTTAAATTTATGAGAGTTTTGCATGAAAGTAAGTGTTGGTCGCTCAGTCCTGTCCAACTCTTTGCTCCCTCATGGACTGTAGTCCACCAGGCTCCTCTGTTCATGAGATTTTCCATGCAAGAATACTGATGTGGGTTGCCATTTCCTTCTCCAGGGGATCTTCCTGACCAAAGGTTGAACCCAGGTCTCCTGTACTGCAGATAGATTCTTTACTGTCTGAGCCATCTGGGAAATCCAAAAGTTTTGCATGACAATTACTAAATATAGCCACTATTAAAATTAAATTCTATAAGCTTATGATTAAATATCAAAAACAAACATAAAAAATTAAAAATAGAACTATTATATGATCCAGCAATTCCACTACTTAGTATTTATTCAAGGAAAATTAAAACAGCAGTTTTTTGCAAAATACTCACCATATGATTTGATAATCACTCTCCTGGGTATCTACCCAAAGTAGTTGAAAATTTATGTCTACATAAAAATATGCATACAAATGTTTATAGGAGCTTTATTCATAATCATCAAAAACTAGATTTAACCAGGATGTCCTTTCAATAGGTGAATAGTTAAGCAGACTATGGTTAATCCATACAACCAAACATTATTCAGCAATAAAATAGAAATGAGCTGTCAGGCCATGAAAAAACATGGATGGACCTTAAATGCATATTTTTAAGTGAAATAAATAAGTCTGAAAAAGCTATATATCATTCAAATTATACAACATTCTGGAAAATGCAAACCACATAGACAAAAAGATCTGTGGTTTCTAGGGTTTTGAAAAGTCTTCTTTGAAAAGAAGACTTAATAGGTGAGACTCAAGGAATTTTTTTGGTGGTGATAATATTCTGTATAATATTGTAATGTTGGTCATAAAATTATGCATTTGTCAAAAGCCATAATACAAAGCACAAAGGTGAACCTTAATATATCTAAATTTTAAAAAGTCTTTCAGGAGGTTGGAGAATCCTAGGAAAGAAGGCAGACTATGACAAGGTGTATCATCCATGTATGGAACAACTTGACTAAAGGAGATGAGGAGAAAATGTGCTGGCCAAAGTGACTCTGGGAATGATCTGAGTCTGTAAAGCTAAAGGCATAAGGACTGCACATAAGCACTGCACTTTAGTTCTTATGTGGATAGCAGTTAATTTTGATAATTCTTACATATATTGGAACTGAATAAGTGGAGAGCATATTGTGGAAGCCATGCTTCTCACCGTTGGAGTGGGAATGTAGAGCTAATCAAGGGGAGGGAGACTAGAATGACCCTTGTGGTAATGGATTAGAGTTGGAGATAGCTACATGAACTCATGTTTAATCAATATGGATACAGATGGATACCTATAGAAATTATACATGCACACATGAGGTAATACATACACATATATATATTCTCCCTTTATTGGCTGAGAAGGCCTCAACGCTATAACAGCACTCAAGCACCAATCACAAATACTTCCCAGATCTTGGTTTCTAATATCATTCTACAGTAAAAAGAGGCCAAGACTCTTTGAAGAAATAGCTGATTCTAGGTCTGGAGCGGTAAATATACATAATGAAGTTAGAGTATTTTGTAGTGCTGGAAAAGGAGAAGTACTCAAACCACGCATTAATGGGGTTATGTCAAAAAGACACAGGAACCAGGATTTCCTTGTGGTCTGGTGGTCTGCCTTGCAGTGCTGGGGTTACTGGTTCAATCCCTGGTTGGGGAACTGAGATCGCACGTGTCACAGAAGAACTAAGCCTACCGCGCATCCCAACTAGAGCACCTGAACGCTGCAACCACTGAAGCCCATGCACTTGCAGCCCAGGCGCCACGACTAGAGAGTCCGTCTGCCACAACAAAAGATGCTGCATGGTGCAGTGGAGACCCTGAGCGCTGCAACTGAGACCTGCTGCAGCCAGATAAATAAATGAATGTTTTTTTTTTAAAGACACAGGAACCAAGTCCCAATGGACAACACTTTTTGAACAATAAAATATACAAAGCAGTAGTGAATTATAATCCAACATACAAAAAAAAAAAAAAAAAGAGAAACAGAATTCCATACTGATAAAATGAAGTGAATGAATGTTTTGAGAGAGGATAGTAAATGCAACTCCCCTGAACAATTCCAAGTAATTAAGTAGAAACTACTCTCTTAAGAAGGGGGAGCATCAACATCACTCATTATCAGAGAAATGCAAATCAAAACCACAATGAGGTACCATTACACGCCAGTCAGGATGGCTGCTATCCAAAAGTCTACAAGCAATAAATGCTGGAGAGGGTGTGGAGAAAAGGGAACCCTCTTACACTGTTGGTGGGAATGCAAACTAGTACAGCCGCTATGGAAAACAGTGTGGAGATTCCTTAAAAAACTGGAAATAGAACTGCCATATGACCCAGCAATCCCACTTCTGGGCATACACACTGAGGAAACCAGATCTGAAAGAGACACGTGCACCCCAATGTTCATCGCAGCACTGTTTATAATAGCCAGGACATGGAAGCAACCTAGATGCCCATCAGCAGATGAATGGATAAGGAAGCTGTGGTACATATACACCATGGAATATTACTCAGCCATTAAAAAGAATTCATTTG
This sequence comes from Cervus canadensis, assembly GCF_019320065.1. Lineage (NCBI taxonomy): Eukaryota > Metazoa > Chordata > Mammalia > Artiodactyla > Cervidae > Cervus > Cervus canadensis. The sequence goes on from NC_057402.1 coordinate 52,801,530, forward strand.
AACCAGTCCTAATGAGATGGATGAAGCTGGAGCCCATTATACAGAGTGAAGTAAGCCAGAAAGATAAAGAACATTACAGCATACTGACACATATATATGGAATTTAGAAAGGTGATAACGATAACCCTATATGCAAAACAGAAAAAGAGACACAGAAATACAGAACAGACTTTTGAACTTTGTGGGAGAATGTGAGGGTGGGATATTTCAAAAGAACAGCATGTATACTATCTATGGTGAAACAGATCACCAGCCCAGGTGGGATGCATGAGACAAGTGCTCGGGCCTGGTGCACTGGGAAGACCCAGAGGAATCGGGTGGAGAGGGAGGTGGGAGGGGGGATCGGGATTGGGAATAAAGACCTGCCCTCTGTAGTTGAAATAAAAAAAAATAAAAAAAAAAATAAAAAAAAAAATTAGCATGAGAGAAAAAAAAAAAAGAAGGGGGAGCATAACTCTCCATGCTGCGTATGGGCTGAGCACAGTGGCTTTTCCCCAAAGACTACAGGGAAAGGGGGAGGGATGGGAGAGTGACTTTACAGTAGATAAACCTACCAACACCACCTTAGTTAGGTGATCACCATCAACAGTGAGTATGTGACAGCAGGACTCTTGCCATGATGTGATGAAAATGGAACGTCATCTCTTTAGGTAAAAACGAAGGAAATCTAAAGAGAATATGGCCCTTAGTTAATAATAATGTGTCAATATTAGTTCATTAGTTGTAATAAATGTGTTATACTAATGTGAGATATTAAATGGAAAACTGGGTGCAAGATATTTGAGAACTCGCTCTACTATCTTCGATTTTTCTGTAAACCTAAAACTGTTCTAAAAAGTCAAGTCTCTTTCTAAAAGTGAAAACCTGAAAAAAATAGCAAAGAAAAATGAAAGCACTAATTTAAAATGATATGTGCAGCCTGATGTTCATTATTGCATTATTTACAGTAGCCACGATTTGACAGCAGCCTAAGTGCCCATCATCAAAGGACAAGTAGATGAAGAAGATGTGATAAAGAAGCTACATCTATATAAACTCGGCCATAAAAAACAATGAAATATTCCCACTTGCAATCACATGGATGTGAATGTAGAATGTATAGCTCTAATCAAAATAAGTTAGAGAGAGAGAAATACTGCATGATTTTGCCTATATTTGGACTCTAAAAAAGCAAATGGCCGGACACAATAGAGTAGAAACACTGAACAAACAGCTGATTGCCTGTGGGATGGGCAGGGGGTGAAAGAGATACAAACTTCCGGTTATAAAACGGATGTCACAGGTGTAAAACGTACAGTGTGCGGAATACTTTGTATGGTGATATATCATGATTAGATTTATCATGGTGATCATTTTGAAATGTATTCAAGTCAAATCACCAGGCTGTATAGCTGAAACTAGGATAGTGTCAATTACACTTCAAAAACAAACTTAAAGAGTGTGCTGTACAGCAGAGACCATCACAACGTTGTAAAGCAATTTTCCTCCAATTAAAGAATAAATTTTTTTAAAAACCAACAGAAAAAAGAGATCAGATTTGTGCTTACTACAGGTAGGTTTGACAGCTTTATCCAGTCAAAATCTACAAACTTCTAGTTATATGATAAAAATACTAGGCATGTAATGTACAATGTGATAAATATAATTAACACTGATGTATGTTATAGATGAAAGTTGTTGAGTGTAAATCTTAAGATTTCTCATCACAAGGAAAATTTTTTCTTTAAATTTCATGTCTATATAAGATGATGAATATTCATGAAACTTAATTTGATAACTATTTTACGATATATATTAGTGAAATCATTATGATTGCTTACCTTAAACTTAGTGCTGTGTGTCAATCATGTCTTAATAAAACTGAAAGAACAACAACAAAAAAAAAAAACAGAAAAAAATAAGCATGATCTGAGGGACCTGTAGGATAATGACAAAGTCTAACATCCATGTAATTGGAGTCCCCAAAGTAGTAGAGAAAAAGATCTCTGCAGAAAATAATATTTGAAGAAATAATGAGCAAAACTTTCCATGTTTGCTTAAAACATAAATCTGGGAATATATAAAAGGCTATCCTAAATTCCTTTATTGCATGAAAGCAAAAATATATCACAAAGAAAAGAAGGTTAAAAAATGTATTTAGTTATAAGGCTTCTACATTTTACTTGCAATAGTGAAGTAGATTTTGCAGTTTGGTGTGCATATTAAATCCTTAGAACAATAACAGCAATGACAGCAACAGTGGCAAAAATGCACAACGATATAGCCTAGAAATCAGTAGATAAATTACAATGAAACAGTAAGAAATGTTTCAATAATTCAAAATAAGGAAAGGAGAAAGAGAGGAACAAAAACCAAAAGGGACCAACAGTAATCCAACCATAGTAACAACTACGTTAAATGCAATGTACTCACATAAGAAAGTGCATTTGAGGACACATCAAGAAAGCAGCCATCTATAAGACAGGAAGAAAGGATCCTACAGAAACCAACTCTAATGGTATCATGAACTCAAACTTCTAACACTCAGCGCTGTGAGAAAATAAATGTTGTTTAAGCCTTTCATTCTGTGGTATTTTGTTCCTGGAGTCCTCACAAACTAACACATGTAATTTCATCAAGAAAAATTAACTACTCTAAATGTGTGTGTACCTGACAAATGAGCTTCAAGATTCATAAAGCAAAAGTTGATAGAGTTATAAAAGTATAAACACGTTTTAATCCACAACTGAACTTGGAGATTTATCATTTACTGAATTGGTTTGTTTAAAACAAGTAGACAGAAAATTAGCAATGATGTAGATGACCTAAACAACACTATCAACCATCTTGGCCTAAAGATGTGGAGAAACCATCCCAGCCAACTATAGACAGCAAAATATATAAATGCTTGATGTGCCTGTGAAACCTGCATTAAGACAGACCATATCCTGGGCCAGTAAACAAATGTTAGAAAATTTAAAAGAACTAAAACCACATAAAGTATCTTCTCTGCACAATAATAAAATTAAATTAGAATGGCAATAGCAGAAATTTATCTGGAAAATTCACAAATATCTAGAAATAAACCACTTTCAAATAGCCCACAGATAAAAGAGAAAGTCTCAAGAAAAAAAAAAAAAGGAAATATTTTGAGCTGAATGAAAGTAAAATTGCAACATATCAAAATTTTCAGGATACAGCTAAATACATGTGTATAGAAAATTTATAGCAAAAAATGCTTGTTAAAAAAGTATAAAAACAATAATATAAGCTCCAACCTAAAGCATTAAAAAAATAAGCTAAATACAAAGCAAGGAGAATGATGAAAATAATAAAGAGCAGAAATCAATAAAATTATTATGAGAATATAGAGAAAAATCAACAAAACCAAAAGCTGATTCTTTGAAAAGATCAATAAAATTAATTAGCCTCTAACCACGCTAAACAATAAAAAGAAAGAAAACACAAATTTCTAGCATCAGTATTGAAAGAAAGTTACCACAAACACTGCAGGCAGTAAAAAGATAATAAAGGAATACTATGATCAACTCTATACTCTATAAATTTGATAGCATGGATGAAAATGACAAATTTATTGAAGGACACAAACTATCAAAACATTCCAGAAAAAAAAAACACAGCAGTCTAAATAGTACCTATTATAGAAAATAAATTTGTAATATAAAACTTTGCAACAAAACAAACTTCAGGCCCAAATTCAGTTCAGTTCAGTCACTCAGTCATATCTGACTCTTTGCAACCCCATGAACTGCAGCACGCCAGGCCTCCCTGTCCATCACCAACTCTCGGAGTTTACTCAAACTCATGCCATCGAGTCAGTGATGCCATCCAGCCATCTCATCCTCTGTCGTCCCCTTCTCCTCCTGCCCCCAATCCCTCCCAGCGTCAGAGTCTTTTCCAATGAGTCAACTCTTCGCATGAGGTGGCCAAAGTATTGGAGTTTCAGCTTCAGCATCACTCCTTCCAATGAACAACCAGGACTGATTGGATCTCCTTGCAGTCCAAGGGACTCTCAAGAGTCTTCTCCAACACCACAGTTCAAAAGCATCAATTCTTCTGTGCTCAGCTTTCTTTATAGTCCAACTCTCACATCCATACATGACCACTGGAAAAACCATAGCCTTGACTAGATGGACCTTTGTTGGCAAAGTAATGTCTCTGCTTTTTCATATGCTATCTAGGTTGGTCATAACTTTCCCTCCAAGGAGCAAGCGTCTTTTAATTTCATGACTGCAATCACCATCCGCAGTGATTTTGGAGCCCCAAAAAATAAAGACTGCTTCCACTGTTTCCCCATCTATTTCCCATGAAGTGATGGGACCAGATGCCATGATCTTCGTTTCCTGAATGTTGAGCTTTAAGCCAACTTTTTTACTCTCTTCTTTCACTTTCATCAAGAGGCTTTTTAGTTCCTCTTCACTTTCTGCCATAAGGGTGGTATCATCTGCATATCTGAGGTTATTGATATTTCTCCCGGCAATCTTGATTCCAGCTTGTGCTTCCTCCAGCCCAGCGTTTCTCATAATGCACTCTGCATGTAAGTTAAATAAGCAGGGTGACAATATACAGCCTTGACATACTCCTTTTCCTATTTGGAACCAGTCTATTGGTCCATGTCCAGTTCTAACTGTTGCTTCCTGACCTGCATATAGGTTTCTCAAGAGGTGGGTCAAGTGGTCTGGTATTCCCATCTCTTTCAGAATTTTCCACAGTTTATTGTGATCCCCAAATTACTTCACCAGTAACTTTTACCAATACTACACAGTGTCTTACAGAAAACAGAAAAGCAGAGACCATGTCCCAATGCATAGTATGAAGGCAGCGTTATCCTGATAAGAAAACAACAAAAAAGTACAAAGAATAAAACTTCAAATCAGTATCTCCCAAGAGTATAAACACAAGACTCAACAAACATCAGTAAATCAAATCTATCAGTATATGGAAAGAAGAGCTAGTAATTAATTGTAGCTAAGTCTGTGACTACAAGATGGATTTAACGTCTGAAAACCAGTGTAAGTTCTAATATTACTTAAAAGAAAAACCATACGATCATATCAATAGATAAATTTAAAAACTGACAAATTGCAAAATCCATTTTTATTACCGTAAAATAATCTCTCAGAAACCTGGTAATGGAAGAAGAGAACTTCTTCAACCTGATAAAGTACATCTCCAAAATATCTGTAGAAAACATCATACTTGCTGGTGGAAGATGTTATGCTTCCCCTCTAAGATCAGGAACAAAGAAAGGATGTTCACTATTATTACTCTGTCCAACATTGTACTGGATTTTCTACTCAGTGCAGTAAAGCAAGATAAAGAAACTGAAGGACTATAGATTAGAAAGGAAGAAATGTAATTGTTTGTATTCACAGATAACAAAACTGTAGAAAATTTTAAAGAATCTACAAAGAAGCTTCTAGAACTAACAAGTCTCAAGATACAAGATGAATAAAAAATCTTATTTCTATATACTAGTAATGAACAATCTTTTAAAAATTAAAGTACTACTTATACAAAAATGCACAAAATACTTAGGTATAACAAAATATGTGTAGGTTTGTATTTGGGAAGCTACACAACACTAAAAAAAGAAATCAAAGATATAAATAAATAGATATACTGTGTTCAGGGGCTTCCCCAGGGGCTCAGCAGTAAAGAATCCACCTGCAATGCAGAAAACGAAGGAGACCTGGGTTCGATTCCTGGGTGGGGAAGATCCCTTGGAGGGGGGCATGGCAACCCACTCCAGTATTTTTGCCTGAAGAATCCCATGGACAGAGGAGCCTGGAGGGCTACAGTCCATAGTGTGGCCAAGAGTCTGACATGACTGAAGTGACTGAGCACACACATTATGTTCAAGGGTTAAACAGACAATAATGTTTAAGCGTTGTGTGCACATGTGCTCAGCTGTGTCCAACTCTTTGCAGCCCCCTGGACTGTAGGCCACCAGGCTCCTCTGTCCATGGGATTCTCCAGGCTTGGATACTGGAGTGGGTTGCCATTTCCTTCTCCAGGGGATCCTCCTGACCCAGGGATTGAACCGACGTCTCCTGTGTCTCTCGCATTAGCTGGTGGATTCTTTACCACTGAGTCACCTGGGAAGCTCATTTAAAATATTGATTCTCCCCAAACTGATCATAGATATAATGCATCACTATCAAAATCCTAACAGGATTTTTAGATCAATATTTCAAAAATAATCTATTACTTACATAGAAAAGGCAAAAGAACTAGCATATTCAAAATAATTTTGAAAAACAAAGTCAGAGGACTTACACCACCTGGTTTTAAGACTATTTTAAAGCCACAATAACCAGAAGAGTAGAGTAGTGTTAAAAAGTTAGCCACATAGAGCAAAGAAACAGAATACAGAATCCACAAATAGAGCCTCACAGATACGGTCAACTGATTTTTTTAAACAAAGGCAGAAAGCAACTCAGTGGAGAAAGGTTGATGTTTTCAAATGACGGCCGATGTTTTCAAATAAAACAAGTGGATGGCCATACGCAGAAAAAAAAAAATCTAAAACTAAACATGTTAAAAACTTGACTCAAATTATGGATTTAAGTACAACTTACAACAATAAAATCTCTAGACAAAAACAAATGAGATTACCACTGTGATGTATAAGAGTTCTTAGATGCAGCCCCAAAGGTATAATTCATTAAACAAAAATACAATAAATCATTATTTCTACAATATTAAATAACTTCTACTCTGCAACACATGCTGTTGAGAGAATGACAATGCAAGACGCAAACTGGGAGAAAATATTTGCATGTCACATATTGAAGAACTTGTATCCAGAATAAATGGCAAAGCCTCAAAACAAAATAATAAGCAAATAACCAACCCAATAAAAATGGACAAAAGACTTCAACAAAAACAGATGGGAAATAAACACTTAAAAACTACTGAACATCGTTAGTCATTAGGGAAATTCAAACTAAACCACAATGCAATACCAATATATGCCTTTTGGAATGTCTATATTTTTTTTTTAAAAAAATGAAAATACCAAGCACCAACAAGGATATAAATTGGAGCATTCACACTTTGTTGTTGGGAATGCAAAATGGTACAGTCACATTGGAAAACCAAAAATTATAACAAGTAGAAAGAAGGAAAAATATTGCCAAGCACATCATAAAAAGCAAAATGCAAATAGCACATAAACAAGTGTGGAAAAGTTCAGGCCCAGTATGAAGCAAATAAATGAAAAATAAAAAATTAGGGAAATACTACTCTTCGCAATTCAGCACTGGCAAGGATTTTTAAAGTAACAGTACCCAGTATATGTAAGGGTTCAGTAAGACATATATTCTCATCAATTGTTGCTGGCAATGTAATTTGTTAAAGCCCTCCAGAACATGATTTGTAAATGTCATAAGCTATAAAAATTTTCATCCTCTTTAAGTCAGTAATCTTACCCCTCTGAATGGGTCCTAAGGAAGTAATCAAAAATGAAGACAAAGATTTATATGTAAAGAAGTTCCTCATGACATTATTTTAATACCAGGACACTGGAAGCAAACTTAATACACAATTGAGCCATTAAAAATATTTATGAAGCTTTTGGAATGATATGGGCAATACTTCTGCTGCAATGCTAAGTAAAAAAAGAGGACAGAAAATTATACATAGTGTGATACTGATAATATATACATCAATATATATGTATAATTTTAAGAAGGTTAGGATTATTTGTATATGGATTTATAGTATTGTGTGACTACAAAGAAATACAATCATTAAGACTGCCAGACTAGATTTTGTTGTTCTATTTTTGAATATTTAAAAATTTTCCTAAATCTTCTGGCACTTTTCCATTAAGAAGGATACAACTTGCGTAATTTAAAATAATGCTTTACCTTACAGTGCATTGTAGGGTCTTGGTTTTACTTCTATGAGAGCACTATGGAGGGAGACAACATGGTACACAAATAGTGCTGCTGCTTTCTCTGCATTTGGAAGTATTTTTGAGCCCTCAGGAAATGGAAGAAAACAGGAAGGGCCCTCTCATTCATCCAGGCCAACTGCTGGAGCCAGTCACACTCCCCGGAGATGGAATGGGCAAGGACCCCATTCATCACCTCCAGTGTTGCCAACGGGACAGTCACATGCTGCTTCAGAAACAAGAGAAGTTTTTCCCAGAAGGCAAATAAGAACTGCTGTTATTGCAGCCATGAAGGCAGTTGAAAAACCAATTAGCATATGGCAGATTGTACTGAGGGGGCCCATGAGCACAAGGAGGTATAGGTTATATATGAGAGCTATCACACTTCAGGAGTATTATCATCAGCATGCAGAGCCCTTTCAACAATTAAGATGTTCTTAGGCATGAAAACCAGATATTAGTTTTATTGAGTAAAGTTGCATGATAAGCAGTAAGATAAATAACATACAACCTCTGGCTCAAGAATTAATTGCATGGGTTTATTAATAATGTTAGGGAAGGCTATTGCTGTCCAATTCCTGATCAATAAAATAGTGAATTTGGAAATACATATGTTTGTTGGGTGATAGCCCTGAGATTAAGTATAAACTGGATTACCTCACCGAGGCAATTGCCACTTTGAATAGATGCTGTGTTAACATGGTTATATGAGAATGGGGCAACAAGGGTGGATAGCTAACAGTATACCCTTGATGCCAAAATACAAGATAATACAGGCATGTTCTTCCCAAGTGGACAATGTCTTTGCATTTGCTCTTTTCACTGAGGGAAACGGATATTACCCTACTTAGAGGAGAAAATGAATGAAAATGGGTCTCAGAATGTGTCTTAAGTTTCTACTGAGGATAGAAAAAAACAGGGAAACAGAGAAAGACAAGACAGAGGACCCTGTCCCAGTTGTTGCCGTTGTTCACTCAGTCATGTCCGACTCTTTGCAACCCCATGGACTGCAGCCCGCCAGGCTTCGCTGTCTTTCACCATCTCCCAGAATTTGCTCAGACTCATGTCCATTGAGTCAGTGATGCCATCCAACCATCTCATCCTCTGTTGGCCCCTTCTCCTCCTGCCTTCAGTCTTTCCCAGCATCAGGGTCTTTTCCAATGATTCAGCTCTTCACTTCAGGTGGCCAAAGTATTGGAGCTTCAGCATCAGTCCTTGTAACATGACACCTAAACTTAGTGTTTACAGTAATGCCAACATTTGTTTTGCTCTAAATGCACAATCTGAACAGGGCTTTGTGGGGACAGCTCAGTTTCTCCTCCACCTCATATCAACTGTGAGAGCTAAGAGTTGGGGCTGGAATCATCTGGAAGCTCCTCACTCATGTGTCTGGAAGTTGCTGCTGGCTGTTGACTGGAACCTCAGCTACAGTTCCTACCCAGAAAACCACATGTGGTTTCTCCACGGGGCCTGGGCTTCCTCACAGCATGGTGACTAGGTTTCAAGGACTTCGAGGGGAAAAGTATAGTGAGAGCCAGATGGGAATTCTATCCTCTTTTCTAATCTAGCTTAATAAGTCATACAGTGTTATTTCCACTGCATTCTATTCACTAGAAGCAAAGAGTCCAGACAAGATTCAGTGAGCCACCTAAAAGTGACAGGTCCAAAGGTTGGGGAATCAGATTCAGTTTCTGTGGGAGAAGTCAAAGAATTTGTGGATGTGTTTTAAAGCCACCAGCATCTGTCCATTAGCCTCAAAGTATCTACATTTCTCCCATATGCAAAATACATGCAAACTCTCCCAAGATCCCTCTCAGGTTTCACTTAGTACAGCAGGGCCAGGCTCATCATAATTGTGTTTAAGCCTGAATGAAAACCTTCGGATGTAGTTCCTTAAGTAAAACATCCCTTGAATTAAATGTCTATAAGCCAAAGAGGCAAGTTTTGTGCCCCCCAACTCACCAATAGGATAACCACTTTTCCACCAGCAGGAGGAAATGGGAGGTACACAGAAGGCACTGGTCCATAGCAATTTGGAAATCTAAGCAAGCACACATTCCCAGCTCCTCCATTAGATTTCAGTCCTGCTGCCCTGGAATGCTTCACCTTGGCTCTTGGCCCTTCTCTACACAGCTTTGTCATCTTTCCTGTTAGTTAACTATTGTCACATTACAAATCAGCCCCAAACTTAGTGACTTAAAACAATAATTAGTATTATTTTTCACTATTCCTTGCAGTCAGGAATTTAGGAGCATCTGGATGGTTCTGGCTCAAGTTAAATCTGCAGTCAAATATTGGCTATGAATGTAGCCAGGTTACTTAGGCTTAACTAACCTGTAGACACCACTTCTAACATAGCTTACTCATCTGGCCAGCAAGTTGAACAATGGTCAGATATCGCAATTCCTTTTTACGTGGCCTTCTTCACAGCAGTGCTTGAATTCTTTGACTTCGCTCAGAGTAATCAATCTAAGAAGGGGTCAGGTGGAAGCCACGAAGACTTTATGACCTAGCTTTGAAGTCATATACTATCACTCCCACTGAATTTTGTTTTAAAAGAGGCAAAGGATTCAGTGTAGAAGGGGACTACACAAAGAAGCAAATATCAGGAGGTATTAGAGGGCATCCACAAAGATATATAAGTATGACTCATGAATAGAGGGACTGAAATAAAACAGAAATTGAACAGGGGCCACAATTGCAAAACAATGGAAAATATTTAAGCAGACTGGCAGACTTATAAAAGTCAAAGGTATATACAGAGGCAGCAGGGAAAAGGGAAATGGTGTATGCCTATATCTGAAAGAGATGGGAATACCAGACCACCTGACCTGCCTCTTGAGAAACCTGCATACAGGTCAGGAAGCAACAGTTAAAACTGGACATGGAACAACACTGGTTCCAAATAGGAAAAGGAGTACGTCAAGGCTGTATATTGTCACCCTGCTTGTTTAACTTATATGCAGAGTACATCATGAGAAACGCTGGGCTGAAAGAAGCACAAGCTGGAATCAAGATTGCCGGGAGAAATATCAATAACCTCAGATATGCAGATGACTCCACCCTTACGGCAGAAAGTGAAGAGGAACTAAAAAGCCTCTTGATGAAAGTGAAAGAAGAGAGTAAAAAAGTTGGCTTAAAGCTCAACATTCAGAAAACGAAGATCATGGCATCTGGTCCCATCACTTCATGGCAAATAGATGGGGAAACAGTGGAAACAGTGGCTGAATTTATTTTTTGGGGCTCCAAAATCACTGCAGATGGTGATTGCAGCCATGAAATTAAAAGACTCTTGCTCCTTGGAAGGAAAGTTATGACTAATCTAGACAGCATAATGAAAAAGCAGAGACATTACTTTGCCAACAAAGGTCCATCTAGTCAAGGCTATGGTTTTTCCAGTGGTCATGTATAGATGTGAGAGTTGGACTATAAAGAAAGCTGAGCACAGAAGAATTGATGCTTTTGAACTGTGGTGTTGGAGAAGATGCTTTAAGTCCCTTGGACTGCGAGGAGATTCAACCAGTCCATCCTAAAGGAGATCAGTCCTGGGTGTTCATTGGAGGGACTGATGTTGAAGCTGAAACTCCAATACTTTGGCCGCCTGATGTGGAGAGCTGACTCATTGGAAAAGACCCTGATGCTGGGAAAGATTGAAGGCAGGAGGAGAAGGGGATGACAGAGGATGAGATGGTTGGATGGCATCTCTGACACAATGGACGTGGGTTTGGGTGGACTCCGGGTGTTGGTGATAGACAGGGAGGCCTGGCATACTGTGGTTCATGGGGTGGCAAGAAGTCAGACACGACTAAGCAACTGAACTGAACTGATACAGACAGAGATTCCTGAATAGTCTTACATTAACTGTCCTGGGTAGTAGGTTACAGTGAAAACTTAACTTTGGTGCTGAATTTGTCATTTCCAATCTGATCAAATTTTGGATAATTGGCCTCCTATTCCCAGAGAATGCTGAGGAAATCAGCCATGGCTAACAAAATCCAGAGCCCCTACTAACCCTCTTTAGTCTCTTCCAGCTAGCCATGCTCATCAGTTCCTCTCTTCATCCTATCAGGTATGCAGTGATGCTCTGATTTTGCCATCTCATTCCCCAGTCATCTTGGAAACAATCTCTAACGGACTGGCAATGCTCTTCTCTACCCAAGCGCTACAGTCAGGTCTAGCTCAGGTCTAGTTCACCCATCAGTTCAGTTCAGTCACTCAGTCGTGTCCGACTCTTTGCGACCCCATGAATCGCAGCATGCCAGGCCTCCCTGTCCATCACCAACTCCTGAAGTTTACCCAGACTCATGTCCATCAAGTCGGTGATGCCATCCAGCCATCTCATCCTCTGTTGTCCCCTTCTTCTCCTGCCCCCAATCCCTCCCAGCATCAGGGTCTTTTCCAATGAGTCAACTCTACACAAGAGGTGGCCAAAGTATTGGAGTTTCAGCTTCAGCATCAGTCCTTCCAATGAACACCCAGGACTGATCTCTTTCAGGATGGACTGGTTGGATCTCCTTGCAGTCCAAGGGACTCTCAAGAGTCTTCGCTAACACCACAGTTCAAAAGCATCAATTTTTCTGCGCTCAGCTTTCTTCACAGTCCAACTCTCACATCCATACGTGACCACTGGAAAAGCCACAGCCTTGGCTAGATGGACCTTTGTTGGCAAAGTAATGTCTCTGCTTTTTAATATGCTATCCAGGTTGGTCATAACTTTCCTTCCAAGGAGCAAGTGTCTTTTAATTTCATGGCTGCAATCACCATCTGCAGTGATTTTGGAGCCCCAAAAAAATAAATTCAGCCACTGTTTCCACTGTTTCACCATCTATTTGCCATGAAGTGATGGGACCAGATGCCATGAACTTAGTTTTCTGAATGTTGAGCTTTAAGCCAACTTTTTCACTTTCCTCTTTCACTTTCATCAAGAGGCTTTTTAGTTCCTCTTCACTTTCTGCCATAAGATAAGTCCACCCATCACCATGCCCTAAAAGCACCCAGTCATCTTCTCCTATGGACAATTGTCATTACTAACTGTATATGGAATGTGCCCTGAATCTGTAAATGGTACCCTTTGTGTATCCAATCTCAGGACTTGTTTTTCTATGTGGACAGTCAAGAAACTTTGATCAGTTTATGGGAACATTCCAGACTTAGATATGCACTTCTAAGACCAAGATATGTTCGGCAACCAACTGGCTGCCCTAAATGACATTTCCCAGAGCCAACCAGAATCTCAGTCCTGAACAGAGCAGCCTGGACTCCTTTTTTGAAGTCATGTGGATAACCATGTAGCCCTGGGAGAAGTACACATGATGGGAAACATCTCTTACCCTCAACCCCAGTGAGTAATTTGAGCACTGTCTCAGGAGCCCTGGGTCTTTCTCAGTCTGTGCCTTGGAGTTTCTCCATCTGGGTTAGCCTGGTCTCTATGCTCTTTGGATGCAGAGCCCTTCAGATACCTGTGATGTGTTTTATGGCAGTGGTCCCCAACCTTTTGGCAACAGGGACCAGTTTTGTGGAAGACAATTTTTCCACAGACTGTGGTTTGGGGGGCTGGTTTCAGAATGATTCAAGTGCATTACTTTTATTGTGCACTTTATTTCTATTATTATTATTACATCAGCTCCACACTTCAGCTTATCAAGCATTAGATCCTGGAGGTTGGGGACCCCTGCTTTATAGTATGTTTTGAGACCTCTCCCGTCAGACAGTGACTCCTCTGACACTGTCAGCAAGCTTTGAAAGCTCCATTTAAAGTTTTACTGTTAAAAAAAAAAAGTCTTACTGTTTTCCTGATGGGGAGATTTAATGAGTCCCAAAGGTCAGGAGACACAGTGAAGAAAAACCTTTGTTCTCTGATGGCCACAGGGTGCAATGGCCCTTTCTAATGGATAGGGCGTGAGTTAGCTCAGCTGGTCTGAGTCAGCTCATAAAAAGATAGCCAATTGTTTCATTTGTCTTCAGAGTCCTTCACTAAACACCTGAGTAATAAGGCTGCTTTCTGGGCCAGGAAGCCTGTTTGTATCACAGAATTCTAGGTATTCCCTACCTTAATGTAGGCTGTAAATATGTAAAGGGGTGGTAGAGGGACATTTCTTCAGTTGGATTTTACATCCAGCTCTGCAGCCTAAGCACATCTAAGGAATAACACTGCAATATCACGTGCTGTGTACATTCCTACTCTTAAGTTCTTCTCAAGAAAATAGTATATATGCCTTGGGTCACTAGTGTGGGGGTCACCTTGCAACTTGATGGTAGTTTTGTTGTCATATAAACCCTCTTCTGAGAAATTCTCCAGGACCTCATTGCTCTATGCAACCTCTTGGTCTCTAAAGGGGTAGGAGGCATGTTCAAGGAAGATAATCTAGACATTGAATGGGGCTTGTTAGTATAGCCCAAATATGGACAGAGAGGGTTGGATAGCCCTCTTCCATATGGGAATCTATTTAGGATACTTTAACTTGCAGATGTTATTATGTTCTGATAGACTGCAAGTTGAAATAACCTGAACAGGAAATTGTTGTTTAGTTGTTAAGTCATGTCCAACTTTTTTGTGTCCCCATGGACCATAGCCTGTCAGGCTCCTCTGTCTATGGGATTTCCCGGGCAAGAGTACTGGAATGGGTGACCATTTCCTTCTCCAGGGGATCTTCCTGACCCAGGGGTTGAACTTATGTCTCCTGCATTGGCAGGCAACTTTTTACCATTGAGCCACCAGGAAAACCCAACATGAAATAGGGTTATCTAATCATATTGCCATCACCCTGTTGCATCATACAATATGAGTATTTACCTAAGTATTTTGGCTCCAGGCTGTGGGAAACCTTCCCTACTCTATTCAGTTAGTGATAATGCCAAGATGCAACCCAACTCACTCCAGCAGACATGTGGCTTCAACTAGACATTCCCTTATGTTGGATTCCAAAGGGATACTGCTTAAACTGAATAAACCGGAAATCTATAGAAGCTTGACTTTTGAAATTTCAGAGGAAGAATTAAGATTATCTTTATAGAAAAGAGAAAAAAAGCTGCTCCTAGGGGCCTCCCTTAGGGTTGCAGGTACATTCAGTAATTCAGCTAACCCTGCTCATAGTCACATTAATGAATGTTCCTCTGTTTGCTTGTGCAATCAATCCCTAGCAGGGCCAAGTATGGACGTTGAAAGGGTTTACTGCTGGGTGCCTTTTTTCTTTAATTCTTTTTTATATGATTTAAAGCAGTGAGAGACTTCTTCCTTAAAAAAAAAAAAACATTTTAAGTTAATGACTGTTCCAGCTCTTGTGCATCAAATGTCATTTACAGGGTCAGTGAGTGGAATGAAAAGGAAAATGACAGCCTTTGAGGACACATATGGATGGCATTTAACTACCAAAAAGCACAGAAATGGAGGTATTTTTCAGATACCCAGAGTACAGACTGTGAGGAAAGAGAATGGAGAGAAAATGTGTCATGATTTAGGAGGAAAGGATTAGGGGTTTGTAGGGAGGTGTAGGAGCATGGAAAAGGAAAAGAAATGTACAAGGTTAAAGAACAAGGAAATTTCCTTGCTGCTTTGTAAACTTTAGTAGACTTTGGGTTTCAAAGTGGAGATTTGAGCACATGTAGTTATCTCACCTCCCTTCTAGAAACTCATTAGAATGACCAAGGAAATACAAAAATAAGAAAAGCATCTATTGTGTGATAGTATTAGAAATAAGAAAGGAAAGACATTACAGAACAAGAAACCTGGACAGACCTCTGGACAGTATGAGATGTGCTGGGGTTCTTCAGAGAAGCAACAAACTGGAGACATACAGAGAGAGTGGGAGTAAGGAGAGACAGATCTCTCTCAGGGGATTTCTCAAGCCACGGGCATGCTTAGTGTTTCGGAGAAGGAAATGGCAACCCACTCCAGGGTTCTTGCCTGGAGAATCCCAGGGACAGAGGAGCCTGGTGGGCTGCCATCTATGGGGTTGCAGAGTTGGACATGAGTGAAATGACTTGGCAGCAACAGCAGCAGCAGCAAGGAGAGAGAGAGAGAGAAGGGAGAGGGAGAGAGAAGGGGCAAGGAAAGAGGGGGTAAAGGAGAGGGGAAGAGAAAGAAAAGGGGGGAGACAAAGAGAAATTATGAAGAACTGACTCAATTATGGAGACTGACAAATTACAAGATCTGCAGGGTGAGTCAAGTGGGGACCCAGGAGAGCCAATGGTGTAGGTGCAATTGGAAGTCTGACATGCTAAAGACCAAGGAAAAGCCAAAGTTTCATCTCCAGTCCTAAGTCAGGTAAAAGACCATGTTCAAATCTGAAGGCTTTACAAACAGGAAGAATTCACTTTTATTTGGAAAAGGTTCAGCCCTGTCCAATCTGTTGAGCATAACCTCTGGCCCCACAAAGTCAGATAGACCAAACAGTGGCCCTGAGCAGCCAAAGAGAAAAGCCTATGGCCATGCCTAGCCATACAGCACAGATGACCCATAGGATTACTGAACATAGCTAGGCTTGTCAGAGATCCCAGCATGTGATCCTGCCCAGTTGTGGAGTACAGCCTGGGGCCCTCCTGACCAGAATGCCTAGACATGAGTTTCACATGACCACAGAGCACAATACCCAACCTCAGCCAACTATGGGGGTCAACTGAAGGCCTGGCCAGATGAGAGAGCCCAATTAGCAACCTCATGCAATAATGGGATACAGCCAATGCCTACCTGATTGCAAAGCCCAGCCTGAAGTCCCACCTCCATATGGAGTGGCACCATCCAGCCAGGCCACACCCAAACAGGAGCAATTCCAGAGCATGACCTTGTGATTCTGGCAAACTGAGAAATCAAACCGATGGCACTACCCTGCTGTGGAACACAGGGACACAGCCTGAGACCCTGCCTAAACAGAGGTGGGGCACAGCTCGTGGTATCACCTGACCACAGAAGACATTCAGCAGCACTGCCAAACCAGGAAGATCACCCAGTGGCCTCACTTGAGGGTAGAGCCCCACCAGCTACCATACAACCAGGAAGCTCAGCCAGCAGCATAGCCTGACCTGAGAGCATGGGCAGTGATTTCACCCATCAAGACCCACCTACCCACAGACACCATCATCTGATACCCTAAGTTGAGCTCTCTGCTAAAGCTATTAACCTGCTGAAACAAATATATAGAGTCTGAAAGAGGAGACCACTTATTCAAATGTTCAAGACACATCAATGCAAGGCATCAAGGATCACAAAGAATCAGATAAACATGATACCACCAAAGGAAACTAATAAAACTTCAAACTAATATATCCACTATAAAGAAATGGATATCAATGAACTGTCAGACAAGACATTCAGAGTAAGTCTCTGAAAGAAGTTTAGTGAACTACAAGAACACACAATTAAATTAGAAAAATATTGCATGAACAAAATGAAAAATCCAACAAAGAAACAGTAACTCATTTGAACAGACCAGTTACTAGTAAAAGATCCAATCAGTGTTCAAAAATCACCCAACATCCACGTGAAAACAGCTCTTCAAGATTACAGTAGATAAATATTTCTCCTAAATTCAGAGACAGAGAAATCTAAATAAAATGAAAAAGCAGAGGAACTACTCCCAAATTAAAGAACAAGAGAAATCCCCTGAAAGAACAATGAAACAGACCTCTCCAATCTACTAAACCTCACCTTCAAAGAGAAGTAAGAAAGATGCTAAAGCAATTAAGAAAGATTATTGATATAAAAGCAGATCACTGTAACAAGGAACTAGAAATCATAAAGAGGAATCAATCAAAATTAGACAGCTCAACTGCCAAGATAAAAACCAGCCTGAAACCAATGAATAACAGAATAAATGATGCAGAAGAATGAATAAGTGATCTGGAAGATAGAATAATGGAAATCACACAATCAGAACAGCAGACAGACAAATGGGGGAAAAAAATGAAAGCAACATGCAAGATCTATGGGATAATGTAAAGCATGACAATCTATGCATAATAGGGGTTCCAAAAAGAGGAGAGAGATGGGGATCAAAAATGTATTTGAAGAAACTATGGCTGAAAACTTCCCCAACTGAAAGAAGGAAACAGATACACAGGTAAAAGAAGCCGAGAGGATGCCCAGACAAGGATGAAACCAAACAGACTCACACCAAGACATTATATCATAATTAAAGTGGCAAAAGTTAAAGAGAGGTTTCTAAAGATAGGAAAACTCTGTTATAAGGGAACCCCAGCAAGACTATCAGTTGATTTCTCCACAGAAACACAGTATTAGAAATCATAGCCACAGCAACTGGACAAGAAAAAGAAAAGTATACAAATTGGAAATAAAGAGGTAAAATTATCATTTTGTGCAGATGTGCAGATGACATGATACTCTATGTAGAAAACCCTAAAGACTCCACACAAAAACTATTCAAATAAATGAATTAGCAAGGTACCAGGATACAAGGTTAACATACAGAAATGTTGATTTGTCTATACAAACAATGAAATATCAGAAAGAAAAAAATTTTTAATCCCATTTAAAATTTCATCAAAAAACAAAGTATGAATAAATTTAAACAAAGTGATGAAAGATCTATATGCTGAAAAGTATAAAACATTTTAAGAAACTGAAGATGATTTAAAGAGGTGTAAAGGTATTTCATGCTCTTGGATTGGAGGAATTAATATTGTTAAAATGTCTATATTACCCAAAGCTAACTACAGATTTAGTTCAACCCCTGTCAAAATACCCACAATGTTTTCCCACAGAAATATGACAAATAATCCTAAAATTTATATGGAACCACAAATGACCCAGAATTGCCAAATCAATCCTAAGGAAAAAGAACAAAGCTGGAGGCATAATCCTTCCAGACTTCAGACAATACAACAAACCTATAGCAATCAAATCAGTGTATTAGGATAAGAACCCACACATATAGATCAATGGGACAAAATAGAGAGCCCAGAAATAAACCCACACACCTATGACCAATTAACCTTTGACTAAGGAGGCAAGAATATACAATGGAGAAAAGACAGTTTCCTCAACAAGTGGTATTAGGAAAACTGATTTACAACTACATGTAAATCAATGAAAGTAGAATATTGCTTCATATGACATAGAAAAAAATAACTCACAATTATTCAAAGACAAATATTAGACATGACACCATAAAACTCCTAAAGAAAACACAAGCAAAACATTCTCAGATATAAGTTGCAGCAATATTTTCTTAGGTCAGTCTCAAAAGAAATAAAAGCAAAAATAAACAATGGGACCTAATCAAACTTAAAAGCTTTTAACCGGCAAAGTAAAACCATTAACAAAATGAAAAGCCAACCTACAGAATGGGACAGAATATTTGTTAATGATATGACTAGGAGGTTTTAATATCCAAAAAAAATGAAAGCTCATACAAATCAACAAAACCCTCCAATAAAAAACTAGGAAGAAGACTTAAATCAACATTTCTTCCCAAAAAAGACTTACAGATGGCCAACAGGTACAAGAAAAGATGCTCAACATCCTTCACTAATTATTAGAGGAATTCAAATCAAAACCACAATGAGGATTATCTTGCACTGGTTAAAATGGCTATCATCAAAATGTCTACCAAAAACAAATGCTGGAGAAACTGTGAAGAAATGGAAATCTTCCTACAATTCTGTTAGAAGTGTAAATTGGTGCAACCACTGTGGAAAACAGTATGGAGTTCCCTCTAAAAACCTACAACTAAAAGTATAGCTACCATGTGACCCAGTTCCTGGACATATATCTAGAAAAGATAAAAACTTTAATTCAAAAAGATACATGCACCCCAAATTCTACTGCAGGACTATTTACATTAGCCAATATTTTAAAGCAATCCAAGTGCCCATCAACATGTGACTGGTTTAAGATGTGGTGTGTATGTGTGGGTATATATACACATACACATGGATGTATATATATTATGGAATATTATTCAACCATAAAAAGAATGGAATATTGCCATTTGTAGCAATGTGGATAGACCTAGAGAATATCATACTAAGTGAAGTAAGTCAGGCAGAGAAAGACAAATATTATATGCTATCACTTATATATAAATCTAGAAAATAATACAGTGAATATACATACAAAACAGAAACAGATTCACAGATATAGGAAAAACTCCTTCCAGTTACCAAAGGGGAAATGGGAGCAGGGAAGGGATAAAATAGGAGTATGGCATTAACAGATACAAACTATTCTATATAAAATATTTAAGCAACAAAGATTTACTGTATAACACAGGGAACCCACATTCAATATTTTATAATAATCTAAAATGGAAAGTAATCTGAAATACACACACACACACACACACATATAAAACCTCCTAACAAAAATAATCCAGGACCAGATTACTTTACTAGTGCATTCTACAAAATATTCAAATATGAATTAATATCAATCTTCCTCAACTGCTTCAAAAAAGTAGAAAAGGAAAAATTACTTCCAGACTCAGTAAAGTCAACATTATCTTGATCCCAAACCCTGATAAGGAACAGAATGAAAAAAAAAATTTTTTAAGTGAAGAAAACTTACAGGACCTTTTAGAAAACATCAAATATAATAGCATTCACATTACAGAGGTTTCAGAATGTGGGGAGAGAAAGAATGCACTGGAAAAAATATTTAAAGAAATAGTGACTGAAAACATCCCTAATCTGGGTAGGAAGCAGATATGCACATCCAGGAGCCCAGAAAGTTCCAAAGAAGACAATCTCAAAGTGAAAAACACTAGGCACATTACAATTAAAATGGTAAAAGTTAAGGATAAGCAGAGAATTTCAAAAGCAGCAAGAGGAAAACAACTTGATACTTGTTAGAGAACCCCATAAGGCTGTCGGCACACACTTGTTGGAGTGGCTATTACTGAAAAGACAAGAAATGACAAATGTTGGACAGGGTGTGGAGAAAATGGAACCCTTGTACACTGTTATGGGAATGTAAATTGGTGTAACCATTGAAAAGTAGTATGGAGATTTCTCAAAAAATTAACAGTAGAACTACCATATGACCCAGTTGTTCTACTTCTGGGTGTTTATCCAAAAACCACTAAAATACTAATTCAAAAGATATATGAACCTCTATGTTCATTGTAGTGTTATTTACAATAGTCAAGATATAGAAACAACCTAAGTGGATAAAGAAGATGTAATAGATATAGATATATATAAATACTACTCAGCCAATAAAAAAGAGAAATTCTGCCATTTGCAACAACATGGATGGACTTTGGAGGTATTATGATAAGTGAAATAAGTCAGATGGAGAAAGATAAATACCATGCGATTTCACTCATATGTGAAAGCTTAAAAAAGAAAACAACAAAGGCATGTACACGTGCACCCCAATGCTCATCGCAGCACTGTTTATAATAGCCAGGACATGGAAGCAACCTAGATGCCCATCAGCAGACGAGTGGATAAGGAAGCTGTGGTACATATACACCATGGAATATTACTCAGCAATTAAAAAGAATTCATTTGAATCAGTTCTAATGAGATGGATGAAACTGGAGCCCATTATACAAAGTAAGCCAGAAAGATAAAGAACATTACAGCATACTAACACATATATATGGAATTTAGAAAGATGGTAACGATAACCCTATATGCAAAACAGGAAAAGAGACACAGATGTACAGAACAGACTTTTGGACTCCGTGGGAGAAGGCGAGGGTGGGATGTTTCGAGAGAACAGCATCAAAACATGTATATTATCTAGGGTGAAACAGATCACCAGCCCAGGTTGGATGCATGAGACAAGTGCTCGGGCCTGGTGCACTGGGAAGACCCAGAGGGATCGGGTGGAGAGGGAGGTGGGAGGGGGGATCGGGATGGGGAATACGTGTAACTCCATGGCTGATTCATGTCAATGTATGACAAAACCCACTTCAATGTTGTGAAGTAATTGGCCTCCAACTGATGAGGATAAATGAAAAAAAAAAAGTCATATATTCAAAGATGAGATTAATAATTGTTACCAGAGGGGAAAGTGGTTGGAGGTGGACAAAATGAGTGACTAGAATCAACTGAATAGTGATGGGTGATAACTAGACTTAGAGTGGCGATCATTTTGTAGTGTATACAGATGTTGAATGATAGCGCTATACAGCTAAAACTTACATAGTAAAAAATATACACATGCAAAAAACAAGGAAGCTGTGGTGTATCTGTACTAGAATATTTTTTAGCCATAAAAAAGGGAAATCCTGATATTTGTGACCAAATGGATGGACTCAAGGATATTTTGTTAATTGAAGGTAGTCAGACAGAGACAAATACTATATGATATCACTTGTATGTGGAATGTAAAGTACAAACTTCTACTTATAAAATAAATACATCATGGGGATATAAAGCATGGTGACTATAGTTACTGATACTATACTGCATGTTTGAAAGTTGCTGAGACAGTAGATCTTGAAAGCCCTCATAACTAGAAAAATAATTTGTAACTATATATGGTGATTGATATTAACTAGACTTATTATCTATAACAAGATTATTAATAATAACCATTATAAATTATTATTAACAATAACAGGAGAAGCATTATGGGTTCTTTCCCTGGAGTCATTTAATATTTGAGTTTTAGTTATTTCTACTGAAGAAGATAAAAGGAAAAGAAACAGCTGTAACCATTGAATGACATGGGATTTAAAAACCCACTAATATCGCAGGAAAGCAATGGGGCTGGACATTCCTCGTTTCAGAGCCACGCTCTGTGTCTGGCATAAAGCAAAAGTTAAAAACATACTTATTGACTGGAGAAATGAGTCATTTTGTAGTACCAATGAGATGGGTTTTTTTTTCTTTTTTATCATGCCATGCAGCATCTTAGTTCCCCGACCAGGGACCTAACCCACATGCCCTGCTTTGAAAGTGTAGAGTCTTGTCTCAGACTGTCAAGAATCTGCCTGCAGTGCAGGAGACCCAGTTTTGATCCCGGGGTTGGGAAGATGCCCTGGAGAAGGAAATGGCTCCCCACTCCAGAATTTTTGCCTGAAGAATTGCACGGACACAGGAGCCAGGCAGTCTACAGTCCATGGGGCTACAAAGAGTAGGACAGGACTGAGAGACTAACACTTCCCCTTTCACATCCTTTGTCCTGACACAGGCCCGTGATTTCAGAGGGTGGCACTAACCTACCCTCCACAGACTCCTTAGTGTTGAACAAAAACTGGACTCTGATAGCATAATTTATCAAAACTAATAGGAAAAAATGGTATTGCCTCTATGATATGCTCCATAAGAAATCTCAATGGTTTATTTAACATTATTAGCAAAATTATCATTTATGTGTGACAAGTATGTTCAGGTAAAGAGATCAGCCCACAGGCCTTTTTCAGGTCAAATACTGCCAGGCAGCCCTCATAACTCATCATTAAACTTGAATTCTACTTGAATAATTCATGATATGCATTTATTTTCTGGTGGCCATGCAAAACATGTTTTACATCTTTACTTTGTAGTTTTCCATCAAATTTATTTTTAAACAATGGAATCTGGGGCTAAAAATAGTCAATTCTGATGAGTCATTTCACTGTCCCTTTGATTGTTATTCCTCTGCCTAACTCCCCATTAGGTCCCCAACTGCTCTTTTTAAAGGAGATTGATTAGAAGGCAAATTCTTTAGCCCTTGCTATCTTCCTCCTTGCTGCTACCTAGGATGTGGATGTAATAGCAGAAGGGATAATGTCCATCCATCACAAGGTAGCTTTGAAGCTGGAAACCAAATGCTGAAAATGGCAAAGCAGAAACAGAGAGTCAGTTCTCTGTCATACTAGTCCTTAATTCAGTCGCTCAGTTGTGTCCAACTCTTTGCAACCCCATGGACCGCAGCACGCCAGGCCTCCCTGTCCATCACCAACTCCCGGAGTTTATTCAAACTCATGTCCATTGAGTCAGTGATGCCATCCAACTATCTCATCCTCTGTCATCCCCTTCTCCTCCTGCCTTCAATCTTTCCCAGCATCAGGGTCTTTTCAAATACCAGTCCTAGAAGTTGGCTTAACTGCAGAACTCTTTGTTTGAGAGAAAAACACACAATTATTTTGTTTTAGTTGCTGTGATTTGTGTTTTATGTTATAAGCAGCAGAAACTAATCACAACTGATAAGGAGGAAAAACAAAGTTAGAAGTAAAAAGATGCATTGACAGGTTTCTGCATAAAGAGAGCTGGTAGATTACACTCAATAAAAAAAGGAGATAAGAGGCCAGTGGATGGATTGGGGAAATATTAATGAGGTATGATGAATAAGATTGGTGATTGATTGGAGACAGGTGAGAAAAGGGAATTTAAGTTCCAATTTTCTGACTTTAGACAACGGGGATGACAGATTATTATCATTTTACCACAGACTTTCAAAATGTTTGACATTGAAACTTAGACATTCAAAAAACTCAGACTCTGTCAGACCCTTGCTGAACTTTCAACAATACCCTTCCCCAACAAAACATATAATAAATTCCATAAGATTCTAAGCAAACTTTGGAATTAATCTTATCAAACCTCATCCTTAAAACCTTTGAATGTATTTTCTTCCATTTTTACTTGAGGTATAATTGACATAAAGCACTGTATAAATTTAAGGTGTATAGCATGATTTGACTTATATCATAAATGATTAAATATGCTTAGTGATCATCTCATATAGATACAAAATAAAATAGAATTGTTTCCTTGTGAAAGAACTCTAAGAATTTATTCTTTATATAACATACAGCAGAGCTAATTAATATTGTGCATTACACATCTAGTATTCATTTATCTTATAACAGAAAGTTTATAACTTCTGACTTCCTTCATCCAGTTTCTCCTCTGCCCACTCCCCACCTTCAATAACCACAAATCTCATCTTTTTTCTATGAACTTGTTTGTTCATCACTGAAGTATAACTGAGCTACAACACTATTTAGTTCCTGGTGCATAATAATATAGTAATTCAATGTTTCTACACATTTCAAAATGATCACAAGAAGTCTACTTTTCATCCATCACAAAGATATTACAAAATTATTGAATATATTCCCTTCACTGCATGTTTCATACCCATTACTTATTTTGTAACTGGAAATTTGTACTTGTGACTCTCCTTCACCTATTTTTCTCACTGTCCGACCTCCCTCCCCTCTGGCAACCACCTTTTTGTTCTGTTCTTGCTTTATTGTGCTTGTTCATCATTTTTTTAGATTCCACACATAAGTGAAATCATACAGTTGTTTGTCTGACTTATTTCCCTAGCATTGCATACTCTAGGTCCATCCATGTTCTACAAATGGCAGGTCTTTTGTTTCTATAGCAATGTGTCCATGCATGCATGCTAAGCCACTTCAGTCGTGTCCGACTCTGTGTGACCCCATAGACGGCAGCCCACCAGGCTCCTGTCCCTGGGATTCTCCAGGCAAGAATACTGGAGTGGGTTGCCATTTCCTTCTCCAGAATGTATCCATACACAATGTATACATATCACATCTTTTCATTCCTCTGTTACCTAACCTACTGTTGATTCCTTCCAATGCATTTTCATTTCAGTTATTTTATTCTTCAGTTCTGTTTGTTTCTTAATGTATTCTATCTCTTTGCTAAACTTGATACTGTGTTCATTCATTCTTATCCCAAGTTCTTTAAGCATCTCTATGATCACGGTGTTGGAGAAGACTCTTGAGAGTCCCTTGGACTGCAAGGAGATCCAACCAGTCCATCCTAAAGGAGATCAGTCCTGGGTGTTCATTGGAAGGACTGATGCTGAAGCTGAAAGTCCAGTACTTTGGCCACCTCATGTGAAGAGCTGACTCATTGAAAAAGACCCTGATGCTGGGAGGGATTGAGGGCAGGAGGAGAAGGGGATGACAGAGGATGAGACAGCTGGAAGGCATCACCAACTCGATGGACATGGGTTTGAGTAAACTCTGGGAGTTGGTGATGGACAGGGAGGCCTGGCATGCTGCGATTCATGGTGTCACAAAGAGTCGGACACGACTGAGAGACTGAACTGAACTGACTGATGATCATGGCTCTAAACTCTTCATCAGGTAGATGGCCTATCTCCATCTCACTTAGTTATTGTTCTGGGGTTCTTCTGTTGCCTCATTTGGCCTAATTATCTATTTTTTTCCTGTGTACTAGGTAGGTCATGTTTGTTTCCCAATCTTGGAGAAGTGACCTTTTTTATGAGATATCCTATAAAGCACAGTGGCAGTCTCTCCTCTGGTCACCAGAGCTATATTCATTATGGGTACCCTTTATGGAGGCCATGTGGTTCCTGTTGTGATGGGGCCAAGTATCTTAGGGATACTGACAGGCATGGCTGGCCCCTTGTGCATTTAGTTGCCAGACCCTGACTAGCAAGGAGGCTGCCAGTCACTGGTGGGCTGGGTCAGATCCTAGTGTGGCTGGGCGCACAACTCAGGATGCCCCAGTCCCGGTGCCCGCCTGCTGGTGGGAGGGGCCAGGTCACAGGTTCACTGGTTGCGGGGCTGCAGGATTCTGGTCCTGGGGCCCGCCTGCTGCTGAGTAGAGCTACGGCAGTCTGGAATTGGTGTTGCCTGCTGGTGGCCACGGTCTGGGACTATAATTGGTCCACTTGTGGGTAGGGCAGCTAATGGAGGGGCCCAATTCAGTTAATTCTTGGTCCCTTTGAAAGTAAAACCTAAATTAAAGAGAGAAATAGAGACTTTCATAGTTTAATTCTTCCCACCTTTTTAAAGAGGAAGTTATCTATCCTTAAGACACCTTCATGCACATAAATGTATAAATTGTTATAGCATTTACAGTCCTCAGGTATGCATGTAAATTTGGAGAAAGGCAGACAGTTGCTATGGTTTTTAGATGTTGCCTCTATTTCTGGAACTGTTCCCAACTTGGCATGGATAAATTTTGCACATCTTTTGAGGCTCAACTCAAATGTTATTTCTTTCATGAAGCCTGTTTTTATCACTAAAGCTGGAAGCAGTTCTGCCTTCTCTAAGCTTACATGCTTTTAAGGATTTACTGGATACCTTTACTCAATAGTCAGTTTAACTGGGCCAATTAAATCAGTTAGGAATGCTATGCACATTATAGCCATAAAACCAATTATCTCACTTTGTGAAGAATTCACTCTGACCTGGGGTTTTTCTTTTCTTCCATTTTTGCAACACAGAAAATTTGCTTTTGGCATTGCAGCCAACTCTTCATTTTTTATTACCTATAGAGACACTAAATACATTGAAACTTACTTGTGACAAACTTTGTTTTCCACATCATGCCGAAGCTATCATTCCTATTCTAGTCATTTTGTCTTACAGACTTACAGGAAATTAACAGACATTAAAGAACAAAGGCATTTAGTCATTTCGTTGCCTGAACTTGAAAAAATAGAATGACAGGAGGTTAAGAGAGACAGTTTTACTTGAGGAGCCACTTTGAAAATCTGAAAAATGAGAGGAATTACTATTGTTAGCACTGCACAAGTTACTAAAAAGTCATTTTGCACTTTAACAAGCATCTGTTGAACATCCTCTATGTTACATGCGTGTGCAGAGCTGTGGCAGTAATATGCTGGAACCAGCTCTGTCCACTGGCAAGAGCTGATACTTAAAATTTCTGGAATTTTTTGATCCAGTTGTTAGATCACTGGTAGTTTGAAATTGGCCGTGGTCGGAGATCAGGGCATTTTACGTTCAGGGAGCCTGTTTACCAGCACACCACTGGAAACAGTCATGAGTGAAATGCATTCCGAGTCCCCAGGAACTTGATTCCTTTTTGGGGGATTAGACAAGTACAGCAATGCTGAAAACATAAGGCACCATTATCTGGGCTAACATCCATATGTTAAATTACAACACAAAAATCTTAGTGCAAGCAGAACTGCATTAAAAGAAATAGTCACAAAAAACTTCTAATTGTGTGTCCTATAAGAACACAATCCTTTGTGATGAAAGGACATCTTTTTTGGTGTTAGTTCTAGAATTGTAGGCCTTCATAGAACCAGTCAATTTCAGTTTCTTTGACTTCAGTGGTTGGGGCATAGACTTGGATTACTATGACGTTGAATGGTTTGCCTTGGAAATGAACTGAGATCATCCTGTCATTTTTGAGACTGCACCCAAGTAGTGCATTTTGAACTCCTCCGGTGACTATGAGGGCTACTCTATTTCTTCTAAAGAATTCTTGCCCACAGTAGTAGATATAATGGTCATCTGAATTAAATTTGCCTTTTCCCATCCATTTTAGTTCATTGATTCCTAAGATATTGATGTTCACTCTTGTCATTTTCTGCTTGACCATATGCAATTTACCTTGATTCATGGACCTAACATTCCAGGCTCCTATGCAATATTGTTCTTGACAGCATCAGATCTTACTTTTGCCACGAGACATTATCCATAACAGCATTATTTCTGCTTTGGCCTGTTTCATTCTTTCTGGAGCTATTAGTAATTGCCCTCTACTCTTCCCCAGTGGTATATTGGACACCTTCTGACATGGGAGAGCTCATCTTCCAGTGTCATATCTTTTTGCCTTTACATAATGCTTATGGGGTTCTCTCGGCTAGAATACTGGAATGGTTTGCCGTTCCCTCCTCCCATGAACCACATTTTGTCAGAACTCATGGTGACTCGTCCATCTAGAGTGGCCTTGCACAGCATGGCTCATATATTCATTGAGTTATGCAGGCCACCTCACCACCACAAGGCTGTCTAGAACTAACACCACAATAAAATGTCCTTTCCATCATAGGGGTTGGAAGGCAAAAGTAGGTAGTCAAGAGGTACCTGGAGTAACAGGCAAGTTTGGCTTTGGAGTACAAAATGAAGCAGGGCAAAGGCTAATAGAGTTTTGTCAAGAAAACTCACTCGTCATAGCAAACACCCTTTTGCAACAACACAAGAGCCAACTCTACACATGAACATCACCAAATGGTCAATACCAAAATCAGATCGATCATATTCTTTGCAGCCAAAGATGAAGAAGCTCTATACAGTCAGCAAAAACAAGACCAGGAGCTGACTGTGGCTCAGATCATGAGCTCCTTAATGCAAAATTCAGGCTTAAATTGAAGAAAGTAGGGAAAACCATTAGGTCATTCAAGTATCACCTAAATCAAACCCCTTATGATTATACAGGGGAAGTGACAAATAGATTCAAGAAGTTAGATATGGTAGACAGAGTGCCTGAAGAATTACAAAGAACTATACGAAAAAATGTCTTAGTGACCCAGATAACCACAATGATGTGATCACTCACCTAGAGCCATACATTCTGGAGTGCAAAGTCAAGTGGGCCTTAGGAAACATCACAAGCAAAGCTAGTGGAGGTGATGGAATTCCAGCTGAGCTATTTCAAATCCTATAAGATAATGCTACTAAATTGCTGCACTCAATATGCCAGCAAACTTGGAAAACTCAGCAGTGGCCACAGGACTGTCAAAGGACAACATTCACTCTAATCCCAAAGAAAGGCAATGCCAAAGAATGCTCAAACTGCTATACAATTGCATTCATTTCACACACTAGTAAGGTTATGGTCAAAATCCTTCAAGTTAGGCTTTAGCAGTTTGTGAACTGCTTTTGTTTGTGAGCTCAGTTTGTGAACTGAGTACAAGCTGGCTTCAGAAAAGGCAGAGGAGCCAGAGATCAAATTAGCAACATTTGTTGGATCATAGAGAAAGCAAGGGAACTCCAGAAAAACTTCTACTTCTGCTTCTTTACTACATGAAAGCCTTTGACTGTGGGGATCACAACAAACTGTGGAAACTTCTTAAAGAGATGGAAATACCAGACCGCCTTACCTGCCTCCTGAGAAACCTGCATGCAGGTCAAGGAGCAGCAGTTAAAGGTGGACATGGGACAGTGGGCTGGTTAAAACTGAGAAAAGTATGACAAGGCTGTACACTGCCACCCTGCTTAGTTACCTTATATGCAGAGTACATCATGTGAGATGCCCGGCTAAAACACTCTCAAGATGGAATCAAGATTGCCAGGAGAAATATCAACAGCCTCAAATATGCAGATAATACCACTCAAACGGCAGAAAGTGAAGAGGAACTAAAGAGCCTCTTGATGAGAGTGAAAGAAGAGAGTGAAAAAGCTAGCTTAAAGCTCAACATTCTATAGACTAAGATCAGGGCATCTAGTCCCATCATTTCATGGCAAATAGAAGGGGAAAACATGAAGATAGTGACAGATTTTATTTGGCGGCGGGGCGGGGGCTCCCAAACCACTGCAGATGGTGACTGCAGCCATGAATTAAATGATGCTATTTCCTGGGAAGGAAATCTATGACAAACCTAGACAGTGTATTCAAAAGCAGAGACATCACTTTGCTGACTAAGTATGTTTACTTTGTCATATATCCCAAAGTATGGTTTTCCAGAAGTCATGTATGGGTATGAGACTTGGTCCATAAAGAAGGCTGAGTGCTGAAGACTTGATGTTTTCAAATTGTGGTATTAGAGAAGATTCTTGAAGTCTCTTGGACTGCAAGAAGATCAAACCAGTCAATCCTAAAGGAAATCAACCCTGAATATTCATTGGAACGACTGATGCTGAAACTGGGAAAGATTGAAGGCAAAAGGAGAAGGGGACAACAAGGGATGAGATGGTTAGACAGCATCACTGGACTCAATGGACACGAGTTTGAGCAAACTCCAGGAAATAGTGAAGGACAGGGAAGCCTGGCGTGCTGCAGTTCATGGAGTTGCAAAGAGTCAGACACGACTTGGTGACTGAACAACAATAATGTAAGAACACACTATGGGTCCAAGGACAAAGCATAACACAAGTCTTAGTAGAACACACTATCACCAGTGATATGACAGTGAGTCTGAAATTCTCCGATCACAAAGTAGGTAATAATTTGACATTACACACGTGCATACACATACACACTTTTAAATGAATGGACAATTATTTTAAAAAGAAAGAGAAATCTCTTGAGGTAATGATTGAAAAAGGAGTTGAAAAGAAAGAAGAGGCTAAGGAGAGAAATGAGCATAGAAAATGAAAGTGATAGTCACTCAGTCGTTTCCAACTCTTTGCGACCCCATGTACTGTAGCCCACCAGTCTCCTCTCTCCTTGGAATTTTTCAGGCAAGAATAATGGGTTGGGTAGCCATTCCCTTCTCCTGGGGATCTTCCCAACCCAGGGACTGAACCCAT
This sequence comes from Cervus canadensis, assembly GCF_019320065.1. Taxonomy (NCBI): domain Eukaryota; kingdom Metazoa; phylum Chordata; class Mammalia; order Artiodactyla; family Cervidae; genus Cervus; species Cervus canadensis. The sequence goes on from NC_057402.1 coordinate 52,832,556, forward strand.
ATCTCTTGCATTTCCTGCATCGGAAGGCAGGTTCTTTACCACTGGCACCACCTGGCATCCGAAGTCAACATAGTCATTGTTATCAGAGTGTCTGTGGATCCTTACCTTGCTAAATCCTGTTATAGTTACAAAGTAAAAAATCAAATATAAATTTGAGAACAGCATTTCTAAAACTTCTATAATCATAAACTAGCCTAGACAGAAGTCACACAACTCATTTGGGGCTTAAGACCTCTCAAGCAAGTTCTATTTAACATTTGTTTAACATTTACCTGCATCTGAGTGAATCCAGGTCCCTGGGAGAAAACAAATAAATCCGCCTTGGAGAAAAGCAACTTAAGTATCAGAGAGACTGCAGAAAGTATCTTCCCAAAGTATAAGTTCCCAACCAAACAAACAAATACCAAATACATGAAAAAATTATCCTGATTAGAGAAAACAGAAAGAAAAAACTACAATGATAAGCCATGTCTATAAAACCTTCAGATACTAGAATTATCAGTTGTTGTTCACTTGTTCAGTCACATCTGACTCTGTAACCCCATGGACTGCAGCACACCAGGTTTCCCTGTTCTTCACTGTCTCCCAGAGTTTGTTCAAACTCATGTCCATTGAGTCCGTGATGCCATCCAACCTTCTCATCCTCTGTCACCCCTTATGTCTGATAATTCTTATTTTGGAAAAGAATTATCATTTAACTATATACTCAGCAGATGTGGTCTAATTAAAGATGTTAATAAATATATTTGAAGAAGCAAAAAACAGAATTAAGAAATGAATAAAAGCATATTAAAGTTGATAAGCAGTTTTGAAAAAAAGTAGAACTTCTCAGAATAAAGTGTGGTGGCTCAGACAGTAAAGAATCCACCTGCAATGCAGGAAAATTGGGTTCGATCCCTGAATCAGGAAGATCCTCTGGAGAAGGAAATGGCAACCCACTCCAATGCCTGGAGAATTCCTTGGACGGGGAGCTTGATGGACAAAGAGTCGGACAAGTGACTTTCACTTTAATTTAGGTTTTAAAACCCTGTAGAAAAGTTTAAGAGCATAACAAAGTAAGATGAAGAAATTATTTGTGAATTGATAGGTAGATCTGTACATTTGGGCACTGCTTTTTAGACATCAGGCATAAAATTTTTGGATATTTCTTTAACGAAGAATTCTATTTCAAAAATTGTTTTTTAAAATTTAAAAGCATTCTATTTCATCCTCATTCTCTATGTTTCCAGCTTTTTATCATGAAAGCTTTTAAGTATAAAATGATTGGAACTAGCCCAAAACCAAAATCTAGTATGTGCATATGTAAGTTTATATGCCTCTATTTTTGCTGAAGTATCTGAAGGCAATGGTTTCACCCTTAAATGTTTCAGGAAGCATCTAATTAAGGGTGGGTAAATATGAGATTACAATGCATGAAAGACTCAGTTAAAAGGCCCAGCAAACAATGAATGAGAATTCAGAGGAAGCTAAGACAAAGAATGGAGAGGCAATATTTGAAGAGATAATGGTTTAAATTTCCTAAAAGGGAAAAAAGATTAAGTATAAGACTCAGGAAACCCAATGTAAGATAAATAAGCAGAACTCCACACCTAGATACAATATAGTCGAACTGCAGAACACTAAAGAAAAGGAGGAGATCTTAAAATCAGCTGGAGGTTCTTAAAAGCAGAGTCTTTAAAAGGGGGAAAGAAAAAAGAGAGACATACCAGACCTCAACATCTATAAAAGGAGCAAGCAAGCATTCAAATACTGTTTTCAAAGTGTGGAGGCGGGTGAGGGGGATTATATCTTCCATTGTGTAACTGCTAAAGAAAAAAATCTTTCAAGAATGAGGCTGAGCCTTAATGATATGATTACATTTAGCATTTCTGACACCAAGAAAAAGACACCAGACAAATCCAGAAAGTGAGACATTTTATAATACAAGTAGATTTTAAAAAGTTGATTCATAAAAGAAAAACTAACAGGAGAGCTTTAAGTTAAAAGAAGCTAACGAGATTTAACAACCAAGTATAATGTAAACCTGATTATATTAATAAGACAAACTCAGGGGTGAGTTTGAGCAAACTCCAGGAGATAGTGAAGGACAGGGAAGCTTGGCATGTTGCTGTCCATGGGGTCACAAAGAGTCAGACATGACTAAGTGGCTGAACAACAACAAAGTCAGGGGAAATATAAGCTATTAAGATATTTGGGGAGCAATTGAGGAATTTTGAATATGTACCAAATATTAGATATTATGGGATTATAGTTACTGGTTTTTTTTTTGTTGTTGTTCAAGTATACTAATGATACTGTGGTTACATAGAATAAAGTCTGTCATGATGTATGTGGCTTACTTTCAGATGGTTCAGTAAAAAAATAAAATTACAAAGTTTAATTCTATTATAAATTATTTATATTTATATTATAATAAATTTATTAAAATTTATTACTACTTTTTGTGCTGTACTTTCAACCACTCTGCATTTTAAGTATTTTCATAATGAAAAGTTGGAAATGTAAAGAAACTAGTTGACATGATATCTAAACAAACATTGATGGAGTTTAAAATGCTAACAAGATGAAACCGAGTATCTGGACAATAATGCCACCCTGGCTGGGAGTGAAAGATCGATGCTGAAATATTCTAAATTTCATATATTTATCAGTGTGTATGTGCTCAATCATGTCCAACTCTTTACCACCCCATGGACTGCAGAGCCTGCCAGACTCCTCTGTCCATGCGATTGCCCAGGCAAGGATACTGAAGTGGGTTGCTGTTTCCTTCTCCAAGGGGATCTTCCCAACTCAGTGATGGAACACATATTTCGTGTCTCCTGCATTGGCAGGCAGATTCTTTACCACTGCACCATCTGGAATGCCCAATTTTTTTTTAAGAGAGTCAATTATAATTTTCAGAAATTTTAAGATTAGGAAAAAAGTATTTTGCATTTTTCTGTATATTTACCATTTTCAGTTCTCTGCACTTACTTGTATAGTTACAAATATTCATCTGGTAACATTTTCCTTATGCCCAAAGAATTTTATTTAATATTTTTGGGGTGCTGGTCTACTGACAACGAATAGTTTCAGTTTTTATGTCTGAAAAGAAATGCTATAGAGTTCTATGCGTATTTTTTCTTGCTTTTAATATTTTAAAATACTATGTTATTCCACTATATTGTGGCTCTCCTTGTTTCTGTCATTATTCTTATTTGTTAATTTGTGTATAATGGCTTTTTACCTTGGCTGCTTTTAAGATATTATGACTAATGTTTGGCATTTTTACATCTGATTGTGATATGCTCTGGTGTTTTCATCATATTTTCTCTGTTTGACCTCCTTGGACTTTATTTGATCTGTTTCTAGTCTTTGTTAATTTTGGAAAAAAAACTTCAGACATGGCTTTAAATATTTTTCTCTCTCCTCTCTTCTGGTATTTGAGCTACATGCATTTAGGCCACTTGACACTGTCCCACAGCTCACTGATGCTTCATTATTTTTTGCCTTTTTCTCTTCTTCATTTTGGATAGTTTCTATTGCTAGAAATAGTGTTTGGATAGTTTTTATTGCTATTGCCATAAAAGTGAATGAAATAATACCATTTCCAGCAACATGGATGAATCTAGAGATTATCATACTAAACGAAATCAGACAAAGACAAATATAGGATATCACTTATATGTGGAATCTTTAAAAAAAAAAAAAATTCCACAAGCGAACTTATTCACAAAAAAGAAAAAGATAGACTTCAAAAACAAATTTATGGCCACCAAAAGGGTAGGGATAAACTGGAGGGATAAACTGGAATACTGGGATTGATCCATACATACTACTATATATAAAATAGATAACTAATAAGCACCTACTATATAGACAGAGGAAGTCTACGCAATACTCTAATAACTTATATAGGAAAATAATATGAAAAAGAATATGTATGCATACGTATATGCATAACTAAATCACTTTGCTGTACGCCTGAAAATAACACAACATTACAAATCAAGTATTCTCCAATGTAACATTTTTAAAAAAAGAAAATCTTTGGGAAAAAAACTACACTATAAACTTGGATGAACCTTTGAAATATAATTTGAGTGAAAAGTTACAGAAGAATGCAAATAGTAGGATACCATTTATGAAAGTATAAGACAAGAAAAATGAAATAAAGATACTATTTAAACACATCCATATTTGACAAAATTATAATGAAAGCAGTGGGAGGATAAAAATTTTAGAATACCACTGGTTACACTAGTGGTGGGACAGGGTGGGTGAGGAGGCTGTGGGGTCAGGTGGGGACATGCGACTGGAGAAGCGTATTGGAGAGTCTGAATACATTCTGCAATGCTCTATTTCTTAAGTTGGGAAGTAGACTAATGAGTGCCCACTTGATTATATTTCATAATTTATACTTTTGCATAATAAACTTCATAAAAACTGAAAGACAAGCAAAAATAAACTCTACTGTTATATTCTTGAGTACCCTGCAACCTCCAGGAGCCCTTCACACAGATGGCCCTAAAGAAATCCTCTCTGCCTCGAATAAGACCTATTTTTCCATCCTGGCCCAGATTACTTCTCTCTAGACCTGCTGCTGAGTCACTTCAGTCGTGTCCGACTCTGTGCGACCCCATAGACGGCAGCCCACCAGGCTCCCCTGTCCCTGGGATTCTCCAGGCAAGAACACTGGAGTGGGTTGCCATTTCCTTCTCTCTAGACCTCCTCTATTTCGCACAATGGACTGGGAACTCATCAAGTCCTCCCACTCTCGCACCTCCACTCAGGAAAGCAGTCCCTACCCAGTTTGCCTACTTTCCTTTCACAAATTTGCCCTTGATATCTTCAGAGCGGTGCTCTGAAGAGGTTCTCTGATACCTTTGGAGCAGCTAGGTCAGCACAGCCTGACTTCCGCACTGGGCACAGGAAACAAGTGCAGACCGCAAGCATGCGTGTGAGCCACTGTGAGACAGCGTCCTCCAGGGTAAGCAAGAAAGCGGGCAGGAGCTCTGGCCTGCGGGTTAGGGAACGGCTCCAGGCCGAAGGCAGCGTCAGAAGGGGCCTTGAAACGTGAGCAGGATTTTGATAGATGAACGAACATTCTCTTTAGAGGAAATGCAATGAGATGGTTGGATGGCATCACCAGCTAGATGGATATGAGTTTGAGCAAGCTCTGGGAGTCGGTGATGGACAGGGAGGCCTGGCGTCCTGTACTCCATGGGGTCGCAAAGAGCCGGATATGACTGAGCAACTGAGCTGAACTGATCCTGAGAGAACATTACAGGGATTTTGGACTTTGATCCTTTGGTTTGACTCATTCACACAGGAAGAGAGTAGGTGACAAAAACTGGATTGAGGTAACAGCAGAGAGCTAGGATGGTGTGTTAAGGAGACAGGTCTTTGTTCTTTAGACCATGAGAAGCCACAGAGGATTGTTGAATAAATGTTTAATACGGCCAGACCTCTCTATGAAGATTTAAATAATTAATCTTGGACTTCCCTGGTGGTCCAGTGGTTAAGAATCCACCTGCCAATGCAGGGGACATGGGTTCAATCCCTGGTCCAGGAAGATTCCAAATGCTCCTACACAGCTAAGCCCATGTACCACAGCTACTGAAACCTGCATGCCCTAAGCCCCATGCTCTGCAGCAAGCCACCACAACTAGAGAGTAGCCCCCCGCTTCCCCAACTAGAGAAAGTGCACGCTCAGCAACAAAGATCCAGCACAGCTACAAATAAATTAATTAAATAAGCAAACAATCTTGAGAACTTACTAGGGATAAGGCACGTGTATGTGTGTGTGTGTGTGTGTTTGTGTGTGTGTGTGGTGGGGCTGCAGAGAAACAAAAAGACTTAAGATCACTGCCCTAGTGGCTCATAATCCAGCTGAATTTGAAGGCTATAAATCAAAGGGGTAAAGAGACAGGACAGTTTTCCACCTTCCCTGAAATGGGTCTTTAGTGTGTGGTTTCCTTATCTGGTTGAAATCAGTGTGGCTAACCAAAAGTGTCTAAATTAAAGTACAAAGGCAAAGAGTTAATCTCTGCCTTGTTCAGTCCGTTTTAAATTGAGTGGTAATTAAGTGGTATAATGCTAGGACAGAGGTCATTGCCCATTCCTAGGAAAGGCACAGTCCGGTAGGAATAACCACAGGATCCCATGTCCACAAGTCCCATGGACCCTCTTTTTAAAGCACAGACTACAGGAATCTGACCAGTCACGTGGTGTGCAGTGCCCATTAGAGGAGGGCTCGCCTCCCCTGGGCAGTAGGCCCCAAGAAAGGGAGGCTCTCACAGACAGGCAGCAGGTCTTTTGATGCTAAGTGTCCCAGACAGAATCTTCTTTTGCATCCCTTCAGCCTGATCTTTAAATTAGTTGTTTTGTGAATCTATCAGTCTGGATAAATGCAGCAACCTGCCTCAGAGGTTGGTAAGGTGATCTGTTTATCTCTGTGTACTGGCTGAGATCTTGACGACATGGAGCAAGCCGGGCCTCTTCCTCTCCACCTATCCATCATCCCCTAAGCGCCAACACACCCTACTGGAAAGGAAGAGTCTGCCAAGACATCTGCTAGAATTATATTGTACTTCATCTTACTTTGGAAGTAATGAGATCGTTTAATGTGAAACGTAATTTAAAAGTGCAATGGGGCTTTTTTCTTTTCCCTCCCTTGGTGATAGCTTCGGATTCTTGTGCAGTTTGACTGACACATCATTAACAAGGGCGGAACGAAACCTGTTCCTTTCAGAAAATGAGTGTCCGCTGAGAGAGCAGGACAGAAAGCAGCCGTGAGGTGGCTCTTTGAAGAATTTGCCTCTGCCTCCAGCTCATCTCCCAACTCATTCACGATTCCTGACTCTGGGCTCCACACAAAGCCTGGTTCACAATGAAGAGAAGACTTCAAACACATGCATATTAAGCTTCCTCCAAAGTGAGACACCAAGAAACAGCTCAAACCATATCCCCTTCCCTTTTCCTCCACTCACCTGCTTTAGAAAATGATACTCTATCCTTCCAGGATATAAAAACAGAGCAGCTGATTCAGATCAAAAGATGCCAGTTCCATTAGCAGTTTCAAGTGTATTTGTTACCCCTCGAGGGGCATAACATGGGAAATTATTAGCACTGGGTGAGGCTGGAAATGTAGTTTTCTGGAAAAATTTCACAGTCAAGGTGAAGTCCCATAAGGCAGCTAATAGTTTTAGATTCACATATTTAAGAAGAAAAGTGGTAATAGTATGATAAAATGTTAGTGAAGCTCAAAAAACAGAGCTAAAACATCTCAGTCTTTGGGAGGAATGATATGAGATGTGAGATTTATTACCAGTGTTACCTGTAGGCATCAATAACAACATCCTGTGTTGCCATAATTTAAATATATGAATAATATAAAAATTGGTACAGTCAAAAAAGAGAGGTAGAGATACAAATGCTAGTTATGTTAACAGACTAGAAGGTGATGGCACCAGGAAATTGGATTTGTGCTTGCTTCATTATTGTTACTACTTCTTAGTGTGTTTAGAGTTATTCAACCCTGAAAACCATGAAATAGAGGCAGGTGAAGAGTCACATATCTTTTAATTGGCTTCTGCAGGAACTAGCCATGCAACCTTGAGCAAATCACTTCACCTCTCTTAGTAGTTCAGTTACTCAGTCATGGCCGACTCTTTGCGACCCCATGAACTGCAGCATGCCAGGCATCCCTGTTCATCACCAACTGCCAGAGTCTACCCAAACCCATGTCCATTGAGTCGGCGATGCCATCCAGCCATCTCATCCTGTCGTCCCCTTCTCCTCCCGCCCTCAATCTTTCCTATCAGGGTCTTTCCCAGTGAGTCAGTTCTTCGCATCAGGTGGACAAATTATTGGAGTTTCAGCTTCAGCATTAGTCCTTCCAATGAATATACAGGGCTGATTTCCTTTAGGATTGACTGGTGAATCTCCTTGCAGTCCAAGGGACTCTCAAGAGTCATCTCCAACACCACAGTTCAAAAGCATCAATTCTTTGGTGCTCAGCCGTCTTTACAGTCCAACTCTCATATCCATACATGACTACTGGAAAAACCATAGCTTTGATTAGCCGGACCTTTGTTGGTAAAGTAATGTCTCTGGCTGCAGTCACCATCTGCAGTGATTTTGGAGCTGAAAACAATAAAGTCTGTCACTGTTTCCACTGTCTCCCCATCTATTTGCCATGAAGTGATGGGACCAGATGCCATGATCTTAGTTTTCTGAATGTTGAGTTTTAAGCCAACTTTTTCACTCCCCTCTTTCACTTTCATCAAGAGGCTCTTTAGTTCCTCTTCACTTTCTGCCATAAGGGTGGTGTCATCTGCATATCTGAGGTTATTGATATTTCTCCTGACAATCTTGATTCCAGTTTGTGCTTCATCCAGTCCAGCGTTTCTCATAATGTACTCTGCATATAAGTTAAATAAGCAGGGTGACAATATACAGCCTTGACATACTCCTTTCCCTATTTGGAACTAGTCTGTTGTTCTGTGTCCAGTTCTAACTGTTGCCTCCTGACCTGCATACAGATTTCTCAGGAGGCAGGTCAGGTGGTCTGATATTCCCATCTCTTTAAGAATTTTCCACAGTCTGTTGTGATCCACACAGTCAAGGGCTTTGGCATACTCAATAAAGCAGAAACAGATGTTTTTCTGAAAATCTCTTGCTTTCTTGATGATCCAACAGATGGCAATTTGGAGCTCTGATTCCTCTGCCTTTTCTAAATCCAGCTTGAACATCTGGAAATTCATAGTTTACATACTGTTGAAGCCTGGCTTGGAGAATTTTGAGTATTACTTTGCTAGCATGTGAGATGAGTGTAATTGCGCGGTAGTTTGAACAATTTTTGGCATTGCCTTTCTTTGGGATTGGAATGAAAACTGACCTTTTCCAGTCCTGTGGCCACTTCTGAGTTTTCCAAATTTGCTGGCATATTGAGTGCAGCCCTTTCACAGCATCATCTTTTAGGATTTGAAATAGCTCAACTGGAATTCCATCACCTCCATTATCTTTGTTCTTAGTGATACTTCCTAAGGCCCAATTGATTTCACATTCTAGGATGTCTGGCTCTAGGTGAGTGATCACATCATCATGATTATCTGGGTCATTAAGATCTTTCTTGTATAGTTCTTCTGTGTATTCTTGCCACCTCTTCTTAATATCTTTTGCTTCTGTTAGGCTCATACCATTTCTGTCCTTTATTGTGCCTATCTTTGCATGAAATGTTCCCTTGGTATCTCTAATTTTCTTGAAGAGATCTCTAGTCTTTCCCATTCTATTTTTTCCTCTATTTCTTCGCAGTGATCACTGAGGAAGACTTTCTTATCTCTCCTCACTATTCTTTAGAACTCTGCATTCAAATGGGTATATCTTTCCTTTTCTCCTTTGCTTTTCACTTCTCTTCTTTTCACAGCTATTTCTAAGGCCTCCTCGAACAACCATTTTGCCTTTTTTCTTTTTCTTGGGGATGGTCTTGATCCCTGCCACCTATACCATGTCATGAACTTCCATCCATAGTTCTTCAGGCACTCTATCAGATCTAATCCCTTGAATCTATTTCTCACTTCCACTATATAATAATAAGGGATTTGATTTAGGTCACACCTGAATGATCTAGTGGTTTTCCCTACTTTCTTCAATTAAGTCTGGATTTGGAAATAAGGAGTTCATGATCTGAGCCACAGTCAGCTCCTGGTCTTGTTTTTGCTGACTCTGTAGAGCTTCTCCTGGAGAAAGCAATGGCATCCAACTCCAGTACTCTTGCCTGGAAAATTCCATGGACAGCGGAGCCTGGTAGGCTGCCGTCTATGGGGTCTCACAGAGTCGGACACGACTGACTCGACTTAGCAGCAGCAGCATAGAGCTTCTCCATCTTTGGCTGCAAAGAATATAATCAATCTGATTTCAGAGTTGGCCATCTGGTGATGTCCAACCATGTCCATGTGCAGAGTCACCTCTCTTGGCCTTATTTTTTCTCATCTACAAAAGGGAGCTATTGTTAGTGCATAACTTATCCTTATATAAAGCACCTGGTATATGTATTTTTTTTTTTAAAGCTCATTAGGTACTTTTCAAAGGTATTTAAAGATGCCCAGCAGGGACTTTCCAGTGTAGCCTACAAACCAATAGCACCCGCAAGACCTAAAGCTCACTAGCAAGGCAGACTCTCATGCATCACTTCAAACCTACCTCATTGGAATATGCGTTTTAACAAGTCAGGTGATTCATATTGCTCTTAAAATGCTAATTTGCATGCAGCATATCTGAGGTAGAATCTGAGGCTCTGCCTTTCCTAGTAAGCTCCCAGGTTATGCCTATCCCGCTGGCCTAAGGACCACAGTTTGGTTAGCAAGGGTCTAAAGCAGGGTTCCCCAACTTCCAGAATCTAATGATTGATGATCTGAAGTAGAGTTGATGTAACAATAGAAATAAAATGCACGATAAATGTAATGCCCTTAACTTATCCTAAAACCATCCTCCTAACCTGCTCTGTGGAAAAACTGTCTTCCATAAAACCAGTTCCTCTTGCCAAAATGGTTGGGAACCACTGGTCTAAAGAATGTCTACCACATTGGAGATACCTAGTAAAACAGCCTAGAGCACCCATTCTCAAATTGGGTGCCTCAGGATCACCTGGAGGGTTTGTTAAACCACAAATGAATAGGCCCGACCTCCAGAGCTTCCAAGTCAGCAGATCTGGGTAGCACCCATAATTTGCCTTTTTAACAAGTTCCCAGGTGATACTGATGCTGCTATCCAGGGATCACATTTTGAGTATTACTGGTCTCCAGACTTAAGTGGAAAATAAAAGATTAAATATTATAAGAACAGGTAAACAGGATGTTAGTCCAGCATGATTTTTAATTATAATGTACATGTTAAAACCTACAATGTACAATAGAGATTACTTGAAGGATGTCCATGTTAAAGTCTAAAATGTACAATAGAGATTGCTTAAAGGAATCGGTGTGCATGCTCGTTGCTTCAGTTGTGTCTGACCCTTTGCAATCCCGTAGACTGTAGCCCGCCAGGCTCCTCTGTCCATGGGATTCTCCAGGCAAGAATACTGCAGTGGGTTTCCATGTCCTCCTCCAGGGGATCTTCCCGACCCAAGGATCAAACCTGTATCTACCAGCAACAGCTGGTGGGTTCTTTACCACTAGCGCCACCTGGGAAGCCCTAAGGAGTTGATACTAAAAAGAAATTTGGGGATTTCTCTATTTGCCAGATTTAATTGACAATAAAATATTACCCCCCCTTAAAACCACCCTTTTCTTCCTAGGCTGCAGTTCCAGAAGCAGCAGCTCTTCTAAGCCACTGACCTTTTCCAGTTACACAAAGCGACTACTGACTTTTAGAGATAAACACGTTGATTTGAATGGAAAAGGGAAGGAGTTTAAGAAACACAGGAGGGTGCAATGACTAAAACTACAGGCATAAATGAACAAGTGAGTGAGCATATTAAAGGCTAGATATCCTCAGATTTAGCAAGGTGGATATGTCCATATATTCACCATTTTTTGTTTCATTATTTATGTTCCAGTGTGCTCCTAAAAGTTTTTAAAATATTTTGAAAATGGATCCTGGCTTTATTAACCTCGAGGTGTTGAGCTGGGGAACGTTAAGTCTCCACAGTGTAGGAAGCACCGCGCAGAGCCACCGCGGTTTCCCTTTGTCGCTGGTGGAACTATAAGCCAGGCTCTGTACTTTACAGAGAAGCAGCTGTCTCCAGTGGGCACATAATCGTGTGTGCCTGGCAGATTAGATCCCATGGCCATAGCCCTTCAACGTAAATGTCCTCAGATTTAAGAAGGCTGTAACACCCTCTGAATCCAGCCCAGGTTTATTTCAAAGGGCAGTTATCCCATCTCCTGAGAAAGAGCTGATGCCTCAGAACTGGGGGAACAAATGCAAAGTATAACAGTCATCATAATAATTTTTAAATTGTATACAATATAATGGAATCATCCTATTATGAGATATTCATTGTAGCTATGTAGACGATGACAGATTGTCCACAACTGCCCAGAGTTTAGTCGACAGAACATTACATAACCATTAAAAATTATGTCTGAATACCAAGTAATAATTACTGCATTATGCAACAAACATTTTTGAGGTTAAGTTAAAAGAGAAAACAATAACACAGAATTGCATCTAGAGCTTAATTACTGCTGTATTTTTTAAAGTTGATGCCCCAGAAGCACCTGAAAGAAAACATCACAAAATGTAGGCATTTTGTGTTTGCAGGACTCTTTTAAATTTTCCTATTTTCCCCTTAATCACTGTTTAATATAAGTGTGCACTGTTTATCATGAAAAAAATGAACCATTTTTAAAATTATGGCTTTTAAAATTATGCTATTTTAATGCTGATAACATTAAGAGTAAAAAGGAAGATAAGAAATTATTACTCTCTAATTACAGTTATGCTAAAATATCTACTTGTTAAAAATATAAGTCAATGCATTAGCAGTGTTGCTTTTATGAGGATTTAGAGCAACAGGGTGGTGGGGGGCGGTTCTCTAATTGCCAAATGTATTCAGTGGGGTTTTCAAATGAAACAAATGCCAAATACGAGAAAATGAAAGTGTCAGCACCTTTGCCATTCATAAGCACAGGAGACTTCTCAAAGAAGCTCCTTAAATTTGGGGGATCCATCTTAAAATGAAATGAAACAACAGCTTGCTCTTGACATTTTTTCTCCCATTGAAGAGCTTGGAGGACGTATTCAGCCACCCCATGCCTGAGCCTGGCCTCCCACAAGGGGGCAATGTAGAGCTTTCTGCTCTCCTCGCTTGGACGGGAGCCCAGCGGAGGCACATGCCCTACCGCTCAGGACCTCAGGGGAGGTAAAGCAGAATCCTATAAAGCGGAATCTAGCGGAGGTCACCACACCTGTAAACCAGAATCCAGTCCCTGGCAGCCTCACTGCCATAGGTGTTGGCTAGCACGACTCTGCCCATCAGCTATATGGGCTACACTCATACCAACTCTATATATGCCACCAGCTACACACATACCAACTCTATATGTGCCACCAGCTACACACATACCAACTCTATATGTGCCACCAGCTACACACATACCAACTCTATATGTGCCACCAGCTACACACATACCAACTCTATATGTGCCACCAGCTACACACATACCAACTCTATATGTGCCACCAGCTACACACATACCAACTCTATATGTGCCACCAGCTACACACATACCAACTCTATATGTGCCACCAGCTACACACATACCAACTCTATATGTGCCACCAGCTACACACATACCAACTCTATATGTACCACCAGCTACACACATACCAACTCTATATGTGCCACCAGCTACACACATACCAACTCTATATGTGCCACCAGCTACACACATACCAACTCTATATGTGCCACCAGCTACACACATACCAACTCTATATGTGCCACCAGCTACACACATACCAACTCTATATGTACCACCAGCTACACACATACCAACTCTATATATACCACCAGCTATATACATACCAACTTCATGTGACCACGAGTGCCCACATATTTGGGGCTCAGGACCCACTTGCATGTAGAGAGCAATAACCCTATTTTTAACCAACCATGCCCAAGGAGGGCCACATATCTATCAATCAGGGTCCCATCTAGTGACCTTTGCAGAATCTCACTGGAAAACAAAAAGTCCTTTCACCCTGAGTCCTGAGGTCCTAGAAATTTTGCCAGTAAACTTGGGGAAATTGAACTCTTTTTCATGTTGTGAGCCCCATCAAGATGTTAAAGTGTGTTTATGCTGATCTTCAAATAATGTTCCAAATAATGGCAAACCGTTCCCCTGGAGTATGCAAGAGGATTCAGGAATTCATTCGTTCATTCGCTCCATTCATTCAATGACTACTCAAGGGCCTTCTGTATGCAAACAGCGTGCCAGGTTAGAGGTAAATGGTACATGAGACCCAATAGCCACTCCCAACAAGCTGGAGGAGCAGATTCAGAGACAGACGGAAGGAGCAGGCTCATGGAAAGTGCAAAGGCTCTCCCTGCAGTCAACATGGGGAGCGGAAGAACAATGGGCTCTCTGGGAGAAATGGGGTCTCAGCTGGGCAGGGACACACAGGGTGAAAGTAACCTGGCAAAGGTGACGGCAAGTAGGGGAGTGGAAAGGGGAAGAACTTTCTAGAAAGAAGAATAGCCAGGACAAGAGCAAAGGGATAAGAGAGAGTTCTAGGGGATTAAACAGGATGGGAGAGGGGAAGGGACAGGGATTTTCAAGGCCTTGGTAAGCCATGTTGTCTTGGTAGCACCCTTCCAAGCTACCTGCCTCCCCCACCCGCTCATCTTGGGGAAGGAGGAGGGAGCTGATGACAATCAGAGCCCGGGTCACAACTGGACCAATGTCATTGGTTATGGAGCTTTCCTTGTAAATGCAGTGAGCTTGAAAATGTCCAGCCTCCCGTCATATTCTCTTGGGTTTGGCTGTTTGCCTTCCTTTCATTGGCCTCTTTTTCTCCAGGACTCCTTTCTTGTCAGAGCATCTGGTTCCTATGAGATGTCTGGAGCTATCTCTTATTCTGGAAGGGTCCTGCCCTGTGGAGGCCATGTGGGAACTCAGGTAGAACCCAAGGGAAGGGAGGCCACCTCCAGACCCTTAAAGCTGCCTGCTCTCAGCTCAAGGACCTTTGGCTGATGGCTGTGACCTCAACATGATAGCTACAAACATTTGTTCATCAGATAATGCATAAAATGGGATGCTTAAAAGGCTGCAAAGGTTGTCAATGTACAAAACAATAGGTTCTATGGAATGTGAATATACAAAATGGTAAGATTGCTTAGGCTTCTCTTGGAAAGTGATGGAGACACGAGGTCACATTGGAACCTAGCTCAAAGCAGATGTTTAGTATCAGCTCCTTACTCTCATCTCCTTCATTCCTCTGAGCCCTAGAGTTCACAAAACCCTGGCCAGTTAAAGTCAGCTGTGAAAATCCACAAAAGGAGCCCTATAGAAAATAACAAGCACAAAATGTTTTAAGCGGAAAAAAAAGATCATTGTACACTGAACACACAGTCAGGGAAAGTTTTCTATTAGGCATGGTTCAAGGGGTAGAAACCACTTTGCTCTTGGGAAGTCGTCCATCCACTGGTGAGAGGAGTCCACCCAAATGGCACAATTGGTGATTCGAACTACATGCAGAGGAAGAGTGAAGAGATGTAGCTACTGGAACAGGTGCCGTCCCTCCCAGCTGGGAAAGCTATAGATGGTTTTGTGGAGGAGGGGGCATTTGGGAGAGTGATAAGATTTGGATTCCAGGGTAATAGAAAGACCCAAGGCAGGGAGGAAGGAAACACGGTAAAGAGAAAAGTTCAGCTGGGCTGCCCATGAAATGAATCAGATGTTAGATCCAAAGGAAGGCAGGCTGGAAAGTCCCCTTGGGATGAGGGGATGGCAGGTCTAGAGGGTGCCAGCTTTCTGCTGACCCCAGGAATTCCATCCTGCCTGTCTGTGGTCTCTGGGGACACTGGGTCAGGAAGGGAGGTGGTGAGTGAGTACGGTTGACAAGAGACACTTGTGACCACCGGCGGCACATATTCACGCTTTAGTGTGACATGACACGTGTAGCCCGGGAGCACTCCCGGCCAGGCCTCGCACCAACTTCACTTGGGGAGTAATTGCCCTGTTTCCAACCTTGGTAGCCATGTACTTGGCCCCTTCTCTGCTCATCACACTTCAGAAAACCACAGCCACTCTCCCCAGGGCTGACCTAGGGACATGGTCAGCCTAGGGACATCCTAGGCATCACGGCCAAAAGACACAGTCAGGATCCAGAACACCGACAGAGCAGCCTGGGATGACTGACAGCAAAAGGCAGCCACGCTCCTGGCCTCCGCTCGGCAGATTCAGGGCAACAGCTGTGGAAAAAGCAGCGCGTGCTTCATTTCTGCCTATTCCGCATGGCCTCCGCGCCCGCCGCTGCTGAGCAGAGTGCAGAGTATCCCATGTGAGCCCCTCGTGAACCGCGATACTGTTTTTCCTGAAGGCCCTTTCATTCCAGCATGTTTCCATGTCTCAATGTTTACTGCCCTTCCATTCTAACTTGCCCGTGGCCAACAGCTGTCAGTCATCCATGTAGACAAACTCGGGATACCCTCCCTCCTCTCCCAGCCCCAAACTGTCCTGTCAATCCTCTCCACATCTGTATCCCATATGGTAGAAGGAACACCCTCCACGAGGAGTCACCGTCAACAACTCAAATGATGAGATCGAGTTCCAACTGAATGCTTGGTTAAACACATATGATCGACACCAAATAAAACGATGCACTGCTGATAAGAAACCACTGGCCTCAAGGGGATCCCAGGGAGAAACACACATTCTGTGACCAAATCTCTGACATATGCGATAAGGAGGCACCCACCTTTAAATATGAGCCAATAAAATGTAACGGTGAGCAGGATATTGAGGGAAATCAGCATTATTATTACTGGTAGATTTAAATTGTTCTCACAGAAGACTCGGATTTTTTAAACCTCTGATTTCTGAAGAGATTTTCACTTGAAAGTACATTGTATAAGTGAAATAGGACATTTCCTTTTGACAGAAACAATGATGATTAAGATCATAGGCTAGTCAATAAAATCCTCTTAACCCATAATTATACTGGAGAGGACTAGTGCCAAGCCAGCCTTGAGTCCAGTCTGTATCTCCGTCTCTGTCTCCTCTGATGTCCTTTGCTTATGCCCACCTGCCAAGTCCTGCCTCATTACAGAGATGAAGAGCAGGAACCTCTTCCTCCAAGAAGACTCCCTTACAACTCAGACAAGAGAAAGCTCTGTCCCTTTATGCTCCTGGAATGCTTTTATAGCCTACCACATTGTGGGCTATAATACACGTGTTTTCTTTGCCCTGTTCTACTGGAAGTCCCTTACTGGGAAAGAGGACATCTTAATCATTTTGTCCACTCTACAGTAGCTATCTTGATGTCTGTCAAAGACTAGTCCTTTCATAAAAGTGTTTTAATTGAAAAACACATGTCTGATGTTAAACCAAGCAGAATAATGAAGAATAAATGGAACTTTGAGAAAATGACTGATAGTGCCTTATCTACAGTTGAGTTGGATGCACAGAAAAGGCTAATAAAAGTTAAACCCGAAAAACAACAGAAAGAAGAAATGTCTTTCTTAGGACAGCATTCCTTTGCATGGCTAGGCCAAACTTTAATCAACCTCTAGTTACTGAACACACGCAGTACTGGAATTTTTTTCCATTAATACAGAATCATACAATGAGCAAAAATGAACTATCAATTTTGTGGGTATAATTATTACTTTAGAATAAGCTACTGGAAGGCAGTCTGACCCATAAATGTGCATATGTGTGTTTAAGACTTTATATAAATTGATACTTCTAAGTGGGAAGTCTAATGTTTCATAAATAGGTGTAATCTTTGCATGTGTTTTCTGTTAGCTATGTTCAATTCAAGTTAAGGAATTTCCCTTTCTTCTTGGTTATAGTTTGGCTCTTGAATTTGTGTTGGATTTTATCCAGTGTGTGTTGTCTGCTCCTTTTCTAGACCTTCACTCTGTTGGGCTCCTGGATCCACCTTTCACAGCATGCTCTGTGTGAGGAAGGGGGCTTGCTTGCCATCTGGCGATTGGCTGGGTTCAGCCAATGAAGGGACCTTTAAGCAAGCTAAAGAGGTGTTGGTGGGGGAGGAGGGAGAAGCTCAGCACATCCACTCTCCCGGCCTCCTCACTCTTGTCTTATCAGTAGTTGCATGTCTCTAAAAGGACCACAGCTTTGGTTAGATGCCCCCACTCCACAGTTTCTGGAAGATATCACCTCCTCTTGCCCTTCAAGCCTTGGGTGGCAGGGAGCATGCAGGTAGCATCTCTCCACTCTCACTAATCCTGGGGTGTTTCACCTTGCCTTGTCGACTCTTGCAACCCAACCCACATCTCTACAAAGAGGCCTGTCCTTAAACTCTCCACTTACCCTTCTGAGTGTTCCAGCTACTACTTGACAGGCTTGGACTGACACAGTAACCAGTACCAGGAGTAGTTCAGAGGCTGTGTGGAAGCACACAACCGTTAGAGATAATGGGGACACAATTTCTAAAGTTAACAATGGTGTCTTTTGTGAAAATGCAAATATTTTAACTCACAATGCCTGCGACAATGGCTAATTTGATGATGGATCCCCTAGAAATTAATAAATGGACAGCTTATCAGGTGTACTGATGGTTCTGGTGGGCAGAATCCTAATATAAATCACTATCATGGGTTTCTATCACCTCACAAACATTTTCTAGTCATAAACTGGTTTACAGACCCAGAGTAGGTTTTATCCTTTGAGGAAGAACACTACAATGCGGCCACAGGTATATGCTATGAATTTTCCTCTAGGCCTTCCCCAGAAGGAAGAAAATATTCAGGAAGAGGAATACCTAGACCTTCCAAAGGTTACTAGGTTCTGCCTCTGAACTAATGTTCAGATTGACAAGTGGCCCATGCTGGCAGTTCAGAGTGGTGACTTATGTAAATTAGATGATGTATAGAGTTTTGGACTGACTCCCACCTCTCCATTAGTCTAGTGGGACTCATCGTGGTTTGTTTGTCCAGTTTCAACATGTAGAGGTCCAAAGACTTGAGAAATACAAGAATGGTAACTCTTAACACAGCCCCGTTTAACAAATTATTTGGCTCATAAAAAAATCAGATGGTGTTCCAACACAACTATAGATAATTGTTTCTCCTACACTCACAAAGTAAGAGAAATATTTCTCTGATAATGAGTGATGTTGAGCATCTTGTCATGTGTTTGTTAGCCATCTGTATGTCTTCTTTGGAGAAATGTCTGTTTAGTTCTTTGGCCCATTTTTTGATTGGGTCATTTATTTTTCTGGAATTGAGCTGCAGGAGTTGCTTGTATATTTTTGAGATTAATCCTTTGTTGCTTCATTTGCTATTATTTTCTCCCATTCTGAGGGCTGCCTTTTCACCTTGCTTATAGTTTCCTTTGTTGTGCAAAAGCTTTTAAGTTTCATTAGGTCCCATTTGTTTATTTTTGCTTTTATTGCCAATATTCTTGGAGGTGGATCATAGAGGATCCTGCTGTGATTTATGTCGGAGAGTGTTTTGCCTATGTTCTCCTCTAGGAGTTTTATAGTTTCTGGTCTTACATTTAGATCTTTAATCCATTTTGAGTTTATTTTTGTGTATGGTGTTAGAAAGTGTTCTAGTTTCATTCTTTTACAAGTGGTTGACCAGTTTTCCCAGCACCAAAGAGTAAGAGAAATATAAATAAAATTAAGAAACAGAGGCCCACTCTCAGCTAAAGAGCCAAGAGAATTCCCTTGAAGGAACAAAGAAACAGACCTATCCAGTCTAATAGACACCACATTCAAAAAGGAGATAATGAAAATACTGAAGGAATTAAGAAAGGCTCTTGACAGAGTACTCTAAAAAAGAACTAAAAATGATAAGGAGAAGCCAAGAAAAATTAGAAAATTCATTTTCCAAGGTAAAAGATGAGCTAAAGGCAATGAACAGCAGAATGAATAATGCAGAAGAAAAAGTGATCTGCAAGATAGAATAATGGAAATTATCTGATCAGAACAAACAACAGAAAGCCAAATTGAAAAAAAAAAATTAAAGCAACATAAGAGACCTATGGGACAGTATAAAATGTGCCAAGCTACACATAAAAGGGGTTACAGAAGGAGAAGAAAGAAAAATGGAACTGATTATGTATTTGAAGAAATCATGGCTGAAAACTTCCCAAACCTAGAGAAGGAAACATATATCCAGATACAGGAAGCACAGAGAGTCCCAAATGAGATAAACCCAAACAGACATACCCTAAGATATAATAAAAATGGCAGAAGTTAAAGCTTGAGAAAATTCTAAAGGCAGCAAGAGAAAAGCAGAGTTAATTACAAAAGAACCCCCACAAGTCTATCATCTGATTTCTCTATAGATATACTGCAGGGCAGAATAGAGCGGCAAAATATTAATATATTCAAAATCTTGAGAAGGAAAAGTCTGCAATCTAGAACACTCTTCCCAGACAGATTGTCACACAGAACAGGAGAGATGAAGAGGTTCTCAGATAAGCAAAACTCAAAGGATAGAGTAACACGAAGCTGACCCTAAAAGAAGTATTGAAAGGTCTTCTCTAAATAGAACAAAAAGATACAGGAAAGAGAAAAGCACAATTAGAAAGTAAATCACTTAAATAAGTGAGTATACAGATCAAAAAGAAAAGAAAACCTATTTGTGAAAGATGATAAACACAAGGAAAAGTGAAATGATAAACCTGAAGCTGTAAAAGAGGACATCAAAATTATAAAATGCGGGTAGTAAGAAAATATAGATTCTTTTTTTTTAAGAATGATTTTGACCCTATATGACCATCAATCAGAGTAAGCAGCTATAGGAAGGGGTTAGCATACTTGAAAAACAGGGTAACCACAAAACAAAATATAATAATAGATTCACAAAAATAAAAAGGAACACAAGTATAAAATAAAGGAAATTATCAAGCTGCAAAAAGAGAAACAAAAAAAGAAACAAAGAAGAAACAGAATCAACTGGACAAGGTTTAAAATGACAATAAATACATATTTGTCAAAAATTACCTTAAATATCAGTGGACTAAATGTTCCAATTAAAAGATAGAGCAGCATATTGGATTAAAAAAAAAAAACTAAGAGCCTATAATATGTTGCCTACAAAAGACTCATTTTAGGGCAAAGTGCACACTAAGATTGAAAGTGAGGGTATAGAAAAAGATATTTCATGCAAATGGTAAGAAAGTGGGGGTCTCAAGACTTATATCAGATGAAATAAGACTTTAAAAGAAAGCCGTAAAGAAGGGCACTATATAATGATAAAAGGATCAATACAAGAAGAAGATTTTACACTTGTCACCATATGTGTACCTAATAAGGATCACACAAATATATAAAATAAATGCTAATAGACATAACGGGCCTCCCCTATAGCTCAGATGGTAAAGAATCTGCCTACAATGCAGGAGGCCCGGGTTTGATCCCTGGGTCAGGAAGATCCCCTGGAGAAGGGAATGGTGACCCAGTCCAGTATTCTTGCCTGGAGAATCCCATGGACAGAGGAGCCTGGCGGGCTACAGTCCATGGGTCACAAGGAGCTGGACACAGCCAGGAAACTAACACACACAGTGCCACCTGGGAGGGCTGCCATCTATGGGGCCGCAGAAGAGCTGGACACAACTTAGTAACAGACTAGTACACATAAAGGGAGAGATAGATGGGAATGCAGTAACAGTACGAAACTGAAAGAAATGCTAAAAGAACAATAGTAGGGAGACTTAAAAATATGCTACTAAAAAATAAAATTAATGAATCAGTGATTAAATCAAAGGAGAAATTCAAAACTACCTTGAGACAAATGACAATGAAAACATGACTAAAATCTGTGGGATGCAGCAAAAGCAGTTTTTAGAGGGAAGTTCATAATGATAGAGGTTTTCCTAAAAAAGAAAAGAAAATCTCAAGTAAAGAATCTAACCTCCTACTTAAAAGAATTAGAAAAAAAAAAACTGAAGTCAGCAGATGGAAGGAACTAGTAAAGATCAGAGAGAAAACAGAGATTTTTACAAAATAGAAAAAGAATTAATAAAACCAAGAGCTTGTTCTTTGAAATGGTAAACAAAACTGACAAACCTCTGGCCAGGCTCACCAAGAAGGAAAGAGAGAACCCACATAAGCAAAAGCAATGAAAAAGGAAACATAACAACAAATACCACAGAAATACAAAAAAATAAGGGAATGTTATGAACAATTATACACCAACAAATTTAACAATCTAGAAGAAATTAACAGACTTCTAGAAACATACACCCTACCATAATTGAATCAAGAAGAAATAAATAATTTGAACAAACTGATCATTAGAAATGAAATAGAATCTTTTTTAAAAAAAACCTCCATACAAACAAAAGTCCAGGACCAGATGGCTTATTCTACCAAACATAAGAAAAACTTATATCAATCTTTCTTAAACTCTTCCAAAAGTTTGAAGAGGGAACACCCACAGACACTCTATGAAGCCACCATCACCCTGATACCAAAACCAGACAAAGACACCACCACAGAAGAAAGTTACAGGCCAATAACTTTGATGAATATAGATGCAAAAATTCTCAGTAGAATATCAGCAAACCAAATCCAACAGCACATAAAAACATCCACACACCACAACCAAGTAGGATTCATCCCAAACTCACAAGGATGGTTCAAAATATGCAAAATCAATGTGATACACCACATTAAAAAAAAAAGAAAATACAAAGCTATGTGATCATCAAAATAGATACAGAGAAAGGGGCATAGAAGGACATATATCAACTTAATAAAAACTATTTATGACAAACCCATAGCCAGTAAAATTCTCAAGGATGAAACACTAAAAACCTTTCAATTAAAATCTGGAACAAGACAAGGATGCCCACTCTCACCACTTTGATTCAATATAGTACTGGAAGTCCTTGCCGCAGTACTCAGATATAAAAAAGAAATAAAAGCTATTCAAATTGGAAACGAAGAAGTAAAATTGTCACTATATGCAGATGACATATACTATATATAAAGAAAACCCTAAAGACTCCACACAAAAGCTACTAGAACTGGTAAATGAATTTGGCAAGCTAGCAGGATACAAGATTAACATACAGAAATCAGCTGCATTTCTTTACACTATAACAATGAAATATCAGAAAGAGAATTTTTTAAAAAAGCCTTTTAAAATTACACAAAAAAATACTTAGGAAACCCGACCAAGGAGGTGAAAGACTATGCTGAGAACTATAAATCATTAATAAAGGAAATTAAAGAGGATTCAAAGAAATGGAAAGATATCCCATGCTCTTTAAGAATGAATACTGTTAAAATGACAATACTCACAAAGCAATCTATAAATTTAATGCAATCCATATCAAATTACCCATGACCCTTTTAACAGAACTAGAACAAATAATCCTAAAATTTACATAGACCCATAAAAGACCCAGAATTGTCAAAACAATCCGGAGGAAAAATAGAGCAAGAGGCAGAACCCTCGCAGACTTCAGACAATACTACAAAGCTACAGTAATCAAAACGGTGTGGTACTGGCACAAAACCAGACATGTGGATCAATGGAACCGAATGGAAAGCCCAGAAATGAACCCACACACCTATAGTCAATCTTTGACTAAGGAGGCAAGAATAAAAAATAGGAAAAAGACAAAGTCTCATCAGCAAGTGGTACTGGGGAAGTTGGACAGCTGCATGTAAATCAATGAAGATACAGCACACCCTCATACCATGCATTAAAATAAACTCAAACAAATGACTTAAAGATTTAAACATAAGACATGACACCATAGGACTCCTAGAAGAGATTATAGGCAAAACATCCTCTGACATAAATTGTACCAATATTTTCTTGTATCAATCTCCCAAGGCAATAGAAACAGTAACAAAAGTGAACAAATTGGACCTAAGCAAACTTACTCGCTTTTACACAGCAAAGGAAACCATAAACTAAATGAAAAGACAATCCACAGACTGGGAGAAAATATTTGCAAACAATGGGACTGGAGAGGTCTTCATTTCTAAAATATAAAAACAGCTCATGCAACTCAGCAACAACAACAAAAAAACCCAATCAAAAAATTGGCAGACCTAAACAGACATTTCTCCAAGTAAGACATACAAATGGCCAATAGGCACATGAAAAGCTGCTCAACATTTTTAGTAATTATATAAATGTAAATGAAAACTACAATGAGATACCATCTCACATCAGTCAAAATGACCATCATTAAATAAGCTACAAATAATACATGCCGGAGAGCATGTGGAGAAAAGGTAACCCTCCTACACTGTTCATGGGAATGTAAGTTGATGTAGCCACTATGCAAAACTCTATGAAGATTCCTCAAAAAACTGAAAATAGAGTTGTCATATGATCCAGCTATCCAACTCCTGGGCATGTATCTGGAGTATTTAATTCAAAAAGATACATGTACCCCTGTGTTCACTGCAGCACTATTTGCAATAGCCAAGGCATGGAAACCTAAATGTCCATCAACAGATGAATGGATAAAGATGTGGTACATGCATACAATGGAATACTACTCAGCAATTAAAAAGAATGAAATAATGCCACATACAGCAACATGGATGGATGAGGAGATTATACTACTAAGTACAGTAAATCAGAAAAATAAATACCATATTAAATGACTTACCTGGAATCTAAAATATGGCACAAATGAGCCTATCTATGAAACAGAAACGGAGTCACAGACATGGAAAACAGGTTTGTGGTTGCCAAGGGGGGCAGGATATAGGGGAGAGATGGACCGGGAGTTTGGAATTAGTATAAGCCAACTATTACATATAGGGTGAGCAAGCAACTAGTGCCTACTTTATAGTTCAGCGAAATATATTCAGTATCCTATTATAAACCATAGTGGAAAAGAATATAAAAAGGAATGTACTTAGGTGTACCACTGAGTCACTGTGCAGTAGAGCAGAAATTAGCACAACATTATAAATCAGCTATACTTCAACAAATAAATAAGATCCCAAAACAAAACAAAACCAGATGGCTGTGGAGAATAATTGTGCGTTATTGCAAACTTAATCAGGCAGCAACACCAGTTCTAGCTTTGGTTGCAAATATGGTGATTTACTAAGAAAATCAGCACACTGGCCACAGGAATGCAGCTTGACAAATGCTATTTCTCCAGTTTCTATTGATAAAGATGATCAGAATGGATTTGCCTTCACATTGTCAACTCTCTGGCTCTTTTGTCAGAATATAATCCAGATGGACCTTGACCATTCAATATGCCACAGAACATAATGAAGGGCCATTATATCAGTAATAGTGTACAAATTGTACATGGTGACAAAAACTGCCTATGGCGAATTGAGTGGTATCTAATTTAACCAAATCACAGAGCTAGACACAGAATGCCTTGTTAAATGGAAATGGTCTAATTGAGACTAGAGTCAAGTAAGTCCAGAAGGCACAAGTAAATGGCATGAATAGGCACATCCTTCTAATATTTCCCTGCTTTTCCATCTACTCACACTAATGGCCTCATTGGGAATTCTCAATCACCAGTTAGAGGAGGAAAAAATATGAGCACAGTTTATGCATGAATCTGCAGATATATAGTTCCACAGCGGGCAGGGTGGAGGCTGGCCTTGAAAGAAGAGAGATGACTTCATTTGGGCTGACATTGAGTAGTACCTGTTCCTGCCGACCTCTCCTGAAGAAGGAAAAGACCAGAAGTAAGGCTTGACATTAAGTCACTGGCAGTGGTTAACAGCTAGGTGGCTGGTTAGGAACTTGAAAAGATCAAGATTGGAAAGTTACTGCTAAGGAAGCCTAGGCTAAAGATGTGCAGATGGATCTCTCAGCATGAACACAGAGAAGATAATCACTTCTTACAAAAGTGCCACCCCCAGAGGGCATCACTACAGAGCAAGTCCTCAATAGTCAGTTAAAAAGTGGATGTCAGTCAACCTTTTCCCAGCCACCCAGTGTATGCTCAATGGGCTCATGTCCAAACTAGCCATGGAGTCATGCATCAAACATTTTTTCCAACCACAGTGCTATGAGATTAGAAATCAATTACAAGAAAAAACTTAAAAAAAACTCCACAAACATGTGGAGGCTAAACAAAATGCTACTAAAAACTGATGGCTCACTGAGGAAATCAAAGAGGAAATTTAAAAATACCTAGAGACAAGTGACAATGAAAACACGGCAATGCAAAACCTATGGGACACAGCAAAAGCAGTTCTAAGAGGGAAGTTTATAGCAATCCAATCTTACACCAGGAAATAAGACATCTCAAATAAACAACCTTAACTTACATCTAAAGCAACTAGAGAGAGAAGAACAAACAACACCCAAACGTAGTAGAAGGAAAGAAACCACAAAGATCAGAGCAGAAATAAATGAAGACAAAGAAAACAATAGCAAAGATCAATGAAATCAAAAGCGGTTTCTTTTAAAGCTTCAGTCTCATTTTTGCAGTGAAAGTTACAAACAATACACCATAAATTAATTGAAAGTTATAAACTTAATAAATGTCAGGTTCATAAAAAAATAAAAGGTGGTTCTTAGAGAAGATAAAATTGATAAACAGCCAGATTCATCAAGAAAAAAGGCAGAGGACTCAAAATTAATAAAATTAGTAATGAAAAAGAAGTTGCAACTGACACCACAGAAATTCAAAGGATCATAAGACTACTACAAGCAACTATATGCCAATAAAATGGACAACCTAGAAGAAATGGACAAATTCTTAGAAAAGTACAACTTTCCAAGACTGAACCAGGAAGAAATAGAACATATAAACAGATTAATTACAAGTACTAAAAGTGAAACTATGACTAAAAATGTGCTAATAAACAAAAGTACAGGACCAGGAGAATTTTATCAAACATTTAGAGAAAAATTAATGCCTTTCTGTTTGAAACTGTTACAAAAAAACTACAGAGGAAGTAACACTCCAAATCTCATTCTATGAGGCAACTATTTCCCTGAAACCAAAACCAGACAAAGACATCACTTGCAAAAAAGACAATTACAGGTCAATATCACTGATGAACATAGACAAAAGTATCCTCAACAAAATACTAGCAATATGAATCCAACAATACATTAAAAGGATCATACATCATGATCAAGTGGGATTTATCCCAGGAATGAAAGGATTCTTCAATATATGCAAATCAGTGTGATACAACTTAACATACTTAAGAATAAAAATCATGTGGTCAACTCAATGGATACAGAAAAAGCTTTTGACAAAATTCAATACCCACTTATGATTTAAAAAAAAAAAAAACTCTCCAGGAAGTGGACATAGAGGGAACTTACCTCAACATAAAGTCCATGTATGACAAGCCTACAGATAGCATAATACTCAACGGTGAAAGGTGGAAGGCATTTCCTCTAAAGTTAGGAGTAAGACAGGATGTCCACTGTTGCCACTTTCATTCAATATAGTCTTAAAAGTCCTAGCCATGGCAATTAGAAGAAATAAAGGAAATCCAAATTGGAAAAGTGGTAGTAAACTCTCATGGTATGCCACTGACACTATACATAGGAAATCCTAAAGATGTTACCAGGAAACTATTAAAGCTCATCAATGAATTCAGTAAATTTGTAAGACACAAAATTATTATACAGAAATCTCTTGCATTCCTATACACTAACAACAAAAGACCAGAAAGAGAAATTAAGGAAAAATTAAGGGAACAGGAAACAATTTACCACTGGATCAAAAAGAATAAAATACCTAGGAACATGACTTAGCGACTAAACAACAAAACCCACCTAAGGAGGCAAAAGCTCTACTCAGAAAACTGTAAGACGCTGATGTAAGAAATCAAAGATGACACAAACAGATGGTGAGATACATACTGTTGGGTTGGAAGAATACCGAAAGCAATCTACAGATTCAATGTAGTCGCTATCAAATTACCAATGGTATTCTTCACAGAACTAGAACAAAACACTTTTTACAATTTGTATGGAATATGTGCAACTCTTTGCAACCCCATGGACTATACAGCCCATGGAATTCTCCAGGCCAGAATACTGGAGTGGGTAGCCTTTCCCTTCTCCAGGGGATCTTCCCAACCCAGGGATCAAACCCAGGTCTCCCACATTGCAGGCGGATTCTTTACCAGCTGAGCCACAAGGAAAGCCCAAGAACACTGGAGTGGGTAACCTAACCCTTCTCCAGCAGATCTTCCTGACCCTAGGAATCAAACTGCGGTCTCCTGCATTGCAGGTGGATTCTTTACCAACTGAGCTATGAGGGAAGCCGTGGGAACCCTAAGAACCCCAAATAGCCAAAGCAATCTTAAGGAAAATGGCACTGGAGGAATCAGGCCCCCTGGCTTCAGACTGTACTACAATAACTAAAACAGTATGATACCGGTACAGAGACAGAATTATCAATCAGTGGGACAGGACAGGAAGCCCAGAGATAAACCCACACACCTATGGTCAGCTAATCTGTGACAAGGAGGCAAGAATATACAATGGAGACTGGACAGTCTCTTCAATAAGTGGTATTGGGAGAGCTGGATAGCTATATGTAAAAGAAAAAAATTAGAATATCCTCTAACACCATAAACAAAAATAATCTCAAAATGGGCCAAAGACCTAAATGTAAGATTGGATACTACAAAAGTCTGTAGAGGAAAATACAGGAAGAACATTTTGATGACATAAATCACAAGATCTTTTTTTTCACCTACCTCATAGAGTAATGAGAATACAAAACAAATGGATGGGATCTAATTAAACCTAAATGCTTTTGCACAGGAATGGAGACCATAAATAAAAACACAACCCACAGAATGAGAGAAAATAATTGCAAAAAAAAGCAACCAAAAAGGGATTAATCTCCAAAATATACAAACAGCCCATGCAGATCAATAATGACAATAAAACACAACCCAACCAAAAAATGGACAGAAAACTTAAATAGATATTTCTCCAAAGCAGACATACAGATGGCCAATAGACACATGAAAAAATGCTCAACATTGCAAATCAGTACTACAATGAGGTGTCACCTCACTCTGGTCAGAATGGACATCAGTAAAAAATCTACAAACATTAAATGCTGGAGAAGGTGTGAAGAAAAGGGTACCCTCCTACACTGTTGGTGAGAGTGTAAACTGGTACAGTCGCTGTGGAGAACAGTGAAGAGATCCCTGCTTCCCTGGTGGCTCAGTGGTAAAGAATCCATCTGCAATGCAGGAGACATGGCAAGAGCTATGGGTGCAATCCTTGTGTGGGAAAGATCCCCTGGAGAAGGGAATGGGAACCCACTCCAGTACTCTGGCCTGGAAAATCCCATGGACACAGGAGCCTGACAGGCTACACAGTCTCCGGGGTCACAAAGAGCTGGACACGACTTAGCAACCAAACAATTCAGCAATCCTACTCCCAGACATATATCCAGAGAAAATCATACTTTGAAAATGTACATGCAATCCAGTGTTCATTATTGCTGAGCCATAAAAAGAACAAAATAATGTCATTTGCAGCAACACAGATGAACCTAGAGATTGTCACACTGAGTGAAGTCAGACAGAAAAGGACAAATATCAAATGATATCACTTATATGTGGAATGTCAAAAATGGTACAAATGAACTTAAAGACTTACACAAAAGATATACAGTTACAAATGTAGGAAAGAATCTTATCATTACTAGGGTAGAAGGGAAGGAGGAATATCAACATATACACACTCAGTTCAGTTCAGTTCAATTCAGTCACTCAGTCGTGTCCGACTCTTTGCGACCCCATGAATCACAGCACACCAGGCCTCCCTGTCCATCACCAACTCCCGGAGTTTACTCAAACCCATGTCCATCGGGTCGGTGATGCCATCCAGCCATCTCATCCTCTGTCGTCCCCTTCTCCTCCTGCCCCCAATCCCTCCCAGCATCAGGGTCTTTTCCAATGAGTCAACTCTTCTCATGAGGTGGCCAAAGTACTGGAGTTTCAGCTTCAGCATCAGTCCTTCCAATGAACACCCAGGACTGATCTCCTTTAGAATGGACTGGTTGGATCTCCTTGCAGTCCAAGAGTCTTCTCCAACACCATAGTTCAAAAGCATCAATTTTTTGCACTCAGCTTTCTTCACAGTCCAACTCTCACATCCATACATGACCACTGGAAAAACCATAGCCTTGACCAGACGGACCTTTGTTGGCAAAGTAATGTCTCTGCTTTTTAATATGCTATCTAGGTTGGTCATAACTTTCTTTCCAAGGAGTAAGCGTCTTTTAATTTCATGGCTGCAATCACCATCTGCAGTGATTTTGGAGCCCAAAAAAGTAAAGTCTGACACTGTTTCCACTGTCTCCCAATCTATTTCCCATGAAGTGATGGGACCACATACACTACTATATTTAAAATAGATAGAAAAGGACCTACTAAATAGTACAGCAAAGTCTTCTCAATACTCTATAACAACCTATATGAGGAAAGAACCTAAAAAAGAGGCTTTTTACAATGTTTTATTACTTTCTGCTGTACAGTGAAGCAAATCAGTTATATGTATATGTATATATATAAAACCAACTGTGGGGCTTCCATCATAGCTCAGTTGGTAAAGAACCTGCCTGCAATGCAGGAGACCCAGGTTTGATTCCTGGGTCAGGAAGATCCCCTGGAGAAAGAAATGGCAACTCACTCCAGTATTCTTGCTTGGAGAATCCCATGGACAGAGGAGCCTGGCAGGTTACAGTCCATGGGATCGCAAGAGTTGGACATGACTTAGTGACAAAAACCACCACCAAAACCAACTGTACTCCAATAAAAATAAAACTATACTCCAATAAAAAAAATTTTTTAAAGCAAAAAAAGAAACCAAACGTAAGACCTTCCCTCTTGGAACATGCTTGGTTCCTACGGCTTACTAAATGCCCTCTTTGCCCGTGCAATTAGTACTCAGTATGGCTCTAACTAATTCCTGGGTATACCAGACAGTCATTTGGGACAAGGTGATTACATTGTTCCTTCCATCTTCCATTGTGGGAAGGGCAAGAATTTTGCCTCACCAGAATAAATGCACTTTATGCTAATAGACTTGCTTTCTTGTATATTGTTTCTGTTTACAGGACAATCAATGCCTTATCTACTACCACGTTACCAAACCAAACGTGGGTCTGCTCATCTGGACACAGTAAAGCTAATCTACTGAAGCCAGGTTATGGTGAAGAAAACTGTAGCACTTACTGTAAGGCCAAGCAAAGAGTATGGGCAACTATTGTTCAAAAAGCTTTTGTTTTAGGAAATGGTTTTTAAAAACAGGAGGAGGCAAGTAAATACAAAGTCACTACACACAAAAAATAAAAACAGGGTGAGGGATAGGATCTGAGGGTGTGTTATCAGCTCATGGACATTCTTCTGACTAGGCTGGTGATGAGGTAGTCAGGAGTCACCATCAACTTTCTGGTTTCCACCAGTCTAGAAACCAGATGTAGTCTAGTGTCCATGTGCTTGTGATCAGCACACAGTTCACTTCTTCCACCTGGGGGGCGTTTCGGCATCTGTAATGCAGCTCACAGTGTTACCCACTGCCCTTGAGGAGGAACTAAAGGTCCCTGACTTTGTTTAACGGCTAAATTCTAATTATTTTGTCTTGCTTGACCGTTTTACTTTGTTTCAGCATTTTTCACTCCTGGATTAAATTTGTTCTTTGGGACTTGATGAGGGCCTATGAGCCTTTGCTGTAGTTTGAGGTTTTTGTTTCTCTGGTGGTTTTTAAATTTATAAACAAGAAGCAGATGGAGGACATGGGCAGTGGGATGGGGGTATGTTCTGTCCCAGGAAGGGCCCGTAGGGTGCAGCTCAGTTACCATGGTACCCTAAAAAAAACTCTTATCTCCAACAAAGCACACTTTTTATGGCAGAATTATAGCACTGACTTCATGCCCATGAAATTACAACATGCCCCACCACCCAGAGGCAGCTGGCTTGGTAAGATGGTGAAGACTTAGTTACAGAACAAGTAGGGAGATAACATTTAGCATTTAGACTGAGGAGCTACCTTACAGAGTATAGTATGTTCCTTAAATCAGCCCATATTAGGGTCAGTCCAGCTGCCAGAATTCATGGGTCTGAGAGGTAAAGCATGGAATTGGGAGCTGCATCTCTCCCAATTCTAGCTAAGAATTCACTGAAGCCTTTCATTCCTTTACTGTGACCATGGGTTTGATGAGGTTGAAGCTTCTAGGGCCCAAAGTGGGAAAGCGTCCACCAGGGATCAATTTCATTGACATTGCAGCCTGACCCTGAATCCTGTGCGTGTGCATGCCGAGTCGCTTCAGGTGTGTCTGACTCTTTGCGATCCACTGGACTGCAGCCTGCCAGGCTCCTCTGTCCATGAGATTCCCCAGGCAAGAATACTGGAGTGGGTTGTCATGCCCACCTCCAGGGGATCTTCCCAACCCAGGGATCGAACCTTCACCTCTTATGTCTCCTGCATTGGCAGTCAGGTTCTTGGCCACTAGTGCCACCTGGGAAGCCTGATGCTGAAACCTACCCATGTTTAAATCCCTGTACTACCAAACTAACAGGTAGAGGAGATATTTCACTGACTTGGGTGACTGATCCTATTACCAAGGGCAAATTGGGTTGCTGTGCAAGTCGGACTATACCTGGAAGACATGGGTTCACTCTAATTGGTAGAAAATTGCAGCAACCCAATAAAGATAGGGCCACAATGAGTTTGATCTTGTAACAGTGAGAGTGGGCATAACTTCAACACAACAGAATCCCATCCAACCAAGGTGCTGGTAGACAGTAAGGAAAACATGGAATAAGTGGTGCAAAAGAAAACCATCATTATTGAGGGTTCTTGGCCAGTTACACAAGCAGGGTCCCCAGTAGCTGCTAAAATTTACAGTAATTGTTTCCCACCCTTCCCCCCATGCAGCCTCAACTAAGATAAAAAACTTTTGAAGTTTCATGTGGTGATGCCACTGAAGTCATATTCAACTCAGATCACTTCCTTTAATGTTCTCCATCTTCGGTGTCTCCTAGAATCTTTGTTCTACAGATATTGAGGCCCTGGCTCTACCCTTGATATTTCTTTATATCTTCAGTTTTAATTCCCAAGTTCTGGGTTCTAGGAGGATAACATTTGGTCTGATTTCTAGTACAGTTTTCTGAAGTATCCATTGTGATATTCATTTTATTTTGTCTTGTGGAAAACATGATTTCCAAGGTCTCTTCCTTCATTTGTAGACTTGTCTTTCCCCATGGCTGTTTTCTTTTGTTTTTATGAATGTGATAGCCTCTCCCATCTCATGGCAACTGTGAATTTAATATTTTTGAAGTTGTTGCTGTTTCCTGGCCACTCAGCTGGATTCTCTTCTTCAAACTGCTGATCTGTTTATTTTACAAAGAGAAATTGAGGTCAGTAGTTTGAGGACTGTATATCAGAATCACTTGGCAAGTGTTTTCAAAATATACGTTCCCAGTTTAACTCCTTCAATGCCGCTGCTCCCAGTCCCAACAAAAGTGTAACAGTCTCCAAGAACTGTGTCTAGAGAAGAGTCTTAGAAAATAAAACACCTACCCAGGTGATTTTGGCATGCTTCCTCACCCCACAGTGAGAAATGGCAAACTGATATGAACAGTACACAGATGGTGTGAACTTCCTCTGGGAACCCAGGTTATTAGCTGGTTAGCATATTGACTTGCTATAACGTGTTGTGTGTGGACATTCTGTGTTGGCGGTGGTAGCCCACAGGAGAAAACTTTCAGCAGTAGCAGGCCAGGAGAGCTAGTGGAGTCTTAGAGGTGGCTGTTTAATCTGCTTCTTATTATGCCACATTGCTTGGTCTTCAGCTGGCATTCAGTAAATATTTACTCTGGAAGGAATGAGAAGATCAGAGCACTAGTTGCCAAGGAGGGTCAGGAAAGCACTGGCGTGGAGGCTGTGAGCATCCAAGAATCCACTGCTGTGCCGCCGACTTCCCTTCCACACTGGCTGCGGCACCTGCAGCCGACTGCAGTCCTGGCCCCTCTTCTCTCCACGGTCCCGTCACACAACTTCTGGGTCCACTGCAGACAGGCTCCTGGGTTTGCTTGTGTGATGTCACAAGTAGGAGCCGGAGTCAGCAGGCCAGAGTACAGAGCCTTGATCACTTGGTTCCTAACATTTTTGGTTAGTTGTGGGTACCTCTCTCTGACATGTTTCAAGCATTTGTTCCAGAAATGCTGGCAGTTTCCAGAAATGCCATTGAAAAAAAATCTCCATCCATCCACTTACTTCTATGGGGTTAGTCATCTCCTCTTGTGCTGACTTGCAGGTTTGCTGTCTCTGCCAAGCACGTCCATCACTCTGAACCTATTTACTCTCATCTAAAAATGTTGCAAAATGCCTGCCTGGCCTACAGATAACAACTTATTTCTTCAAGTTACTACAATATTTACCTTTGTTTTAATGTAATTTTTGTCATTTCAAAAGAACCCTTGAGTTCTAATCTTTATCTTGAACACTGATTTTTTTAAATGTGAATTTCTATATCTAAGTCAGCAGGCTTGCAGACTATAGGGCAAATGTGATTACAGATATATTTTCAGGCCACCTCAATATCACTAATGTATAAAACATTTGGATGAAAGATTAGAATCATACTGCATAGGACATGACTGATGTTCATCAGTATTGAGTCCCTTTCCTCTCCTGGTCATAAAGGTGACCATCCATGCCCCTTACACTTGGAAAGGGCCATGGGACTTGTTTACATCAATGAAATGTGAGACGTTAGCTACGTCACTTTCTGGCTATTCTCCAGCCTGTCCCCCTGAGGCAGCAACTACAGGAACCACCTGTCTCAGATGTTGGAGTCACAAGATGGTAGGACACAGTCAGCCTGAATTCTGAAGTGACTGTAGGCCCATGTGAATCAACCTATGCTGTATTAAAGACTTTGAAACTGTTTTTGAGTACAACATAACAATTCATTCTGATTATTTTGTATTTGGGTTTTCTTTTTTCCCCACATAACACATCAGCTTTTTTCCATGCCTCTAAAGTTCATCTAAGAACAAGATTTTTAATGGCTGCAGAATATTTCATGATAAGTTTGTATGCCACAAGTTTTTTGAACTAATCCCTTATCACTGAACATCTAGTCAGAAGCATGTCTAGAAACTAATGCTGTGGGAGCTTTATTCTGTTGTCATTGGTTCTGTATCAAATTGCACTGATGCTATTCTTATAGTTAGTGCTAAACACTGCTGCAAGTAAATGAAAACTTCATTGTTAACAGGTATAAAAATACACAGGCTGTTTAAAGATCGCATGGTTGTTTACATAGAAAATCCCAAGGAATCTAACAAAACAACTAGAAAGAGTGAATTTAGCAAGACCAACCATATAAACACTCATGAAAATCAAAGTGTTAGTTGCTCAGTCATGTCCGACTTTGTCACCCCATGGACTGTAGCCTAACAGGTTCCTCTGTCCAGGGGATTTTCTAGGCAAAAATCCTGGAGTGGCAATTCCCTTCTCCAGGGGATCTCCCTGACCTAGGGACTGAACCAGGGTCTCCTGCATTGCAGGCAGATTCTTTACCATCTGAGCCCCCCAGGGGAGCCCCTATAAACATGTATAAATTGGTTGTATTATATATATTAGTGTGCAAATGATTGAAAAATGTAAATAAAAACAATTTATAATAGCAACAAAAAACCTCACATGACTAGGATTTAGTTTATAAATAAAAGACACACAATAGAGGGATGAGATTCAAGATTAAGGAGAAGGACTTGGGCTCACCTCCTCTCATGGAAGCACCAAAATCACAATGAATAACTTTAGACAAAGAAGACTCAAATCTATCAAAAAAGATATTCCACACACAAAGGCAAAGAGAAAACCATAACGAGATGGTAGGAGGCGTGCGTTAGCAATATAATCAAGTCCCATAAACTGGAAAATAATTTTATTGCAGAGCTTCTTTCACAGGAGTAAGATTTCTGAGCTCCACATCAGGCTCCCCAGTCTGGGGATTCTGGTATTGTGAGGAGGAACCCCCAGACCATTTAGCTTTGAGGGTCAGCACGACTTGAGTGTTGGTGTTCCACGGGACTTGAGGAAACAGACTCTACTCTTGGAGGGTACGCACAAGATTTCACATGCACTGGGATGCAACAAAGGCGCTTCTAAGAGGGAAGTTATTGCAATACAATCTTACCTCGGGAAAGAAAATCTCAAATAAACAACCTAAGTCTACACTTTAAGCAACTAGAGAAAGAAGAACAAACAAAACTCAAAGTTAGATAAGATGAAATTATAAAGATCAGAGCAGAAGTAAATGAGAGTTGAAGAGAAATAGAAAAGATCAATGAAACTAACTAAAGTTGGTTCTTTGAAAAAGACCCAGAAAATGACAGACCTTTACCTGTACTCAAGAAAAAAGTGGGGAGGGCTCAAATTAATAAAATTGGAATTGAAAAAGGAGAGCTTACAATGGACATCATAAAAATACAAAGGATCATAAGAGACTACTGCAAGCAACTACATGCCAATTAAATGAACAACCTCAAAGAAGTGGAATGTTGTACCTTTCTAAGAATTTGTCCAAGACTGAACCAGGAAGAAATAGAAAAATTGAACAGGCCAGTCAGAAGTACTGAAATTGAAAACTGATTTAAAATCTTCCCAACAAAGAAAAGTCCAGGACCAGATGGTTTCACAGGTGAATTCTATCAAACATATAGAGAAGAGTTAATACCTATCCTGAAACTATTCTAAAAAAACTGCAGAGGAAAGAACACTGAAAAACTCATTCTACGAGCTGCCATCACCCTGATACCAAAATCAGACGAGGATACCACAAAAAGAAAATTACAGTCCAGTATCTATGATGAAAATAGATGCAAAAATCCTCAACAAAATACTGGCAATCCAAATCCAACAATACTTTAAAAGGATTATACACCATGATCAAGTGGAATTTATCCCAGAGATGCAAGGATTCTCCTATATATGCAAATCAATGTGATACAACACATTAAAAAATTGAAAAATAAAAACTATATGATCATCCCAATAGATGCAGAAAAAGCTTTTGACAAAATCCAATACCCATTTATTTAAAAAAATAACCTCCCCAGAAAGTGGGACTAGAGAGAACCTACCTCAACATAATTTAAGGCCTTGTGTGACAGACAACTAGCATCATACACAATGGTGAAAAGCTGAAAGCATTTCCTCCAAGAACAGAAATAAGACAAGGATGTCCACTCTTGTCACTTTCATTCTAGATTTTCAAGTCCTAGCCATGGTAATCAGAAGAAAAAGGAAAATAGAGAATCCAAATTGGAAGAGAAGCAAAACTGTCACTGTTTGCAGTTGACATGATACTATACCAAGAAAACTCTAAAGATGCTACCAGAAAACTATTAGGGCTCATCAGTGGATTCGGTAAGGCTGCAGGATACAAAATTAATACACAGAAATCTCTTGCATTTCTATACACTAACAATAAAATATCAGAAAGATATGAAGGATCCCATTTACCATCGCACTGAAAATAAAACACCTAGGACTAAACCTACCTAAGGAGGCAAAAGATTTGTCCTCAGAAAACTGTAAGACATTGATGAAAGAAATCAAAGATGACCCAAGCTGATAGAGAGATACACCATGTTCTTGGATTGGAAGAATCAGTACTATCAAAATGG
Organism: Cervus canadensis; assembly: GCF_019320065.1. Classification (NCBI taxonomy): domain Eukaryota; kingdom Metazoa; phylum Chordata; class Mammalia; order Artiodactyla; family Cervidae; genus Cervus; species Cervus canadensis. The sequence continues at coordinate 52,869,831 of NC_057402.1, forward strand.
CTATAATACCCAAAGCAATCTACAGATTCAATGAAATTCCTATCAAATTACCTATGGCATTTTTCACAGGACTGGAAAAAGAACTACAATTTGTATGAAAGAGGCCCCAAATAACCAAAGCAATATTGAGAAAGAAAAATGGAGCTGGAGGAGTCAGATTCCCTAACTCCAGACAATTCTACAAAGTTACAGTAATTGTAATGGTATGATACTGGCACAAAGAAAGACTTACAGAGCAACAGAACAAGATAGAAAGCTCAGAAATAAACACACGGTCAATTAATCTGCAACAAAGGAAGGAAGAATATTCAATGGAGAAAACACAGTCTCTTCAATAAGTGGTGCTGGGAAAACTGGACAGTTACATATAAAAGAGTGAATTCAGAACATTCTCTAACACTATATAAAAATAAATTCAAAATGAATTAAAGATCTAAATGCAAGGCCAGACACTAAAAACTCTTCAAAGAAAAACATAGGCAAAACACTCTTTGACATAAATCACAGTAATATCTTTTTCTTAATAAATCACCTCCTAGAGTAATGGAAATAAAAACAAAAACAAATGGGACCTAATTAAAACTCAAAATCTTTTGGATAGCAAAGGAAACCATGAGCAAAACAAAAACACAACCCACAGAATGGGAGAAAATATTTGCAAATGAAGTGACCAACACAGGGTTAATTTCCAAAATTTACAAATAATCCACGCAGATCAAACAACCCAATCAAAAAAAAAATGTTCATCTTCAAATAGACATTTCTCTAAAGACATACAGATGGCCAGAAATCACATGAAAAAATGCTCAACATTGCTAATTATTAGAGAAATACAATTCACAACCACAATGAGATATTACCTCACACAGGTCAGAATGGCCATCAAGAAGTTCACAAATAATAAATGCTAGAGATATGGGGAAAAGGGAACCCTTATGCACTGTAATTTGTACAACTATTATGGAGAAGAGTATGGAGGTTCCTTAAAAAACTAAAAATAGGACTTCCCTGGTGGTGCAGTGGAAAAGAATCCACTGCCAATGCAGGGGATATGGGTTCAATCCCGGGCCTGGGAATATTCCACATGCTGCAAAGCAACTAAGCCTGTGTGCCATAAATGCTGAGCCTGTGCTCTAGAGCCCGCTGGGTCACAGCTACCAAGCCGCATGCTGCAGCTACTGAAGGCTTCACGCTCTAGAGCCTGTGAGCCACAATACTGAGCCCATGGGCCCTAGAACCTATGCTCCACAATAAGAGACGCCATCACAATGAGAAGCCCACATATCACAATGAAGACCCAGTGTGTAGACAAAAATAAACTAATAGAACTACCATATGATCCAACAATCCCATTGCTATCTAGAGAAAACCAAAATTCAAAAAGATACATGCATTCCAGAGTTCATTGCAGCACTATTTACAACAGCCAGGACATGGAAGCAAGCTAAATGTCCATCGACAGAGGAATGGATAAAGATGTGGTACATATATACAGTGAACTATTACTCAGCCATGAAAAAGAAAATAATGCAATTTGCAGCAACATGGATAGACGTACTAGAGATTACACTAAGTACCAAAGACAAATACCATATGATATCACTTAAAAGTGGAATCTTAAAAAAAAATGAGCACAAATTAACTGATTTACAAAACAGACTCGTATCGTTTGAGAACAAACTTATGCTTACCAAAGGGGAAAACTGGGGTGGGGGTGGGTAACAAATAAAGCATTTGGGATTAACATATACATACTACTCTATGTAAAATAGATAATCAACTAGGATCTAATGTATAACATGGGAGACTCTACTCAATAACCTGTAATAAGCTAGCTGGGAAAGGAATCTGAAAGAATGGATATATGTATATATATGTATGTATATAACTAAATCACTTTACTATACACCTGAAACTAACACAACATTGTAAATGAACTATACTCCAATATAAAATAAAGATGCATCTCTATTTTGAAATTCTAAAATACTGCTGAGAGAAATTGAAAAGTAAAAAGTGAAGTAATACACCATTTTCAACTAATGGGAATGAAACAGCTAAATATTCTTATGAAAAACAATGAATCTAGACCCCTTACCTCACATCACGAGTAAGTGCATGCTAAGTCCCTTCAGTCATGTCCAACTCATTGGGACCCCATGGACCATAGTCCACCAGGCTCCTCTGTCCATGGGATTCTCCAGACAATACTGGAATACATAGCCATGCCCTCCTCCAGGTGATCTTACCAACCCAGGGATTGAACAGGACTCTCCTATGTCTCCTGCATTGGCAGGCAGGTTCTTTACCATTAGCACCACCTGGGAAGCCCCCACCTCACATCATACCCAAATACTAATTCAAGATGCAACATAAACTCAACTGAAAAAACTAAAATTATAAAGCTTCTTGGAAAAACTTAGAATATCTTTGCAACCTGTGGATAGGCAAAAGTTTAGATGGGATGTGACACAGTGAGCAATAACCATAAATGAGAAAAAGTTGATAAATGAGACTTTATCAAAAACTTTTTATATCAAGACATAAATAGTAAAATTTATGGACAAGCCATAGATAGAGAAATATTTACAAAACAAGGATCTACCAAATGCAACAATACAAAGTCAGTAAGTAAAACCACCATATAAATAAATGGGAAAACTGAACAAATACTTCACAAAGGAAAAGACATGTATGGCTAATAAGCATATTAAAAAAATGCACTTCACCGATAGTTAATGATGTCAAGCAAAGTAAACCACAGTGGCGTACCACCATACATTCACCAGGGGCTTCCCTGGAGGCTCAGTTGATAAACAATCTGCCTGCAATGCAGATCATCTGCAATGCAGGAGACCTGGGTTCTATCCTGGGTTGGGAAGATCCCCTGCAGAAGGAAATGGTTTCCCACTTTTTGCCTGGGAAACCCCATGGACAGAGGAGCCTTACGGGCTACAGTCCATTGGGCCACAAGAGTCAGACACGACTTAGCAACTAAACCACCACATACATTCACCAGAGGGCTTCCCAGGTGGCCTAGTGGTAAAGAACCCACCTGCCAATGTAGGAGACATTAGAGGTGTGGGTTAGATCCCTGGATTGGGAAGATCCCCTAAAGAAGGGCATGGCAACCCACTCCAGTATTCTTGCCTGGAGAATCCCATGGACAGAGGAGTCTGGCAGGCTATGGTCCATAGGGTCACAAAGACTCCAACACAACTGAAGTGACTTAGCACACACACATACATTCACTATAGCAGCTAAAATTTTAAAAGACTAATAATCACAAATGTTGGTAAAGATGTAGAGAAAAATTAGAAATTTTTAAAAGTTGTGGAGCAACTGGAACCTGCATATATTGTTGGTAGGAATGTAAAATAGTGCAATACTCTTGGCCCCTTTATCTTCTCCACCCCAACTGGTTCCAAGAATTTAATACCCTTCATTAGCTTATGACTCTCAAACTTCTATCTCTAGCCCAGATTCTCACCCAAGCTCCAGCGTAGTACCCAACTCCTGCAGTCAGGCCTTCACCGTATGTCTAATTGATACCTCACACACAACATGTACAAAAACAAATTCTCGATCCTCCCCCACAAAGTCTAATTTCACCTCTGCTTCCCCTTAGTGATGCCAACTCTATACTCCAGGTGCTGAGGCCAAAAATTCTTAGTCATCCTCCTCTTTTCCTTATACCCAATTCATCAGGAAACCAAGCTAATCCTACCTCCAGGTTATGCCTGGAACTTGACCACTTCCCAATGTCTCCCTGCCACCACCCTGGCTCAGATCACGGCTATACCTTTCCAGCTGGTTCCCTTGCTGCTTTTTCCGCCAACCGCCAGGACTATCAAATGAATCCCTTTAAAATGTAAGTCAGACGTTATCACTTGTCTGCTCAGAACACTGCATGGCTCCCTACTTCCCCTAAAGTCTGAAGACATTCAGTGGCCTTCAAGACTCTGTGTGACCCCCTGTGGTCCTCACACGCCCCTTGTGTACTGATCCCAGCCACACCAGCCTCCTGGTGGTCCCTGGAGTGTGTTAGGCATTGTCTAGACCTGAGGTTTCCTCACTAGCTGTTTCTTCTGCCCCCAAACCCTTTGTCCAGATCTTTCACAAGAAAAAAGCTCTCTTCTTCCTTCAAGTCTTTGCTCAGATGGATCCCAAGCACCAGCAACAGTGCTAGTATCTAGACCAGTACATGCTCAGTTGGTAAATAAGTGAGGCATATAGAACTGTGTGATCAAACCTCCACAGATCCTCTAACCAGCTACATTTGATACCCTTGGTATATTTCCTTCCTCCAACAAAAACAGATTTGTCTTCAGATCAACCTAGGACTACCCAAAGAGTTTTAAACTTTATTCCCCCAACCAGTCTGAAGTGTAATCAAGACCCAGGAGATGAGGAGAAGTGGACTTAGTTGAAAAAGAAATCCCATTTAAATCTACTCCTAAGTCAGAGAACTGCAGTCAGGTAGGTTCTGTACCCAAGAACACAGAACCAGAGAACAGTGTCACTCAGATACATGATAAGGATCCCAAGAGTCATCTTTATTTATTTAGAATGAAAACAAAACCAAAAACAAAAAAAAGCAAAAAAAAAAGGTCATCTCTCCTTAATTCCTGCTCAGTTTCTAAGGAATTAAGTTTCAATCTTAATATTCAACTTCTTCCCTCCAGACCTTGTGGGCTTACTTTTCTTCTTAAGGATTTGTTGAAAGCAAAAGTAACCATCACAACCAACTGTTGCACAAAAAAGATTAACTTCACTGCCAATCAAGAGGCAAATTGCTGCCCGAGATTTGCCACTTATCACAAGCAACTAAGAATCAAGGTACAACAGAATAGGTAGCATCTTTGAGCCTCCTAAGAATCCTCATTTTTGCTGCCACTGCACAGTCATCAATGGTCAGGGGTCAAGTCCCAGAGCGCATGCATGACCGGAAACCCAGACGTGGTACTCCAGTGGTGAGCTTCCTATATCCTGGAAGTTCTACTGCACGGAGCCGGCAGACTACGGGACTGGCGGCTACATGCAGTCTCAAGCCCTGGGTCAAGAAGATCCCCTGGGGAAGGAAATGGCAACCCATTCCAGTATTCTTGCCTGGAAAATCCCATGGACAGAGGAGGCTGGTGGGCTACAGTCCATGGGGTCACAAGAGTCAGACACGACTGAGCAACACTTTCACATTCAGCCAGCTTCTGCATAAAGAGGGGGTGGCTCTGAAACATGGCCCCTAGCACCTATTCATTGGTCAGCTTTTACCTGTGACACAATCACTTTTCCATTTGCAATCACTTGCAGTCAAGGGAGGAATAATGGAATCAGCCAGGGTCTAGATTTAGGTCATAGCATGAGCCTGATGAGCCAACATCAGTTAGCCACTGACTACACCATTTATGCCATCAGAGTCAGAACAGAAAAACAAAGGCGTTCTGGTGGCATATATGATACAGAGGTTAGGAAGTCTGGAGAAGCCATGAGTCCACTTATTATTGCTAGTGCTTCTGTTAATTCATTAATTAAATGATTTGTGTTGAGTCATCTTTCCAGAGCTTTCCTGGTAGCTCAGACGGTAAAGAATCTACCAGCAAGGCAGGTAGACCCAGTAATGCAGGAGACCTGGGTTCAATCCCTGGGTTGGAAAGATCCCCTGGAAGAGGAAATGGCTACCCACTCCAGTATTCTTGCCTAGAGAATCCCATGGACAGAAGAGCCTGGTAGGCTACAGTCCATAGGGTTGCAAAGAGTTGGATATGCCTGAGCGGCTAACAGGTGAGCAGGCCATCTTTCCAGTATCTTGAAGCTAAGTCCATTTTGCTGGTTACCAAGACAAGGTCAGGTCAAGTGTGTGGATGTGAATAACTTATATCATATAGACTACTCAAATTAAACAGAAGGTAACCTCTTTTCTAAGACTCTAGCTCAAATAAGAATAACTCCATCCCAGCACACTACTCCTTACTATCAATGTCAGATCTCTTACAATACTATAAAGACAGAAAACCAAAAGATTTTATGAAAATCTCTTTTGAGAACCTTCATATCCCATGGAGTATTGGTCTTGGTGAAACATTACTTTCTCTTGTAGATAATATAGCAATTTAGCAAAACCGAGTAAGTCAAACTCATTCCAAAAGTAAAATATTTCTGATTCATCTTAGCCTTCCTACCTAAGCTGACACATTTGCTCATGAAAATTACTTGAGATATCTTTATAGTGAGAGGTGGAAACTATTCTTTACTCTTGAGCAGTTCTTAAAAGCAAGTAATACTTGAATTTGTTCCTCCTGAGAATTAAGGGGCGATGTGGGGGGGATGGGGGAGGATCAAGGAGGTGTTAACAGTAAGAGCAAGAAAGAATCTAAAGAACTGATAACTATTTCTTATCAACAGCTGCTATTGAAAAGAAGCATATCTTTCTGCACTGTTGTACTCTTAACCACTGACTGGCAGGCATCTGGTCAATCTTAGGATTCAAGTAGCCCATATGGCCATTGGCAGCAAACCCTTGAGCTGCTGCAGTGCCAGGGCCATGTCAGAGCTGGTTCATGGGGAGGTCATGGAGAAAAACACAGTTTCTATGCCATGGCAGAGGTAGTTCTCTAGTCCAGATGACAAGGGTCTCACATCTCTCCCAACATCATGATCGGTTCAAGAGACACACAGTCCAGCATCCAGGTGTGAGACCCACTCAGGACAGTCGTCATTGCTGGGTAATCAGCAGATATAGCCAAAACAAGCTAAAGAAGAGGGTATAAACCCTTCCAGAAACTCCATTAGTAAAAATATCTATGTAAGGTGTGGATACTGAGCAGTTTGGGATGGAAATGAATTCTCTCCAACTGATGCTGGTCAACCGAGAGCAACCAGTGTGACTGTGACATTTGTGTGGGTTGGGGATGGTAGGTAAGACTTAGAAAATTAAAGGTGATCCACACTGGCCGAGAGGTATTTTTTTCTGCTACGTATCTTTACATGATTTCTTCTGGGAAAAGTGCCTCTCGTCTCATTAGGTCTTTCTATAATCCACCCACCATAACAATCCTCCATAACAAGTGTCCTCTCTATGCCATGGGGACACCACGCTTGAGGCTATATGTGCCCCAGATCTGTGATTTCCTCATGCATATGCACTAGCTCACTTGTGTCTGACTCTTTGTGACCCCATGGACTATAGCCCACCAGGCTCCTCTATCCATGGAATTTTCCAGGCAAGAACACTGGAGTGGGTTGCCATTCCCTACTCCAGGAGATCTTCCCAACTCAGGGATAGAACCTGGGTCTCCTGCATTGGCAGGCGGGTTCCTTACCACTCACTGTACCATCTGGGAAGTCCATAATTTCCTCCTGCCTGTTCAAATCTTCCCTCTCCTTTAAAGCTCAGTTGAAGAACATTCTATATGAAGAAGTTCATGAAGATCTATAGATGACTCCAGCCCCAAAGATATCACTCATCTCTGAACTTACATGCCACTAATTTTCTACTTTATTACACATCATTTGATGCTATAAAGTTACCCATGGTGTATTCCTCAATAAAATCATCCTCAAAGTCAGAAATTAAAACTTTCACTTTCTTGTTTGCCCCCACGGTACCTGGAATAGGCATGGACATATGGGAGACAAAGAAAGAGCAGTTGGGTTTTTCAAAAGTTGAAAACCAGCACATAGATTAAAAGAAAAGTTAGACCAGATAAACCTTATCAAAAATGTCTAAATTACATGCAGATCCAAAATTATATTATCTAAAAAAGCAAGGCAAGTATATTTTCCTGCCATTTGGAAGCCAGTGATGGATTTAAAAAAAAAAAAAAATCTCAGCAATGGCCGCAAATTGCAAAGACAACATAGTTATGGGAAAGAGTGAAGGAGGGAAGGCAAGATTTTATTTCAAACTGACCTTTATAAAACATTCAAAGGATGCGGAGGGAAAGTTAAGGATGACAGACAGCGAGCCAGGTGCTGCCTTACAGAGGAGAAGGATGACAAGGAAAACAGGCACTAATTGTGAGGGAAGGAGGATATGAAAGGGCATCGTCTGAAGGACGGGGGATGAGAGCTCTGTGCAAGGGGCCATGAGAACTACATTCCACTCTGACAGCCTCTGCACAGAAAGATGTAGACAAATTAGAACCTATACAGAGGTGAACAGAAGCATCTGAACGGCTGGGAAATTCAGAAAGCATACCCTGTAACATGGAAAAGTACGTTATAAAAGCTCTCACGGCTTCCACGCTTCACTCTGAATCAAACCATGGTCCTCCATTTTCTAGAAGCACAATATTTTAACATATATGATGTGCCTGGAACTTGACACACATGACTTCTAAATTGCACACCAACCTAACGATGCTACTGGCTGTGTTCCTTTTATCATATAGATGAGGATACGAAGGTTCAGAGGATTAAAGCTAGTTACCTATTCACCCATTCAACAAGGATTTTTTTGCCCCCAATTTTAAACATTTTTGTTTTGTTTTTTGTTTTGTGTTAATGGGCTATAGCCAATTAACAATATTGTGGTAGTTTCAGGTGAACAGTGAAGGAACTCAGTCATACATATACTTGTATCCACTCTCCCCCAATCCCGCCCCCATCCAGGCTGGCACATAACATTGCGTAGATTTCCATGTGCTATACAGTAGGTCCTGGTTGGTTATCCATTTTGAATATAGCAGTGCATGACCTTCCCAAACTCCCTAACTCTCTCTTCCCCCAGGCAGCCATAAGTTCATTTTCTAAGTCTATGAGTGTCTTTCTTCCGTGAGGACTTACTGTTGCCTTCCTCTATGCTAGGAACAGAGTACTAAGTGGAGATCAGGGCAGCAATGTCTGCCCTCATGGAATTTACACCCAAAGCTCATGGTCATAGAGTCAGAGAGTGTAGATACGATTTGGACTCTGATTCTAAATCCCATAGTCTCTTTTTCTCTTCTAACCCAGCAAAGAAAGCCTATAAATTGTTCTCTTTTTAGACCTGTCAAAACAACCTAACAATGTCGTTATAAAAACTTTTTGTCTCAACAACACTTATTGAAAAGACTGTTAAAACTACCGGAGGGAATATGAAAGTGTGTGGGAAATCTGGAAGGGAAACTTTTCTTACCTCTTATGTTCCTAAAGCAATAATACATAGAAGGCTTTTATGGTACATTGAGAAAACAAGAGGGGAGCTCCCCCTTCCTTGACAAACAGAAATTGTGGGAAAGGCTTATCAAAAATTATAAAACTGAGCTTGAAAACAAAACAAGAAAAGAAAAACCATAAATTTATTCCAGAAATAAAGAAACTTCCAGCTAAGTGACTGCAGTTAGGGGAGTTCACGGACTATGGCTCCCATGGGTACTGAAACCAAACAAATTCTAGGGGTTAGGGTTTTGAAACCCACATGAGTCATCAAACCTAGGAGCTGGGGAGCTGCGTATAAGGCCCTGAACCTGGAGTTATAAGGGCTACTCTGTCTCCCAGAAGAAGACAAAATATCACCCAGAGTCTTGAGAAAGGGACGAGGAAATTGTCCTCCTGGGTCCAGGGATAAATAAAAATAAGTCAACTCTAAGAAATGGAAATACTGAAATAACAGATCCATAGTCCAAAATTAAGCCAGATGATGAAGAAACCCCAAGCTGAGAAAGGAATACAAAGCTAGTCCTGAACTAGTGAAAACTCCTAGAACACTGGCAAAAGCAAACCCAAAATTCCACTACATGGACACTTCTACAACCCATTATAGATGCAAAAGCCCCAACTAGAGGTAAATTCACAATAATACGTAAACCCAATGAAAACATGAAATACAATGAAGGTGGGTCTGCAAACACATCAGTTGAAGCGTTGGAGCTAGTACAACAATTCATAAAGGGCTACAAGATAAGCAAAAGAATGAAGGAGATGGAAGCAATAGGAACTATAATGAACAGGTCAGAATTCTTGAAAAGACATATTCTAAAGAGAATTAAGAGGGGCTCTTAGAAATTAAAAATTTTGTCATTGAAATTGAAAACCCCGATGCACATTCGGTAAGCGAATTAGTTAGATGCAGCTGACAGAGAAAAGTCAATCAGCCAGAAGAAAGCACTAAAGACATACTCTAAGTACTGTAGAGAGAAAGAGACGGACATTATTAAAGAGCTATTGGAATATATGAAGACTAGAATAAGATTAAACATCTATGATGTCGGCTCTAGAAATAGACACTGAAAAAAGAGGGAGAAGTTTATTCAACAAAAATGGTTGAAAACTATTTCCAATGTGGGTTCTTACTTTGAAGAGCACAGAGAATCAAAAGAATATAGAAACATTAAATCCAGCAACATTATAGTGAAAGTACAAAACACTTAAGGAAAAAAATCTTGAAAACTAAAAAAGGAAAAAAAGACACAAATCACCTACAGAGGAATGGCAATCAGACTACACCATATTTCATATCTGCATCAGTAGATGCCAGAATTGTATCCCTAACAGCTAGGGGAACCTTTCAACCTAGAACTTTCTACCTGGATAATCTTCGATCATGTTGCTCAGCATGGAAGATGGTAGCCACTAGTCAAATGTGACTCAAGCACTTTAAATGTAGCTAACCCAAACTTAGGTGCACCATCAGTGTAAAATACACTCTGGTTTTCAAAGACTTAGGAAAACAAGAATGAGAAATCTCTTTAATTTTTACACTGATTGCATGTTGAAACAATATTATTTTGGCTATACTGAGTTAAATATAATGCATTAACATTTAATACATCTTTTTAAAAACTTTAAAAATCAGTCCTACTAATCTCTGTCCAGTAACTGAAATTCACCACCTTCCTCGAACTTCAGGCTATTTTTTACTTAATCTCTTAGTTATCTCCTTGGCTCCCCTATACTTTAGAACTCTCTTGGTTTCAAGTAACACATTCATTTGTAGGCTCATTTTACCCATGTCTCTCCTCATTAAATGAATGTAAACTCCACAGAGCCCATATATGCCATGTTCACCTCATATGCACTGTGAATCAGGAACTCTGTTTGGGTTGTAATTAGGAATGTGTACTTCAACAAAGGGTGGCATGTTTTGAATATGCCTGTATTGAAGCTGCCTATTTGACCTTGGGCAAGTCACTTAACTTTTCTGAGCTTTTCTTTATTTAAGCTTTTCTTCTATCTTGATGTAGACCATTTTGAGAGTCTCTACTGAATTTGTAACAATATTGCTTGTTTTATGTTTTGGGGCTGGTTTTTTGGCCCACACGGTATGTGGGATCTTAGATTCCCGGGGATTGTACCCACACACCCTGCATTGGAGAATGAAGTCTTAACCACTGGACCACCAGGCAAGTCCCTGAACTTTTATTCCTTTGGTTTTAAAGAACATAATCCTCTGTTCAAGATTTTAATGGAAAAAAAAAAAAAGTATAAGATAGCTCATAGGTTAGCTCCTAATGCTTTTAAACTTGTGCCTGGGTCTTAGTTTATAAAGTTGACGACCTGGAGAGGTTGATGCCATTGAAAGAGAAGGCTGTTAACTCACAGTTCCCTTAGAAACGAGCAGCATGACATTCAGGTCCACATGGACCAGTGGACCAGTGCCCATCAGGAGAAAAAAAACAGCAATGAAGGGAAAGTATAAACTACAACCATTATTGAAATTTCCATGGGAAAAGCAGAGCAGGATAGAGTAAATATTTTAATATGGGTTAGTTTGGGAATTTCCTGGTAGTCCAGTGGTTGGGAATCTGCTTTCCAACTCGGGGGACCCAGGTTTGATCCCCAGTTGGGGAACTAGGATCCCACATGCCACAGGACAACTAAACCCACTGGCCTCAACTAGAGAGAGCAGCGTGCTGCCACTAACATCCAAGGTAGACAGATAAGTAAATAAAAAGATTGGTGAGTTTGAGTAACTCCAGTGAGCTCTGGGGCATAAGAGATGCTGCTGGTTATCTGGCTCTAGGTGATTTAGTGCAACAGAATATGGACTTATTTTGTGATAGGTAGCTGGGGATATGGACTCAAGATCAGTTGGTGTGAATACAACAGGTGTATTCAAGGGCTAGTCATGTACATGATCTCTAGATTAATTAGCTAGCCCTAGGTAGCAGGAGGGGGCAGCTTCTTTCTAGCCAGCAAGCCCCCACTTCATCAAGATGTCAACACATCATAAAATGGTACGGATGTAAACACAACCATAAAAACACATGGTTAACACCTTATCGAGTTATCTCACCATTTCCCGGAGTTTACCCAAATTCATGTCCATTGAATCGGTGATACCATGCAACCATCTCATCCTCTGTTGCCCTCTTCTCCTTCTGCCTGCAATCTTTTCCAACATCAGGGTCTTTTCCAACGAGTCAGCTATTCACTGGAATACCCCCTGACTAAGCCTATGATATAAACCACTCACAGTGGCTTGAGCAGAAAGGAAGAACCTATTGTAAGGATACAGGCATATCCCAGGAGCCCTCAGTGAGCTGGGCCTAAGGAATGAGCTGGATGGGGGATGTCACGCAGGCACTCTTGCCTCTGTTCCTCTTTGCTTCTCTTGCTTCCTCTACAGGCTGATGATCTCTGCTGCTTCAGCGCACACGGCGGGTTAAAGGTGGACCACTGTAGCTGACTGGCCTGGTATGAACAAGGTACCCATCTCTAGTCTAATCAAGTGTTGCTAGGCAATGAGTCACATTATCCCAAACGGCTGCCAAATGTCCTCTGCTCTGGGAGAGGAAGAGAGTTTAGGTGGGCAAGGTGAACCAAGCAGATAAATATGATCACCATGGCTGAACAGTTCCAAAGATGCTGGTTAAAATGCAGGCTAAATGAAGTTAAACAGGACACCTCAGGCCACAAAGTTAGTGTGCACGGTACATTTTAAAGAGGGCAATATATTATGCAATGTTAACCCAATATTCAACTCCAAACACCTTTTTCTCCCAAAGACTTATGAAATATCATGTAACTAGCATCCTGTAGAAGACAATTGCCAAAGGGCAGAGGTTATGGCATATTTTTTAAATCATTTTTATTTATTTTTGGCTGTCCTGGGTCTTCATTGCTACACTGGCTTTTCTCTAGTTGCGGTGAGTGGGGCCTACTCTCCATTGACGTGCATGGGCTTCTCATTGCAATGGCTTCTCCTGTTGCAAAGTAATGGCTTCAGGGCACATGAGCTTCAGTAGTTGCATTTCCCAGGCTCTACAGCACAGGCTTAATATTTATGGCACATGGGCGTAGTTGCTCCATAGCATGTGGGATCTTCCTGGTCCAGGGATCTAACCTGTGTCTCCTGCATTAGCAGGTGGATTCTTTACCACTGAGTCACCAGGGAAGTCCTATGGCATATTTTTTAATTTTCAAAGTGCCTTGACCATTTGGCAGAGGTTCAGAAAACTGCTCCTATGGTTTTATTTGTGTGTCTTCTATAATGGATATATGGGGGGCATTGAAGATTGGAATTATTTCATGAGAAACAACCCAAGAAGAAAGGGGCTGAGTGGAGGCTACTCTCCAGGGAACTGCATGGGCTTCTCATTGCAGTGGCTTCTCCTGTTGCAAAGTGCTTGCTCTAGGGCACATGGGCCTCAGTAGCTACATATCCAGAAGGCCCAGAAGTCCCTGCTTAATATAGAATCTAAGCTGGAGCTAGATCACTCCTCTGATACAATTGCCTCATGTTAGAAGGCCCAGAAAGCTCAGGGACTGGCCTGACATGACACATCAAGGTAGTAGCAAAGATGAAACCAGAACAAAAGTACCACAAGTAATGTGATAGGGTCTACAAGGGGGCTCATTGTTAAAATGGCTCATTTTGTTGACCTTGCAAATAAAGAATAAAATCACAGTGACCCTTGAGACTGACCAAATTGCCCAAACAATGTTCTGTTTTCTCACTGGCCCCTACCTTCTCAAAGCTTTGAGACCACCAGATTCCAGACCTCTGGCTACATGACCACAGGACTCAACTACAGACTAAAATTAACCAGCTCTTCAGAGAATTTTTCATTGATGGGGTATAAGAAAGACCCCATCAGAAAGAGAGGATGCTGGTTCTCCTTAAGGGCCAGTCACCCTCCTGTTTCCCTCTAATAGATTTCCCTTTTGCCTGGCTGCCTGGCTCACTCTTTTTCTCTGCACTCGCCTTTTACATAATTAACAGTAGACCAACTTCAGATGTGTTCAAGGTAGAGGTTTGATTTTTCAAATATTTGCCAAGCCTGCATTGAGCTAATTGACCCAGAAGTACTATAGAAGCACCTGGATCTTATGAAAAGAGGAGCAAGTATTTTACAAGTTTGAGGGCAAAAATCCATATTTGCCAGTCCAAGATGAGCCTCACGAGACTGCAAGATGGCACTTCACCTCCATGCTGATAGACACAGAGGCTGCCTATACTCATAGTGAAATCACAAGGGGAGCCTCTCAGAGTATTTAATCCTTAATTTAAAACCTAATGATTCTTCAGCCTGTTCAAGAATTTAACTCCATCATCAAAGGTTAAACCGCTTCAGGGTTCTGCATGCAACAAAGCTGGAAATTAGCTCAGGAGCCCTGGATCCAAGTGGAAATAAAGATGGGCCAGCAGGAAACTGACTCTACCTTTGTATAAATGACCCCACCTAAAGCTTTGCTGAAAGTGTTACTGAGTGAGTCCAAGCTCGCTCTGCTTGCCACACAATAGGCCAATAAATCTGGTAAATGCAAGGGATACAACTTTATTCAGAGAGCTGGCTGATGGAGAGAAGACGGCAGATTAATGTCTCAAAATAACCATCTTGTTGGGGCCTGGATATCAGATTCTTTTATGGGATCAGAGATGGGGAGAGTTGAGGAAACAAAGCAAGAAGGCCATTTAATTCTTACAAATATCTCCTACAATGGCAAGCCTCAGGCAGGGGAATGTGTTCATTTCTTTCCTCCTGCAATCTACAGGTGGACAGAGCTGTGAACAAGGGCACTTTGCTTCCACAGTCAGGCAGAGGCAGGCAGGGTTCCCTGAGGCAGGCCTTTATGTATGCTGTAATAACAAAAGTGGCCAAAAGCAAGGATTAAAGTCACCGAAACAGATCCAGTGCAGAGTCAAAATTAATCCTTCCTGGATACAAGAGGAAGCCAGGGGACATATACCTCCAACAGCCCCAAAGCAAACACTGACATCCCTTGAGGCCCGCTCTTCCCACACCCCAGTACTTATATTTACATCCAGTGTGGAAAAGAGTGCAGCAAGGGTACCCCCGGTTTTGAGCCATCATGTGTCAAGTACCTTAGAGTAGGGGTCCCCAACCTCCAGGATCTAATGCCTGATGATCTGAGGTAGACCTAGTATAATAATAGTGCACAATAAATATAAAGAGTTTGAATCATCCCCAAACCACTCCCCCTCCACCCTGGTCCATGAAAAAATTGTCTTCCACAAAATTGCTCCCTGGTGCCAAAAAAGGTTGGGAACTGCTGCCTTAAGAGCGTGAAGATTTTGCTTGGCCCAAATTCTGTGACAGAAGCCATTTTAAAGTAGACTCACCCCTGAAGACTTCTATCACGAAATGGGAAAGGATCAGTTAACAGAACACACCCTTCAAAATGATGAAACAGAGAATGAAAAAAAAAAAAAAAAGAATGCTTTATAACCAAGCACCAGCCTTCCGAACAGTTAAGCAGTTTATATACACACACATCAGGGGATGGAAACGTTGCAGAAGTGGAAAGGGCTGGGAGGACTAAAGCCACAGCAGCAAGACCCCCATAGAAAACGAAGCTGATGTTTGTTCTCAAAAATCCATCTTCCTGAAAAAGTCCCTCCCTAGATCAGGATTAGTCCCCCTCTCCCCCCTGGCCCTGCACTGAGCCCAGCAGAGCCTTCGGAGGCTGTTTTGCTAGGTGTTTGATGATGGCAAATGGTACAAGACAGAGTCAACACTCAGTGACTTTTTTGCCAATTGACTGAAATAAAAACACATCAGGTAGCCCTGGAATTGATGAAAGAGTTTAAAATTATCTAGGGCTTTCCAGGTGGTTCTAGTGGTAAAGAACTCGCCCACCAACACAGGAGATATAAGAGACTTGAGTTCATCTCTGGGTTGGGAAGATCGGAGTAGGAAATGGCAACCCATTCCAGCATTCCTGCCTGGACAATCCCATGGACAGAGGAGCCTGATGGACTACGGTCCACGGGGTCCCAATGAGTCGGACCCAACTGAAGCGACTTAACACACGCATAATTAACCTAAGCAGATCCCCACTCTGCTCCAGCCACTCCTCTTGAAGGGATAGGCAAGCGCATGGAGGTCTCCTCCCCTTGTCCAGGTTATTCCTTCCTGGAGAATTTTGTCTGTTCACGTGTCTTTCCTCTTTACTTGATTTTCTCAGTATTGGTCGTAGCATCTCAACCCAAAAGCTGGATCAGCTGAGCATACAAAACTTTATGATTCTCTGTCCCTCTGTCACTGCTTTGATTTAATCTGGGGCTTCCCTGGTGGCTCAGAGGGTAAAGAATCTGCCTGGAAGGCGAAAGACCTGGGTTCAATCGATCCCCTGGAGGGCGGCATGGCAACCCACTCCAGTATTCTTGCCTGGACAATCCCCATGGACAGATGAGCCTGGCAGGCTATAGTCCATGGGGTCGTAAAGAGTCAGACACGACTGAGTGACTAAGCACAGCTCAGCTAAACACAGAATGACCTTTACTTTTGTTTATATAATTTTATTTCCTCCCAAGAAACAGTGGTTCATTATGAAGCACTCAGAAAACAAAAGTAGAAAGAAAATCCTCCTCCAAATCCATCATAACTCTACCAAAATAAAATTATTGACTAACCTTTCTTTTCGTCTTTACACATTTACATGTACATACAAAACGAAGAGCTATCATTTATTGAGTACTTTGGTAAGGGTTCAGACACATTTCATTTAATTCTCACTCTAATTCTAGGTAGTAAATACAACTTATCACCATATGAGACTATACTGTATATGCAATTTCTTGCTGTCTTTTTTGCTTTTAACATTTAAAGTAAGTATTTTCCACTTTACTAAAACTTTTATGGCTATCATTTTTAATGATTTCATATTTTTACTTTAGATATACTTTAAAATGCTTTTATTAAAGATTTGTTTTCAATTTGCTGTTTTATAAATAACACTATGATGAACACCTTTATGCCTGCTTTCTGTATTTAACACTATTTTTTTAGGATAGTTTCTCAGAGAGGGAATTACTAAGTCAAATGAGGAGCATGTACATGCTCAGTTCGTGTCTGACCGTGATCCCTGGATTGTAGCCCACCAGGCTCCTCTGTCCCATAGAGTTATCCAGGCAAGAATACTGGAGAGGGTTGCTATTCCCTCCTCCAGATCATCTTCCCAATCCAGGGATCGAAACTGAATCTCCTGCGTTGGTAGATAGGTTCTTACTGAGCCACCTGGGAAGCCCAAATGAATATAAATATTTTTAAAAGTTTTATTCAGTTATTTGCAGAACTGTTCCTGTGATTTAAAGCAATTTTATGTAATTCAAAGAATGTGATGATGTCATTATCAGAAATTACTAACTATATTATCCTGTTAAGAGTGAAAGATCACTTGAAGAAATTTTAAAACATTTCACCCTCAAATTTTCACAGAAAACTAAAAATGCTACTTAATATTAACGAGTAAAAGCTTTTTAAAAGTGTGCTAATGTATTACAAGCTGTTTGCAGGTAATTTTGGTAAATCAAAGTATGTGTGTAGCCGATTCAGTTGTGTCCAACACTTTGCAACCATATGGACTGTAACCCTCCAGGCTCCTCTGTCCCTGGGATTCTCCAGGCAAAAATACTGGAGTGGGTTGCCATGCCCTCCTCCAGGGGATCTTCCTGTCCTAGGGATCGAACCTGCATCTCCTTACGTCTCCTGCACTGGCAGGCAGGTTCTTTACCACTAGTGCCACCTGGGAAGCCCAAATAAAAGTATAAAACATTGACAATTCAGCCACAGTCATACCCAGAGACGGTCAGATTTAAGATTTCAGTGGGTTTCTCTCCATTCCTTAATAGAGAGATTAGATACAAGATAATAGTGTATAATCCATTTTCATACATTTTTTTTTTCACTGAATATTGTACAGTGTAAACCTCCTAAAGGATCTTGATGCTTCTACTCAAGCGCTTCCCAGGCGTGTGGCACATGCTCCACAGCGTCTGGGGAGCTTACTCCAGGCTGCCTAGCTGAGCTCCACGGCTCAGGTTAGGCGCCGGCAGCGAGGGCCCGTCCCTCACCAAGAGCCCAGATCCCGCCTGGAGGGAGCTTCTCTGGCCGCTGTCGCCACTGTGTCAGGCCGGATGGCTGAGCATTCACTCTTGTGTTAAACAAAGTGCCCATCAGCTCTCTGCTGACCCAGGGAAGGTGACAGATTTCACGAAAATGAAACTCTGACCAGGGACAGACTCCCTTTGGCTGAGCAGCGGGAACCGACTTTGATGACTAACTTGTCAAACCCTTCAGATACGAGTGTGTGCGGCTGGAGGTATTTTTAGAAACCAGAGGCAGCTCAGGAAGGGTGGTAGGGAGTCTAGTGTGGTACTTAGGGTCAGTAACAAGCCCTGTAACCTACTGAAAGCACCTCCTGATCTCAGCTGGTGGGGGGGCGCCCCCCCGCCCCGAGCTGGTGGTCCCAGCTTGCAGAAAGCATGCCGCTCCTGCTTGCCCACGGCCTCTGCTCACAGTGCTGGGCTGTCGTCCCCATTTCAGAACGAGGAGATGCTGACACTCAGGGAGCTTCACCTTCGTCTAGTCTCTGCAGTTCCTGGGACTTCATGCAGGAGCTACACCTCACAGCTACTTACCTCCGACTATGCTAAATACATCCCGTATCTGCTGTTTACCCTCACAACACCCTTCCCCTTGTATTTACCTATCAGAAAGAAGGCTGCAGAGCTACCGGACTGACAGTCTCAATTATTGGGTCACTAAAACCATTCCATGACTGTCTTTGAAAAAATGCAAGAGGAAGAAATGTGTACCTGTGGCTGATTCATGTCGATGTATGGCAAAAACCATGACAATATTGTGAAGTAATTGTCCTCCAGTTAAAATAATTTTTAAAAAAAGCAATCAAGATGCTGACACCTTTGTTCCTCATCACTGACTCCTGACTATGACCCCTCATCTCATGTAAGCCCCTGGACTCCTCGTGGAGGAGGGCGCAGTTCTTGAAGCATGAGCCAACTGTTTTTCCCTCTCCGCCGGCTGAGAAGTAAAGCCACCTTTCTATTTCCTCTGAACTCTGTTTCCACATTTTTTTTTCTGACTTTGGTGGGCAGAGAAAGCCAAGATTTTGGCCAGCAACAGAACCAAGACAAAAACAAGCTTTATCAACTGTAAAAGAACGGTGACTATCCAGCTGGGTGCTCTAGAGTTTGCCATGGTCGATGCAGTTCTCATAAAGACCCAACCTAGTTAAGAATTCTGGAAATTATAGACCAGGAAGAGACCTTGGAAATACATGGGCGAGAAATTTCACATAGCTGCCCTTCGCAGCCTGAGGCCCAGTAACTGATACCATCCCCAGAAGTGGACTTAGAACAGTTAAGCATGTTGCCAAAATTTAAAGTTCAGGTGGTTTCACATAAAACTCTGGGTTTCCGGCTTACCTTGAAAAGTGGGACAGCTTCCAGCAGCGAGCTTCCCTCTTGCTTCATGACTTGAGCTGCTCCCGCTTAGGGATGCATAGCCTCCAGCTTGCCACATCACCCAGTTTCCACAATAGATTCAGGTTCCCTAAGACCCTGTTTGTAGATGAACACACTGACCTCCGGAGACCCTTACAAGTTGCCCAACATCAGACAACTTGTTTTTTCCCTGCTCCATACTCTTGGCCACAGGCATCAGCCACAACTACGTGCTCCTTATGAGATCTCTGCGAAAAGTCTTCAGAATGGCTTTTATGAGCTTGTAGGATGCTTCCCCGCCTCCTTCCTTTTAAAGCCCAGCTGATCTCTCTCTTCATTTCTAAATTAAAGTCCTCTTCTACCAGTAAAGTGAGGCGGGTGGGGGTGGGGAGGATGGGGCTCTTCAATCGAAAACCCCTGTTCAGTGACTCAGTGCTGGAAAGCGTTTGTAATCTCTCCAACCTCACTTGTGTACACGTGCCTGAGTGTGTGTCTGCATGCGTGCTCAGTCGTGTCAGACTCTCTGTGACCCCATGGGCTGTAGCCCGCCAGGCTCCTCTGTCCATGGGATTCTCCAGGCAAGAATACTGGAGGGAGTAGCCATTTCCTTCTCCAGGAGATCTTCCCAACCCAGGGATGGAACCCACGTCTCCTGAATGGGTAGGCGGGTTATTGACCACTGAGCCACCTGGGAAGCCCCTCTCTAATCTCAGCTGCTCATAATAATCAGATGCCCTGGTCTCACCCCAGACAAACTAAGTCAGCTACTCTGGACCCAGGTGTAGGTAGTTTTTCTGCTACTCAGATGATTCCAATATGCCATCATGGTGTCTGATTGCTCCCGGAGGTCATGGAAACCAGTTTCCCTGCTGAGTGCTCATGAGACCTCCTGGATAATTTACATCAGTTTGAAGCATTCTGGAAACTTCTCTCATCTGGAAAATGGGGAGGATAGATTAGGTTTATGATTTCCAACTTGGGATGCTTTGCCCCTCAGCATCCACTGAGGAAGTGGTGAGGTCATGGAGCTACTGTCGATGTTGCAAAATGTCTAGCAGAGATGGTACACTTACCTGTGTTAAGGCATTTTCACACATGTTAATAAAGATGTTACGTTTCTTTGCTTCTGCTGGAATTACATTTACTTGGTATGCTGATTCTACTTGCAAAATATGGGGTTTCAGGGCGAGGGGAAATCTTGTCTGTGATTAAAATTGAGAAGGAAGGAATGAAATGAGGAAGGAGAGAGGGAGAAATTGAGAGAGAAAGGGAGAGAACAACCTGGCACTCTGTGATTTGATGGTCACACCTGGAACGAGAGAAGTAACTTCTGAGGAAGTGTATAGTCTCTGAATATCCCCCTTCCTTAAAAGAATTATATTCTAACACAATCCTTTTTAAGTGCGACTTCCTTCCTAAACTTCCTTCTTTGTGGAATGCTGGGCTTCCCTGGAGGCTCAGAGCATAAAGAATCTGCCTCCAGTGCAGGAGATCGGGGTTCGATCCCTAGGTCAGGAAGGTCCCCTGGAGAAGGAAACGGCTGCAGTCTTCTTGCCTGGAGAATCCCACGGACAGAGGACTCTGGCAGGCTGCAGTCCATGGGGTCGCAAAGAGTTGGACACAACCGAGCAACTAACACTTTTACAGTTTCTAATGCCTGGAAGCCAACACCCCTGAGAAGAATAAGTCCTTAATTCAGGGACCTCAACCCAGAAGGCCTGGTTTACCTTGATGAGCCCCAGCAGTTTGACAGCCAGAACCAGGCAAGGCAACAGGGATGAAGATAATATTGTCAGGGCGCTTGTCAGTGGGCAGTGACAAAAAATAAAACATTTTGCTACACGACAGATAAGTGCTCCCTGACAATCTGTCTGCTTTTATTTTTCTGAAGTCTTGCTCCTGCTTTATTCTCACCCAGCCGTTAAATTATTCTAGCCAACATGACCGTTTCCTCAATAAATGTTTTCTTGGCCTAAAACTAGGAGAAATTTCATCAAGGAAGCAGGGGCTGTGTTCGTTAGGCTGGTTTTTCTCTTTGCTGCGTCTCCTGGGGAAATGCCCGCGCTGAGTTTCACTCTCGCAAACGCAGGCAGTCTGGTGACCATTGCTAGGCAACGTGTCATCATAAATATTTCATCGGTGAAACAGAGTCTGTCTCATCCTTCATCTGTTTGGTACTTCAGCTCTCCTTTATAAAAACAATAGAAAAAAAAATAGAAATCCATGACCCCTACATTCCCTGAAATACATGATGAGAAACTGATGACAATGGAATCAAGTAGAAAATTCTTAAAATTCAGGTAATGGCAATCATTAGAGAATATAATGGGGAAAAAATCCCATTCACAATAATGTCTTAGCTTGGTCTGCTATTTAAAAAAAAAAAAAAAAACTGCCATAGGTGGGGTGGCTTAAGCAATAGACGCTTGTTCCTCAGTTTCAGAGGTTGGAAGTCCAAGGTCAAGGTGCTGGCAGATTCTGCTCACAGTGAGGGCCCCCTTCCTGCCCTTAAGATAACTGCCTTCAGTGCGGTATCACCTCACACCAGTCAGAATGCCCACCATCAAAAAAAAATCTACAAACAATAAATGCTGGAAAGGGTGTGGAGAAAAGGGAACCCTCCTACACTGTTGGTAAGAATGTAAGTTGGTACAGCCACCATGGAGAAGAATATGGAGGTTCTTTTAGAAAACTTAAAATAGAGCTACCATATGATCCGGGAATCACACCCCTGGGCATATATCTGGAGAAAACCATAATTCCCCCCAATGTTCACTGAAGCACTATTTGCAATAGCCAAGACATGGAAGCAACCAAAGTATCCATTAACAGATGAATGAATAAAGAAGATGTGGTATATATGTATATATCAGTTCAGTTCAGTCACTCAGTCATGTTCAACTCTTTGAGACCCCATGGGCAACAGCACGCCAGGACTCCCTGTCCATCACCAACTCCTGGAGATTGCTCAAACTCATGTCCATCGAGTTAGTGATGTCATCCAGCCATCTCATCCTCTGTCGTCCCCTTCTCCTCCTGCCTTCAATCTTTCCCAGCATCAGGGTCTTTTCCAACAAGTCGGTTCTTCACATCAGGTGGCCAAAGTATTGGAGTTTCAGCTTCAGCATCAGTCCTTCCAATGAATATTCAGGACTGATTTCCTTTAGGATTGACTGGTTTGATCTCCTTGGAGTCCAAGGGACTCTCAAGGGACTCTCTATATATAAATATATATGTATATGCATATATATATGTATATACACAATGGAGTATGACTGACCCACTAAAAAGAATGAAATAATGCCAATTGCAGTGGCATGGATAGACTTAGAGACTGTCATACTATGTGAAGTAGGTCAAAGACAAATATCCTATGATACTGTTCATATGCAGAATCTTTTAAAAAAAATGATACAAATGAAGTTATTTACAAAACAGAAACAGACTCACAGACTTAGAGAATAAAATTATGGCTTCCGGGGGAGGAGAGGAAGATGGAATAGATTAGGAGTTTGGGATGAACATGCACACACTGCTGTATTTAAAATAGATAACCAACAAGGACCTACTGTAAAATAAGTACATGAAAAGATGACTGCCTCCTTGCTGCATCCTCACAAAGCAGAGAAAGGAAGCCTTGATGTTTCTACTTATAAAGGCAATAATCCCATCTTGGGGGGCTCCACACTCATGACCTCATCTAAACCTGACCATCCCAAAGGCATGACTTCTTTTTTTTTTTTTTTCTGACAAAGTAAAAGACTTTATTGGGAAGGGATGCCTGGGTGGAGAACAGCAGGGTAAAGGACCACGGGAGAATGACTGCCACAGAGCTTGAAGTCTCGGTTTTATGGTGATGGGGTTAGCTTCCAGGTTGTCTCTGGCAATCATCTCGCTTGGTCCCTGTGTGGTGATTCAGGGTCCTTCCTGGGTTCATGTGCATCTCTCAGCCAAGACAGATTCCATCACAAGCCCAAAGGCTTTTCTTACTAATACCATCACGTGGAGGGTTAGGGCTTCAACATATGAATTGCAGGAGGGACATAAACATTCAGCCTATAACAAATATCATCCAAAAAACTTTAAGTGATGCTCAGCAAAACTTTTCAGTGATACGTTGGCACACTTTTATGAAAAAAAAATAATAATAAAGGATTCAATGGTGACTAAGCACTACAACTATTTCTTTTTAAAGAAATACCAAAACAGAGACAAAAGTCTAGAACATAACCAAAATACCAAGAGTCAGTTTCCTAGGGGATTTGAACTATGAGTGTAATAGAATTCTAAGGTGGCCCCCCAAGATTCCCACCTTCTCATGTATATGCCTATAATGCTTCAGTTGAGTGTGGGCGGGACTTATAATGGAATACTACTCCTATAGGTATGTTATATTATACAGCAAAAAGGGATTTTTCGGATATAATTAAGATCCCTGGTTTACTGAATCAATGGGAAGAGGATCCTGGGTGGGCCTGACCTAATCAGGGGGAAACGGCTGTGACCTGCCTCCAGGGACTAAGTGGCCTCCAGGAGCAGAGAGTAATCCCCAGCTGACACTCAACCAGAAAACAGGGACTTCAATTCTGCAGGCAACTGAATTCAGCAACAACACTGAATGAGGCTGGAAGATGACCCCAAGCTTCAAAGGAGAACCAGAGCATGGCCCACGGCTAGATCATGGCCCCCTGAGACCCTGAGCCAAGATCCAGCTAAGCTTGCCCGGACTAAACCCTCAGAAACTATGAGACAACAGATTTGTGTCATTTCAAGATGTTTGTGGCATTTTATATGTAGCAGCAGGAAACTAACACAGGGGATGATCCTCTTTTTCTGTATTTTTGTGTAACAAGCTGAGTACAAAGTTGAAGACTCCATTTGGAGCCCAGAATTTTTAAAGAAATAATTGCATCATCATTGGCAGCCTGAGCAGATAAAGTTTCCCCTAATTTCCTGGCCCTGGGGATACTTTCACCAATTTCCTTTCTGACCCTCACTAAGAGAGTTTCATCATGACACTAACTCAGAATCTATTTTTTTAGAAATATACCTTATAAATGGACCTTAATCTGCAAATAAACTGGGAATAATCTTCCTAAGATAATAATTGAGAAGTTCATAGGAATGGATATAAATAGATGTCCATCACAATCTTGCTTATAAAGATAAAATTCAGAACAAGCATAAGAGCCTAGAAATAGGAGATTGATTAACCAAAGTATGTTTAATTCATTCAGCGGGATACTATGCACCCATTTTAAAGATTATATAGCTCAGTGTTATAATGTAATGTTTATGATACATGTATGGGTGTTAGTCTCTCAGTCATCTCTGATTCTTTTTGACCCCATGGACTGTAGCCCACCAGATTCCTCTGTACATGGGATTTTCCAGGCAAGAATACTGGAGTGGGTAGCCATCCCCTTCTCCAGGGCATCTTCCTGATCCAGGGATTGAACCCAGGTCTCCTGCATTGCAGGCAGACTCTTCACAGTCTGAGCCACCAGGGAAGCCCATCATGATATACTGTCACATGTTACAAAAAAAAAGACAAATTAAAAAACTTGTGTTTAATCTTACTTTGTCAAAAAAAAAATAGGTTGGTTATATTGATACTCGCATGGATCTAGAGATAGATTAAAACTGCAAGGATGCACATCACGGTGATAATAGTACTTACCTCTAGGCATTGTGATATGGTATTGTTTTTTTTTGGTTCATTTGGATTTTCTAATTTTTTTTCAACTTATTCAATAAAGACATAGAAGACACATGAGGAAGCTCACTGTAAAAAAAGATTTACATTTCTATTTAAATAGTCAATAGCTTTGACTTCCCTTGAGTTTTGTTAATATTCCTAATGATTATATCTATTGATGGATTCCTAAACTTGGTCTCTGTAAATAATACTCAGATAAATCTGTTTTCTTAGCATTAAGGGTGTGTTTTCCAAATGCAGATCTTGGGAGCTGGTACTCAATTATGTTTGTTGTGGTCATTTCAAAACATACAAAAAGCACTGAGCATTCTCACATCCATGATACCACATCCATGAAGCTCACAGTAGAAAACACTCTTACTGAGAAAATAAACCCTTTTGATCTTCTTCCAATCACCTTAAACTGAAGTGTAGGCAATAATCTCACTTTTCAAGGTCAGAGGTCTTATGTTCTCTGCCAAAGTCATCAAAACAAAAGCCATTTAAAGTCACGGGACGATCACTGAGTATGTTGACCATCAAAATTTCTTCCCACTGAGGTTAAACCCTTGGTTGAAAGAGTACATCTCTGTACATAATCCAGGGAATAGAAAATTCTCTACTTCTTGGAGGGTGGGTGTGACTGAGGGTTTTGCTACCAGCTGGATAGTATAGACCAGTGGTTATAAATTGGACATGATTTTGGTCCCCAGGGGATAATTGGCACTATCTGGAGATATTTTGATGATCAAATCTGAAGTGGGGAATATGCTACTGGCATCTAGTGGATAAAAGCCAGGGAAGCTGCTAAACGTTCTGCAACATAGAGGACAACCACACAACGAAGAATTTTCTAGTCCCAAACATCCATGGTGTTAAGCTGGAGAAACTCTGGCTAAAGAGTCAGATACACACGAAACAGGTGATGTGAAGGACCTGAAACAGGTGGTAACAGAACTCTCTTACAAGCAATAACACCCCACACAGAGCAACAGCAAGAGTTATACCCAGTTCCGGACAATGTGGGATAACCAGGAGCAGATTCAGCCTCCTGTCTTACATGACTTGAGGACTTGAGATTGTCACACAGAGTGAAGTAAGTCAGGAAGAGGAAAACAAATACTGTGTATTAACATATATGTGTAGAATCTATGCAAAGAGAAATACAGACAATACAGACACAGACAACAAATGTATGGACACCAAGCAGGGAAGAGGAAACGGGGTAAATCAGGAGATTGGGACTGGTATATATACACTACTATTCTAAAAATAGATAACCAATGAGAACCTCCTATACAGCAAGGAGTGCGGGGAGGTACAGCGTGTGTGGAGGACACATGTTAACCTTAAAAATGCATTCCAATATGCATTGTTTTGGTTGTTTAGTCACTAAGTTGTGACTGACTCTTGTCGACCCTATGGACTTTAGCCTGCCAGGCTCCTCTGTCCATGGGATTTTCCAGGCAAGAATACTGGAATGGATTGCCATTTCCTTCTCTAGGGGATCTTCCCAATCAAGGGATTGAACCCGTGTCTCCTACATTGGCAGCTGGATTCTTTACCACTGAGCCACCTGGAAAGACCTCCAATACACATCAGGGACAGACAAATGTTTGATTCCACTCATATGAGATACCTAGAACAGTCATATTCATAGAATCAGACAGTATATTGGTAGATGTCAGAAGTGGGAGGTGGAAGGGATGGGGAATGGGGAATTAGTGTTGAATGGGAGAAAAGTTCAGTTGAGGAAGGTGAAAATGTGGGAAATTGAGGATGGTGAGAGCTGTACAACTATGTGAATGTACCTGGCGCTACTGAAATGAGCAGTTAAATACGGTTAAAATAGTATATTTTATATTACATGACTTTCACCAAAATTTGAAAGAAAAAAACATTTTAAAAAGAAATCAGACAAATATATCAAAGACAACATTTATCAGACATTAGACAACTTGTGGGGAGGCAGGATGAAGCTATACAAAAGGGGTCCTGAGTCTTTGGCTGAGTACTGACTTATACGTGCTTGAGAGGAAATGTTTGGGACATGCTTGACATCTACCAAAGACTGGGGGAAGAGCTACCAGAAAAGAGTGAATGGGACAATTTCCAGGGCTACAGAGGGCTGGGTACAGGTTACGTTCCCACACGCCAGAGTGGCATAACCTCTTAATACATATGATGGATAGAATCCTCAGAAGCACATTGGCTTAGTTGTGGGGCCAAATTAGCCCTAGACTAAAGGCCTCTGTGACCAGCCCTAAGAAAACTTAAACCTCAAAAGGATCAATCTGATTCCAAGTAATTTGACTGCATACCAAGACAATATTCAATAATCTATGAAGGAATATAGCAAAATCCAGGAATCAGCAACATAAAAAAACACAATATCCAGCATCAAGTTAAAAATCACCAGACAAGTTAGGCCCTCTCCAGTGGTCCAGTGATTAATAATCTGCCTTTCAACGCAGGGGACGCAGGTTCGATCCCTGGTCTGGAAGACTCCACATGCCTTGGAGCATCTGAATCCATGCATCACAAATGCGGGACCTGCCTGCTGCAACTACTGAAGACCACTCACCTAGAGCCTGTGCTCCGAGACGAGAGAAGCCTCTGCATTGCAAGAAAGCAACTCCCACTCACCACAGCTATAGAAAGCCCGTGGGCAGCAACAAGGACCCAGCACCGCCAAAAATAAATAAATAATAAATAAGTTTAAAAAAACTACCAGACAAGAAAAGAAGCAGGAATATAAGACCTGTAACCACAAGAAAGATCAATGAACAGAAACAAACCCAGAAATCACAGACATGATAGAAATACGAGACAAGGACATTTTAAAAGACTTTATTAGTATGTTCTATACATTCAAGAAGGGGAAGGAAAGCATGACAAAGAAAGCATAAATATTGCATATTTTATGAAAGAAAAGAAAGTGTAAAATATTGCAAAGGATGATAAATTTCTTCACTCTGGTGCTTATGAGCATGTGTTTTGCCAGGCTCTGTGACAAGGGAGATGGTTAAGACTCAGTCTCTGTTCTCCTGCAGTTCATTACTTAGCAGAAAAGATAGCCACAGAAATTATTAAATTTGATAGACTGAAGAATGCCTGTGGGGATTTGGCCAAAGTGTTAGAGGAACACATGAAGATTGTGGGTGGTGAGTACTTATTGCAGAGTTGTGGGTGGTGAGTACTTATTGCAGAGCTGAGGGATAGGTTCTCTACCAAGCATGCATGCATGCTCAATCACTTCAGTGATGTCTGACTGTTTGTGACCCTATAGACTATAGCCCACAGGCTCCTCTGTCCATGAGATTCTTCAGGCAAGGATACTGAGGTGAGTTGCCATGTTCTCCTCCAGGAGATCTTCCACACCCAGGGACTGAACCCAGATCTCCTGCTTCTCCTGAATTACAGGCAGATTCTTTACCTACTGAGTGACCTGGGAAGCCCCTCTCTATCCTAGCGACAAATAATGACAGCCAACTTCATGCAACAGCAAAAAAAGCAGTTATTGGATCACTACATGTAAAAACATATTGGAAGCTTAGGAACAAAATAGCAAAATAGCGACATAAAAACAGAAATAAACCCTCCTGTCTCGAAAAGTGAAAGTGAAGTCGCTCAGTCGCGTCCAACTCTTTGCAACCCCATGGAATATAGCCTACCAGGTTCCTCTGTCCATGGGATTTTCCAGGCAAGAGTACTGGAGTGGGTTGTCATTTCCTGCTCCAGGGGATCTTCCCAACCCAGGGATTGAACCCTGGTCTCCCACATTGCAAGCAGACGCTTTACCATCTGAGCCACCAGGGAAGCCCCTCTCTTGAAGCTAGCATTTACTGAATACTTAAAACTTTGTGTCATTTTGTCCTCGTAACAATGCAAGATAGGTACTATTATCACCCACTTTGGTAGATCACAGTCATGTCTCTTGATCCTCTAGTCCTCTCTATATGCATTCCCTTTGACTTGTGACTTTGAAATTTTCTGCTAAACAGAGTACATTCCCCGGCCCCTTCACTTTGGTGACATGACTTCTTTTGGCCAGTGAAATATTAGCAGATGTGATGGGACCAAAAATTTGGAAAACACCAGTACACTTGGCTTTATTTTCTTGAATATGTGCCATTACATAAGAATATGCCTCTTAAGAATAAGAGGATAAGAGACAAGTAGAATAGAGTCAACCCAACTAATCTGCAACAGAGAAGGCAATGGCACCCCACTCCAGTACTCTTGCCTGGAAAATCCCATGGATGGAGGAGCCTGGCGGGCTGCAGTCCATGGGGTCGTGAAGAGTCCGACACGACTGAGCGACTTCACTTTCACTTTTCACTTTCATGCATTGGAGAAGGAAATGGCAGCCCACTCCATATTCTTGCCTGGAGAATCCCAGAGATGGGGGAGCCTGGTGGGCTGCTGTCCATGGGGTCGCACAGGGTCGGACACAACTGAAGTGACTTAGCAGCAGCAGCAACTAACCTGCCAACCTTCAGTGAGAAACAGAGCCCTGCCTAGAGGAGCTAAACCCCAGCCCGACCCACCGACGTGTGACCTGATACATGCTTATTGCGCTGTCCCGCTGATATTTTGGACTTGTTGTTAGGCAGTAATACCTACCTGGTATGCACTGTCAAAGGAAAGGAAGGAGGTTAGAGCAACACAAAGCTAGAGGGACATACCCAGTAAACAGTAGAACCTGAATTTGAATTTACATCTGCCTGACACATTTACTGCTTCCTTAGAACCTCACTCCCGGGGATTTGCTCTAAGGCCACAGTTCATAAAAAAGTTACATGCACGTAAATATATACTGAAGTTTTTCTTAGGACCAAAAAAAAAAAAACTGAAAATGACCTAAAGTTCCCAAAATGAGAAAAGTTCCTAAGCAAACTATGATATACCATCTCAAAGGAATAGCTCATGATTATGAAATGGCTCAGTGGGTAAAGAATCCACCTCCCAAGGCAGGAGACGCAGGAGATGAAGTTTCAATCCCTGATTGCAAAGATTCCCTGGAGGAGGAAATGGCAACCCACTCCAGTATTCTTGCCAGGAAAAACCCATGGACGGAGGAATCTGGCAGGCCACAAAGAGTTGGACATGACTGAGCAACTGACACACGCTTATAAAATGGCAATTAAGACCCAGAGGGATGGGATGGGGAGGGAGGCTGGAGGGGAGATCGTGATGGGGAACACATGTAACCCATGGCTGATTCATGTCAATGTGTGGCAAAAACCACTAAAATATTGTAAAGTGATTAGCCTCCAACTAATAAAAATAAATGAAAAAAAAAAAAAAAGAATTTGCCACAGAGAGGGAAGTCTGTATTCTAATGAAAATCTTCAAAACTAAAATATATATTGTATGTCCAAAGTAAAAATGTGTGTAGATGTACATATATGTGGTTTCTACACATATATGCAAATAGAAATGGACAGAAAAGCAGCTTATTAAATGAAATCAACTTCATAGAACTGTGGGATTAGAAGTGATGTATTTTAGTCTTCTAATTTTCCATTAGAGTTGCTGTAATAAAAAACAGTGATTAAGCTGACACATACACTGCTCTGGTGTCACACTTCATCCACTCAAAGGGCTTACCCAGCCGCCCACCGTCTCATCCACACCAAGCCTTTGGAGCCTGCAGGACGCCCGGGCCTCACAGGGATCTTTCCTTCTGGTGCCATGAGCTTCGAGAGTACCTTCCCATGACAAGCCCCCACTGGGGGTGCATGGCTTACGCTCGTCTCAGCACAAGAAGAGGGGAAGCCCTCAGTCTCCAAAAAGCGAAAGCGAAGTCACTCAGTCATGTCCGACTCTTTGCGACCCCATGGACTGTAGCCTACCAGGCTCCCCAGTCCATGGAATTTTCCAGACAAGAATACTGGAGTGGGCTGCCATTTCCTTCTCCAGGGGATCATCCCAACCCAGGGATTGAACCCAGGTCTCCCACATTGCAGGCAGACATTTTACCATCTGAGACACCAGGGAAGACCTCAGTCTCCAAAGACCTTGCATTTGTCAGCCAGGACAGAGTTTGCCATCGATAAATTCTTTCACGTCAAAGCTGGAGACAAGTCTTAGCCAGCTTGTTAACCCAGTTAGAGAATGAGGAGAGGGTCAGGATGTGGTCGAGGGGCATGTGGCTCCTTCCTTCAGCGTTTCCAGGGTTCATAGCTCACTGTAGGGAACGCTGAGCAGTGCCACGGCTCCCTGCTGGCCGTGATGCGTATGTCGTCCCACTCGATCTCCGTGTGATGGTGTCCGTGTGATGGTGTCATGGCCTTCTCTAGGCAGCCTTAGAGAAGCTGAGCAATTTCCCCCAAGTGGACTTGGGCGATGTGTGTGTGTGTTAGGTGTTCAGTCATGTCCAACTCTTGGCGATAGTATTGGATTCATCAATGAACAAGTCAATACCAATGTTATCTTCTTCTCAGGCAATGAAAACCCAATTCTTTGGCCTTCCCTGGTGGTCTAGTGGTTAAGAATCTTCCTGCCAATACAGGGCACACACGTTTGACCCCTAGTCTGGGAAGATCCCACAGGTCCCAGGGCCACTAAGCCCGCGTACAAGAGAAGAACTCATCCTGCAACAAGAGCAGCCACTGCAGTGAGGAGCCCACACACCACAACTAGAGAGCAGCCCCCACTCACGGCAACTAGAGAAAACCTACACACAGCAACAAAGATCCAGCACAGCCAGAAACAAATAAAAATTATTAAAAAAAAAAAAAAAACAATTTCTTAGTAACTCCAGCTGGAAGGTCTTCAAGTGCCTTGAAGGAAGATGAGGAAACAGTTTTGAGGGCATCTGAGAGGGACCTCCTACTGGTGTCCAGGCCACTACTAGCTCACCCCTGAGCCGTGGGCACAGAAGAGTCCCTGTCTCCCTTTCCCACCCACTTTCCCTCTAATCGATCCTCCTCTCAGTAGCCAGAGTGGTTCCTACTTACAAATGGAGTGGTTCCTTACAGCATTCTCACAAGTCCTCAGTGCTCCCGTCCTGGTACATATCAGTAGAATTTCAGAACACCTCAGCATGAGGTGCTGGGACATCTTGGTTCTGCTCTCTCTTTAGCATCACCTTCCTTGACCGGCAATTGGGAGTGTATCCTTCATCCACCCAGGGCTACTTACAGACCCCGCCCCCCAATACACCCACGCAGGATTTCAGACCTTTGCCCAGGTGTCCTCTCCCCTGAGTCCATCTGTGTTATAGGCTGATTGTTTGTGTCTCCACAAAATTCATTTGTGAAGTCCAATCTCTCAATTTGATGGTATTTGGAGGTGGGTCCTTTGGGAGGTAACTAGGAGTTCATGAGACTGAGGCCCCCATAATGGGATTAGTGCCCTTAAAATGCATCACAACATACGGCAGGTGCAGACTTATACAGTCTGATTCCACTCATACGAGGTACCTAGAATGGTCAAGTTTTTAGAGTCAGAAAGTACATGGATAGATGCCAGGGGCCAGGGGGTGGCAAAGGCGGGGAGGGGGAATGGGGAGTTAGTGTTTGATGGGAACAGAGTTTCAGTTTAAGAAAGTGAAAAATTCGGGAGATGGATGATGGTGAGAGTTGCACAATAATGTGATGTCCTTAGAGCCACTGAACTGTGCAGTTGAATATGGTTATGAGACTTTGACCACAATACTTCCCAGCCTCCAGAACCAATAAATGTTCTTTCTGTTTAACCCAAACAGTCTATGGAGTTTTGCTACAGCAGCCTGAGCAGACCAAGTCTGCTTCAGTAGACTAAGGGAAGCTCCTCTTCTCTCTCACAAGTGGCACCTCTGGATTATTCACCCCTAGAGAGGGGAAAGAGCGATCCCTGTAATTACCCTGTAAACTCCATCCTGTGAAATAGCTCACGCCTTTCTGTGGTACCACATTACACTGCATGTCTATTTCCCCTCCTACATTGTGACCTTCTTGAGGACAAGGACTTTTTCACTGGATTCAGCTTTGTGTTCCCAATAGAAGCACATGCACAGCACAGAGTAGAAACTCAATGAATATTTGTCAGCTGGGACTCCACATAGGACAGCCCCACTCAAAGAGGCTTTATCATAGGACTATCCTGGTGGTTCAGTGGTTAAGAATCTGCTACCCCATGCAGGAGACGCAGGTTCGATCCCTAGTCCAGGAGCTAAGATTCCACATGCTGCGGGGCATCTAAGCCCAACTAGAAAAGTCTGCAACAAACAACACATGTAGCCAATATGTGGAAAGAAGCTTTATTGTTAAAATAAACTAAAAATATATGACAGTAGATTCAGTATTGTTTAAAATTTCTATATATTTACTTCAACTTAATTACTAATTTTCTAGTTATTTTATAAATTCTTGAAGAGGGATATTGAAATCTTTAATTCTTTGCAATTCTGTTAGTTTTTCCTTATGTATTTTGAAGTTCTCTTATTAGATGCATAAATATTAAGGAATCTTATGTTTTCTTGATGAACGGAGCCCTTTATTATTATAAAATAATCTTTATCTAGGGCAATAGCCTTTCCTCTAAAACCTACTTTATCTCATATTAATATAGCTATGTTAGCACAGTTTTAAGTAATGTTAGCTTGTTATATATTCTTTCGTCACTTTACTCAACCTTTGTGTCTATATATTTAATGCACTTACTTTAAATAGAATAATGTCTTGCTTTATATATATCTTTTAATGGGAGTATTTAGATTATTTACATCTAACATGATTATTATATGGTCAGGAATAAATGTATGATCATTTAAAAATATAAAGAAAATTATTTATTAAAATAGCTCCCACTCAAAAGAGGAAAAAGGGAACTAACCATTCACTGAGTGCCCGTTGAATGCCAGGCTCTGGGTGGGGCTCCTTACCATGTTGTTACATCTGTGTCTCATTTAATCCTCACACTAACCTTGTAAGGTGGCTGTGATAAGCCCCGTTTGCAGGTGGTGACAAGGATACTCAGAGAGCTTCAGTGGCTTGCCCACGGCCACGGCGTCACCAAGCAATGGAGCCAGGGTTTACTCCCATGTCTGGCTCCAAAGCCTGCACTTAGGATCTCTGCCTGAACCCAATCCCTCCGGCTCTGAAAAGGTGCACATCACTGCACCCACTAGGAGAGCTGAGTCTCTCAGAACATTCTTCAGCCAAGGGGCAGAGTCCCTATCACAGTCATCACAAGTTCCATTCTGCCTCTGACCTGGGGGCAGGGGGTAGGGGTTGCAGCTTCTTCGAGCGTCAGCAAGACAAGACTCCTCTGCCCTGGGTTTCCTGGCAGGCCCGGGGCAGGCACCTTGCGAGGTTCTCATGATAGGGGAAACTATCTCATGATAGGCATGGGCCACAGGCTGACATTCCAGGAACCAAGTGATTCACCAGCTTGGAAAGCATCCCTACCCCCCGAGGGCACTGGTGGGGACCCCTTAGGGTTCTCAGCAGCTCCCAGATGCAAACCCAGCACAGTAGGTATCCAAGTCATCTAGGGCTTTCTCCCATGCTTCCCTCAACTCTCCCAGCCTCTGCTCATTATCCAATGCCAAAGCCACTGCCACATCCACAGCAACATCCCATTTCCTGGGAGCAGAAGCTGTGTTAGTTTCCTAGGTTTGCTGCAAACTTGATGACTTAAACAACAGGAATGTATTCTCTCACAGTTCTGAAAAGCAAAGTCGAAAATCGAGGTGTTGGCAGGGCCATGCCCTCTCTGATGCTCTGCTGCTGCTGCTGCTAAGTCACTTCAGTCATGTCAGACTCTGTGCGACCCCATAGACGGCAGCCCACCAGGCTCCCCCGTCCCTGGGATTCTCCAGGCAAGAATACTGGGGTGGGTTGCCATTTCCTTCTCCAATGCATGAAAGTGAAAAGTGAAAGTGAAGTCACTCAGTCATGTCCGACTCTTAGCGACCCCATGGACTGCAGCCTACCAGGCTCCTCCGTCCATGGGATTCTCCAAGCAAGAGTACTGGAGTGGGGTGCCATTGCCTTCTCCACTGATGCTCTGGGGAGGATTATTTCTCGCCTCTTCCAGCTTCTGGTAGAGGAAGATGTTGCTTGGTTTGTGGCAGCATAATTCCAATCTCTGCCTCCAAATTCACTTGGTCTTTCATAGGCATCACTCTGTCTTTTGAATCCCCATGTCTTTTCTTTCATAAGGACACCAGTCACTGCATTTAGGAAAAAGTGAAAGTGTTAGCCACTCAGTCATGTCTGACTCTTTGGGACCCCACGGACTATAGCCCACCAGGCTCCTGTGTCCATGGAATTCTCCGGGCAAGAATGCTGGAGTGGGTTACCATTCCCTTCTCAAGGGGATCCTCCCAACCCAGAGACAGAACGCAATTCTCCTGCATTGCAGGTGGATTATTTACTGTCTGAGCCACCAGGGAAGTCCCACTAGATTTAGAGCACATCCTAAATCCAGGATAATTTCATCTCAAGATCCTTAAATTAACAATATGTGCTGAGACCATATTTCCAAACAAGGCTACATTCATAGTTACTGGGAATAAATACCTGACCATATCTTTTTAGAGGATACTCACCAGGTAGCTCACTGGAAGAGGGTCCACCTGCAATGCAGGAGACACGAGTTCAATCCTTGGGTTGGGAAGATTCCCCTGGAGGAGGAAATGGCAGCCCACGCCAGTATTCTTGCCTGGGAACTCCCATGAACAGAGGAGCCTAGAAGGCTATATAGACCATAGGGTCCCAAAAGAGTCAGACACGACTTAGTGACTAAACAACAGAAGCAATTCAATCCACTCTAATGCCCCCTTTTCAAAAAGGAAACACAGAATCTAATTTTTTTTGGTCAGGTACAAAAAGATAGAAAGTTCATAAGAAAACAACTTTCTTCCTGAATCTTAAAATAATTTGGAGTCTTGTTAGTGGCTTGCATGGCGCTGATGGAATCTGTGCAGCCAGTCATTGACATATGACATGAAAATCCTTTGCCCCCTATGAGAGGAAGAAATAGTACTGAAATTGACTCAGATGCAGTTACAAATATTTGTCAAAGAACCAAGTACATTTTAAAATATGAACAAGTGGATGGAGATTCCTGTTTCTCTTGGCTATTTCTTAATCACTTGGGTAGTAGATGTCAGACAGACTCAAATTCAGACCTTGATTGTATCCCTCTTAGCTGTATGTCTTTCATAGAGTTTCTTGACATCGCCAGGTATGTATTCTTATTCATAAAATGGACATGATAACAACAAAGCATGCGCTTCCGTCCTCCCAGAGATTTTCTGAAGATAAAAGTGTGTATGTATAGGCACAGTGCAAATACCAGTGGCTATTCTGAGAGGCTTGCAGAGCTTTGGTTGCCAAACTGAGTCTCTCAAGGTGTGATGACCATGCATAGAAAGGAAGGTCAGATGCAGGAAGAGCTTAAATCCCAGTGGTAGCCTTTCCCTAGAGCTGGTTAAATAAACTGTCATGTTGGGCAAGGACGATGAGAAAGAATTTGAAAAAATCAGCTAGTTACCTGCCATCTTGCCTTTCCTAATTCCATTTCAAGGCACCGTAAGTATCAGAGCAAACACTGGCTCTTCCCTTAAGAATTCTAGCAGCACAAGCAAAATGTGCTCAGAAATGCTAGATAACTCCCAGAAAACTTGTATGTACTTCCTGTGAGATCACTCTCAATTTCATTATTCCCATTATAAATTATGTGTTTATTTTCTACAGGGGCTTCCCAGGTGGTGCTAGTGATAAAGAACACACTTGCCAATGCTGGAGACAAAGGGTTTGATCCCTGGGTCAGGAAGATTCCCTAGAGAAGGGAATGGCTACCCACTTCAGTATTCTTGCCTGGGAAACCCCATGGACAGAGGAGCCTGGCGGGTTCACAAAAAGTTGGACATTACTTAGCAACTGAACCACTACCATAACCACACTTAAAAGATTATTCTCAATTTTACTGTATAAACTATATGGTTATTTTCTACAGAGCATTCCTCCTTCCTTTTTATTATTATAGTTTTAGTATTCACTCAACAAACATTTGCTAATGACTTACACTGGGCCAAGCCTTAGGCTACTGATAATCCTATAAATCATGGAAGGCAGGGCTTCTACTCCCATGAATATTATGATCTAGTAAAGGAAAAGACCTAAATAACCAAGTGTACATGAGGTGTGCCCTCTCAGGAGGAAATAAATTTTCCACGGGTTGGGGAGAGTAACCCAGGCAGAGGGAAGAGCAGGAGCACAGAAGTACAGAGAGGAGAAAGTGAAGGCCTGATGAGAGTGGTCCACGTGCTGGGACTGTCCGGGTGTAGAACACGAGAGGGGAGCAGAAGCATGCATGCATGCACGCTAAGTCACTTCAGTCGTGTCCAGCTCTTTGCGACCCTATGGACTGTAGCCTGCCAGGCTCCTTTGTCCATGGGATTCTCCAGGCAGAAGCTTGAGGTGGGGCTTAGAAGACTAGCTGGGCTCCAACCTAGAGAGCTTTTTATGTCAAAAGGAAGGGTTTAGATTTTATCCCTTAGCCAAAGGGAGCCTGGAGGATTGTAAGCCGCACAATGACTATATCAGACATGCCCTAGCCCTACGAGGTACACTTTTGGAGAACGCTTCCCACAGGAAATACATCAGGGCAATTATCTCAGCCAGGGAAGTCTGTTTTCCCTTGTGGGTCAAGAGAATAGTATGTCAGCAAATGGCTTGGCATGTCTGTAGTCCCTGTAGGAATGTCCTAACACAAGTCAGAATAAAAATGTCCACCTAACTTGGTGTCCCTTAAAATCTCCTGCCAGAAATAGCACCTTGGAGAGCAAATGCATCAAGGGAGTGAAGCAGGGCATCCAGGAGAGGCAACCAGAAGGTGCCATGAGACCTAGGGAGGGACATGGCAAAGAGTGATGAAAAAACAAGTGGAGAGGCAGTCCAAAAATGATGCTGCAGGAACCAAGCAAAAATCAATAACTCATTTTCTGATGAAGACATCACTCGTAAAATTATCAGAAAGTCAAGAAACAAACATATTCCAGGACAATACAGGAACTTCTGCCAGTAAACAGAGACGGCATTAGCAACCAACAAGCAGATAAATTAAAATGAGGTGGCTTGCATTTTCCACTTGTGTCTGTGCCTCAGATGGCTTGAAGACCCTGAGTAGAGCTGATGGACCCTGAGAGCAGAAATGATGAAACTGGTAGATTTGGCAATCTAAAGGGCCATGGGTGGTGTGGGTGTGTTAGTCACTCGGTTGTATCTGACTTTGTGACTCCATGCACTGTAGACCACCAGGCTCCTCTGTCCAGGGGGCTTCTCCAGGCAAGAACACTGGGGTGGGTAGCCATTTCCTTCTCCAGGGGATCTTCCTGACCCAGGGATAGGACCCTGGTCTCTTGCATGGCAGGCAGATTGTTTACTATCTGAGCCACCAGGAAAGCCCAAAAGGCAATACTCCTACACACCGAAAATCTACAGGTACAAAATGAAAAGGCAAATCCAGAGAAGACGACTTTTATGCACAAAGGGGTCTTTATTTTAAATTAATTAATTTATTAATTTATTTGACTGTGCAGGATCTTTAGTTGCAGCATTTGAACTCTTTCAGTTGTGGTCTGTGGGATCTGCTTCCCTGACCAGTGATGGAACCCAGGCCTCCTACTTTAGGAGCATGGAGTCTTGGCCACTGGATCACCAGGGAAGTCCCAAAGTTGTCTTTAATAATTTTATTTATTCTCATCAAAAATTGGTGACTACCTAATAATCCCACAATCAAGTTTTAAACGGGACCCATAAATGTGGAAGTCACTTACAAATGCATCTAACTAAGTAATAAAACCTGACTGTGACATTTTAAACATATGCTATGATTTTATCTACATAGTAATAAAAATACTAATCATAGAAAAAATCTAGAAAAAAATTTAAAAAGTTATTCATTACTCCCTTGGGTAAATGATATCAACCAGAAATCATTGAAAATGTTCCCATGAGGGTTTAGTGTTAGTTGCTCAGTTGTGTCTGACTCTTTGTGACCCGATGGATTGTAGTCCACCAGGATCCTCCATTCATGGAATTCTCCAAGCAAGAATATTGGAGTGGGTTGCCGTTCCCTCCTCCAAGGGATCTTCCCAATCCAGGGATCAAACGCAGGTTTTCCACATTGCAGGTGGGTTCTTTACCATCCAAACCACCAAGGGAAACCCAAGAATATTGGAAGCGGGTAGCTTATTCCTTCTCCAGGGGATCTTTCCAACCCAGGAATCAAACCAGGGTCTCTGGCATTACAGATGGATTCTTTACCAGATGAGCTACCAGCCACCAGACTGGGAATCCCCAAATGATACACAATCTGGTGGTACTCTTTATCTCTCCTTTCTAGTATCTACCATAGCCCTCATATTCTGTTCCACGAAAGCAGGGGTGAGAAATTGAGTGTAGAGAAGGAAAGTGGCATGTATTCATGCAAAGCGCCCCCTTGAGTACCTATGTCTAAATGCTAGTTAAAATATATTAGAAGCATAAACAAATCATATGTGTACCCAGGCTCCTGGTATAAGACAGATAAATGCTACATGAAAGGGTTTATTTCAAAGACAAAAGAAAGATAAAAGAACTCTATGCCCTCTTTTGTGTCTTTCTGGGAGGAAAAAGTTGTCACTTTTGCAAATGATATGAAGCCTTGCCTAACTGCTGTACCATCTGCTCCAACTGGCTTGTGAAATCTAAAAAGAGCATTTCCCTTTCTGGGTCAGCAGTGACATCACATGTAGAGGCAGAGGGTGGCAGGGTGGGTGTAGATGAATGTGCAGAATGGCACCAGCCCCTGGGGACTCCCAATACATTTGGCACACACACATCCTAACAGTCTAAGTGCCCATGCGGAGCAGGGACAAGCTGCTTAGGACCACAGACAAAGACTAAAGGATGGAAGAAGCATAGTTCCCCATGGAGGCAGGGAGAAGTACAAATGGACACAAAGTTCTGTGATTTCCTGCCAAAGCGCTACTATAAGAGCATACTGCTCCCCTGCTTCTGGAAAAGATCTCTCTGGATACATCAATCTATTTCCAAGCAGGTTGCTTCTTCCTATTCTGGCATTGACGTGGGCAGAGGGTGTGGCTGTTGTTGTGGGTGCATGCCCAGGCATATTTGACTCATTGCAACCCCATGGACTATAGCCCACGAGGCTCCTCTGTCCATAGAATTTTCCAAGGCAAGAATACTGGAATGGATTACCATTTCCTTCTCCAGGGGGTCTTCCCATCCCAGGGATCAAACCCACGTCTTTTGTGTCCCCTGCATTAGTAGGCAGATTCTTTACCACTGAGCCACTTGAGGGAGTGAGGGGGAGTCATAAAAGGAGAACTGCAGAACAGCCTTGTTCTATAAAGACATCTTGGATCTCTTAAACAAGCAGAAACCTGAATTCAAGTCCCAGCCTGGCCCCTGGCCAACGGCATGGCCTTGGGTAAGTCCTAACTTCTACACTGACCTTAGACATTAGGTAGAAAGTTAGGTTAATACATTTGGGGCTTCCTATGCCTGTGGGCTGCTTCTGGTGTCAATGAGCAGAGAGTTTTGACAACCTGAAAACTTCCTCGGGGACCACCTAGAACCAGGAAGACAAGCATAAGCTGGGTCTCTGCTGTATCACGCAGGGAGAGGAAAGCCCTGAGCACCAAGGGTTCAGGGGACCATCCTGCAGTTCAGGATGACTGCAGCCCCAAGCCAACCATACCAGATGGTCATGGTTTGTGATTACTGACCCTCCCAATAAATAAAGTCCCTCTGGTGGCTCAGATGGTAAAGAATCTGCCTGCAGTGCAAGAGACCCGGGTTTGATTCTTGAGTCGGGTGGATCCCCTGGAGAAGAGCATGGCTACCCACTCCAGTATTCTTGCCTGGAAAACTCCATGGACAGAGGAGCCTGGTCGCTTATAGTCCATGGAATCACAAAGAGTCAGACATGACTGAGCAACTAACACACACGAAACATACACTCTTCAGGAACGGTAGCAGTGGCTGCTGGCATCTGAGAATGAATTAATCTACTGAACACTAGTCTGCAGGATGAGGAGGCCCATCATTTCTGCTCAAATCAGCAACATCTTCCCACCTTGCCCGTCTCACTATAAAGATGATATTTGGATTTATAACTGTCTGACTTCTATGTCTATCCATCAGTTATTTCTGAACTTAGGTGATGAACAGGGATATCACTGAAGTCCTTAGGGGTAGTGTACCCATGTAGGAGTCTGTTGATGTATCTGTATTCTTCTCTGGTCCCCAGCACAGGGTCCCAGCCAACATCAGCTGAAGCAAACCCCTTCTTGACCAGTGCTTTTGGCTAACCCCTTTCTCAAGGACTTTGGAAATTCATAGTCCTTCTCACACTCCACTGAAAATGCTTGGGCTCTCTCTGATCTTGACAGCCCCCTCCCAGGCCATGATGGTGCAAGGATGCTGTTTCCTGGACATCTCTCTACTCTCAGGTCCCTACATTTGTCTGGGAATTGTGTTGTTTCAGAGTACCATCTGTAACAAATCTGAGGGCTGCTGCAACAAATTGCTACAAATTGGGAGGCTTATGGGCTTCCCAGGTGGCACTAGTAAAGAACTCACCTGAAAATGAGTCTTAGGAGACCTAAGAGACATGGGTTTGATCCGTGGGTCAGGAAAAGCCCCTGGAGGAGAGCAAGGCAACCCATTCTAGTATTCTTGCCTGGAGATGGAGAATCCCATGGGCAGAGGAGGCTGGTGGGCCTCCGTTGCATGGGGTTGCAATGAGTGGGACACAGATGAAGTGACTCAGCATGACACATACAATGCGGTTTACAGAAACTCAGTTCTGGAAGCTAGAAGTCTGAAAGCAAGATGTCAGGAGGGCCATGATCTCTCTGAAGAAGTGAAAGGGGGGTCTTTCTCACCTCTTCTAGTTTCTGGTATTTGCCAGCAATCACTGACATTCTTTTGTCTCATAGATACATCACTTATATCTCTGCCTTTGCCTTCACATGGCCTTCACCCCTGTTTCTGTTCATGTCTCTGTGCCCAGATCTCCTTTTCTTACAGGGACACCAGTCCCTGGATCTAGTATGACCTCATCTTAACTTGATTTCATCCATAAAGACCTCATTCATAGGTGCTGAAGGGTCAGGACTTCATATCTCTTGTTGTTATTTAGTCACTAAGTCATGTCCAACTCTTTGCGACCCCCTGGACTATAGCCAGCCAGGCTTATCTGATCCATGGAATTCTCCAGGCAAGAATACTGGAGTGGCTTGCCATTTCCTTCTCCAGGTGTTCATCCTGACCCAGGGATCGAACCCACATCTCCTGCATTGGCACAGAGTCTTTATCACTGTGCCACATGGGAAGCCCTAATCAATATTTGAGGAGCTTCAAAATCCTGATGGTCCATTTAGGTTTAGAGAACAAGGTCTTGGGAGAATGCGTTCTGGACTGATAAGTTTGAGGGATCAGTAAGTTGGGGGATGGCGGAAGGAAGACAGGAGTTCTTACATGGAAGAGCAGTCCTTGCAATGCACCCCAGAAGAGATATGGGGCATAAAAACACACCCCAGGGACTTCCCTGGTGGTGCAGTGGCTAAGATTCCACACTCCCAATGCAGGGAGCCCAGGCTTGATCCCTAGTCAAGGAATTAGATCCCACATGCCTCAACTGAGAGTTCATATGCCAAAACCAAGACTCGGTACAGCCAAATAAATAAGTATTTTTTAAAAGCACCATTCTGGAGGAGGCCTTGGGAGAGTTAGGACTGGATCTACAGGGGAAAGTGGAGAACACATTGCACAAGAAGTCAAAAGACCCTGGTCTGAGTCCCAAGTCTGCAGCTTACAAGTCACTTGACTGGTTGACTTCCTTCCCTAAGAAAACTGGGCCAAGCTCAGTGCTGCCCTACACAGTGTGAGGCTTGTTATTCAGTCGATCAGTCGTGTCTGACTCTTTGCGACCCCATAAACTGCAGCACACCAGTCTTCCCTATCCTTCACCATCTCCCAGAGCTTGCTCAAATTCATGTCCATTGAGTCAGTGATGCCATCCAGCCATCTCATCCTCTGTTGCCCCCTTCTCCTCCAGCCCTCAATCTTTCCCAGCATCAGGGTCTTTTCCAATGAGTCTAACCGTTGTGTGAGGCTAACCATTCAGAATTAACTTGGGTATCGGGAAGATAATTCTTCATTTCCTGATTCAGATGAGGCTTATAGTAATGATCCCTTCACCAGTGGGAATGGAAGGCTGAATCCAGGGTAGAAATAGTTTGGTTCTTAGGTCATTTTATCACTGACCTCTTCTCCAGGCCTGGCCCATCAGCTCTGAGGTGGGTTTGTCCCAAAGCCATTGCCAGCATCAAACACTGGTGGCTTAGGAGTCTCTTTTGTGTAACCCCTGAGTTACTCATATTCTGATGACAAGGACCATCCAGAGCTGAAGCAACAGTGTCCTTGCTGTCGAGTACATGATAGCAAATATTTTTTAGCTCCAGAGGTTCTGGGATGTGGGTTAAGCTCTACCCCGCAATGAAGGGGCTTCCCAGGTGGCACTAGTGGTAAAGAACCCGCCTGCCAGTGCAGGAGATATGAGCCATGAGTTTGATCCCTGGGTCAGCAAGATCCCCTGGAGGAGGCCAGGGCAACCCACTCCAGTGTTCTTGCCTGGAGAATTCCATGGACAGAGGAGCCTGGCGGGCTACAGGCCGTAGGGCCACAAAGAGTCAAACACCACTGAAGCAACTTAGCACACATGCACCCAGGCAATGACAGGTTGCTGCCTGCAGGTAATCCCCTCATCAGCAGAGCAGATGAAGTAGCATCATTCAAAGAGAGAGAGAAAAGGATACTCTCTTGGGATGCTCATTGCAAATACAGTTCTGGAGCGAAGGAACAAGTTAAGCTCGCTGTTGACCTTTAGAAGCAGGAAAAAAATAGATGGGAGAGAAGGTTGAGGTCTCTGGTTAGTGGTTTTTTAAAAATCTGTCAGATTTAATTAAATCATCACAAGTGCCTTTTAAAGGGCTCTGTGTGGTTGTCCTGCATGGTCAGAGGAACGTGATCCAAGAGGCAGCTGGGGCCTTGGCAGATCTCCAACTTCTGTCCTTTCCCAGGCAGGAAGCACAAGTCAGCCCAGTAGCACTTGTCATTGTGTGGACCCTGAAGGCCATCAAATGCAGGGCTGGCATCGGATCCGGAGGCTCAGCACAATGCGCGGAACTTCGCCAGAACACCTGATGCCCACATCTTTTGTCCCTGAACTGACTAGACTTTCTCTGCAGTGCAGCCTCTGCTGTGTATCTGCCGAGTTCCAGATTCCAGCCTCCCCTCCCTTTTCACCCCCATACCACCAGAGACACAACATACAGGACTTAACTTCTGCTCTCTTGTCTAAGAGATAGCTATTAAATGAGAAGCTTCCA
The DNA here is from genome assembly GCF_019320065.1 of Cervus canadensis. Classification (NCBI taxonomy): domain Eukaryota; kingdom Metazoa; phylum Chordata; class Mammalia; order Artiodactyla; family Cervidae; genus Cervus; species Cervus canadensis. The sequence continues at coordinate 52,914,561 of NC_057402.1, forward strand.
CTGGTAAAATATTCAGTTCATTCAGCTCAGTCATATCTGACTCTTTGGACCCCAAGGACGGTAGCACCCCAAGCCTCTCTGTCCATCCCCAACTCCCAGAGTTTACTCAAGCTCATGTCCATCATGTCAGTGATGCCGTCCAACCATCTCATCCTCTGTCATCCCCTTCTCCTCCTGCCTTCAATCTTTCCCAGCATTAGGGTCTTTTCCAATGAGTCAGTTCTTCGCATCAGGTAGGCAAAGCATTGGACTTTCAGCTTCAGCATCAGTCCTTCCAATGAATATTCAGTACTGATTTCCTTTAGGATGGACTGGTTGGATCTCCTTGCAGTCCAAGGGACTCTCAAGAGTCTTCTCCAACACCACAGCTCAAAGGCATCAATTCTTCGGTGCTCAGCTTTCTTTGTAGCCCAACTTTCACATCCATCCATGACTATTGGAAAAACCATAGCTTTGACTAGATGGACCTTTGTTGGCAAAGTAATGTCTCTGCTTTTTAATATGCTGTCTAGGTTGGTCATAACTTTTCTTCCAAGGAGCAAGAGTCTTTTAATTTCATGGCTACAGTCACCATCTGCAGTGATTTTGGAGCCCAAAAAAATAAAGTCTCTCACTGTTTCCATTGTTTCCCCATCTATTTGTCATGAAGTGATGGGACTGGATGCCATGATCTTAGTTTCCTGAATGTTGAGTTTTAAGCCAACTTTTTCACTCTCTTCTTTCACTTTCGTCAAGAGGCTCTTGAGTTCTTCTTCACTTTCTGCCATAAGGGTGGTGTCATCTGCACATCTGAGGTTATTGATATTTCTCCTAGCGATCTTGATTCTGGCTTGTGCTTCATCCAGCCCAGCATTTCTCATGATGTACTCTGCATATAAGTTAAATAAGCAGGGTGACGACATACAGCCTTGACGTACTCCTTTCCAGATTTAGAAACAGACTATTGTTCCATGTCCAGTTCTAACTGTTGCTTCTTGATTTGGCCAAAAAGTTTATTCAGATTTTTCCATAAGACAGTACCAAAAAATCCAAACAAACTTTTTGGCCACCCCAATGACATAGTACATATTATTATATATGAATAACATAGGTAAAGGGGCTTCCCAGGTGGTGCTAGTAGTAAAGAATCTACCTGCCAATGCAGGAAACATAAGAGATGCAAGTTCATCCCCTGGATTGGGAAGATCCCCTGGAGGCGGGCATGGCAAAACACTCCATTATTCTTGCCTGAGAATCCCCTGGACAGAGGAGCCTGGTGGGCTACAGTCCATGGGGTCGCAAAGAGTGGAACACAACTAAAGTGACTTAGCAAGGACACACAATACAGGTAAAAATGATCACTGGGAGTGCTTCTTTAGGAGATAGAATCTGTCCTCCACACTTTACACATTTCCAAAATACAAGAAAATTTTAAAAATAAATAAAAAGACTAAGGCAGAACTGTGGGTGGTAATCCTGGCTCTCCGTTGGTTTGCAACCTCAGCAGCTGCCCAGGCATAAAGTGAAACCTGCCCCATCCACAGATGGCAGGCAGAGAAGGAAGGAAGAGTCGGGTCACTCCAGATTGGAAGCTGGCAGGTGTAATAAGCAAAGGAAGTTCTGTACGTTGATCGTCTTGGATGTCACAAGACAGACTGTCTGGCAAGATGCCCACTTGCCAGAATTTTAAAATGTATATAGAACTTAATATGGCACAGTCACATATTCCATCTAGATGGTCTCATCTTCCTGTCTCAAGGTTGTGTCTTTGGGCAGCTTCTGGGCTGGGGAAGGCAAGCAGAACACACATTCCAAGGACAGGAGAGAGAGTGAGATGCCTCCGATTGCCTGGGTCCTCTTCCAACACTCCACACCTCATCAATAGATCCTACCGTCTCAGAAGCCCCTCCCTTCTGCAACGTGCCCTGAGCAGTCAGCAAGGGCTTTTACTATCAAGGAGGTGGATTTGTGTGTGTGTGTGTGTGTGGCTACCTGACTGCTTTGGAGGCAGATATCACAGCAACAGCATAGGCACATGTAAGCAAAAACACATGTCTGAGGAGCCCTTACAAATAGCTGTGAAAAGAAGAGAAGTGAAAAGCAAAGGAGAAAAGGAAAGATATACCCATTTGAATGCAGAGTTCCAAAGAACAGCAAGGAGAGATAAGAAAGCCCTTCTCAGTGATCAAAGAAAGTGAGCAAAGAAATAGAGGGAAACAATAAAATGGGAAAGACTAGAGACCTCTTCAAGAAAATTAGAGATATCAAGGGAACATTTCATGCAAAGATGGGCACAATAAAGGACAAAAATGGTGTGGACTAACAGAAGCAGAAGATATTAAGAAGAGGTGCCAAGAATACACAGAAGAACTATACAAAAAAGATCTTCATGACAACGATGGTGTGATCACTCACCTAGAGCCAGACATCCAGGAATGCAAAGTCAAGTGGGCCTTAGGAAATATCACTAAGAATAAAGCTAGTGGAGGTGATGGAATTCTAGCTGAGCTATTTCAAGTCCTGAAGGATGATGCTGTGAAAGTGTTGCACTCAATATGCCAGCAAATTTGGAAAACTCAGCAGTGGCCACAGGACTGGAAAAGATCAGTTTTTATTCCAGTCCCAAAGAAAGGTAATGCCAAAGAATGTTCAAACACAATTGCACTCATCTCACACGCTAGTAAAGTAATGCTCACAATTCTCCAAGCCAGGCTTCAACAGTATGTGAACTGTGAACTCCAGATGTTCAAGCTGGATTTAGAAAAGGCAGAGGAATCAGAGATGAAATTGCCAACATCCACTGGATCATAGGAAAAGCAAGGGAATTCCAGGAAAACATCTACTTTTGCTTTATTGACTACGCCAAAGCCTTTGACTGTGCAGATCACAACAAACTGTGGAAAATTCTTCAAGATATGGGAATATCAGACCACCTGACCTGCCTCTTGAGAAATCTGTATGCAGGTCAAGAAGCAACAGTTAGAACTGGACATGGAACAACTGACTGTTTCCAAATTGGGAAAGGGGTATGTCAAAGCTGTATGTTGTCACCCTGCTTATTTAACTTAAATGCAGAGTACATCATGTGAAATGCTGGGCTGGATGAAGCACAAGCCAGAATCAAGATTGCTAGGAGAAATACCAATAACCTCAGCTATGCAGGTGACACCACCCTTTTGGCAGAAAGCAAAGAACTAAAGAGTCACTTGATGAAAGGGAAAGAGGAGAGTGAAAAAGTTGGCTTAAAACTCAATATTCAGAAAACTAAGATCATGGCATCCAGTCCCATCACTTCATGGCAAACAGATGGGGAACAGTGGAAACAGTGACAGACAGACTTTATTTTTTTGGGCTCCAAAATCACTGCAGATGGTGATTGCAGCCATGAAATTAAAAGACGCTTGTTCCTTGGAAGAAAAGTTATGACCAACCTAGACAGCATATTAAAAAGCAGAGACATTACTTTGCCAACAAAGGTCCATCTAGTCAAAGCTGTGGTTTTTCCAGTAGTCATGTATGGATGTGAGAGTTGGACTGTGAAGAAAGCTGAGCGCCAAAGAATTGATGCTTTTGAACTGTGGTGCTGGAGAAGACTCTTGAGAGTCCCTTGAACTGCGAGGAGATCCAACCAGTCCATCCTAAAGGAAATCAGTACTGAATATTCATTGGAAGGACTGATGCTGAAGCTGAAAGTCCAATGCTTTGCCTACCTGATGCGAAGAACTGACTCATTGGAAAAGACCCTGATGCTGGAAAAGATTGAAGGCAGGAGGAGAAGGGGATGACAGAGGATGAGATGGTTGGATGGCATCACCAACTCAATGGACATGAGTTTGAGTAAATTCTGGGAGTTGGTGATGGACAGGGAAGCCTGGCGTGCTGTAGTCCATGGGGTTGCAAAGAGTTGGACACGACTGATCAAATGAACTGAACTGAAGAGAAAACACAGATGAAAATAATGCTTCCCCAAATAATTAATATTTCTTTTTACCAAGAGCCCCATGATCTGAACCACTTATTAAGTTTCATAAGCTGGGGGGTTTGATTACTCAGGGTGTTCACTGTTTTTACGTGACTTAATAAAAATGAACGTTAGCAAACCCCTCAGGTCCCAGCACACAACATTTTGATTGGATAATGACACAAGAGCCTCTTCTCCAGGCAATAATAATGTCCAAGGCCATTCTATTGTTGGAGGACAGCTCTTTAGAAACATTTCAGTGTTTAGTGAGGATAGGTTTTGCTGGCTACCATTTAAGTCATCCTGGGTGAATTTATATTTGCATAAAATAACCAAAGAAAGTTTAGCATCACTTCTTATTGGACAGTGCTTCCCATGTAATTTGATGTATCATATAACCCTAATTAATTTAATATCTCTCATATGAAAAGAGAGAATACATTTTTTGTGATGCTTCAGGAACCCTCTAGAAAATCCCAAAGTTAGTTAAAGGTCAATGAGACTTCATTTAGAATTTGATTTTGTGGAGATTTGTCAAAAATGTCAAAAAGATTTAAAACAATTGATTAAGTAGGTCACTGTGAAATAATATTTAGTCATTCATTCATTTAACCAAAACAACAATTAAAGATTTCAAAGGCAAAAATAGAAAGTTACATAATTATAGAAAAAAACTTATCTCTTTTAACAAAGAGACTTGTTTTCTTTAAGTAATCAAAAACCTGATAAAGTCAACAAGAAACACAGGAAATTATTTTGATAAAACACAGAATCTTTGTTTTCTAGGCAGATTACTTAAAAAGTAAAGAAAAGCCTTCCACAGTCTCATTAAGAACAAACCAAAAGTCCAAAAACCCTCTTTCCTTTTAGCATGTGAAAGTAATAAGCCTTAGATAAGTACAGTATTGATAGTACAGCTTATTTTTCTTTAAACCAATAAAATAGAAGTCTTACAAAGTAATTTTGGTAATACCCTCCAAAGGTAGAAAAATATCACATATGCATAACATATACCCATACAAGTACATAAGCATACAAACACAAACAGAGCCCTATAACTTTCATTTCAAAACTTTAGCCGTGACTCAGGTAAAATAATATAAAAGTCACTAGTTTATGAAACAGTTGAATTCAATGTGTTTCTGGCAGATGGAACAACCTACTCACATGGCTAAAGCTTTTCATAATATTTGTAGAGAAAACTTTCAAGATTTGTATTTGTCCTTTACCACTAATCTTATGGAGGCTCTGGACTGATTTGGGGCAAGGGAACTTCTAGAGCAGTTAAGTATTTTAAACAGCCTCCTTTTTTTTTTCTTCCCTCTCAGGCAATTGTAGGCATTGTTTTCATGATCTTTTAGGCTGTGTATATTTCAGACGTGATAAGACTTACAACTTCAAGAATCAGAGACAGAATGCAAGTTTTCTCCTAGGATATTAGTGCATATATTTCTCTATTATCAGAAGTCTAGGCTAACTGCTATTTAAAATGTTCCTTTGCATGAGGGATGGGACAGCATGGACACTGTTCATTTCACTGTCAATCACCACCACATCATCCACTTTATTCTCCTCACTTTTCCAGCGATTCTGCCTCTTAACATCTTAATCACACTTGGTCACAAGTGTCGCTGTTGTTGTTATTGTTGTCTAATTGCTAAGTCATGTTTGACTCTTTTGAGACCCCATGGATTGTAGCCCACCACACTCCTCTGTCCATGGGATTTCCCAGACAAAAATACTGGAGTGGGTTGTCATTCCTTTCTCCATGGGGTCTTCCTGACCCAGGGGTTGAACCCGTGTCTCCTGCATTGGCAGGCAGATTTCACCAGGGAAGCCCTTTGTCACAAGTACTCGGAAAGTATTCAGACCTTACTCCATGACGCCGTGTGCCCACCTCACTCTGCAAAATGGCAAGCTAATGTCTCCAACTTGTTATTTTGTTCTCCCGCCTTGTCTGTTAGTCCTGAAGCTAACAGAGTAGGGGACAACTGTATATTCTTCTCTGACTTCAGCTGTTCTCCCAACTTTCTAACTTGAGCTTCAGCCTCTAGTCAAGAAAGGATGGCCAGCTGACAGTAGCCATTTGTTTCCCTTATTTCTCACAGTGCACTAAACAGTTTCTCAAAGACGCACACACACACACACGCACACACACACACGCACGCACACACACACAAAAGCAGTTTTCAGAGCATCCTCTATTCATGCAGTGGTCTAGAAGCATCTAACTAGGGATTTCCCCCACAGATACCTCTTCCCTCAGACCCATCTCTTTGGTCTCATGGTTGGCTCACCAATTGTTAGTTTACACCTTTTACAGTTGACTCCTGTATATGGGAATCAAGGAGAGACCGAAGAGTGAGGCAGACTGATCAAGACTCATAGGTGGAAGGTTTAATTAGCAAGGGAGAGTACCTACAAGCACGACTTCGAAGTTGCAATAGAGTTAGATCTCCACACCACCCAGCAGAATCTTCTTTTAATTTTATTTATTTTTGGCTGTGCTGGGTCTTCCCTGCTGTGCAGGATTTTCTCTAGTTGTGGTGTGTGGGCTTCTCACTGCAGTTGCTTCTCTTGTTGTGGGGCAAAGGCCCTAGAGTGTGTAGACTTCCGTAGCTGTAGCACAGTAGTGCATTCAGTAGCTGTGTTTCCCCAGCTCTGGAGCACTGGCTCAGTCGTTGTGGGGCGCAGGCTTAGCTGCTCTACAGTATATGGGATCTTCCGGGACCAGGAATCGAACCCATGTCTCCTACATTGGCAGGTGGCTTCTTTACCACTGAACCACCAGGGAAGCCCAGAGTCTTAAAATTTATATAGATGCTTTAACTAGGTTCAGTCACATATACCACCCAGATGGTCTCAACTGCACCTCACTGTCTCAAGACTGTGTCCTAGGGTAGTTTCTTGTACAGGGAAGGCAAATGGAATGCACGCTCTAAAATCAAGCAAGCGGGTGAGAAGCCTACAAGCAAGCGGGTGAGAAGCTACCCAGGTCTAGCTTTCAGGTCAACTGGCGGCCACACCCTCTTGAAAACCTTCAACGTCCCCCTCCTGAGCACTTGGTTGGTTGGACATCCGACTCCACTGTAGCTGGAGAGGGGCCCCGTGACTCATTCTGGCCGATGAGTTTTGAGTGAAAGTGGTGCATGCCACTTGCAGACTAGAGCATCTAATTGCCAACGCAAGACCCCCTATTTCTCCCTTTCCCTCTGGCATAATGACTGGCATCTTTGGGGATCAGAGCCCTGTACCAAACCAACATGGATATGTAGCATTGTTTGTTTTTAATTTCTGAGCCACTATTATTTGGGTTGTTGGCTAGCAAGGCCTCTTCTAGTCTATCTGATTAAACATATATTCATGGGTCAGTCAATCCTAAAGGAAATCAACTCTGAATATTCATTGGAAGGACTGATGCTGAAGCTCCAATACTTTGGCCACATGACGTGAAGAGTCGACTCTTTGCAAAAGACCCTGATTCTGGGAAAGACTGAGTGTAGGAGGAGAAGGAGGTGACAAAGGATGAGATGGCTGGATGGCATCACTGACTCAACGGACATGAATTTGAGCAAACTCAGTGATAGTGAAGGACAGGGAAGCCTGGCGTGCTGCAGTTCATAGGGTCTCAAAGAGTCAGACGTGACTGAGCAACTGAACAACAACATGGATTATTTCTGAAGAGATAAAAATTTTGAAAGTAAGAGAAGAAGAATCAGAAGTGGGAGAGATTTTATACTTTCCTCTTGCGTGCTATTGTTTTGGTTAGCATGCCCATGTATGAATGCCTTTCCCCTCCTCCACCCTGAAATTTAAACAAATGAATGAATAAAATACACTGAGCAGCTCTATATGCTAAGCATCTCCCTAGGCAATTGGGAGACAAAGTTTGAAGGTATTTTATATATTTTCCTAGCCAAGGTTCTGTAGGGCCAATGTTCCCGAGTCCTCTCTGGTCATCTACATCCATCCCCATCTTACTCAAAACAGGCCCTCCCCACACCATACAGCTCACAGCCAGGAAGGCAGAGAGAATGGAGCCAGAACCTTCCTGGCCGTGTCAGAGAGGTCTAAGTGATTCTCTTCATCGCTGACACCAATAGCCAGGGTGAAGTGAGTTCGGGAAAGGCTGTGATGATGCTTGAAGCCTGTCTGCTCACTGTGTGGATAGGCAGTGCTGCAGCTGGGTGGCTGAACTGGCCACTTCCCAGCCATATGGGTGTGAGCCTGAAGCAGGCTGTGTCCTGGAAAAGCTTCTGTTATAAGTGAGCCCAGAAACAGCCCTGCTTGCCAGAGGCTGGGGATGAGCACCAGTTAGGGCTCATCCTTCAACTACAGAAACCCAACCACAGTGGTTTAACCAAACAGGTATCTTTCCCTAATAAAGAAGGAGCCCAGAGGAAGATGCCCAAAGGTACAGCAGTCCACGACGTAATCACTGTCCCAGGCTTCATCATCCATATTGTGTGGCTTTTATTCCTCACACTTCCCACCTTTAAGGCATAAGATAATGGCTCCACCTTCCACCCCCCGTTGGCGTTCCTGGCCTGAAGAAGCAGCAGCAGCAGCCAGCCACCTCAGGAAAGTACAAACTTTTTCAGAAATCCAACGTATACTGGCTGCAACCAGCCAAGCATAATAGTTAAGAGCCCTGATTCTCAAAACTAACTGGATTCAAATTCTGGGTCCACCATTAAATAGCTGTGTTCTTGGGCTATTTACTTCACCTCTCTGTGTCTCAGTTTTCTCATGAGTAAAATAGAATAGACTGTCATGGGCTTCCCTGATGGCTCAGATGATAAAAAATCTGCCTATAACGCAGAAGACCCAGGTTCGATCCCTGGGCCAGGAAGATCTCCTGGAGGAGGGAATGGCAATTCACTCCAGTATTCTTGGCTAAAGAATCCCATGGACTGGCGGGCTACAGTCCTTGAGGGTCGCAAAAAGACTAGCAACTAGCACACGCACAGAGACTGTTAGACAGAGTGAAGTAAGTCAGAAAGAGAAAAACAAATATGAGCACAGATATATAGGGAACCTAGAAAAGAGGTCCTCTTGAAACTATCTGCAGGGCAGGAATACGGATGCAGACTTAAAGAGCGGAGTTGTGGATGGGGGTGTGGGGGAAGGAGAGAGTGGGACGAATTGAGAGAGTATCACTGACATGTATACACTGCTGCTCCTAAGCCACTGCAGTCTTGTCCGACTCTGTGCGACCCCATAGACGGCAGCCCACTGGGCTCCCCCGTCCCTGGGATTCTCCAGGCAAGAGTACTGGAGTGGGGTGCCATTGCCTTCTCCGATATGCACTCTGCCATGTGTCAGATAGACAGCTAGCGGGAAGCTGCTGTGTGTCACAGGGTGCTCAGCTCGGGGCTCAGTGATGACCCAGAGGGTGGGATGGGGGTGGGAAGGAGGCTCAGAGGGGCGGGGGTACATGTATACACACAGTGGATCCACTTTGCTGTACCGCAGAAACTAACACAAGTATACTTCCACAACCAAAAACAGGAATAGTAGTAATAACGTCATAGAAATGTTAGGAGCGTTCAATTATAAAGTGCTCACAGTCCTGTCTGGACCACGGTAAGGATAACATAAGCCACCCAGAGCCTTGGCTCTCACCTTGCCTGCCCACATTTTCATCAAGCAAAGGACCAATCCTCAACGCTGAGGGAGGATCTGCAGAGACCCGAGACCCTCTATGACACTGCACCTGTGCTCACTCAGAGATGCTTGGCTGCCGGGCTAGGCCTGATTTTACTCAGGGCCTGGATGGGGGATCTACCAGGAGACCAAAGTCCAGGAGGCCTGGGGAAGGAAGTTCGGAGGCAGTGCTAACCAGACCCCCCACCACACTTCAGATCTGTGACAACACAGAATCAGTGTATATACACAGTGGGTGTATCTGGTAGTGAAGCTTGGAGATGGTTGGTCCACTAAACTCACAGCAAGATCCTAGTCAGCAGTGAGGGATACAGGAAGGGGGGTGGGGATGGGGCAGAGCGCAGGTTCCCAGGAGAGGAGGTGAGGAAGGCTGGGCGTGAGTCAGCACCGGGCTTCAAAGACAGCTCCCATCCAGCTGAGGACCAAGGAGCAAACACAAGCATGTCAGGAGAGGCCCCTGCCCTCACACACAGCATAATACTCAGTACACAACCAGTAACAGGAAACATTCGAGACGAGGAGCACAGAGCCCCTGCGGTGTCAGGCCCACTGATCCTTTAGTTCCCAGACCACAGGGAGCTCTGGGTGTCCAACGGGAGCCCAGGGAAGGGGTGAGGCAACCAAGCAACACAAGGGCATTTAGGCAGCAGCCACAACTTTCCAGTTCCTAAGAAAGCATTTCAGCATTTTAACAGCCAACTCATCTGCAAGGGCGTCTTCTAGAAAATGTCAGCCCCATGCTCAGCAGCTGACTTCCAGACACCATGCATCCCCACCACTGCGGGTGTACATTTTGAAGGGCCCCTTTCCTGCTCGGAATGGCTTAGCAGCGAGCAGGCATTCATCTGCAAGTACAGGGTCTCAGTGTCCACGGACTGAGGGGGAAGGCTAAGCCACTTCCCCTTTGCTATTTCTCTAAATTTCCAAGTCTGTAAAGGTCCTTGCTTTCCACTTTGAGGGGTTTCTGGGGGTCAGGTAGTTGTGTCGGGGTGTCTGCTCGATGCCCAGCCCCAGCAGGAATGGAGCAGAGCCCTGCCCTGCTGGAATAGGTAACCCAGAAGTGACAGGGCTCGGCCTCTGTGGAACTGCTCCATGTCGTCAGGCAGCAGGATTTTTCATAAAAACCCAAGCCTGTTTCTACCCTGTCACCCTCATCTCCACCCCCACAAGCTGCTTTCTACCAACAACAATTTCAAAATTGATCTTTGAAATGACTCCTCACTTAAATCAGCTTCTGAGTTTTAAAGGGTAAGAAAATGTCTCTCACTCATTTAGACTAAACTAATGTGCCCATTAACCATGTTGGAGACACGCAAATCCTACCGCCTAGAAATTATCCATTAGCCCCATTTCAGGCTCTTCCACCCACCGCCTTCCTCCCACACTGCCTTGGAGTTCTAAACCTCAGACCTCACCTTGGCGTTCCCCTCCTCCAAAGCTAAAGTTCCATAGTTGTCCACAGTCTTAAGGGTAAACTCCAAAATCCTCAGCCTGTGAGGACTGAGCCTTGGTTTCAGCACATGAAGGTCTTCAATCTTTAGTTACTGCGTGAGGAACCTAGTTCCTTAACCAGGGATCAAACCTGGGTCCCCTGCATTGGGAGCTCTGAATCTTAGCCACTAGACCACCAGGGAAGTCCTTTGTGAGCTAACTTTAATTTTCTAATTCACCATGTCACCCCCTTTTCTGACCTGGAAGCTCAAGCCTCTACCTCTACTGGACATATCGCCATTTTTTCCCACTTGTTCTGTCTTTCTTTTCTACCTGGAGAGACTTTATCCCATGTCCACCTGTTAAATCCTAGCAGTCCTTCAAGCGTGTGTGTGTGTTAAGTCGCTTTAGTCGTGTCTGACCGTGCAACCCTATGGACTGTAGCCCACCAGGCTCCTCTGCCCATGGGATTCTCCAGGCAAGAATACTGGAGTGGGTTGCCATGCCCTCCTCCAGGGGATCTTCCCGAACTAGGGATCAAACCCAAGTCTCTGGCGTGTCCTGCATTGGCAGGCAGATTCTTTACCACTAGCGCCACCTGGGAAGTCCTGTGTTTCATGGGAGGGAATTAACTCCAAACTTCTCTAAGCAGTTTTCCCAAACCTTCCTGGCTTAGAGGATTAACCAGCCTGTGCTCTCTCCCGCACCTTGTTCTCACCCCTTACAGAAGTCCTGTCCCCAGCTCCTGTGCCCCAGCTCATCGTTTCCTTTCCATCTCTGTCTACTCTTTGTTACTCCCTGAAGACAACAACTTGCTCTAGGGTGTTTTTCGTGCCTCTGCATGTTTGTCTCTGAACCATCTTCTTTCCCCTTATCTGTCCAGCAAACTTACACTCCTCCTAAAGCAGTGAGTCTCATCCTTGGCTGCAAATTAGAATCAAATGGGGAGCACTCAAATGGAGATGATACTGAGTCTTCACTCCTTCCCCCAGCAACTAAATTAGAACCTCTGGGGGTGGATCCAGGCATCAGCAATTTTTGAAGCTCCCCAAGTGATTCCAATAACCCCCAGATACACAGATGACACCACCCTTATGGCAGAAAGCAAAGAAGAACTAAAGAGCCTCTTGATGAAAGTGAAGGAGGAGAGAGTGAAAAAGTTGGCTTAAAACTCAACATTCAGAAAACTAAGATCATGGCATCTGGTCCCATCACTTCAAGGCAAATAGATGGGGAAACAATGGAAACAGTGACAGACTTTATTTTCAGGGGCTCCAAAATCACTGCATATGGTGACTGCAGCCATGAAATTAAAAGACACTTGTTCCTTGGAAGAAAAGTTATAGCCAACCTAGACAGCATATTAAAAAGCAGAGACATTACTTTGCCAACAAAGGTCCATCTAGTCAAAACTATGGTTTTTCCAGTAGTCATGTATGGCTATAAAGAAAGCTGAGCGCCGAAGAATTGATGCTTTTGAAGTGTGGTATTGGAGAAGGCTCTTATGAGTCCCTTGGACTGCAAGGAGATCCAACTAGTCCATCCTAAAGGAATCAGTCCTCAATATTCATTGGAAGGACTGATGCTAAAGCTGAAAGTCCAATCCTTTGGCAGCCTGTTGCGAAGGACTGATTCATTGGAAAAGACCCTGATGCTGGGAAAGATTGAAGGCAGGAGGAGAAGGGGACGGCAGAGGATGAGATGGTTGGATGGCATCATCAACTCGATGGACATGAGTCTGAGCAAGCTCCAGGAATTGGTGATGGACAAGGAGGCCTGGTGTGCTGCAGTCCATGGGGTTGCAAACAGTCAGACACGACTGAGCAACTGAACTGAACTGACTGAAGTGATTCCAACGCGCTGCCAAGGTTGAGCACACCTGTCCTGGAATCGCCTCAAGCTCTCGCCTACTTCATCCAGGTTAATCACTATTTGTATCCTGGGAACTTAGCATAGTACTTGTAACTAAAGAAGTTTTCATTGAATGACTAAATAAATGAATGGCTGGATAGAGGAAGGGAGGAAGAAAGGAAGGGAGGAAGGGAAGAAGACAGGAAATGATGTAGGGAGGGAGAGGGGAAGGAGGGAAAGTGAAAGTACTGATGGATGGTGTAACTCAGAAAAAACCATATGCTGCCTTCCACTTCTACACCTACTCCTGGAACAAAAGTATTGATCCCATCCCTCAGGCGATGCAACTTCTGTTGATTTCTGTCGTCTCTCCATGCCCGTACACAGGGTCACAGACAGACCAAAGAAAGAGGCAGACCACTCCAGATGGGTACGTGGCAGACTTAATAAGCAAGGTGTGTGATTAGGTTATTTAAAACGACTGGGGTTTTTTTGCTCTCTACATGTCCCCAGCTTGACCAGCCCCTGCTTCACTCGTATCCAATCTTCTTAATTATAGGGCTTAGTCCCTATAATGGAGTCCCTAAATGAGCCCCTATAACTCACGAGTCACCTGATGTCCATTCCCCCTCCAAATGGGAGCCTCCTTCTCCCTCAAACTGCTGCTCTGTCCTGTCAGCCGCACACGGTGGGCTATGACTCCAGGACCTTTTGTATAAGATCCCCCTGTTCAATAAATCGTTGATGTCTCTGCTGCTGTCTCCAGGCCCTCTCTTTGGTCTTGAGACTGGGCAAGCACAGGCTTGCAAGCCTGCAGGTGTAGCTGAACACAACGCGCTTACTTGTGCGGCTTGTCTTGGGTGCCCCAAGGTGAATAGGTCTCCGCATTCACCCCCCAGAATCTTAAGTTGACATAGAGGCCTTAATGGGGATCAGTCACTTATACTCTGTAGCTGGTCTCAACACCACCCTACTCTCTCTAGGCGGTGTCCTTGATACAGCTCCCACTGTGGAAACGGGGGGTGGGCAGAATGCATGTTCCAAAGATAGGAAAGGGGCGAGGAGGCTCCCATTGCCTGGGTCTAGCTGGCAGGTCAACAGATGCTTGCAAGCTCTCACTGACCTCCTCCATTCACTTCCCTACAAAGCACAGGATTAGACACTTAGTCATGTCTGACTCTTTGTGACTCCGTAGACTGTAGCCCACCAGGCTCCTCCGTCCATGGGATTCTCCAGGAGAGAATACTGGAGTGGGTAGCCATGCCCTTCTCCAGGGAATCTTCCCGACCCAGGGATCTGGGTCTCCCACATTGTGGGCAGATTCTTTGCCATCTGAGCCACCGGGGAAGTCCAGGTAGTGAGCAAATATCTGTGATTTAAACTGAGTTGTGGCTTCACACAGTTGTCAAGTTGCCCACTAGAGCAGCAGTTCTCTAATTTTGCCTACGAAACACTCCGTTTTTAATTGTATCATAATGAACCACTACTAAAAATGAGGTGATAAAAGTCAATCTTCTCCTAATTTGCAGAAGAGCTTGAAATTGACTCTTTTTAAAATTTGTCCTTCCAAAAGTTTTCTTAAAATTTAGTCTCCCTGCCACTGACTATTTTTGCTAGCAAGTATTAATAAGTCAACATAATGATTAAACACAAGAGTGAACTAATAAAGGAAAATCTCTAAAATGCCATTAGAAATTAACATCTGGAGAATGTTTCTTCTGCTTAAATTGATTATCTGTCCCCCCTCTTCCTCCCTCTCCTTCTCCCTCCTCCCTTCCTTCTTTCCTTCCTTTCTCCCATCCTTTCCTCCTCCTTCCCTTTCCTCTTCCTTTTCCTCTTTCTTTCCAGAAATACTTGTTTATCACAAGCTAGGTACCAGGCACTCTGCTATGTTTAACAGCACAACACAGCCATGGTCTCTTCCCATGAGAATATTCCATGATTCTCATAAGGTACAGCATGACTTCCAGAAATTCCACCTCCTTGGCAAGGTTAAGATACACAAATTTCACAGCCAGGGCTCCTTTTCAGGCCTCAGGGAAAGTTCACGCCTGATTTCAAAGCCTAGATTGCACTGTGGTTCATTTAGCAAATTTCTGTCTTGCATACAAGAGACACCTCTAACTTCCCACTGTGGAAGTGAAAAAAAAAAAAAAAGCCTCTCCTCTGCTCATACTGTGGTCAAGTAATTCTCTGAAGATTCATTATTCAAGTGGAGGAAGGAATAGAATTTTCCAGAGGCCTCTTAATTGCACTCTTACAGACTATGGTGTTTTAAACATTAATACTCTGTAATAAAAGAAACTAGAAGAAATTTGGATTAATCAAAGGCAGAAGCTGGAAGAGAAGACACATTACGGAGATTGATGACTCGTGTTAGATAATCACAGAGAGCTATGCATCCATTCAAGAAAGTAATTTTTAAACTCTGGCCTTAAAGCCCTAGGGTCCTATGGGATGCTTCAGGTCTGCAAAGATTCCATAAAAGTTTGATTCAGAGACTCTATATACTTAACTGGTCCTCAAAAAGTCTAACAAAAACTTGCATATTCAAAGGTTATGTTTCAAAAATTTTATTCTTATTGGAGACCCAATTTAACATGTGTGCTAACTCACCAACTTTATAATAAGTACCACAATTGTGAAAAGACCAAACAAGCTTGCCTGTGTTATACACATACATATACGCAATGTAGGATATGAGGAATGTGGTGAAAAACATTTTTTGTGTCCTCCGCACCTGGCCCCTGGGTTCCTCCTAGACAGGGAAATGTCTTTGCTTCTTGGCTTGCAAGCCCCACCCTCCTCCAGGTTCAAGGTTCCTGGTTTTATTGATGGGTTTGCCTTCTCCCCCAGAGCCCACTGGTCTGACGGC
The DNA here is from genome assembly GCF_019320065.1 of Cervus canadensis. NCBI lineage: Eukaryota > Metazoa > Chordata > Mammalia > Artiodactyla > Cervidae > Cervus > Cervus canadensis. The sequence goes on from NC_057402.1 coordinate 52,930,325, forward strand.
TGCCATTTGTTTCCTCAGAGACACTCCTCCCACACACATCTTCATTTTTTTCTGCCCAAGAGGCAGACCTGAATGGATGGCATCAACAGCCTCCCTGGCCCTTCGGCTCTCTGTTGAGTAGACCAGTGGGGAGCTCTAGGGAGCTTAAGGGAGGGAGGTCAAGGGAAGGTAGCAGTATCTCTGATTCCTTTCCTTGGGGTCATTTAGATCTAGCTGGGTCCCTCAGTAGCTGAAAGCCACCTACTGATTTCCTGGCAACTCTCTCTTCACAAGTCTTCTCCCTTTAAGTCCTACTAACCATTCCCTTCGGGCTTCCCAGGTGATGCTAGTGGTAAAGAACCTGCCTGCCAATGCAGGAGACGTAAGAGACAGGGGTTCCATCCCCAGGTCAGGAAGATCCCCTGCAGGAGGGCACGGCAACCCTCTCCAGTATTCTTGTCTGGAGAATCCCATGGACAGAGGAGCTTGGTGGGCTACAGTCCATGGGCTCTCAAAGAGTTGGACTCAACTGAAGTGACTTAGTGTGTACACACACACAAGTAAGCAGGCAGACAACTATTCCCTGCAGGTTGGGTTAAAATAATAGCTCTGGGTTTCTGTACTACCTCTTGGGTCTCTTTGTATACTCCCACACCTTTGTAAACAAACCTACCTTGAATTATCTTCATCTGGGTGTGCCATCTGTTTCCTGCTGGGACTCTGACTGTACACCCCACTCCCGGTCCCCTTCCCACCATGGATATCATCCATTTGCACTTATGTGCTTGTGTTTGTATGTGTTCCTACAAAATGATGCTGTATTATATGCATGTGCTTGAACTTTCTCATAAACATTATTGAGTTCTATATTTCATTCTGCTTCTTACCTTGCTTGCTAATTACAATTTTTTTCAAGTTCATCCGTGTTGCTATGGCTATAATTAATCTATTGTCTCTACACTGCTGCTCCCTGCTCTGCTCTGGGCATCCCCACGCTTCCCCATCCAGTCTCCAGATGATGGGGACCCAGGCGGTCTCCAGATTCCTGGCACCACAACCAATACTGCCCTCGAATCTTGGATACGTCCGTTGGGGAGCTGTGTAACTATTTCTTTGGACTGCAGAGAGAAAGGTAAAACTGCTGAGTCAGTCAGTGTGCATCTACTTAACCGGAGAAGACTCTTGAGAGTCCCTTGGACAGCAAGGAGATCAAAACAGTCAATCCTAAAGGAAATCAACCCTGAGTATTCATTGGAAGGACTGATGCTGAAGCTGAGGTGCCAATATGTTGGCCACGTGCCTCAAAGAGCTGACTCAATGGAAAAGACCCTGATGCTGGGAAAGATTGAAGGCAGGAGGAGGAGGAGATGAGAGAACACGAGATGGTTGGATGGCATTGCTGACTCAATGGACATGAGTTTGAGCAAACTCCGGGAGATGGTGAAGGACAGGGAAGACTGGCGTGCTGCAGTCCATGGGGTCGCAAAGAGTCAGACGCGACTGAGCAACTGAGCAACAATAAAGAGAAGAGCTCCAGCTGTGTTCTACGGAACATCACGCCATCTACCCTCCTGGCCATAGTGCCTAAGGGTTTGCAACCCTAAATCCCCACCAACACTTGGCATAAACCAGCTTTTGAATTCTGTCAGTCTGTTAGATAGAAAGTGGTATATTATTTGGTAATTTGTCTTTGATTATTAATAATTGTAAGCATTTCCTCAGATGCATTTGGTTTCCTCATTCATAAATTATATGTTCACATGCTTTGACTATTTTTCTATTGGGGTTGCCATTTTTCTTATTTATAAGAATTCCTTATATAATTTTAAAATACCCCCATTAGTTTCAGTGTGCTAATATTTCAAGTAAGAATTTTTACATCTATATTCATAAATGAAATGAGACTATAAATTTCTTTCCTTTTCTCCTATTTGTCCTTATCTTGAGTAACTTTAAAGTTATAGGAGCTAAGCACTCCTTACAAGAAGCTGATGGTGTCTCAATGTTGACACATTGGTCTGAGTCACCACAGTCCCTTACATGGATTACCAATGAGGAATAACTCAACACAAGAGAGAAGGATATTGGGTGTAAATGGAGCAGGCCCCCCTCAAGAGCCCCCATGGGACGTGATAATTATCTATCTGTCCTCCTCATCAGACTGTATTTCTAGTACCTGGCGCACAGGTGCATAAAATAAATGTTTAGTTCATTGGTGAGTTGGAGATCATTCTGCTTCTTACCTGTATGACTTGGGCAAAGTCAGGAAACCTCTGTTTTCTCATCTCAATTAGCAGGATAATAATAAAAAACTCAAGTCCCATATGTGTGATAAGGGTTAAATAGAATAATGCATGTAGAGCAGCACCCAGTCCTTGGACCTGATGCATGATGATATGCACGTAGGGGTGGAGGTCAGCCCTGGGATCGTCTTCAACTTATTTAAAGACGGAGCTCAAGACACAATTGGTGGGAAGCAGGGCCGCTGTTTCGGGCTGGACAGGATCCCAGGGACGGGATCCTGCCTGTGCATGAGCTGAGAGGCCTCAGGGGAACGCTGTTCTTATCTTCCAAGGATCCCAGGCTGATCTGCGTGTGAACAGGGCTCTAATTAGAGAAGAGACCCCAGAGGAAAGAGAGAGCCAGTCTCTCCTCTGGTCCCTGGGCCTGCTCACCATACCGCTCACACCCATTTAATTCCACTCATTAGCGCATGAATGGGGCATTGATTACCAAGCCAAGCTATTGTGAGGCCTTTCAATGGAGTGGCTTCATGTGGGGATTTATTGGTAATTAAGCCTTGAATACATGTTTTGCAAGTAGGGCTTCTCCTGATGAATAGGACGGGCTTTGGGAAATGAGAAACCCTCAATGCTGGGACCATCCAGGCCTGAAATGTGCGCTTTCACTTCCACAGAATCATATGTTTGTCCACTTCAAGGCTGCCCAGGCCCCAGTTGGCAAATGACAACTGGTTACAAACGCAGGTCTACCCTCTGGGTTGTGTTCTTTACTGGAAGGAGTGTGTACAGTTTCTGGATTGTTTATCTTGGCTAGTACAAATCCAGTGGCTCCCTCCTGGCATCTCACTGGAGAGAGAGTACCCTGGCAGGGCCTATGGAAGTTCCAACCTCAGGGGAGGGTGCCACTTCTCCAGGGCCCCTGGGAGTTACAGTACAATTTCTCACAGGCTTTGTCTGGCAGCAATCACAGGGTGATTACTTAGCTACTCCTAGCCTCTAGCAGGGTTCTCAACCTTGACACTGGTAGGTAGTTAGAACAGGAAACAGGAGTCCAGAATGGAGGTGGCTAAAAGACAAGGAAGAGAAAAGCCCGTGAAAATAGAACAAAGGAAGGTCTGAGGACCTCAGGCAGAACAAACAGCACTCCTGGCTAGCCCAATTTACATAGGGCAGGCCCAGGGGGAGGGAAAAACATATAAAAGGAGGAGCCAAAGTGCGCTCTCTCTCCCATGCGCTGGAGCACTCCCCCACTCTCTTCTCTTCGCGTCTTTGGGTTGGCATGCCCTCACGCCTCAAGGATGGATTTTCCTGCCATTTTCTAAGTAAAATAGAGCTGTACCACTGATTTGTCTAAGAGCTGTAACACAGCCTGTTCGAGAGCTGAGCACTATAACACAGTCTGTCTGAGACCCGAGAGCTATGATACACTGAGGGCTTTAATGTCCGTCACTCCAAACCTTTGTTGTGACGAGACAGAACCGAGGAGCATACACTCACCTGACAACACTATAGACATTTGGGGCCAACAGTTTATTGTGGGGAGTGAGCTGTCCTTTGCATTGTAGGATATTTAACAGCATCCATGATCTTGAAGGAGGAGAAGGGGACGACAGAGATGAGATGGCTGGATGGCATCACCGACTCAATGGACATGAGTTTGAGTAAACTCCAGGAGTTGGTGATGCACAGGGAAGCCTGGCGTGCTGCAGTCCATGGGGTCACAAAGAGTCAGACACGACTGAGCGACTGAACTGAACTGAACTGATGATCTTGAAACACAGTAGGACCCTGTAGGACTCCTGAGCACCTTGTTTGTAGAGGACACACTCCAGCCTTCATGACCTTTCCTGAGTTCCAAAGGGACTTTTCTGGTTGGTCTCAGTAAAGAGACCTGCAAGGCAAGCGACCTGGGTTCAATCCCTGGGGAGGGAAGATTTCCCCAGAGAAGGGAATGGCAACCTCCTCTAGTATTCTTGCTGGGAAAATCCCATGGACAGAGAACCATGGCAGGCTACAGTCCATGTGGTCACAAAGAGTCAGACACAACTGAGTGACTATTGCTTTCACTTTCAGAGTTCCAAACAGCAGATTTGAACCATTGGTAATCAGGAGGAGGAGGGGATGCAGAGACAAGGGAGAAGCAGTCAAGAAACAGCAGTGCAGCCCCAGGACAGCATCCTGCTTCTGCTGGAGAGAAACACACAGCAGACTTGCCTGACATTAAAGTTGTGCTGAATCTCAAGGGAGCCTTTGGTACTGCTGGCAACTTGCCTCCAGTCCATGCATTTAACCACTCTAGTAGAACTGAGTTATGGAAACTTAAAAGGACATCTTGAAAAGCCTATGGTGAACAATTTAGAAAGGCCTAACCTAAGAAAATAGTTTTCTGCAGAGCACATTTCTGTTTCCTAACCTTTTCTTTGAAAGTGGAAGTTCATCTTGGCTATCGAAACCAAATCTCAGATGCATTTCCGCAAGGAACTGGAATGCAGAATGACTTTGCAAACTGGTTATGTGGAATGTCCCCTTCTCAGTCCCCTCATACTTCAAGACAAACCATTAGGGTTCTATAGAAAGTCACTATAGTGCCACATGAAACTACCCTACTGGTTAAGTCCTCCAGTGGTAGGAGGTTAGACACCCAACAAATTACTCATTATAAAATTAGTTGCAGATGCAGGGTTGATGGCTGACATCTGTGTTAGCATCCTATTGCTGCTGTAACAAGTTACCATAGACTTAGTGACTTTAAAATAACACAGATTTATTCTCTTACAGTTCGGGGGGTCAGAAGTCTGAAATCAGTCTTCTCCCACTAAAATCCAGTTACCTGCAGGGCTGGGTGCTTGAGGAGGCTGCAAGAGGGATATCTCTTTCCTTGCCCTTTCCAGCCGCTAGTTGTCGCCTGGACTCCTTGACTTGTGGCCCCTTCCTCCATCCCCAAAGCACATTGCTCCAGTTACTGGTTCTCTCATTACACCACCTGCTCTTCTGACCCTGGCTCTTTCTGCATCCCACTTATAAGAACCATACTGATTGTATCAGGTCTAGATAAATAATCCAGGAGAATCTCCCCATCTCAAGATTTTTAGCTTGATCACTACAAAGTCTCTTTTGCCAATTAAGGTAATATTCACAGGTTTCAGAGATTAGAACATCCACACATCTCAGGGACTATTATTCAACCCACCAACATCTTTTCAGAGGGCGTCTAAACCCGAAATAGAATTTCCCCAACAATTTCCCTGGCTGCTTCTTCAGGTTCTGTCACGTTTAAAAACACCATGTAACCATGTCTCAGCCATCAATCAGAAGCCTGTCAAATAGCCCTTTGTACCTTGTATGAGTTACATCCTCTGCTGGTAAGACCTGGTATCTGAGATTTGACTTTTTTTCCCCTTAATTTTTAAAAGTAATTTTATTTATGTATTTGTTTTTGGCTGTGCTGGTCTTTGTGGCTGTGTGGGCTTTTCCCTGGTTGTGGCGAGTCGGGGCTACTCCCTAGTTGCAGTGTGTGGGCTTCTCACTGCGGTGGCTTCTCTTGTTGTGGAGCATGGGCTCTAGGCCCATGGGCTTCAGTAGCTGCAGCTCCCAGGCTCTAGGACACAGGCTTAATAGTTGTGGCACACAGGCTTCATTGCCCCCATAGCATGTGGGATCTTCCCAGATCAGGGGTAGAACCCATGCCTCCTGCATGCACAGGCAGTCTCTTTAACACTGAGCCACCAAGGAAGCCCTCCCCTTCATTTTTGAAACTGAAAACTGTAGACATCATTTTGTTAGCAGGGTAAATTGGGGCTTCCCAGGTGACACTAGTGGTGAAGAATCCTCCTGCCAGTGCAGGAGATGCAGGAGTCGTGGGTTCAATCCCTGGGTTGGGAAGATCCCCTAGAGGAGAAAATGGCAACCCCACTCCAGGATTCTTGCCTGGAGAATCCCATGGACCGAGGAGCCTGTTGGGCTACAGTCCATGAGGTCACAGAGAGTCGGACATGACTGAGCACGGCACAACAGTGGGATAAATTAGAGAACATTTCTTCTAAGCACAGGGCTTAAATCAGGCCTGACTTTCTGGATACTCACTTTTATCGCCTCTTCTGCCAATCAGCTCTGGCCACTGTAGCAATGATGAGAACCTAAGTGAAGACCAGCATGGCATACAACTGCACATTAGACATGCCAGTTCAGCTCACAGTGCTTATTTCTCTACCAGGGCCTGCAACAGATAAATCCCATGAACCAGACAATATTGAACATGTCAAGACTGACAATTCTCTGAGGCTGAGACACCCTAAACTGCAGGAGACTGTAGCTATTACTGTGCCTTCCCGTTAGGCTACACTACAGGGAAGCAATTAACCTTTGGAGAAGAGTGAGTCAGCTTATACCTGTTGAATCCAGGTACAGAGAATTTTTTCATTCATTCACTTTATCAGTCAATCAATCATTCCTTACTAATTACAAGCTGACTATACCCACCAGTGCTGGTACTGAAGAGATAAGAGACAATATTATAGTATGAATTTATGGTCTCATGAGGCTTGCTGCTATTTATTTAGAACTTGCTATGGACCAGTCACACAGAGGAAACTTTTAGGAATGCAATTCCAAATTATATTTACAGTCCTCTTATACCCCCAGAGAATTTACACCAATCTTAGAGCTTGATTGCTGGCTCAGATGGTACAGAATCTGCCTGCAATGCAGGAGACCAGGGTTCGATTCCTAGGTCAGGAGTATCCCTTCGAGAAGGGAATGGCTAACCCCACTCCAGTATTCTTGCATGGAGAATCCCATGGACAGAGGAGCCTGGCAGGCTACTGTCCATGGGGTTGCAAAGAGTCAAACATGACTGAGCAAATAACACTTTATGATTAAGGAGGAACTGGCAGATGGAGTGAATGGGGAGGAGACCCAAGTCAAGAACAAGCTAAGTGAAATGTGGGTTCTAGAACCAAGCCGGGGCTTTGGGATATGTGGGTCATATCACCCCCTCCAGGGTTAGGCATGTGCTGATTCAAATCACTGACTGAAAGGATTAAAGGAACCAGATTGAATTTCTCTGGACAGCAGCCTCACACTCAGGGTGTTTTCTACAACTGTTTCAGTGGCACCCTGGACCCAGCTGTCCAGGGACAGGCCATCTTCTGGAGATGGCCATTATCACAGGTCAAAACTCACATCTCAGAAAATGTGGTGCTGTCTCTGGGAAGCTGGAGGTAATGCACATTTTGTTCTCATCACAGAGACAGGAAAATTCCCTTTCAGTAAAGGTGCTGCCAGGAGCTGGTGTGTGAGCAGCCCAGAGCAGACCCTTGTTGATGGTGGAGACAGGAGCAGAGACAGGGCCAGCTATTTCGAGCAGCAAAGTGTAGTTATTCCCGTGGATGACCACTGACAATGATAAATCAGACAAAAGCAAAGTGCTTCATGATGTTTGGCCAAATTACACTTCTGATGTGATCAAATTCTAATGTCCCCATCTGAAAGTCTAGAAAACTGACTGAAAAATATATGCCCCATCCTCAGTGACACTCCGTCTTGGAGATCTTTGGGCTGTAGGGCAGACACGGTGCTCTGTAGTCTCTGACAGCTTCCCTCTGAATTATGTGTCCTGCTTTGATTGAGTCCACTTCTTTTGCGGGAAGGAACCAAGCCAGACCCACCTGCAGCCCCAGTCATGGGATGCAGCATTTAGGGGCTCAACTCAGGGGAACTAGAGAGTTTACCTGAAATGGTCAAAAGCAAAAAGATTTAGAGTATGTGTAAGATACAGATGATGGAAACAGTGAGTGATGGGGATAAGAGGAAGCCTGTCTTGTTCATCCAGTCAGCATTTCATAAATATATTTTGAGCACTTATGCCAGACCAGACTCTGCAACTAGTGATGGGGATTCGGTGGTGAACAAATCACAGGTCCTGCCTGCAAGGTCTTCTGCCTGATGGACATCGTGGTTTAGCAGGAAAAGCCCAGGTCACTGTAGCGATAGCTGGTGGCTGCCTGTCCAGCATCCATTCCCACCACATCCCTTCCAAGCCGTACTCCACTTTATTCTGGAGGCCTGGGGTTTGCATGGGTATGATGGTATTTCCAGGTCTGGAGATGGGCCCTCCTTGTTTAGGCTAATCACTGTATCCAGACCTGCAATCAGGAAACAGGGTCCCTGCCCTGGCCCTACACTTCAGGGTGCTCAGCTTTGACCCCATTTCAAGCATGTATTTGGGCTTCCCAAGTGGTGCTAGTGGTAAAGAACCCACCTGCCAATACAGGAGACATGAGTTAGATCCTTAGGTTGAGAAGATTTCCAGGAGGAGGGCAAGACAGCCCACTCTAGTACTCTTGCCTGGAGAATCCTAAGGACTGAGGAGCCTGGTGGGCTACAGTCCACTGGGTTGCAAAGAGTCAGACATGACTGAAGCAACTTAGCACACACACATGCCCATGTAAGCATGCATTTTACCATGCTGTGAGAGGCTGCGGGGCCGAGGGGACAGACCCACAGGATCTTGGGTGTTACTGCCTCAGTCATGTCTGACTCTTTGCAAGCCCACAGACTAGTAGCCCGCCAGGCTCCTCTGTCCATGGAATTCTCCAGGCAAGAATACTGGAGTGGGGAGCCATTCCTTCCTCCAGGGGATCTTCCCGACCCAGGGACGGAATGCAGTTCTCCCACACTGTGGGCAGATTCTTTACCCCTGGGCCACCAGAGAAGTACAGAGCAGACCCTTGGTATCCGGGCTCTACTTCCGGGCCTGCGTGGGCCTCTTGCCCAGCTCTGTCCTCCCAGAAGCAGAGCATGCTGCCTGTGGGCACAGGCCAAGGCCAGATGTGGAGCTGGAACATGAGCGCAGAGGGGTCCACCTGCATGCACATGAAGCCCTTCACGGTGTGGATAGAGCATGGGGTGGATGAGCAAAGGGGTGGGCTATTGCCTAGAAGCCTCTATTTGTACCCTTGCCTGGAAGTCATAGATGTCCACATAGCCTAAGATATCCCATCTTCCATCAAGCCTGCAAATGGTTCAGGAGTGGGCAAGGAACCCAAGCTAATTCCACCAAGGGAACTTGGGAAATTTTATGGGTTGTCACGGAAGGAACCTTCTAGGACTACTCTTGCCTAAGACCAGCCCAACCTCTGAAGGTTTGGGGTTTTGTAAGTCAGTCAGTTCCCTTTATCGTTTAAGCCACTTTAAATTGGAGTTTCTGTTTCTTACAACCAAAAACATCTTAATAGTTTATCAACCCCACTTCTATCAGCTACCAGCTAAGCTATAACGAGCACACATGTCATTTCTATCTCAACAAGACTCGATATCCTCAAATGTACAGGAGGATGATGACTCAAATGTTGCTGGGTGGCTAGGAGGAAGGAATGAAACTGTGAGTGGAAAAAATTGCCTAATGTGACATAAAGTAGGTTCTTAGTAAATGTCACGTCCCATTTGACCAATGTAGACTAGGGTAGGGGTCCCCAATCTTGGGAATCTAATGCCTGATGACCTAAGGTGGAGCTGATGTCATAGTAATAGAAATAAAATGTGAGTGAAGTCGCTCAGTCATGTCTGACTCTTTGCAACCCCATGGACTGTAGCCTACCAGGCTCCTCCATCCATGGGATTTTCCAGGCAAGAGTACTGGAATAGGTTGCCATTTCCTTCTCCAGGGGATCTTCCTGACCCAGGGATAGGACCCAGGTCTCCAGCATTGCAGGCAGATGCTTTACCATCTGATCCACCAGGGAAGCTCAATAGAAATAAAGTACACAATAAATATAATGCACTTGACTCATCCCCCAAACCATCCCCCCTCCCCCAACCAGCCCTGGTCCATGGAAAAATTGTCTTCCAGAAAACCAGTCCCTGGTGCCAAAAAGGCTGGGGGTCGCTGGACTAGAGGACTCAGATGAAGCTGCTAGAGGAATCTATGACAGTCACTCTTTCATGCCACAGCTTTTTACTAGGCCCCTCCCAGGCATCAGGCTCCATGTAGGAGTTAATATCCAAAGATGGATGAGTCAGAGGCTCTGCCCTTAAAGGGCATACAGGCTCACAGACTCAAGGGAAAGAGACAAGTCCTCAGTCACATCAGCCTGGATGTTTCTGAGCTCACATGTCATTCATGGGAACTTCTCAGGGCCTGGCACAGAGGAGATGCTCCCCAGTGTTTGTTAAATGATTAGAATGCGAAAAGACTATGCCTTAAAGAACAGGTTGGATATGCATAAACAAAGAGAAATTTCAAACACATTTTACATTAGAAATTGCTTTTGGTTGCTATTAACAGAGATTTTCTCTCTCCTATGAGGGATTCCAGGGCTGCTGAGGTGGCTTCAAAGAACCCTTGCTTTTTCTATCTTTCTGCTTGGCTGTGGTAGCCTTCCCATCAAGGTTTCCCCTTAAAGGTCCCAGAAGGCTGCTACAGCTCCAGCCATTCTATCCATATTCCAGGTAGCAGTTGGGAGAAAGAGAAAAAAGTGAAAAGACAAAAAGGGGCTTACCCCAATGACCTTCCTTCTCAGAAGTCCCTCCCTCTAAACTTCCACTTAAAATCATCAGCTCAAGTTTAATTCTGTGACCACTCCTAGATGCAAAGAAAACGGTGTCATCTAGGCACAACAATGGCTTCATAATACAGATCTATTGGCAATAAAGACAAGGAGGATGGAGGTTAGGGAGAAAACCAGCTGCTGCTATCACCCATGAGCACCATAAGAGCAGAGATGAAGATGATTAAATACAGATGCAAACTCTTTTATATAAAATAGATAAACAAGGTCCTACTCTATAGGACAGGGAACTCTATATTCAACATCCTGTGATTTTAATTTAAAAGAATATATATATGCAACTGAATCACTTTGCTCTATGGCAGAAATTAGCATAACATGTAAATCAACCATGTGTGTGCTTAGTCACTCAGTCATGTCTGCCTCCTTCTGACCCCATGGACTGTAGCCCGCCAGACTCCACCATCCATGGGACTTTCCAGGCAAGAATACCAGAGAGGGTTGCCATACCCTCCTCCAGGGGATCTTCCCAACCCAGGGATTGAACCCATGTCTCTTGCATCTCCTGCATTGGCAAATGGATTCTTTACTACTATACCACCTGGGAAGCCTGAAAAAAATTATTAAACAGCACATGACCAGGAGCAAGGAGAGGGTAGATTTGGTTTGAGTGGAAGGTAACTAACAGGTAGTAAGTCAGGATTTCAAACTTTCAGGTCAGTCGCTCAGTCGTGTCCAACTCTTTGTGACCCCATGGACTGCAGCACGCCAGGCTTCCCTGTCCATCACCAACTCCCGGAGCTCAAACTTTAGAGTCAGAAATACCTAGAAGGCTGTTCCAATACAAATGACTGAACCCCATCTCCAAGGTTTCTCATTTAGGAGATCTTGAGTGAAGCCCTAAAACTTTTTGCATTTCTAACAAGTTGTCAGAGAACATTGATGCTTCTGGTCTGGGGACCACACTCTGAGAGCCACTTTTGGATGAAGTTAGTTATTTCATCCTCTGAGCAACACAGACTCCCTTGAAGCTTCTGAGTTAAGAAGAAAAACAATGAACAAACTGACTTATGAAGGCTTATCTGTCAGAGGTCTGTAGGATGGGCTGGAGAGGGTAGAGATGGAGGCAGAGGCTGTGGCAATAAGGCAGGAAGGAAACCAGCATTGGCACTGTGTTCAGCTATGCTTTGCTGTATTATTTATAGCAATTCAATGAAGACGCTGACCTCCAAACCCCAATTTTATCAGCTGTGGGGAAACCAATCAAGCTAGCTGCCTTGTGCCCAAGACAACTCTGGTATTGAAGGTGTATTAATATTGATGATTGTTTTTTTTTAAAAAAAAAAAGCAAAGGTGATATGAAGATATGTGTCCCTGTCTCCCAGTCCCACCCGAATGCAGCCCAAAGAAGTTTACATTGAAAAATGAGAAGCAGCTGGGTGAAACTCACAAATTATCAAGTCATGATTAGAAGAAATAAAATGGCAGAGAGAAACTAGATCAATGGGAGGCAGGAGGTATATTCTGCAACCACACCCCCCCCCCAGGCCTCTACCCCCACCCTCCAAGTAAGCAGCTGCTGGAGTTTTTTTGGACAGAAACTCCTAAATACCAGTCAAGAGAAGAGGTTGAGTCTTGCCCAGGTAGGAGATGAGAGATCACATATTTCTCAAAGTCAAGGAGATCTTCCTGATTAGAAATCTCCCTGGAGGTCAAAAGGGGAGTGATGTCAACCTACCCATAGGCTTCTTCACTGGAATCCATCTTGGCTGCAAGATGGGTGTTCACACATGGGAGGATCCTGAGATAAACAGAGGCTCCTGCGTGCTAAGTCGCTTCAGTCATGTCCGACTCTTTGCAACCCTATGGACTGTAGCCCGGCAGGCTCCTCTGTCCATGAGATTCTCCAGGCAAGAATACAGGAGTGGGTTGCCATGCCCTCATCCAGCGGATCTTCTCAACCCGGGGATCTTCTCAACCCTGGGATCAAACTCACATCTCTAAGGTCTCCTGCGCTGGCAGGCGGGTTCTTTATCACTAGCGTCACCTGTGAAGCCCAAGAGGCTCAGAACTAGGCAAAGCAAGACGATTGGCCAGAGGAAACCAGGAAGAAATGCCCCGTATAAGTGATTTAAACTACCATGAGCGGGCGACTCTCTGAGTCGGCCCGCGTGTCTGTCCACACGTACTATACTCTTTTTCCTCCTAATAAACACTTAATTTGTCTCGCTACTTTCTGTCTTTGTGGGAAGTCTTTTCTGCAAAGCTGAAGGGTCAGGGCTTTGTCACTGCCCACCAGTTTAGCAGCTAAGATTCAGCTCTCTCAGTGCTGAGACCTGGCTTCAATCTCTAGCCAGGAACCAAAGCCACTGCTGGCCGAGGCCACCCAAGATCAAACGGATCCTTGTTCCTTGCAGACTCGAGTCTCCACCTGTTTCTACTTGTATTGCCTTCGCCTGAGTCTGGCGTTTGCTCTTCGGACTGAAATATAGAGGGAGGTGGGGTAGCCAATTGAGGATTTAAAGCATCTCGAGTGTTGTTGCTATGCAGTCACCAAGTCGTGTCCGACTCTTGTGACCCCGTGGACTGCAGCACCCCAGGATTCCCCGTCCTTCACCATCTCCCAGAGTTTGCTCAAACTCATGTCCATTGAGTCAGTGATGCCATCCAACCATCATCCAACTCAAGGGTAGCCCTAGACTTAGCTATGAAGCAGGGTGGTGGCCAGTCTCTGGGAAAAGGCACGCTCAACACAGCTTGACAACCAGAATGTGGCTAGATTTCAGTCCCCATTTGTCCACTGGGCCAACGCCCTTGTGCCGGACACAACCTGTGGAATAGTAAGAGGTGGCCAGACTGTGAGAGCGACCACCCTCAGGAGCTCCGGTTTCTCCTCTACCAGATGGGACGTTAGGGAACGGCCGCAGAGTATGGGGGCAGATGAAGGGAAGTAAACCATGCAAAGTACCCGGCACGTGGTTGGCGACCAATAGCAATGGTTTCCTTCCAGATTTCCTTTCTAATCAGTGAGGGTAGCTGGATGGGTTAAGCCTCTTGGACTGTGAAGGAATCATCTGTTCCTGCAAATCTTGGCACAGCTGCCCCTGCTTGGCATTTGCAGCAACGTGCCTGCTGCCTCTTGGCCAGCAGCTCATGGTCTGGCACGAGGAGAAAGCGATGCGGGGCTCACAGGACTGGGAACAGCTGAGCTTCCCCGGTCAGCAAATTAGCTCCCTAATACTGCCCACTTCAGGGGTCGCCCAGCCCCTGACTGAGAGTCTGAGACCCCGGGGCCTTTCGTTCCGTCTTCATTAATTTCCTAAGCTCCAATACCGCCAAGATAATGCCCCCGCCAGGTGCAGGGACATCGAATAGCCAGGTCCCGCGCGCTTGGCGCAGGTGCTGGAGAGGCCAGGAAGGCAGGGCCATGGGCGTCGTTTCAGCAAGCCCTGTTGGTGTGAGTGATGTGGAGGGCTTTCACCGCTGATGACTCTCTTTCTAAAGGGGCCGGCCAAGAGGCTGAAGCACCAAATCCCAATTAAATCACAAAAGAAGTGGGAGCAGGCGGAGGATGAGTGGGGAGGGAGGCTGCCTCCCCCTAAGTCTCTGAGGACCACTTCCCCTACTTGCCCAAGGCTGAGTGAGGCTTCCTGGGTGGGGACTTTTCTCCTCTTTGTCTAGGAATAATTGTAACAGATGCTGAGCACCAACCACGGGCTGGGCATGGGCAATCCAGGCGGGAGTGAGACTTGGTGAGCAAGCTGACATTTGAGTCAGGGAGAGAGACCAGCAAACAATCCCTGGCCACAATATGGCAGGAGCTCTAATTGGGCTCAGTGGGGGTGTTACTAGTTTAGGAGGGAGGGCACGTCCATCTCTGCCTGCAGCGGTGGGAAGGGGCACTGGTGCTGATTCCCAAAGGACGGGCAGGAGTTGGCAAAGCAGAGGCGGTGGGAATGGCATTGTAGGAGCAGGAACCGCATGTAGCAGCCAGAGTCCTGAAATGTGGTGAGGATGGAGGAGCAAGGAGGGCAGTGAGGCCAGCGAGGCAGAGGCTCTGAAAGGGGCCTCTGACAGTCCTGTCGCGGGACCGAGGGAAGGAGAAGTCAGGGGGTGAACTGGGGGACTTGGATTGACATACATACACAATTGATGCTATTTATAAAAATGGATAACTAATGAGAGCCTGTACTGCACAGGGCACTCTGCTCAATGCTCTGTGATGGCCGAAACGGGAAGGAAGTCCAGACAAGAGGGGCTGTGTGTATATGTAGAGCCGATTGACTCTGTTGTACAACAAAAACTAACACAGCATTGTAAAGCAAATACACTCCAATAATTTTTTTAAAAAAGGACAAAGGAGAGAGAAGCCTAGTAGACCGCAAAGCAAACTCCTTAAGCTGCTCTGTCGCACACACACTTTCACTTTCCCCAACCCCATTCGTGGGATTGGGGAAGGTCAGGCTGATGCGATAATGAACTTGCAGGAGCTGGGTGCTTGCTATGATATCCAGGCCAGCAAAAGGAAGAAAGTAAATCCTAAAGTCTAAGATCCATGCAGAGGGCACAGACCTGGGAATCGGAGTTTAAGTTAAAAGACCAGGAAGAAGGCAGTGGAAGAGGCAGAAAGAAGCTGGGCAAGAGGTGAGGGCATCCAGGATTTTGCCGTGCCTGGGGCTATTTATCTGCCTCTTATGCTGTATTAGTAACATGGCCTCATCTCTAATTATCTGGATTCATTAGTCATCAAAGATCTTCTGACCTCTGCCCCAACCCATCCCTATAGGTCGTCGTCAGTGTCTGGAAAGGCGGCAGGCAGGGAGCTGCCGGGAGCATAAGGTATGGGTCTTACAGGTACACCGTTGTTTGAGTTCATGGTCGTGGGTTCTGTAGGGTCTGGCCCAGCTAAGGGATTGGATGATGAGCATGGGAACTAGATCCAGGGCTCAGGATAGATGTAGAATCATTCTCCAGCTACTTGGAGAAAACCAGTATTGTGCCAGTTTGATTTCTCCCAAAACCATGTGAGGGAGAGAGAACACCACCAAGGATGAGCCCCACCAGTGATATGAAAACACGCATCTGGGGCTTCTGTGAATAGGAGCTGATTTTTCCTTGCATGCTAGAGATGTCTAAATAGTCCAGATGGTGTCCCTGAGACCCTAAAGCACCGTGGGCTGGGGGAGGGTCATGGCAATTCAGCCCAATAAATATTGCTTGCTGTCTGCTGAGACGGCACCACGCTCGACATCAAAAAAGAGAACAATACCAAATCAGGCCTGGCTTTCCTGAAGCTTACAGTCTACTTGGGGAAACAGAAAATTAAACCTCATTTACAACTGGCCTGTGCTAGATCTATGATTGAAGAAGCACAGGTAGCCATGGGAAGCTATCCCAGGGACCCAACAGGGGCTGTGTGGGTGTCAAGAATGTTCCAGGCAGAAAAAAGAGTGCAGCAAAGCTCTGAGATCACAGAGACTGGCACAGATGAGCAGGGAAAAAGTGTAGCGTAGTTGGATAGAGGGCATACGCTGGGCTGGGAGGTAGGTGCAGGCCAGAGTGGAATCCCAAAGCCAGGACCAAGAGAATGGGCTTTACATGGAAACCACAGGAGCAGGTGGAGGAGGGGAACAGCATCAACTTCCGGGGTGAATTACTCTGCCTTGTGGAAAAGGGGCTGGAGGGTAGCAAGAGCGCAAATAGAACTTCACTTAAGGGATTACTGTGTCGCTCAGGCAAGAGATGATGGAACCTGGATTTGAACACAGAAATGGAGGTGGAGGGAAGTTCAAAGACACTGGAGATACTTATGCTAGTGGTAAAGAACCCACCTGCTAATGCAGGAGACATAAAAGATGCAGGTTTGATCCCTGGGTCAGGAAAATCCCCTGGAGGAGGGTACGGCAACCCACTACAGTATTCTTGGCTGGATAATCCCCATGGACAGAGGAGCCTGATGGGCTATGGTCTATAGGGTCACACAGAGTCGGACACAACTGAAGTGATTAAGCAGCAGCAGCAGCAGAGCCCTGTCAAAGGGGTGGTGGGATTATAACGCATTGCAGAGCTGCAGGGGTGGGTGAAAATGAGGAAGTGGAAGCAAAGAGTGAAAAACCACTATTTCAAGAAAAGAAAGGAGAATAGGACCAGCAGCTAGAGGGGAGATGCAGAGCCAAGAGAGGTTGTTTTCTATTTATTTCTATTTTTAGGGTGGGGATGATTTCAGAATCTTTGCATGTGGCAGGACAGAGGCAGGAGAGAAGATGTTGAAGGTGTGGGGCCACAGTGGGGATAGAGCAAGGAAGCAGAAGAGGCAGAGGGGATGAAGTCCAAGGCACAGGGATGGTGCAGTCTGGGATGCAGAGGGAAAGCAGAAGTGGTCCATTGAGGGATAAATCCGTGGGAAGGTGTGAGGGAGTCTGAGGATGTTTTGAGGATGCTGGACTGTGGTGTTTCTTCCTCTGGAGGTAGAGCGTAAGTACAATCACCCGCTGAGACAGGGTGGGTATAGGTGTGATCAGTTGAAACCACTGTGGGACTTCCCTGGTGGTCCAGTGGTAAAGAATCCACCTGTCAATGCAGGAGTCGTGGGTTCGATCTCTGGTCAGGGAAGATTCCACATGCTGGGGGGCGGCTAAGCCCATGAGCCACAGAGACTGAAGCCCATGTGCCTGGAATCCACGCTCCGCAACACGTGCAGCCCCGCAATGAGAAGTCTGCACACCACAACTAGGAAGTCGCTGCCACTCACCGCAACTAGAGAAAGCCCTCGCACAGAAACAAAGCCCCGGTGCCGCCATAAATAAGTAATATAAATAAATATAACAGAGGAGGAATTTGTAAAAGAAAACAAAAAGCCAAAAGCCACTGTGAAGAATGGGGGCAGAGAGCGATCAGGAGAAAGAGAAGTTGTCCATAGCAGCGTCAGTTGCTTCTGATTGATTACTGGGAATTTATCTTGGCCCCAATTTGCAGGCTGTGTCTTTTTTTTTTTTTTTTTTTTCTTTACAATGTAGCAGAAAGGGCCAAGAGGTGAACCCATAGCTGGGGTTTTGCCAGAAGGGCTAGATGAAGGGGCTTGAGTTGAGGATGCTGGCAAGACAGTGGCTGACACCCAGCATGGATCCCAGACTCCAGGCAGGAAGGATGGAGTTGCTGATGGACAGAGGGAAATAGAGAGATCAAGGGACAGGCTGTCAGAAGGAGGATGCACATGACTGATGACAAACCTGAGCGGGGGGCGGGGGGGGGGGGGCAAGGTTATGATCAGAGAATGGGATGTCTGAAGTGTTATGATTTCAGAGGTGGATTCCCATAGAAGCAAACCTGAGATACACTGGGAGGAAGCATCCAGTGGGCCAGGAAAGAGAGCGTGAATTCAGGTCACCATTCCAAACAGGTCCAGGTAAAGGGGTGAAGCCAGAAGCTGAAAGACAGAGGAGCTAGGCTGTGGTCACTGAGGTTTTGGGGCAGGCGGTTGCCAGTGGGCCCCCTTAGAGGGATGCGACGGGGTGCTCAACAGACACTGTCTTGATGGGACTTATCAAGGCCCCCTGTTTACGTGCTGTCCTTGCCTCTCACATGACCCTTGCCACCATGCATCGTTGTTTCTGTATATTAACAATTACATCAAAAACATCGTTGTTTTGTATACAATTAATATTCTGTATAATATTATTATAATAACTATCCAAATTTGTATAACACAGAGTCAACGTCTGTAACTGCTCCAGCTGAGCCCCCATTTTAGAGACCGCAGGGGTGGGGAGGAGGGAAATTCATCATCTCTTTGTTTTTGGCTGCAGTGGGTCTTCGTGGCCGTGCATGGACTTTAGCTGCAGCGAGTGGGGGCTGCCCTCTAGCTGAGGTGTCAGGCTTCTCGCTGAGGTGGCTTCTCTGCCCGCAGAGCACGGGCTCCAGGAGACGCTGGCATCAGCCGTGGTGGGGCACCAGCTTAGTTGCCCCACAGGATGTGGGATCTTCCAGGACCAGGGATCAAATCCGCGTCATTGGCAGGCAGACTCCACCACTGGACCACCAGGGAAGTCCTGTCCCCAACTACAAAGGTAGCAATTTTTCAGCTCTTCCCCAACTCTTCTTTCAAGGGGTTCCCCTTCCCCCTTCTCCCTCCCAAACTGGCACTGAGGGCAGAGGGGAGCTGTCATGGCCTCACGGCAGTGAGGAGGGGCCCACCATCCCCTGAGTCCTCCTGCGCCCTGCTGGGGCGGCTCCTCTCCCCTCCTCACTGGGCTTCCTGCACTGGGGTTCACTGAGGGGAAACAGCTACCCTTGATTCTTGGGAACCCCGCTGAGGTCCAAGCTGACATCTGGAGTCCCTGCCATGAGCGCCCACTTAGGTCCCCACATGCTGGGGCCACTTCCCAGTGACATGAGGGACACCGGGATCTCACAGTGTTTTGTGTCCCTCCTGGAGCAAAACAAGCAGGAATTTCCATCCCCCCAGGTGACATAGGAACTGGGGGACAAGGGAGCTGGGCCCTCCCTCAAGGGCAAACACCCCCCAGCCATCGGTCCGCCACCCTCTGTAATGGTCCATACCAGACCAGTTCCCTCTGAGAGGCTGGGGTCCTCCTGCACTACTCTCTGGGAAACAGGGAGCAAGTCCTTCTATTCTGGGACTCACCCAAATTATGAGATGTTTCTGCAAATCCTCCTCAGCCTCCCCAAGGATTTGGAGGGTGAGGGAAGCAAGAACATTTGTGTCACATCCCTTACTCCTCTCCCTTCCCATTTCTCTGTCCCAACAATGGCGGAAGCTCCACTTCCTCTTCCTGTCTGACGACTCTTTCTTCCTCTGCACATACTTGGTCTCCCCTCTCAGACAATGTGGAGAAGGAAATGGCAACCCACTCCAGTACTCTTGCCTGGAAAATCCCATGGATGGAGGAGCCTGGTAGGCTACAGTCCATGGGGTCACAAAGAGTCAGACACGACTGAGTGACTTCACACACACACACACACACACACACACACACACACACACACACACATTCTCTCAGGTAGTGAGGGCAGAAAAGTCAAAGAAAGAAAACCAGATTTCTGAGAAGACAGAGAACTCTGAGGGGTTTTTTTGAAAACATTATTTCAAGTATTCTAATAGCCAATAACAGTGTGACGTGATTCATCTATACTGTTTATAAAACTGCAGAAAAACCTTGTGAGGTAGGGCTGTAATCACCATTTCAAAAACAGGGAAATAAGGCTCAGCAAGGTTAACAATGTGCCCAGTATCACACGGATAGTAACTGATGGAGGGAGGCCTCCAACCCAGGTCCGTGTGATCCAGAGCCTGAGGCAGTAGTCACTGTATGCATGTGTGCGTGCGTGCATGTGTGTGCATGCGTGTGTGCACGAGTGCTAAGTCCCTTCAGTCATGTCCGACTCTTTGTGATCCTATGAGCTGTAGCCCATCAGGCTCCTCTGTCCATGGAATTCTAAAGGCAAGAATACTGGAATGGGTTGCCACTTCCTCTTCCAGGGGATCTTCCTGACCCAGGCACTGAACTTGAGTCTCCCGCGCCTCCTGCACTGGCAGGAGATTCTTTCTCCACTGAGCCACCTGCGAGCCCCTAGCCACTGTACACACAGCCTCAGCTGGGCCACCCAGCTTCTGACTCCTGAGTCCAGAAACCATGGATCTCATTTTCATTCTCTCCCTGGAGCCCCAAGGGTAGTGTGTGTCTGTGTGTGTGTGTGTTTAGTCACTCAGTCGTGTCTGACTCCTTGCGACCCCACTGACTATAGCCTGCCAGGCACCTCTGTCCATGGAATTCTCTGGGCAAGAATACTGGAGTGGGTTGCCATGCCTTTCTCCAGGGGCTCTTCCCAACCCAGGGATCAAACCCAGGTCTCCCACATTGCAGGTGGATTCTTAACCAACTGAGCCACTAGGGAAGCCCAAGAATACTGGAGTGGGTAGCCTATTCCTTCTCCAGGGGATCTTCCCAACCCAGGAATCAAGCCGAGGTCTCCTGCATTGCAGGTGGATTCTTTACCAGCTGAGCTATCAGGGAAGCCCCCCAAGGGTAGTATTTTCTACATTTTCCCCCTAACAGCAACTGAAGGAGGTAAAGAAATACTTTACCGTCTCTCCAGTGTTGGAGTCATTGGGAAGAATGATGGGGTTAATATTCATCCAGGCTGACCCAGATTAGCCATATCAATTGTTAAAATATTGAAGATTGAATTGTTAAAATATTTTTATTCCAGCTGGTAAATAACTGCTCTCCTCGAGTTCACCCTCCCAAGTGAGACCCCCCTGGTGCCTCATTCTGATTGGCTCCCAAGCTGTGTACATTGATAAATATATTGAATATTACCCCTAAAAGTGGAAAAGAGAAATTTACCCAACTAGGATTGGACACATATGTATAAATGCTACCTCAAGCTATTGATGGTACCATAGAATTGTCATTTTCTGTAACACTAGTGAAATAACTTGTGAAAGAACAGAGCATAATGCCTAGCACACAGCAGGTGTTGACTAAACATTAGCTGTATGATAACCTAAGTTATCTTGCTGAAAGCCTCCCTGGAGGAAGAGTTTGGAGCCCAGCAATTCCCAGAGTTGATGGAGCTGATACTCATAGCAATTTTCATTTAAGTCCCTGAAGTGGAGATACGAATCAGATATGGCTAAAACTATATCCAGATGCGTGAGCATCTAGATAAGTTAGCCAAGGCAGTCTCCTGGCCATCAGAACCACTGGACCTGAATGGGGACTAACTGACAGGCAAAAGCAAAGTGAAATAAGAAATAAATTTGTGCCAAAAGCAGAAGCCAGTTGGACTCAGCACCAAGTCCATTCTGTGAACAGACACTGAAAGTGTTAGTTGTTCAGTTGTGACCAACTCTTTGTAACCCCATAGACTGTAGCCTTTTTCTGTCCATGGAATTCTCCAGGCAAGAGTACTGGGGTGGGTTGTCATGCCCTCCTTCAGGGGATCTTCCTGGTCTAGGAATCAAGCCTGCATCTCCTGCATCACAGGCAGATTCTTTATCACTGAAACCACCTGGGAAGCCTAGGATACTGGAGTGGGTAGCCATTCCCTTCTCCAGGGGATCTTCTCAACCCACGGATCAAACCCAGGACTCCTTCATGGCAGGCAGATTCTTTACTGTCTGAGCCATCGGGGAAGCATTGGGCCCTGTCATTAACTGAGTGCTTTACCCTCTTTTAATCCTTAAACCCACTGTAGAAAGAATGCCAACATTCCCATTTTTGATGTTTGGAAATTGGAGTTTAGAGTTCAGTTCAGTCCAGTTCAGTTGCTCAGTCATGTCCAACTCTTTGCAGCCCCATGACTGCAGCACACCAGACTTCCCTGTCCATCACCGACTCCCAGAGCTTGCTCAAACTCATGTCCATTGAGTCAGGTTGGTAATTTGTCCAAGGTCCATGGGTATCAGGACTTGGAGTTGGAAATTCCATACATTCTTTCTGGTTCTATGGGCTCCACCATGAGCCCAGGTGTTCCCCGTACACACTGCTGTGGTTTGTTTTAACAGACCCCTAGAAGGAAATCACAAAAATAATGGTCCAAATATTCACATATTCCCAATTAGACATGCTTTCAGTAGAACTCGCCCACAATCCAGAGAATCCAGCAAGGTATGTGATGATGGGAGGTGTAATGAGATACAAAGAACTGAACACACACAACTGCACCTGCCAGAGAAGCAAGAAAAGACCCGTGGCAACCACTCACTGCCTCGGGTGCTTCCATGTGGCTGGAGAATTGGTTGGTGCCAGGGATATACTCTGCCAAAGGATGGCGCCCCCAGATGAACAGGCTTGGTCTTGGTATCCAAGGGAGCTGTGAACAACAAGGCAGATGAATGTCCACGGTGAGCCTGGTGGCTGGACTGATGCATGGGAGCTTACATTCCTGCACTGTGCAAGTTTACAACTGGGGTCAACACAGAGAGAGTGGGCTGAGATGCAGACACAAGAGGAACTACAGGCTGGAGTCTGCCTGTGCATTCACAGTCTCTGATGTCTAGTCTTTGCTCTGTGTGTGTGTGTGTATATGTGTGTAGAGCTCTCCATGGTTTTCAAAGTGCTGTTCAAACAGGATGGCTTTTTAACTGGATGAGGATTTTGAAGATGATGGTATTCTGGGTTCCTGGAGCCCAGTCGTACCATTAGCAGGTGAATCAGTGAAGTTATTTTTCCTTTTCTTTCTCTCTCAGTAGAATTAGCTACTTCCTAGCTGGTCTCCCATAGGCTGGTCACCACTATGTCCATTCTTGAATCCATTGCCTCAGATACCTTTGTAAACACAGATCTGACTATGTTTCTGCTCAGAAGTTATCTAAGACTCTCCAGTACCATAGTCTGTCCACAGATGATATTCCAAATATGAAAATGTGGGCAAGTAAGTTTGGGGAAGAGGCTACAAATCAGATCCTCTCTTTGTGTTTCACCATGTGTAGTGGCATATTAAAGGGAGTACACAGACCTGTTTCTCTGGGTTTGGCAGTCTTCTAAATGACTTGGGCTACAGAAATCTACTTTCTTTGCCCTCTGTAACATCTGATAAAATCTCAAGGTGATCTTATAGAACAAGTTTTGAAAAAGGTCTGCCTAGAAGATAATATCCAGACCGAACAACTCGACATGCAAAACTTGCCAGAACCTTGACTTAATATTCTTGAAAAGTGGTAAGAGTGTAGGCTCAAGAATCAGACCTATCCCAGTTCAAATCCCAATACTGCCGTTTAATCCTGTGAAACCTTGGCCTTGATTACTCCCCTATTACATGCCACAGGTTCCTTATCTATAAATGGCAATGACTGTGCCTTCCGTGAAGGGTTATTGTAAAGGATTGCATGAGAGAACCAATGTAAAGCCCATAGTAGAATATCGAGCCTACAGGAAGGACTCAGTGAAGGGAATTTCTATTATTATAATTATCTTTAATCCAAAAAAGCAGACCATTTCTGAGCACACAGTACCTGACTTTCCTCTCAGATTTCTACAGACTCAAAGACCCCAATAATGACAAAAGCAGTGAAAATAACTGGCCAGGGTGTTGAATACCTGTGAGGATTTTAGGGGTTTTCAGCACCAGAAAAATAGCTTGGCTACCTGACATAACTTACTATGAACATCACTGACTATGAAGATTAGAAGACAGAAAGTCTGCATTTTCTGATCTTAAAACTACCTGTAACTTGGTGTGGGACCCTGGATGAGAGTCTTGGCCTCTTAGGGACCCAGTTTCCCCTCCTGCAGATGACAACATTGGGTAGGAAGTTGCCTGACCTCCCTACCAACTCTCAGTCCATGGGGGAACCCTCCTTCTCTACTGGCTTAGCATGCGTGCATGCGTGTTCAGTCACTTCACCCTGTCTGATTCTTTGTGATCCTACGGACTGTTGGCCACCAGGCTCCTCTGTTCATGGGATTCTCCAGGCTAGAACACTGGAAGGGGTTGCCAGGCCCTCCTCCAGGGGACCTTCCCGACTCAGGGATCAAACCCGTGTCTCGTGTGTCTCCTGCATTACAGGCAGATTCTTTACCCACTAAGGCACCTAGGAAGCCCCTATTGCCTCGGGCGTGTGTTAATTGGCTCCCAGGGCAGCATGGGCTCTGTCACTGTAAGAGCGTCACACCGAGATCAACACACCACTTGCGTCGCCTTATATCACAGAGGACCCACTCCCCAGTCTGCCTGTGTGCCTCGGTCACGGCAGCGGAACCTTGTTCTGAACACGAAGGTCAGTCAAGAGGAAATGCAGAAAGAGGAAGCTTTTCCTTTCTACCTATTTGATACGTTGCCTGTCTCTGGTTCACTTGGCACCAATAAGTGAATCCCTGGGGTGGCAGTAATGATTGGAGTTTGGGTTTTATGACTTGACCATGTGTAATCTCTGTAGGGGGATGATGAAGTCTCTACTGGAAGAAACAGGAGACTTGTTTCTACCTAGTTTGTTGCTCTATTTGTCTCTCTGAAGCTTTGATCAATTAAGAATTTCAGCCCATATGGGAGGAGACTAGCTCTTTTAAATCTGGACCAGTGAGTTTTTGTGTTTCTACATTTACTTTTGACTTCTAGCTTAAGTTGTAGAGCTGGAGCTACAAATGCTCTATACGACTGTCCATGACAAAGGCCTTGACTTTTCATTTGCAAGAGTATAAAATATTTTCCTACTTTTGGAGGATATGAATTATGCTTCTTAGATTATAGGAGTGCTTGTTATAAACACAAATCATTGCATATGCGGAATATTCTTAAAATTCTCAGGAAATAGAAACACTGAATTTCTGATACTTCAATGTGCTAGAGTCTGAGAAAACCCATCTTACATAAATTGTTAGCTCAGAAACCTTTTAGGGAACCAAACTCACATAATTACAGTAAATTTTGGCAAATCACAAGAAACACTTGCTATGTCTTTTCTCTGTTGATTGGTGTTAAGTGAAATAACAGTACATTTTATTTTACTTAGGTTTGTTTTTTCAACAAAAAAATCTGAGTCTCCTGACTTTATACAGGTTACTAATCAAATAAGCTAGCACTATTCCCTGTGAGGTTTAAGATTATGAAAAATGTGAATTTGCATTCAACTAAGCTGAGTGATTATCTGACCAACTCTTCCTGTAAACAGTAGTCATATTTTGTATGGAACCATTTAGACATAACTTCCAGCATCTTTAGGTGAATTAAAAGTTTAGACACATATCACAGTGAACGAATTAATGGATAACTCTTAGATGTCTAGATTATTTCAAAGTAATATAGAATGATGAGACTTGGTTATAAATTATGATTTAAAGTTTATGTGCTTTTTCTCCTCATTTTTATAAGCTGTACAGCTAAATCTTTGGGTCACGTTAATAAATATGTTCATTTTAAATTGTAAAAGTGGCATCTGTGGCTAATAAAATTGTATTGTATGTATCACAAGTTCTGTTAGTCTGCTAAAGTGCTTGGATATGACTGACAGTCCTCAGATAATTTACCCCATAATTTCCTCTGTGAAATAGAAGTTAGTTACTTTAGTTAGAAATCGTAATTAATATGGATGGTTGAGATTATACTAGGAGCCATAGTGACAGAAATGAAAGTGCCTATTTGCTTTCATTTCTACAATATAAATGAGGGTAAGAGAAGGACACACCTTGGAAAGTGGGATCTGTTTGCCTTGGTTTATATTTAGGCTGGTGCAAAAACAAATGCAGTTTCAGACCATGAATTTTAAATCATTATAACTGGGCTCAAATATGCATTTATTAATTAAAATAGGGACCATGGCAATCAACACAGTTTTGCCAACATGAAACAAGTTTGTTTATTCCTGTAGTGTAAAAATCCATGCTTCGGGATTCAACAAACTCTTGGAAAGCATTTTTCGCCTCTTCCTGGCTGTGGAAATATTTTCCCGGCAAAAAATTGTTGAGGTACTTGAAGAAGTGGTAGTCGGTTGGCGAGAGGTGAGGTGAATATGGCTTCCCTGATAGCTCGGTTGGTAAGGAATCCGCCTGCAATGTGGGGGACCTGGTTTCGATCCCTGGGTTGGGAAGATTCCCCTAGAGAAGGCAACAGCCACCCACTCCAGTATTCTGACCTGGAGAATTTCATAGGCTGTATAGTCCATGGGGTCGCAAAGAGTCGGACACAACTGAGCAACTTTCAATGCAACTTCAGTGCAGGTGAATAAGTCAGATGAGGCAAAACTGCATAGTCCGATCCTTTCAACTTTTGAAGCAGTGGTTGTGCAACATGCAGTCGGGTACTGTTGCGGAGAAGAATCGGGCCCTTTCTGGTAACCGGTGCCAGCTGAGAGGGGTTGCAGTTTTCAGTGCATTTCATCAACATGCAGAGTATACTTCTCAGTAATGGTTTTGCTGGGATTCAGAAAGTTTAGTGGATCAGACGGGCAGCAGACCACCAAACAGTGAAAGCGAAAGTCGCCCAGTCATTGCTATTGCACAGAATAAGAGAAGTGACGCTTCAAAGCGACGATCTTTTAAATTTTCGGTCAGCTCCTGAGGCACCCACTTACTGAGCTTTTCCCCCTTTCCACTTTGCTTCACATGCCAAATGACCACAGAGCGGCCGGGTTGAGTTCGTGGGCAGCCTCTCGTGTGATTGTAAGAGGATCAGATTTGATGATGCTCTCAGGAGGTCGTTGTCACCTTCTGACGGCTGGCCACCGCGCTCCTCATCTTCAAGGCTCTCATTTCCTTTGCAAAACTTCAAACTGCCACTGCACTGTACATTCATTAGCAGTTTTGGGGTCAAATGCCATTATTGATGTTTCAAGTTGTCTCTGCTATTTTACGACCTATTTTGAACTTGAAGGGCTTCCTTTGTGGCTTAGCTGGTAAAGAATCTGCCCGCAATGCGGGAGACCTGGGTTCAATCCCTGGGTTGGGAAAATCGCTTAGAGAAGGGAAGTGAAGTGAAGTCGCTCAGTCGTGTCTGACTCTTTGCGACCCCATGGACTGTAGCCTACTAGGCTCCTCGGTCCATGGGGTTTTCCAGGCAAGAATACTGGAGTGGGTTGCCATTTCCTTCTCCATAGAGAAGGGAAAGGCTACTTTAAAAAAAATCACTCAAATTTGCTTTTTGCCTAACATCATTTCCCCAGTCTAAAATAGATAGACAATAAACAGCAAGTAATAAGTCATTAGCAAAAAATAATAAAACCCAAAGTGAGAAATGTGCATTAAAATGATGTATAACATAGCCACATTTATTTAAGAATGCATTCATGCTCAGTTGCTTCAGTCACGTCCAACTCTTTGCAACCTTATGGACTGTAGTCCACCAGGCTCCTCTATCCATGGGATTCTCCAGGCAAGAACACTGGAGTGTTTTGCCATGCCTTCCTCCAGGGGATCTTCCTGACCCAGGAATCAAACCCACATCTCCTGAGTCTCCTGCATTGCAGATGGATTCTTTACCACTAGGAGCCACCAGAGAAGCCCACATATTCCAATATCAAATGGTAAAGTTCAATAATACAAAACCTCAGTTACTTTTGCACCAATCTAATAACCTGACTCTTAAAAAGAAACCATAAAAATGTCCAATTTTGTCAAAGTTCTCTTGACTTTGAAGGGCTGACCTCCTTGATTTGCTGACCGATGTCATTATCACAATATAAAAGAATATTCTTTATCTTCTGTGCAGTCTTCCTAGATAGTCAAAGTTCTTTGTTTTAGCAGAATCATTTTCTATGCCTCTGTCTGAGATTTATGTTTACTTTATTATGTCCTTGATTATAAAACAACAGAGGTTCATCACATAAAAAGAGCTCAGATGCTTTATAAGCCTGTTGTTTTAAAATATTTCATAGTCACCTTGATAAATAGGTAGCTGATTATTATTTTTCAAGCATCCAGTGACAATATCTTAATCAAGTATCTCCTCTGACAACTCTTTATATTTTTGCCTTCCCTAGATTGTATCCTAATTTAGAAAGAAATAAAATAAAATGTTCAGAATACTTTCTATACCTATCTTTGAAAATTCCCAGTAGACCACCAGAAAATTACAAAAATTTATACTTCCACTTTATAAAAAGAGAGGTACTGAAAATAACTAAGCTTATTTGGTGTGAGCCACTGACTCTCTGGTTGGATTTACTATTGTAAGGGATGCATTTGAAGAGTTGTCAAATCAGGAGAGCTGCTCTGACTCCTCTGTCTTGAGACATGGTCCTGTTTCCCAGTCCGGGCCACAGTGAAAATGGCCTGGTTTCCCTCCTCTGTCCTAGAGCTTCTATAGGATGAGAGGACGTATGCATTCAAAGGATTTGGGGCAAGAAAGAGTTCAGTGATTAGAGTAAACGTGGAAAAGAAACTCCTCTTAAATCCTTCTCTCCTCTCCATGCTCACAGGCCCACCTTTTCCCAGGTGTTCCTTTTTATATGGAACCAGAGTGACCTAAATAAATCACAGACAGGCTGAACCGTTTGGATGGATGAGCGGGTGGGCAGTTGGCTAGGTGGGTGGGTAGGCATGTGGTTTGATGGCTGGGTGGGTGGGTGGGTAGTTGGATGGTTAGATGGATGGGTGGGTGGTTAGATGGTTGGATACATGTGTAGGTAGATGATGGATGGGTAGATGAGGGGGTAGGTGAGTGGGTGAATGGGTAGGTAGATGAGTATCTGAGTGGTTGGATGGCTGAGTGGGTGGGTAGGTGGGTGGTCAATGGCTGAGTGGGTGGGTAGGTGTGTGGTTGGATGGGTGGGTGGGTGGATAGGTGGATGGAAGGATGGGTAGATGGGTGGATGAATGGGTAGATAGGTGAGTATGTGGGTGATTGGATGGTTGAGTGAGTGGGTAGGTGGATGATGGATGTGTAGATGGCTGGGTGAATGGGTAGGCAGGTGGGTGGATGAGTCACATGGATGGGTAGGTGGCAGGTGAGCTCCCGCAGGGATTTGACCTTATGTACCTGTACGCAGTCCTGTGAGGTTGTTTTCTGATACTGCACTTGAAGTCCTCAGAACTGGTAGTCATGCAGGGAAGATGGATATAATATGACGGAAAGCAAGGACAAGTTGAAACTCACAGGCTGGACTAAATCTCCCGTCAACCTTGATGATCGGGCCACCTGTGGAAGTTGACTTTAGGCCATGGGGAAAATTCAGCTCTCCCAGCACACCTTAAAAAATGTGTGAGTTTCTCAGGTTCTCTCTACCATCACTTTCCAGAACACCATTTTGCTCCCATTGTTACAGTTCAGTCACTCAGTGTTGTTCCTGACTCTGTGACCCCGTGGACTGCAGCACGCCAGGCTTCCCTGTCCATCACCAACTCCCGAAGCTTGCTCAAACTCATGTCCATTGAGTCGGTGATGACATCCAACCATCTCATCCTCGTCCCCTTCTCCTCCTGCCTTTGATCTTTCCCAGCTTCAGGGTCTCCCAATGAGTCGGCTCTTTGCATCAGGTGTTCAAAGTATTGGAGCTTCAGCGTCAGTCCTTCTAGTGAATATTCAAGTTTGATTTCCTTTAGGATGGACTGGTTTCATCTCCTTGCTGTCCAAGGGACTCTCAAGAGTCTTCTCCAATGCCACAGTTCAAAAGCATCAATTCTTCGGTGCTCAGCTTTCTTTATAGTCCAACTCTCACATCCATACGTGACTACTGGAAAAACAATAGCTTTGATTAGATGGACCTTTGTTGGCAAAGGAATGTCTCTGCTTTTTAATATGCTGTCTAGGTCGGTCATAGCTTTTCTTCCAAGGAGCAAGTGTCTTTTAATTTCATGGCTGCAGTCTCCATCTGCAGTGATTTTGGAGCCCAGAAAAATAAAGTCAGGCACTGTTTCCATTGTTTCCCCATCTATTTGCCATGAAGTGATGGGACCAGATGCCATGATCTTAGTTTTCTGAATGTTGAGTTTTAAGCCAACTTTTTCACTCTCCTCTTTCACTTTCATCAAGAGGCTCTTTAGTTCTTCTTTGCTTTCTGCCATAAGGGTGGTGTCATCTGCATATATGAGGTTATCGATATTTCTCCCAGCAATCTTGATTCTAGTTTGTGCTTCATCCAGCCCAGTATTTTGCATGATATACTCTGCATATAAGTTAAATAAGTAGGTTGATAATTTACAACCTTGATATACTCCTTTCCCTATTTGGAACCAGTCTATTGTTCCATGTCTAGTTCTAACTGTTGCTTCTTGACCTGCATACAAATTTCTCAGGAGGCAGGTAAGGAGGTCTGGTATTCCCACCTCTTGAAGAATTTTCCACAGTTTGTTGTGATCCACACAGTCAAAAACTTTGGTGTAATCAATAAAGCAAAAGTAGATGTTTTTCTGGTATTCTCTTGCTTTTTTGATGGTCCATAGAATGTTGGCAATTTGATCTCTGGTTCCTCTGCCTTTTCTAAATCCAGCTTGAACATCTGGAAGTTCTCAGTTCATGTACTGTTGAAGCCTGGCTTGGAGAATTTTGAGCATTACTTTGCTAGTGTGTGAGATGAGTGCAATTGTGCGGTAGTTTGAACATTCTTTGGCATTGCCTTTCTTTGGGATTGGAATGGAAACTACCTTTTATAGCTTATCCCTAAATTTATCTGATGGTTCTATTGAGTAGGCATCCCCTACTCAACTTGAGGGACAGTTCCTAAGGGCCCCACACCTATTTCTTCTTCTCTGATTATTCTCTCCTCACCTCAGTCTATGGAGTTGTTGTGTAGTCTGTGTTTGGAGAAGAAACAGATGCTTGGCAAACAAACATCCTTCCAAAATTTTCCTGCCACCTCTGGGGCAGTGGCTTTTTAGTCTTCAAAGCCAAATATGTGATATCTTTTCCTCTGGCTCTCCTGGGGTCATCACTTTGGGGTGAACCAGGCTTACATCTGACTGCTGAGGCCGAGGGATACAGAACTGGTGAGGAAGGGAGGAGAGAAAGCAAGCAGGATGTTTGGAGCAAATGGAGAAATTTGGAGTGGAGAGGTACTCATCAGTTAAAACTCCAGAATTTTCTGTACTGCAAAAATACAAAAAACAAAAACAAACAAACAGGGGACTGCCTGGGTAATAATTTCAACAAACACCTCCTTCCTTTCCAGTAAAGAAGCAAACCTCTTCCCAATATACCTACTATGCCCACTGCCTTCAAATCCACTGAGACATTGCTGTAGACTGTAGAAGTAGCACATAGGCATGGTGGCTGGAATTGCAACCCACCATGGACCCTGAGCATCACTGCATGTTCTTGCTAAAGGTGCCAGGAGTGCAAGGCCCCGACTGCTCTGACCTGGGTTATTTCCCAGGGCTGTGTCTGCAACCAGTAACCTCAAGGGATGAGGTAGCATCGCTCTCCCCAAACCCAGCTTTCTTCCCCTCCCTGTAAAAGGGATGAGTCCTCCAGGCACAAAATGTAACATACTTCAGTGTCTGTGAAGCAGCCGTTCAAGCCCACCTGTGTCACTTCCCCTTACCTCCATGGAACCACAGGTCCCAGGAAACTGGTATAAACATGAAGCTCTGGCTACATTTTGCTATGAGTGATAAAGTCCTTTGTCTCTGACCCAGGAGTGTCATGCCTCCTGTCAGCATCCATGGAAACATGATGTGTTCACATCTAAGTAGTATAAAATCCCTGACCATTAGCAACTCTTTTCAGCGGTTGCCTTTCAATGCCTTGTCCCAAAGGGTACACAGATCACCTTGACCAGCATCTCTGCATCTCAGTGGGACTCTGCTAAGTGATATAAAGAAAGAGTGAAGCCGTTGATGATTAAAAAAAAAAAAAAATCAACAAAACAAAACCCAAAGTCAGGGCGGAAATCTAGAGTCCACCTCCCACTCGCTGGGCTTGTCTGACTTTCACACTTAAAAACCCAAAATCACTATGATGGAGAGGGTGTTTGAGGCCCACTCTGGCTGATCTAGGTGCCTTCTTGGTGGTTTTAGGAAGAAGGTATCTACCAATACACTCTGGCATCTCAGCCTGCTGCTGGCAAACGCTTGCCGTTCCCGGATTCCAAGCAGCCTTTCTAGACAAGATTTCAAACCTAATTAAGCTTAGCATTATCATTGTTTTTATCACATTAAGTTCCTGCCTGGCCCACAGCAGCAGAGACCACAAAGTCAGCGCTGCATCTTTAAACAGAAACAACAGATTTTGGTTCAATTAAAAATTCATTAAAATGCAAATGAGTTTGTAAATTTTTTTCCCTCCTTCTGATGATTTCTCAGCATGGTTTTTTAATCATAGCTGGTGCTGAAGGAGAGGTGAACCCATGGCTAGAAAAGTAAAGAGAGGGAGAGACAGAACACTGGACACTCACTGAGATGTAATGCTGCTTCCCTGAGAGCCTTACCCCCCTGCCCCCTGCTTCCCCTCCTCCACCACTCTCCCCAGAGGGGACTGGTTCATGATTGCTCCCCAGAGCTAGTGTTTAACTGATAAACCGCATCATTTTCCTGATCTCTATCTCACTGCATCTTAAGGGAAACTCCAGGATAAAATGAATAAGTTACCTTATCCACCTAAGGCTATGGTTTTTCCAGTGGTCATGTATGGATGTGAGAGTTGGACTATAAATAAAGCTGAGCACCAAAGAATTGATGCTTTTGAGCTGTGGTGTTGGAGAAGACTCTTGAGAGTCCCTTGGACTGCAAGGAGATCCAACCAGTCCATCCTAAAGGAGATCAGTCCTGGGTGTTCATTGGAAGGACTGATGTTGAAGCTGAAACTCCAATACTGGCCACCTGATGCGAAGAACTGACTCATTGGAAAAGACCCTGATGCTGGGAAAGATTGAGGGCAGGAGGAGAAGGGGGCGACAGAGGATGAGATGGTTGGATGGCATCACCGACTCAATGGACATGAGTTTGAGCAAGCTCCGGGAGTTGGTGATAGACAGGAAAGCCTGGCGTGCTGCAGTCCATGGGGTCACAATGTTGGACATGACTGAGTGACTGAACTGACTGACTTGCCCAAAGTCACATTACTAGAAAGTAGTGGTCCAGACCTGAACCCATATCCCTTGGATTCCAAAGCCAGTGTTCTTTATATCACATGAACTCCACAGTTTTTTGTTTTCATTTTCACGGAGCTGCTCCAGGTTTTGTTTCCATGACTGACCAGCCATTTCATCCACTGGATCCTAAAACAGCTTGGATGTATAGACTGATACTAGCTTTCGAGAAAGCGACGCTGTGGTGCCTCAGACCCCAGGAGTGATGCTGTCATGGTACTGCTGCCTGTGGGAAGCAGGCAGCTTCTGCAAGTTCATTAGACACCCCTAATTGCTGAGAACACATTCAGGAGGTATAGTAAATGCAACTTAATTGAGAACTAATTAACTTGTTATAGTTATCTCGTTACATGCCAGTTAAATGTCTAAATATTCTTTTCTTCTCAGATAAAGGAATATAAAAAAAGGAAAATCAGGGGTGAAACTGGATCTCCATTCAGGTACTGGGGCAGCAAGGGGGGACCTTGGTCCTGCAGAAGGAGTCGAGCTCATTAACACTACTTAAAGGAAGATGTTCAAAGGCAGTGGGCAGATCCTGACTTTCAGAAGAATTCTCCATTAAATCTGCTGTGAAATGGGATTTAGCCTCAAAGGCTCCAAGAGACAGGACCCAGCAAGGGCCGTTTCTCCCACCTGGCTTCTCTCTAGCTGTTTAGGCTTTGGTTTTTTTATCCCTTTGCTGACAATCTGCCCTTTTCTGTGAAAGGCCAAGGGGCCCGTCCACGTAACCCTGTGCAGCCATCAAGAGCGACCGCCAGGGCAGGGCTTGGTTGCAGCCCAGCTCTCGTGTGATCACTCGCTCTTAATCTGTTTTCAGCCACAACGCTGAAACCCTCCCCTCTGCTGAGCTTCCAGAACCTCAGAGAGTCCCCAGCCATGGGGGAGATAAGAGGTTCCTCTCTCAAGGAGCAGGAATGAAGGCAAAGCTGAAATAATAGATCCATTCACGGCACTTTACTTTCAGCCCTGATATTTCTTGTTCAGTGATGTCTGTTTAAATCACCGAGAAAAGCAAATCCTGTTTATTTCCATCAGAAAGTCAAATCAATACCCAGTCCTGGCAGACAAGGGAGTCGGGTCCCCTTTTCACTGATTCGTAGCCGTTAGAACTTATGGGCCACCTTGCTGAAAATGGTTGGCACTGTGCAAGGAAAAGACATACCTGGCTTTCCATCTTAATGAAAGGCAGGCATGACTGTTTGGACAAACACTCTGGTTGACTCTCTCAACCTCTCCAGTTCGAATACCCTCCCACGTTTTTCTGGCTTCCTGTCTCACGGAAGCCAATCCCAACCACATTGTTCCTGGGACTTTAACATTCTTCTTTTGTCACAGCTACTGATTATCCTCTATTCTGGAAGCTGATGGTGCTAACATAACTCTCAGCATCCCAGAGAGAAGTCAGGATGCTGAGGGCCCATTCTCTAAAGGGAGCTATTTATGTGGTCTACCCCCGGGCTGGACATCCAAACCCCTCTGTCCAGGTAGGTTTCTATAAAGAACCCATTGGGATTATTTTGTCTGATCTTCATGAAGATAGCAAAAGAACAGATGGGAAACGATGAGCCCACCTTGTAGAAAGAAAAATGATAAACCACTTACTATACAGTCAGCATACAGCAAACTAAATACATACAGTGAGATTCTGATCGTTGTTTAGTCACTAAGTTGTATCTGACTCTTTTGTGACCCCACAGACTGTAGCCCGCCAGGCTCCTCTGTACCATGGGATTTCCCAGGCAAGAATACCAGAGTGGGTATCCATTCCCTTCTCCAGGGGATCTTCCCAAACCAGGGATGGAACCTGTATCTCCTGCATTGGCAGGTGGACTTTTCATTACCGAGCCACCAGGGAAGCCTGAGATTCTGATAAGCGTTCACACTTTCTTCTCCCTACAAAACAGGTGCAACCCCTCTTCACCATCATTAAGAAGCCTGCCTGTCCTCTAATTGATCTGGGTGTTTTGAAGTTTATTTTACCACCTAGGTTTGGCTACTTTCTTTCTGCTGAGTCTTCCTGTCTCACTTCAGCCTGTACTGGGCCATGGCGTCTTTGTAGGAAGCCCTTGCTTGCTTCTCTTTGCAGAAAACATTCAATCTCTGCTTATGCATTTGTTCAAAGTTCACTTTAAGTACAGAGTATTTATCAACTGCATTGCTCTGTAAAGTGCCTGCCGCCGGTTACTCATTACGGGGAATGGCTTCCCTTCCTATTTTGCATG
This sequence comes from Cervus canadensis, assembly GCF_019320065.1. Taxonomy (NCBI): domain Eukaryota; kingdom Metazoa; phylum Chordata; class Mammalia; order Artiodactyla; family Cervidae; genus Cervus; species Cervus canadensis. The sequence continues at coordinate 52,965,756 of NC_057402.1, forward strand.
GCCCTGCAGCTTTCTGTCTATGTCGCTCTCATTTCAGCGCTCCGTTTTCTTTGGCCAGCTGCCTCTGTACTCAGCCAGCAACCTGATGATTGGGGGTGTATTTCAAACCTTCTACTCCTTGTGGGTGGGGAAGGGAACGACCAGTTTGGGACTGATATTTAAAAGAACTCTTGTATTCCCTGGAGACATGGTTACTATGTTAAGATTTCCTAGAAGAAACCAGCATCGTGATGGGGGTGCGGGGTGGGGTAACCAAAGCTTCAGGGGATGGAGGTAGGGGTGGGGGCTATGAGGTGGGTGGTTTCTGCCAGAGGTTGTCTCTCTCATCCCCAGCTGCCCTTTGGAGGCCCCTGGGGAGCGTTTGAAATTCTGACACCTCTATCCCACCCCAGAGATTCTGATTGAATGATTGGGGAGGAGGGAGCCTGAATCAAGGTTGTTTCCCAGGTATGACTGAGTACTGAGCTAGGCTAGAGGTTGGAGCCCAATCAGAGTCTGCCAGAAAAAGTGAGCTTCCTATTCAGAGGAGAGCAATCTCAGCTTCAAGTCCAAGGGACCTGATTGGCATCCAGGCTGGAAAGCCAAGAATTCAAAGTGAGGCACGGTGAGGGGAAGAGATAGCTACAGAGTCTGGGATTGATATGTTCACACCGCTGTATTTAAAATGGATAACCACAGGGCCCCCTCCCAGACGAATTAAATAAAAGAATTCTGGGGTGGAGTATGGAAAAGGCAATGCCTCTAAAACGTGCACTTAGGGCTGGGACACTCCCTTCAGTAGGATGAGTCAGGCCCCCAGCAGTTCACCCCACAAGTCCCGCAGAGCGGGATGTGCAGGAGTTATAGCCCTACATGTTCAGAATAAAACCTGAGAAGTAGCTCCAGGCAATAGGATAATCAATTAATGATAGAGAAAATAACAAAAACAAAGCAAAGTACATTATTTGTTCACATCAGTCCTTCATCTATTTGGACTCAGTTGTCATGTTCTGTGAGCTTTCCTGGTGGCTCACTGGTAAAGAGTCCGCCTGCCAATGCAGGAGACACGGGTTCGATCCTCGGGTTTGGAAGATCCCCTGGAGAAGAAAATGGCAACCCACCCCAGTATTCTTGCCTGGGCAATCCCACGGACAGAGGAGCCTAGCGGTCTACAGTCGTGGGGTCACAAAGAGTTGGACACGACTTAGCGACTAAACAACAGCATCATCATGTTCTGCATGGCCGGTTCGCAGCTCCTCTATATCCCACTGACCCACGTTCACATGCCCGCTGCCACTTCCACTCGTCATCTGGTTTCACTCTTTGAATGCATTCTAGATATTTTCGGTGTGCTCCTTAAATCTGGGCTCCCCCAGAATATCCCGCAGTGCTCCCGCTGTGGCTGTGAGAGGAATAGAAGCCAATCCCTTGTCCTGGAGACCACGTTCCTGTTAGCTCAGCCCAAGTGGAACCACCGGGGTGGAAACAGCACCAGCTCTGCCCACCCAGATCAGGTGCAGTGACCCTGACTCAATGTTAGAACCAATTCCTCAGCCCTCCCTTTGGGGTCTATTCCCAGTTCTGCCTCCGACTCACTGAGTTTCCTCGAATAAATCACTTCTTTCAGTCCCAGTTCTCTCATCTAGGAGAGGGATTCTAGGGACAACCACACCCTTTCTGCTCTGCCCTTGGTGAGTCTGGCATTACGCAGGCCTGAGAGTGGTCCTGGAGGAGCACTGCTGTAGTCAGGGGGCTTGAAGGAAGCCTAGACATTTACCTGGGGTTATTTCCCAGCAGGGTGCTTGTGAAATGCTCTGCTGAAGACTTGTGCAGCTCCAGAAAGAGTAATCGTTTGGTTGCAGCTAAGCCACTAACTCCATCATCCCATAAGTTCCATGGACTGGGCTCCCAGCAAGGAGGCCCCCAGTAAGGAAGAGCTTTAACACAGCCGGGAGTGGGATCCTGTAGGATACAGTTAATTAGCTTTGTGCCCACCTGCCATAGCATCCAGGGAACCCGCATGCCTCACTCCCTTTGGCTGTAAAACTCTGCCTTTGTAGGTATTTCTCCCTGCTCCCTGGGCTTCCCAGGTGGTGCTAGTGGTAAAGAACCTGCCTGCCAATGCAGGAGACAGAGAGACATGGGTTCGATCCCTGGGTCGGGAAGATCCCCTGGAGGAGGGCATGGCAACCCACTTCAGTAGTCTTGCCTGGAGAATCCCATGGACAGAGGAACCTGTTAGGCTACAGTCCAGAGGGTCACAAAGAGTCAGACACGATTGAAGTGACTTAGCAGGCATAGACTCACTGCTCCCTGCCTTCCTCATCTCCCTGCACCTAAACTCTTGGGATGGTGACATGGAAGTCATTCATCCCACTGCCCTTATCCGCAGCATCGTTGTTAGGATGCCTCCCTCTCTGGGCTTGTCTCGGTCTCTCTCCCCTCCCTTTACCACTTGCCCATTATACCAGGCCCCTGGACATTCCCAAACACACCGACTTCTTTTCCTTTTTCCAGCCTGGATTCCTGGGGCCACCACCACACCCTCAGGACAGATGTCTACCTCCTCATCAGCATCTTCTCCCCATGCCCTGTGTTCTTTCTCTGATTGATGTCAGCACCATGCCCCCGTCTCCAAGCCTGGGCTTAGAGCAATCTCAGCCCCCTTTCAACAGAATCTATGTATCGCTCTCCCCTGACAAAAATAGGAAAAGAAATCCAGATTTATTTCCTTCATACTCCAGGTTAAAAAATTGGAACAGCACAGTATGTGTATGCACCACGGGGCTCAGTTTAGACAAACTTACTGATTTAGGAGACTTATTTTCTCTTAAGGAGCTGTACAGTGGGTTAAAAAGTGTATGATCATAACTTTTGCATTCATTAGCATCGTTTCTATGCTGCCAAATGCATAATTCTGACTCCCAGTTCCCACTGAACCTATAAGCTAGAGGATTTATTTTATTGTTTCATTTTATTCATTGCTTTTTCTTCCCTCTCAGTGCTTCCCTAGGGCTGTATCATGGGCAAAATTTCACCTGTGATCAGGTTGCAGAGCTGGGAGCTGGGAATCGAGGTACCAGTCTCTGGCTGGCTGGTACCTACACTTGGGTAGGATGATGTTTTTCAGGAGGGTTGTGGCCCCAGCCAAAATGATACTGGCCAGGACAAAGGAAGCCTACTTTCTAGAAAAAGTCACACCTCTGATGCCAGTGTCTAAACCTTAGCCCCAAGGTATTGGGACCTCCTCCTTGATATTTTGATAGAAACTGAAATGAAAATTTAAAACTCTTGTCCCTTGGAAGGAAAGATATGACAAACCTAGACAATGTATTCCAAAGCAGAGACATCACCTTGCTGACAAAGTTATGTATAGCAAAACTATGATTTTTCTAGCAGTCATGTACAGATGTGAGAGTTGTTCCATAAGAAGGCTGAATGCCAAAAAATTGATGCTTTAGAATCGTGATGCTGGAAAAGACTCTTGATAGTCCCTTAGATTGCAAGGAGATCAAACCAGTCAATCCTAAAAGAAATCAACCCTGAATGTTCATTGGAAGGACTGATGCTGGTGCTCCAATAGGTTGACCACCTAAGGAGAAGAATTGACTCATTGGAAAAGACCCTGATGTTGGGAAAGATTGAAGATGAAAGGAAAAAGGGATGGCAGAGGATGAGATGATTAGATAGCATCACCAGATCAATGGACATGAATTTGAGCAAACTCCAGGGAAATAGTGGAGTACAGAGGAGCCTGATGTGCTGCAGTCCATAGCATTGCAAAGAATTGGGCACAACTTAGCAATTGAACAATAATAACAACAAATTTGCCTGGTAGCTTGGACAATGTGTTTTTCTTTTAAGGTGACCATCCCCAAATTCATAACTAGTGCCCATCATAAGTAGGCAGTTCACAGAAGCAGCGTACAAAAAGATATTCATTCTCACATATAATGAAATAATTTGCACTTAAAACAGCAAAATAAAATTTTTCGCCTAGCATTTGGCAAAGATCCACAAGCTTGATGCAACGCTGTATTAGCAGGTGTGGAGAACATTCGATGGGAGAGTATACTTGCATAGCTTTTGGTGATACCACCACAAGGGAAAGTGTGTATGATCCTTGATTTAGCAATTCTGCTCCTAGGACTCTCTCAGAACCACAGTGGCCCATGCAAACTTTCCTGGAGAAAATTCCATGCTTATGCAGAATGGATTCTGGGATCACCTCAAGTGTGGAGAAAAGGGAGCCCTCCTACACTGTTGTTGAGAACGCAAATTGGTGCAGCCACTGTGGGAAACAGTATGGAAGGTCCTTAAAAACTAAACATATGATCCCACAATCCCACTTCTGAGCATGTACCTGAAAAAGATGGAAGCTCTTATTTGAAAAGGTACAAGTACCCCAATGTTTATAGCAGCATTATTTACAATTGCCAGGATGTGGAAGCAAACCAAGTATCCATTCACAAATGAATTGACAAAGATATACATACATATATACACACACACATATATATAATGAAATATATAATACTACTCAACCATAAAAAAGAACGAAATAATGCCATTTGCAGCAACATGAATGGACCTCAAGATTACCATGGGAAGTAAGACAGAGAAAGACAAAGATCATATCTAAAAAGTAATATAAATTAAATTATTTACAAAACAGAAACAGATTCACAAGTGTAGAAAACAAACTGATGGTCACCAAAGGGGAAAGGGGAGGGGAGGGATAAATTAAGAGTTTGGGATTAAGAGATACATATATATAAGATGTATATACCAGAGACATAAGTACATATATGCAAAGTAGAAAAACATAAAGGATTCACTGTACAGCACAGGGAGCTATATTCAGTATCTTATAATAACCTATACTGGAAAAACTAACAGGATATTATAAATTAAATGTAATTCAGTGAAAAATAAAAATTTAACATCAGATCTCAAAATGCACCCCAAGCAGGCTTAACAATTCAACCACTCTTTCCTAGTCCAGTGGTCACATCATACAGGCCCCTTACTTCTTAAACCTCTCAATTCTTTCAGCTGGAGACCTTTCTTCTGTCTTCATGGAGAAAGAGATGCAGATACAAACTGTTTCCCCAATTTAGAAAACTGTGATAGGTCTACCATGGGCAGAGGGAGGAAGATAACATAGGCTCTGGCAACAATCAGCCTCAGAGGTAAATGGGTTTAAACACCACATATCAGCATAAGACCTTGGTCAGCATAAATGCCCTGAAATTCAGTGTCGTCATTTACATAACCAGCATCATGGCCATGGCCATGGAGGAAAGAGAGGAATCAATAATAACTCCCAGGTATTTGGCCTAAGCAATATGTACAGATAGTGGTACCATTAACTCAGATAGCAAAGTTCAATGGTTCAAAGTTCAAAGGTCAATGGTTCTCCAAGTGGGCCGCTGGACCAGCAGCATGAGCATCATCTCACTCCCACCCCCGACCTACTGAATCGGAAAGACCGAATAGCTAGCTAGTGGGAAGCTGCTGTGTGTCGCAAGGAGCTCAAGTCCGTGGTCTGTGATACCTAGAAGGGTGGGATGGGGTGGGCGGGAGGCTCAAGAGGAAGGGATAAACGTATATGTGCAGCTGATCCACTCTGTTGTACAGAAGAAAGTAAGGCAACATTGTAAAGCAATCATACTCCAATAATTTTTTTTTTTAAATCTTAATTTAAAAAACAAAAACAACAAAATTCCGTGATAGACCCAGCAGTCTATTTTAACAAGATGTCCAGGTATTTCTGATGCATGTTAGTGTGTGAGGGCTGGTGATTTGGAGAACATACCAAAAGTGAAAGAATTCAAGGTATTAAGCAGAGAAGGATTTAAGGTGGTTGGTACTTACAAAAACTTTGAAAGGGAGAAGGAACACAGATCCGGAAGCCCAGTGTCCCTGGTAGCTTGGTTTACCTCCAGCTTACAGACAGCCAGGAAGCTGTGGAAGCTCAGGAAACCTCTTGGAATAGTTTTAACTTCAGAAGTAGATGATTCATAGGAAAATGCTGGAGGCCACGGAGCAGTTGTTTGGTTTCTGCTTCTCTTCTTTCCTCCAAATCTCATATGAAGGCTTCCTGTTGGTGGAATCTAAACTGGAAACCCATCGTCAGGGATCTATCTGGGGAGATGGAGCTGCCAGATTCCCAGCCCCTGTGATGGGAGCAAAGCAAAAAGGAGAGGAAGATGTTGGGCTCCTCAGCAAGGTGGGGTAAAATAAGCATCTGCTGGAGATGCTCATGAGCCATCCAAAACTGAGGGCCCTTGGTGAGGATGTGGAGAGTCACATCAGCAGAAAGGTGGGGCACAGCATTTTGGGGAACTGGAAGACGAGAGAGAAAGCATAAAAGAAATGGAGACAGAGAAGTGGGAGCCCACTCAAGGACATTTGCTATGAAAAGGGACAGAGAAATGGGCCACCAACAGGTTCTTGATTATTTACAGGAAGAAACTGAATTTCAGAGACTTTATATGATTTGACCAAAGTCTCATACAGATGAGTGGTATTTAAACCTTGACCTCTGACACCGACTGTCACTAAATCCTATGTTATCTCCCCTCGCCCAGACAGATCCTCCCGTTTCTCAGGTTTTTTCCTCTGGGTTTGTTTTCCCATAGTTACTGGAAGGAAACTAAATTCCCTACTTACTCGTCAAAGCCTCTTGTCAGGAGGTAACTTTTCTCATTAGAAAAGAGATCTTATTAGACAGAAGAAGGGATGAGGCCCCAGGCAGGTCTTCGTATCTTCAAAAGCAAAGGACTTCTGCTAATTCACTCCCACAAGCGCTTTCACAGATAGAGAACCTTCAAAGAGATAACAAGAAGAAAGACAGACACTCCCTCCCTTTGATTGTTTCAGGTTAATAAATCAGTATTTGTGCAAATGGATTGACTCTAATGGCCACATGAATCTAAGCCAGACTCAGATAAAAAGAAGTCCCAAAATGAGTGTACACGGAAAAGTCAAAGCCAGACTGGGTTGAGGTTATGATCTACCTGTCACTCACCGTCTTCCCAAGGACATTCGACGGTATTACTTCCCAAGACCTGGGCCATATGGATCTGAATTCATTCTCTGTGGGTGCCAAATGCCCTTTATGTAATGAACCCAAGAGAGGCCGCGTGCCAGTGGTGGGTTCCACGAAGGTGTTAAAATTATCTACTGATCAACTGATCTACTGAATGTACCCCTTTCTAAGTAGATGTTTGGAATCGTGATCATATATGCTACATTACACCCTAGAAATTATAACCAAATTGGTTGAAACAAATAAGCTAGGAAAAGTTGATCTGAATTGAATTTCATCTTGAAATAAAAAATAAATGTCTTATTTTCTTTTTTATTAATTTAGTTAGAAAAATAATACATGAACATGGTAGGGGGCAAAATGAGGAATTACATTTTACCAGTGAGGTGGACATGGGGATGCCTCACCCAGATTCCATTCAAGGGAAGACTTGCTGCCCCAGCTACGAGTGTGCAGTCAGCAAACAGTTCCGTTTGTCAGATCTTCTAGTGTCTGCCTCAGCTCCTGAGCACCACCTTGCCCAAGGACATGCCCGTCCCAGGGGAGTCTGTGCCTAGTCACTCAGCACTGATGTCTGGCCATTTCAGCCCATAGCCGACAACTTACGGACCTTGCATGTTCAGAGCTTTCTAAGAGGTTCTCCATCCTTCACCCCATCATGTTGCCTCCCATAGGTGTCAGACTCCATTAAAAACTCCCATCTCAGCATCTTCTTGGAGAGAACCCAACCTGGGATAATTGGTACTGGGGTGATCCAAGAAAGCAGGCAATAGGATGAAGTTTTGGAGGATCATTGGCCACGTGGGTTGCAATGAGGACCTTATGACTGGTGGTAGGTGAAATGCAGAGTTAAGTTGTTAAAATTCTCACCTTTGATGAACTGGGATGGTGAGCCCCCTAAAGGGATGCATTAGCTGATACAACTTATCAAGAGTGTATTGGGATGGGGTGGAGCATAGTAGCTATAAAGGCAATGGATTGGATGGCTACTGTTAAGCACCATTGATACCCTAGATAAATAAAGTTTACCAAAAGCTGACAGGAGTCAAGTGTGAGAGTCAGAGGTCTTCCTTGAGGAGAGGATTTCATCTCCTACAGTGAGAGGACAAAGAAAACTAAGGCATCTCTTAGATGGTGCTAAAAGAATGGCACCTAGAAGCAGGGAGTAGTGATGGCTCATGCTAAAGGAAGTTGAAATGCCCAAAGTACCAAGACAGATGCTGGAGAAAGGGATTAAAAGTCTTAGAAAAGATGTAAATCCAGAAGTTTCAATACAAGTTTCAAGGAAGTCTTGAAAAAGATACCATTTTCTAATGTCAGTGGTTGGACAGCACCAGCATCACTAAAAAGTTCAGGGGTGGCTCTCTTCTGTAAGCCAGGGCTGGTGGTGGAGAGGCTGTTACAGTGAGGGCAATGGGGGTAAGGGGGCCCTGGAAAAATAAAGCCAGGGGCACAATGAGGGCAATGGGGATAAGGGGGCCCTGGAAAAATAAAGCCAGGGGCACAATGAGGGCAATGGGCATAAGGGGGTCCTGGAAAAATAAAACCAGGTAGATACATTTATTGTGATTATGGTACAGTTATTCTGATGATGACAGAGCTATTGTGATAGGAATGGCAACCAAGGGGACTAGACCCACAGAAAATATCTGTTATGCAGACAACAGAACAGAATGTCACTAGAGGTGAGACAAATGGGCTTCCAACAATGGTAACATTAAGCATGTATCACCAGAGGAAAGCAAGGATAGGCGAGCAGGAGGCTGAAGGCAGTCACCCCAGTAAAATAGCACACCCTCTTACCTGTACTCTTGGTTTGAGCCAGTTTTCAGACTCAGACCAATCAACTGAAGAGGTGGTTTGCCTCCTCCTCCTCTTCTTCAGGAGGAAGGAGCCAACACACCATGGCAAATACACACAGTGGTGACTCCTCAAAGGGACCTACAGCCATTTACTTGGGGAGTTGTGCACTGAAGGAAGGGGGATAGTTAGACATTTTGAGGACTGCTGGATACAAATCTGAGCTAACACTGATCTCAGAAACCCAAAGCATCATTACCCTGCCCTCTCTGTTAGAGTGGAGGGTACACGTGTTAGTTGCTCAGTTGTGTCCGACTCTTTGCAACCACATGGACTGTAGCCCACCAGGCTTCTCCATCCATGGAATTCTCCAAGCAAGAATACTGAAGTGGGTAGCCATTCCATTCTCCAGGGGATTTCCTGACTCAGGGGTCAAGCCTGGGTCTCCTGAATTGCAGGCAGATTCTTTACCATCTGAGCCACCAGGGAAGCCCAGAGGGGACAAGGGGTCAGGTAATAAGTGGAGTCCTGGCCAAGATCTGGCTTTCATTGGATCCACTGTATCCATGGACCCACCTAGTAGTCACTTCTGGAGCTCCAAATGTATATTTGGGATTAATGTATTTGGTAGTTGGTGCAAACCCCATATAGGAATCTTGACCAGTGGGGTGGGAACTATCATAGTGGGGAAGGCCAAGGGGAAGCCTTAGAACTGTATCCTTGTTTGGAGGTGATTCTCCATAATTATGGCATTTCTGCTCCTCTTCTGAGCCAAGCACCCTGCAAGACTGTTTCTATATCAGACTGTCTTAGTAGCTAGAAATAGTTTCTCCAAGATAGAGACCCTCAGACACATTTCAGGATGATAAAAATCTCTCTGCTCCCAGAAGATTTTATTACCTTCTAGAATAATAACCTTAATCTTTCTCTGAAGAGGAAGATGGATGTGTTAGCCAGCAGCCTCATATAGGATTTAGGGTCTCCTAAGCTCAGTGTTCATTGCCTGTGACATGAGTCCACTCCTCATCACCCCATGGAGCTCGGGGGCAGTGGGAATCCAGGCAAACATTTTGTGCCATGACTTACAAATAGATTGTCTAAATATATTTTTCCCCATGTCCTCTTACCAGTCAAATATATGGAAGTGCAGAACACAAACCTTATTAATTGTCTGGTTGCTTGGCCTGATACACCCTCCCCTAGCTAAACAAGAGAACAAATCAAAAACATCCTGAAAAGGATGGCAGGAATCACTGCTACTCTTAAACATTGAAAGCAGGAGTTGGTCAATTACAGCCCACATGCCAAATCTGGCCCACCAGTCTAAATAAAGTTTTATTGAGACACAGCCACTCTTTGCTTACATATTGTCTCTGGCTGTCTTTGCACTACAGCAGCATAGCTGAGTAGTTATAACAGAGACTGTATGGCCACAAAGCCTAAAACATTTACTATCTGGCCTTTTGCAGAAAAGGTTTGCTGACTCCTGATCTAAAGATGTCAGTGTATGCGATCTCCATCAATGACTCAGTCTGGTCCCTGGAAGAAACCAGATGGATCCTGAAGCATGACAATAAACCACCACAAGCTCAACCAAGTAGTGGCCCCAGTTGCAGCTGTCATGCCAGATGCATTGATTTTGTTAGTGGAAATTAACATGGCCTCAGGCACAGGATCTGTAGCCATTGATTTGATAAATGAATTCCTTTATACTCCTACCAGAAAAGAGGATCTGAAAGAGTTTGCACTCACATGTGAACATGCATTCACAGCTTCGTCTCAGGGATGTATGAACCCACCCTCTCACACACAAAAGAGAACATCCCACAGACCAGCACATTCAATCTTCCCTTGGCATTTATGATATTGTGATAAGTTGGGTTAGATAAAGAACTGGCTAGCACAGTGGATGCTTTGGTATGACACATATGCTCCTGAGGGTGAAAGGAAAAATCAGAGTTTGTCATATCAATATAAGTATTAGGGGTACAGCGGTCAGGGGCATGCCAAGACATCTCCTCCCAAGCAAAAGGTAAACAATTGCATCTTATACCTCCCACTGTGGAGAAGGAAGGAAGCACAGAGCTTGACAAAACACTGGTAGATTTTGTCAAGTTCTGGAAGCATCATGTTCCATACTTTGCAGTAGTATTCCAGCTCATAGACTGGATGAAATGAAATACTGTGTATCTTGAGTACAGCCAGAGCCCGGAAGGAGTTTGCAGCAAGTCTAGGGTACCGGGCAAGCAGCCTTGCCTCTTGCGCTATCTGACCCAGCAGAACCTATGTTACTGACTTGATGGTGGTGGTGGGCAAAGATGCTGTGTGAAGCAAATGGTAACGAACAGGGCAATCACCACAGTGCAGAACCCAGGGTTCTGCAAGGCCACAGCATCTGCAGTGGAGAATGATATACCTTTAGAAAACAGCCTCTGGTAGAGGTGGAGCATATGGAACACCAGGTGACCATGAATCCAGAATGTTCCATGTTGGTCTTAGCCTGTCATCATGCCCTCAGGTTGGGCTGGCCCAGCAGCAGCCCGACAGAAATGAGTGGGATGAGACTGAACGGCATTTGGCCCAGAGAGTGCAAGCAAGCCGTATGAACAGATAGCCTAGATCCTCATGACTTCACTCAGCTCATCTTATACAGGAGCCAGTATGACCAGCTGGAGGAAAAACCCAAGCTTGGTTTACAGATGGGTCAATGTAATGGGCTGGATATTTATGTCCTCCAAAATTTCATACATTGAAGTACCCACCCTCAATGTGATGACATTAGGAGAAGGGGCCTTTGGGAGGTGATCAGGTTTAGACTGGCTCTCCTGGTGTTTCAAACAGTAAAGAATCTGCCTGCAATGCAGGAGACTCAGATTTGATCCCTGGGTCAGGAAGATCCCTTGGAGAAGGAAATGGCAACCCACCCAGTATTCTTGCCTAGAGAATCCCAAGGACAGAGGAGCCTGGCGGGCTACAGTCCATGGGGTAGCAGTGTACATCTGCCAGCCCCAGAGACCACCCTGAGCGTGGATACAACAACATACCTCAAAAACTACAACTGGCCGCTTCAGTCCTTCCATCCTGAAGAGCTAGAAATTCCTTGTAAGAAGAATAGACATATTCCAATTATGGGTTTGCCTTTCCTACCCATAATTGAAGATATGGCCTCAGTCTATCCAAGGACTTAATACGTTTGAGTGCCACCAACTTAATAAGTACCACCAACATGGGACCTTATAGAACATCGTATCATAGGGAACACATGAGCCATTGTTATTGTCACTAAGTCATGTCTGACTCTTTGCAACCCCATGGACTGTGGCCTACCAGGCTCCTCTGTCCATGGGATTTTCCAGACAAGAATACTGGGGTGGGATGTCATTTCCTTCTCCAAGGGTCTTCCCAATCCAGGGCTCGAACCCACATCTCTTGCATTGCAGGCAGATTCTTTACCATCTGAACCACCAGGAAAGCCATGATAGAAAACACATTTTGCAGCAAAAGAGGTACAGATGTTGGCCCACATGGAACCACTTGGACATATCACATAGGAAGCCACCCAGAAGCTGCCAGCCTCACAGAGCAATGGAAGAGTTTTCTGAAGGCTCTGTTGAAGCACCAACTTGGATGCAATACTCCATGAGGACGGGTGCCACACTCCAGGATGCAATAACCCCATTGAGTTAAAGACCTTTCTACAGTATTGTCTGCCCAGTAGGAGCACTGCATGGGTCTAGGAGCCGAGAGGTAGAAACAGGAATGGCCATATTTAACATCCCTCCCAGTGTCCCAGGGAAGAACACCATGCTTCTCATCTCTCCAAAGCTGGATTTTCCAGAGCTGCAGGGCCTGTTTCCCAACGGGGGTACACTATTGCCAGAACCAAAGCAAGAATCCCATTGAATCAGAAGCTATGGCTGCTACCTGGTCTTGTCAACCTCCTTAGGTCCAGGGACCAACAGGGGAAGTGAGGAATCTTGATCTAGACAGCGGTAATTGTCCCTGAAACTGAGAAGGCAGAGCTCCAGGTGACCTACTGGGTGTCTTTTGGTCCTTCCTGGCAAATGGTGAAGGTAAATGAATAAATGCAGCCTCCCTGGGTATTTGAGCAGGTGAGCCCCCGAGACCTGGAGAAGGAAATGGCAACCCACTCCAGTACTCTTGCCTGGAGAATCCCAGGGACAGAGGAGCCTGGTGGGCGGCCATCTACGGGGTCGCACAGAGTCCGACATGACTGAAGCGACTCAGCAGCAGCTGCTGCAGCCCCTGAGACCAGCAGGAGTGTTAGTGGAGGGTGAGAGGAATCTAGACCGGGTCGTGGTGCAGAGAACACGGAGCTCCAGGTGGGGACCCAAGACCAGCTGCTGTTAGCTGCTTCTCCTCTTGCTCTCCTAAGTTTATCCCAGGAAGGGAGAAGCTCACGGGAATCTTGGGGAAGCTGCTAGAGAATGCAAATGAAGAAGCGGCTCTGAGTAGCCCGAATAGCAGTCTGCGGACACAGACGTCCACCACGATGGCTGGAGAAGAAAGTCCTGTTCCCGCAGTGCTGCAGGAAGACAGTGCCCAGCTGTCAGCGCCTTCAGGGTCGGCCTCAGCTGCAGGCCCTGCCCTTCCTAGGCTAACACATCCAATCGCCCACTGTGGGGAAGATAAATCTGGCCTTTTCCACCCAGTGGGGGTAACTCTGATGGGCAAGCATTCCCTGCGTGGTTGGCCAAGCTTTGGGGAGGTTTCCAAAGCAACTTCCCCTCAGCCCAGCCTTGCTTTCCTTCCATCTTCTCCACTGCTGTCCACGCAGGATAAGCTGCTCAAGAGGCCGGGAAGGAGGGCATGCTGTCCAGGGTGGGAGGTGCAGTCAGCAGGCTGTCTCCCCCTGCCGGCTCTTCCAGATCTGCGGGGGGAGTCAGAGGTCACGGCCTTCTTGGAGCAGCCTTTGTTCAGGGGCTGAGCAACAGGGCTACAGAGGTAGCCCTCCACAGAAGCTGCTCCACATTACCCTCCTGTGAGCAGTATTAATTCCCTGTATTTAGTATCTGTTAAGTGAGAAGGTGCTGACCCCTCCTCAATACATTGCACACCTTCTGGGTTCTTTTCCAAACAACCTGAGTTTCACATGGCTCCAGTTCTTAGCACAACCATTCCGACCCCATTCAAGATACATCTGATAGAAAATATTGGCTGCAGACTTCCCCTCTGGGTACATGAGTCTTTATCAGACCTGCACAGTCGTTCTCTGTCTCTTTCTATGCAGTCCCTCTCCTCCCTCTTGCTTCACGGGTGTTGATCCCTAACAAATACCTTGTAACCTAAGCTCTGTCTTAGTGCCTGCCCCCCGAGAACACAAATCGCAACAAAGAGGAGGAAAATTAAGTGAATTAAAGTCACCCAAAGTCACACCCCCATCATAAATAGAGAGCATACCTCAGAGACATAATGGTTCTGTCATAAGTATATGAAATCAGCCAAGTACACTGTAAACTGTTAAGTCACCCTTCTGTTTATTCAATGACAGTGTCAAAATCTCACATTTTTCATCAGAATAAAATATAAAAGGTTGTCAGTGTCACATCTAAGTGATTTGCAGCCCCCAAACATGTTAAGAATGCTATCTTTGTTACGTTATGAAATGTTTTTCATTGATCTCCATTCAATGGACTTCAGTTAACTAAAGGCCTTTACTCCTCTCTGTAAGTCACATGGCTGTGCAGAAGTCCCGCTCCTCCTGGAGGTCCTGCGTACTTTCGTTCTCATGGACCATCAGTCACCCTAGAGAACAGGAGTCCCATAATACAGGGGTCCCCAGGCTCTGCGATCCACTGCCTGATGATCTGAGGTGGAGCTGATGTAGCAACAATAGGAATAAAGTGCCCAATAAATGTAATGCACTTGAATCATCCTGAAACCATCCCCTCCTTAGAAAAATTGTCTTCCACAAAACCAGTCCCCGGTGCCAAGAAGGTTGGGGACCACTGCTAACCTGACTTCCATTATGTCACTAAATTGCCCTCCACAGAAGTAGCTCCAAATTACCCTCCTGTGAACAGTATATGGAATTAATTCCCTGAATTTAGTATCTGTTATGTGAGAAGGTGCTGACCCCTCCTCAATAAACTGCACACATTTTGGGTTATTTTCCTAACAACGATCTGAGTTTCACGTGGCTCCAGTTCTTAGAGGACCCTGGAGTCGGGCACAGATCATACATGTGTGAATCAGACTAGATGTCAAAACAACAGGCATGTTGAGGTTTGACAGAAAACAGCAAAATTCTGTAAAACAACCATCCTTCAATTAAAAATTGATTACTTAAAACAACAACAATAGGCAGTGGTAGAGCCTATTGAGAGCTAAAAAGTCTGTGGCCCACTAAGGGTCTTTAGACTCTAAACACTTTTCTGGCCCAAGAAAATATTTTTGTGACTCAGATTAAACGTGGGCTGTGAGTTTATGACCCATGGTTTATACTTGAAAGATACTTGTTGAAAAATAATTATTGCCTCTGAACATGAAAAGAAGCATTCCCTAAGCAAAGCCAACTGCCTCATTCAGCTGGCCCTACAGTCTTTACTCCAAAAATGTCACATGAAATGGGCTGGCGGGAACTCCAAGATGGACAAAGGGCTCGAAAATTAATAAGCATTCTCTTGGGAAGCAAAAGTAGGTGTCATATAAAAACATAAGTGAATGAACAAACGATGACTGCTTTTCTGCACTCCCTTCCTCCGTACCTGCTACAGGCGCGGAGCTCACTCACTTTCAGAACCTGGGAGTGATGGAAGATGCATTTATAAATACACCCACACTTGTGAATCTCAGCAGCTTCACTCCACATCCCTGGAGGACTGACTATAGGAATCCATTAAGTTAATGAGGGGTTGGGCGCAGCTATATCTGCAACATGTGACAAGCATCACCCCCTAATTGAATCAGGAACCTTCTGCAAAGACTCTGAGGGAAAAGTTCTGGTTTCCATTTCTTGAAAAGCAGAGTGCTGGGCACATAAGGGGAAGGTTTTACTAGGACCTGATGGCAGGTGTGTGAACTGTGAGAACACGAATACTGTATGAATAACTCCCTTTTCCTCCTCCTTCAAGGAATCCGGTTTGCTGTTTCACATCCTCTTCTTTGGGGAGGGGAAGAGCTGTCAAGAGGAAGCCTCTGAGTTCGGGTCTAATTGTATGTCAGGGTATCTGGGATATGTGGGGACATTTCCTATTTTTGACTTTTTTATTTAAAAAGCTAGAAAAGACATGTCTTCCTGTGGTGTGCCCAAATCAGGGAGAGGGTCAGGCACAGACTGATTATTGATTTTCACTGAGGGTGTAAGGTGTCATTCTATTACTGATTTTTTGTTATTTGATTGTTTGAAGAGCCACTCAAATTTAATTTCTTCTCCAGACCTAGAAGGGGCATTAAGAAAAGGACTCCTCTGAAGAAATGACTTGGGATTTTCCATCAGTTTTAGATGATCCAGGTCCATCTCCCCTTGGTCAGTTTGCCTTGGAATACTGATTTCCCCAGATACTACTATATCTACTTTTTCATCTCAATTTCAGTTACATTGTTTCACTTGCCTGTTTGTCTTTGCTGGGTCTTTGCTGCTACAAGGAGGCTTTCTCTAAGTGTGGCAAAAGGGGGAGGGGGCAGGGGCTGGGCCGGGGGTTCTCTTCCTTGCGGGGCACAGGCTTCTCTTGCTGTGGAGGACAGGCTCTAGGTGCTCAGTAGCTGCGGCACAAGAGCTTAGTTGCCCCAGGGCATCCGGGATCCTAGTTCCCTGACCAGGGATTGAACCTGTGTCCTCTGCTGAGGCAGGCAGATTCTCAACCACTGCACCACCAGGGAAGTCCTGCAGTTACCTCTGAAACTGGCTACTGAGACGGCTCAATAAGCAACATGTAGGATTTGTGCTCCTTTAAGCAATTGTCTCCTCCTCTCTATATTCCTATATTCCCTTTCTCTCAATTCTCTCAATTTCCCTTTTGACTCTCCCTGGCCCTGGTACTGCCTCAGCTCAGAGATACCACTTCATTTGGGGCACACCTACACCCCCACCCCACCCCCACCCTTCTCCCCCACAATCTTGCACATTCTTCCATCTTGAAGAATTAATGCTTTTGAGCTATGGTGTTGGAGAAGACTCTTGAGAGTCCCTTGGACTGCAAAGACATCCAACCTGTCCATCCTAAAGGAGATCAGTCCTGGGTGTTCACTGGAAGGACTGATGTTGAAGCTGAAACTCCAGTACTTTGGACACCTGATGCAAAGAGCTGACTCATTGGAAAAGAGTTGAGAAAGATTGAGGGCAGGAGGAGAAGGGGACGACAGAAGATGAGATGGTTGGATGGCATCACTGACTCAATGGACATTGGTTTGGGTAGACTCCGGGGAGTTGGTGATGAACAGGGAGGCCTGGCATGCTGCGGTTCATGGGGTCGCAAAGAGTTGGACACGATTGAGCGACTGAAGTGAACTATCTTGCACAGTGGCACCTGGTGGCTCCCCTCTGCTGTTACAGCAGGACAACAAAAGCAGTCGGCCGGGGCGGGGGCGGGGCGGGGGCTGGGGAGGGGGCGAGGGGAGGTGCCGCTCATCAAATGAATGGAAACAAAGCTTTGAGGACCATTGCATGAAAGAAATCAAATGACTGATAGAAAAAAATTCCTCCTTTTGTGGAATGGCCATAAATTCACAAGTTGTATGAATGCAGAGTAAGGATTGATTCTGTAGGGACTAGTTTAACAAACATCAAAACTATATTCTTATCCACATCTTTGAAAACACCTTTTATATTGTATTTTGTTAGTGAATGAGGGTGACTTTGGAGTGGTTAACCACTCTCTATGGAAGTCCTCCCTTTATAGGCTTCTGAAAGCAAAACTGTAAATGGTTTTCTATTATCTAGCAAATTATGATGAATCATCAATATTATTGATACTTAAGAGTTTATCCTTTCAAACAGCTGCAGCGACCTTAGAACGAAAATTCCTGCTTCATACAAAGCATCTCCCTCTCACAATGGCTAGCTCAGTACTGTCGTCCTGGGTCCTGGCTGATATTTCGCCACGTGAAAGAAAAAAGAACCAAGTGGCAGTAAGCCTTTTATCATTTATCCTTTTTTTCCCCTTTAGCTGTGCTTTGGAAATAACTAAAAATGTTTGTCGGTGTGATTTTTAAGTTTACCTGTTTTAAAATATAGGTGCTGCTTAGTGATTTCCACTTCATAGTTACCTGTGGTCAATGCCAGTCTAGAAACTGAGGGAAAGAGGTCCTTTAGCCACCAGCTTCGTCCATCCCACTGATTTCCTCGCCCAGCACAAGCCCCTAATGGAGCTTGAAATGAAGGCAGCTGTGCTTTTGTTCTCTGCCTCTGTGGGCACTCCTCTGCCAGAGGCCAGCGGTGGTCTAAGCCTGGGGCACTCACTCTGCAAGAAGGCTATCTGCCCCTCCCAGTGCCTGACAAACGGAAGGTTGGGGTGGGGGGGGGTGCCATTCCCTTCACTGGGCCTGGAGCTGAACTACAGGGGAAGGGCTTGTAAAAGACATCGGAACCAAGAAATTACCAACTCAGGTAGAAAAGTAGGGTGACAGTGCTGGGCATGTTAGAAAAGGCCAGAGGACGCCACTCCTATCTTAAAAACTACAAAATAAGACAGAGTCACAGATGTACAAAATAAAATTTTGGTTACCAGGGGGTAAGGGAGGAAGGGATAAATTGGAAGATTGGCTTTGACACATACATACTGCTGTATATAAAATAGATACCTAAGAAGGACCTCCTGAATAGCACAGAGGACTCCACTCAGTACTCTGTAATGGCCTCCATGGGAAAGGAATCTGAAAAAGCATGGATCTATGTATATGCACACGTATGGCTGAGTCACTTTGCTATAAAGCAGAAATTAATACAGCATCGTAAATCAACCACACTACAATAAAAACCATCTAAAAACACAAAATAAGAATTATAAAATGCATCCCAAACAGCCCAAATGGGGATTATGCACACAGAGGAAAAGTGAAAAGGAAGGACATGTATACAAAGTCTTCCCGAGCTCTCCAGCAGCCATGGGTCTCCCTCCCCTCCCTCCCCTCCCTCTCCTTCTTCCTCCCCTTCATCCCTTCTCTCCCCTCCCTCCCGTTCCTCTCCTTCCTCCCCTCCCTCTCCTTCCTCTTCTTCCTCCCCTTCCTCGTTTTGCTTCCCTTCCTCTCCTTCTTCTTCCCCTCCCTCCCCTTCTTCCACTTCCTACTCCCCTTCCCCCCTCCCTTTCCTCCCCTTCCTCCTCCCCTTCCGCCTCCCTTCCTCCTCCACCTCCTTCTTCCACTTCCTCCCCTCCCTCTCCCTTTCCTCCCCTCCCTTCTCCCTCCCCTCCCTCCCCCTCCCGCCCTTCCTCCCCTACCCCTCTCTCCCCTCCCTCCCCTCCCCTCTTCCTCTCCTGCTTCCTCCCTTCCTCCTCCCCTCCCTCCCCTCCCCCTCCTCCTCTCCTGCTTCCTCCCCTTCCTCCTCCCCTCCCTCCCCTTCCTCCCCTCCTTCCTCCCCTTCCTCTTCTTTCTCTCTCCCCCTCTTCCTCATAGACTCAGGAAGACTATCCCCACAAACAGCTGAATCAGTGAGTGTGGCCGAGGACCCCATGGACCCTACGAGAGATAAAATAACCCACAACGGGGCCCTTCTGGATCTGAGATCCCAGTTTTTCCTTTTGGAAGAAAACTGAAAGAAAAATTTGGCCTTCTTAATCTCTCCCAGACCCACCGCTGCTATATTGGGAAGACCACGTGGCATTTCTCCGACTCGGTATGAGAGTAACTGAAGCTCGCTGAGGTGGCTACGAGCCCGGTCTACCTCACTGTGAGGTCAGGGGGCTGGGGCTGCTCCCAGGGCCTCTCAGGGAAGTTTACTCAACAGCTTTCAGCCAGAAGAGTGACCCAGTTCTCATCAATCCCCTCGGGGAATTTCCAGAAACCCAAGAATGGACTATATTTCTCCACTGGTTTAAGATTACAACTGGGGTTCTGTTACTGGACTTGTGTGTGTGTGTTAGTCACTCATTCGTGTCCGACTCTTTACAACCCCAGGGACTGTAGCCCACCAGGCTCCTCTGTCCATGGAATTCTCCAGGCAAGAATGCTGGAGTGGGTTCTCATTCCCTTCTCCAGGGGATCTTCCCAACCCAGGGTTCAAACCTGGGTCTCCTGCATTGCAGGCAGATTCTTTACCATCGGAGCCACCAACTATCACCAAAAATACGTGGCTATAAAGGCAGGAACAGCTACCACTCTCCATAATCATTCTGAATTGTCAAAATTGTCTCCCTCTTGGTAAACTTTTAGTCTAGGCTTCAATATATGTGGGATTCCAAAGTGCCACGAAGAATATATGTAACATAAAAACATGCAACTCTACTTGGTGGTAGAGATAATCTCAAACAATCAGTCACCATATAAATGTTGAGTAGTAATAATGCCCTTTTAGAGTGTGGAAGAGTTTGAGACAATTTGGATTTAATAAATTTCTTTTTAAAAAAAATGTTGTCTGGGGAAACTTAAATTACTGCGTTCTTTTTCATATCAATAAATTTCCTCCCAGCAAAAAAATGGAAGATATTCCAAAATGTGTAGTCCTCACATAGGTGCATTTCAGGTGAGGATTATTCTTCTCAAAGAGAGCAGTGCACCACAGGATGCCCTGAAGACCTGGCCAAGAACTTTGTGAAGATGTGAAAAGAAAGGATGCCTTTATGATCTTCATGTTTCTTTCACCCTCCACCCCTCATTTTAACAGATCGGCAGTACTGCTGCCCGCATCAGACCGTCATCAGCAGAATTTGAGCAATGGTTGGGGGAGGGGGCTTCCCAGGTGGCATTAGTGGTGAAGAATCCGCCTGCCAATGCAGGAGACCTAAGAGACACAGGTTTGCTCCCTGGGTCGGAAAGATCCCCTGGAGGAGGGCATGGCAACCCACTCCAGAATTCTTGCCTGGAGAATCCCATGGACAGCGGAGCTTGGCATGCCATAGTCCATAGGGTCGAAAAGAGTTGGACATAACTAAAGTGAGTCAGCACGCACTCACGCACAAGGCCAAGGGAAAGTGACCCCCGCGGCCCCCGGGAGTTACAAGATTTGTTGGCGCCCCCTCCTCTCCCTGCAGGTGGCTCTCTGAATCGGCCCTGTGCTCCAAAAGCTGAGGCCGGGCTGTGATGCAAGACAATCAACAGAGAAGTCCAGGTTAAGTGATGATCAGTGACATCAGGTGAGAAGGACAGGAGTGAGAAGCATCTCCAGGGCTCCTGGGATGAGTGGGGCAAGTTTTTGTAGGCTGTGCTTTCCTTCATTGGAAATTGCAACGTGAATATGAGGTAGATGCTTACAAAACATCAAAGAAAGATTGGAATTTGTTTGCAAAACCAATTTTCTTTACTTAATATGTGTGTTTATATTGGGTTATTGAGAAAGAATATTAAACTCCGGCAGGAAAAAAGAAATTCAGTGCAGAGAAAATAGGCACAACAAATTTTAATGACATTTTTCTTGATTACAGAGTCATTTATGATCATTGTAGAAAATTTATAAAACATAGAAAAGTATGTAGAAAAATACAGATCAACCCAAGTTTCACCATCCAGCGATAACCACTGCTCACATGCTATATATAGACTTTCTTTTTTTGTATTTTTCTAAGTGATAAATCAAAGTCCATATGGGGTGAGCACTTTAGGCTAGGATTCCATGTACTTTAGGAACATTATCTTAATTTGTTCTCACTGAAATTCATGAGTTAAGTATTGCTATTTTCTTCCTTTCATATTTAGGAGACTGAAACTTGAATTGAGATCACACAAAAAGGTAAGTTCTGAACAGTGATTCGCATGATCTCAAAATCAACTCTAAGCCAGAACTACTCAAAGTGTGGTCCATGGACCAGTGCCAGACTGTCTGTTACTGATCCCTGCAGAGACAAGTACAAAAAAGTAAAGACAAGCACTTAGCAACGTCTGTAGCGATTTCACATTTGCAACATCAGGGGCTCCTCTGGATGAAGAGGTCTGGGGACCCCCAACACACACAGTGGGTCATGGAGTGAACTGCATACTAGTTACCCAGGAGGTCATGCACTGGTCTGCAATCAATGAGAGATTTAAAATGAAATGAAATGAAAACCCTGGTCTTGCACCAAGAATACTTTGAGGAGCACTGCTCTAAACCACGTAAACCATGTTTTTAAATGTAGGTGTTATTATTTGTTGTTCAGCTATGGTGAGCCAAATGGATGAGGGGGGCCACTGAAAAGATAGTTCGTTACTCACAGTTCCAAGAGGAGGGGGTGCAACACGCCATGCAGGGCCACCGAGGGGAGCAACAGGGTCAGTTGGGAGGTGGAAGGCGTAGGAGGAAAATGCGGGCAAGAGCCGTTGTTGTGGTTTCCATGGAAAAGAACAGGTGAGGCAGGATAAGCAGACTTAGAATTTGCCGGTTTGCATAATTTCAATGGGCACTGGGGCATAGGGGCTGACTCTAGTGTCTGGTACTGGCCTTAAGATGCTTAGGACAGGGGGTTAGTGGCTCAGACCATGCGAGTACCATCAAGAGGTGGCTGGGGTGTGGACCCTGGATTGTTCCACTTGCACGTGGAAGGCAGATCCTTTGCCATCTCTAGGGACTGACAACCCTGGGCAGGGCAGTGTCTCCAGGGTCAGGAAGGACTCAGATGTCGAAGTATTAGAATCAAAATATCTGCTTAAGACAAACAATTTGCGTTGCCTCCTAGGGTGATAACAGTGAAATAAAGGTAGGAAAATTGGCTGCTAAGAAATAGAAAATGCATAATATGAAACAGCTACAGAAACACTCTGCTGCCCACACACACACACATGCTTATTTCTGGTCAGCAGCTTCTGGCAAGTCCTTGTTTCACACAATCATTGAAGGCAGGCTGGATAGGGGGTTGTATGCAAAGCTGGGGGTGGGAGAAAAAAAACCTGCCAAGGTCTTTTCCATCCCCATTGCGGCAGAGCCTGCCGGTTGCCCCTCACATCTGTCCTTCCCTTCTCTCATAACAGACTTCTTAGCTGAAGACACAGAAAGCCAGAATAAAGATTTGTTTCACGCTTCCCTTGCAGCTAGGTGTGGCCACGTGACCATATTTAGAAAAAAGTGGACAGACTTTGGATCTGTAAATGGCCTTCCACCCAGGACTCCGAGCTGCACAAGATCAGAAACTGTGCCTACAGATCCCCACTACATCCCAGCCCTCTGGCGGAATTCCAGACACATGGTAAATGATGCAGAAATACTTGTTAAGTAAATAAATGGCCAAGCACTGCCTCTACCCACTCTTCCAGCTCTGAAATGTGGAGGCCCATGATCCAAACTGAGGCTAAGAGAAGTGACACATGACTGAGGGCAGGGTGGCCGACTCAGGCCAGTTTCCTTGGGTGCCTCCAGGGGTGCCAGGGTGAGAGGGTCACGCTGGACTCTGAGCACAGTTGGGTGAGCTGACTCAGAGAAAGCTGATGCTGTGGCCTCACTGGTAATTTCGCTGAAGCACTGGTCAGAACAGAGAAAGGGCATTGTTTTGACCCTGAGAAAATATTTTTAGCATGTGTATCTGACAAAGGACTGTTATCATGGATGCCTTTATTTTTAATTGTATGATTTTTTTTTTTTTTTTTTTTTTTGGTTAAACCTGTTTTTACTAAAGTATAGTTGATTTACAAAGTTGTGTTAGTTTCAAATGTACAGCAAAGTGAAGTCATCCTCTTTGGTTTATCGTCTCCATCTGGTACCTGACTTCATGCTTTGGTTCAAAACCACCTTAGTTTTTCTTTTTTTGTTGTTGTTGTTTTTTGTAATTTTCCTAGAGCACTAGTAAAAACCAGAATAAAGATTTGTTTCATGCTTCCCTTGCAGCTAGGTGTGGCCATGTGACCATATTCAGAACAAAGTGGACAGACGCAGAAGCCAGTTTTAGACGCAGACAGTTGTGGCCAGTTTTAAAAACTTTCTTTTAGTCCTTTTTTTCTTTAAAGGGGTAGTGGCTAAGAGACGTGACACAGACTGAGGGCGGGGTGGCCGGCTGGGGCCACAGCTGACTTACAGCGGTGTCTTAATTTCAGGTGCCACGCAGTGACTCAGTCACACACGGACTCATTCATGTGCAGATTCTTTTCTCATATAGATTATCTCTGTGCTATACAATAGATCCTTATACATTATATATAGTAGTATATATTATATATATAGTGTGTATATTCTTCCCAAGCTACTGATTTGTCCTCTCCCCACCTGTTTCCCTTTGGTAAACATAGTGGTTTTTTTTTTTTTTCAATATCAGCAAGTCTATTTCTGTTTTATAAATAAGTTCATTTGTATTGTTTTCAGAATTAGACTCCACGCATGAGAAATATCATATATTTGTCTTTCTCTGGCTTACTTTACTTAGTGTGACAATCTCTAGCTCCATCTATGTTGCTGCCAAAGGCATTATGTCATTCCTTTTTACGGCTGGGTAATATTCCACTGTGTATATGTACTGTGTCGTCTTTGGGTTTCCTAGCTGGTGCTCATGTAAAGAATCCACACGCCAGTGCAGGAGATGGAAGAGATGTGGGTTGGATCCGAGCCTGGAAGATCCCCTGGAGGAGGGCACGGTAACCCAACCCATTTTTACCTGGAGAATCTCATGGACAGAGCAGCCCTGGTGAGCTACAGTCCATAAGGTTGCACGGCTGAAGTGACTTAGCACACACACACCAGATCCTCTTTTCCCTTTCCTCTGTCGATGGACATTTAGGTGGTTGCCATGTCTTGGCAGTTGTAAATTGTGCTGTAAGGAACACTGGAGTACATGTATCTTTTCAGATTTGGTTCTTAGTTTTATCTAGTTAGGAAATAATCTGCTTATTTCACAGGAACACATTGTCAAGAATTTAAGTAAGAGATGGTTTACGATAAGTAACTTTTATGATTCCTAGCCCCTAAATGTTTATAATATAATTTCAATATTTTGTCAGTAGTTGAATGGTTACAGATTTCTACACTGAAAGTCAGTCACCCAAAGCTTAAATGTTCCATTTCATTTTCTTCCAATATTAAAAGCTGCTAAAATTTTTGATACATGAGTTCTCTAGTCTTTCATATAAGACAAAACCGTCCTTAATACCATTTGAAGGATTGGAAAATTCCTAACAAAAATGAACCATTTTCCCACTCTCTGCTAGCATCTCCAGTTCCCTGGGGAGCAGTTCCCAAGGCCCTTGCAAGATCTCCTGCTGATAATCCTAGAAACAGCTACAGCAATTGCCTGGATACATCTCCTTCCTTACTTTGACTAATGTACAGTGTTGCCATTTACAAAAGCTACAAGTGAAAAGCAAATGTGCCCCATACTTGTCTTGTTGTTGTGTGTGCGCACTCAGCCGTGTCCAACACTTTGTGAACCCGTGGACTGTAGCCCGCCAGGCTCCTCTGTCTAGTCTATTAGTCTGTTCCCACTATAATATTCCAGCTCTTCACACACACACACCGCACACACACCCCTACCTCACTCTGCCTCAGGTATAGCTGTTCACAGCTTCTGCTTCAGAGATGACGAAGAAGTCAGATCATCACCACTTGGCAGATTCTTAACACTCTAAACTGCTTTCAGAGTTCAAAGCCGTTAGGTACCAGGTCAGAGTTTTGAATGGGAAAATTATCATTTATTACTGAATTTTGAAAACAAGTTTGGATTGACTGAAAGGCCTACGCTCTTTCATGTGGAAAGACAAAAATTGAGATTTATGATCATGGCGTTTCTACTGATGAAGAGTGTGCAGGGAGTGAAGATAAATTTGTTCCTTTTATCCTGACATCCCAGAACTAAGGGGATATGGCAAAAATCAAAGGCAATGCCAGCTTACAAATCCATTTAGTAATGCCCGGGGTACTGGAAGGACCCTTGGCAATCCGATCCCAAAAGTTGCTGAGGCTCAGGGGAGGTGAACTGAATTAAAAGTTCCTCTCTGCTGGGCGAACCATTGCGGGCAATTTCGCTCTTTTGAGCCTCAGATTCTTCAAGTGTAGAAGGTGGGGACCCATGTGAAAGGACTGCCAAGACGATTCTTCTGAGAACCTGAGAAGCAGTTCTGGTTTACATACATACCTGGAGGGGGGGGGGGGATAGTTAAATGTGTAAATAGTACTTGCAGTTTTGGGTTTCCCTGAATTTCAGCTCTGGGTGCCAGGTCCCACTCCTGGTCCCTGAAAGGGGAGCCAAGCCCTTACCCAGTGCCGGGATGAGAAGGGGCTGCCCCGTGACTGGGTATAACTCTGGCCCCTCTGGGGCTCTGCTTCCTGCTCCTCTTTTCCTCATATTAAGTATTTCTAGGGACCTGATGAGGTGACTAAATAGCTAATATATTTGATATGCATGAGTGCTCAGTCACTCAATCCTGTCTGACCCTCTGCGACCCCATGGACTGTAGGCCACCAGGCTCCTCTGTCCATGGAATTTTCCAGACAAGAATACTGGAGTGGGTTGCCATTTCCTACTGCAGGGCATCTTCCTGACCCAGGGATCAAACCCCTGTCTCCTGCATTTCCTGCATTGGCAGGTGGATTCTTTACCTCTGGGCCTCCTGGGAAGCCCAAGAGACACTATTAATTTGAGCTAAAATGTTACTGGTTGGTAATGACTTTTGACTTGCTGCCATTCCCATAAACTCCTATATTTTAACCCAAACATTCAATGACTTAGCTTAAAGAAATGATTGCTTTGCGACCTTCTAGTTTCTCCGACAAACCAAGGCAGGAAAAAGTAACGTGTATAAACAGAGGGCTCAGAAAGAAAGGAGGCTAGCGCCAAGAGTGTGCCCACACACAGTTTACCCAGCATC
Source organism: Cervus canadensis (assembly GCF_019320065.1). Classification (NCBI taxonomy): domain Eukaryota; kingdom Metazoa; phylum Chordata; class Mammalia; order Artiodactyla; family Cervidae; genus Cervus; species Cervus canadensis. Next base: position 52,992,460 of record NC_057402.1, read on the forward strand.
AGCAGACTTGACACTTCCAACCCAATCATTCTTTCTCTTTCCAGATCCCAGGAACAAACTCAGTTTTCAGAGGCAGCTGCAAGGAGCAGTGAATGTACACAGATCACTGTAAAAGCAGCTGGCTCGTGAGGATTCAAACCCACGTGCTTAGGGACAGCATCCCACGATCAACTATCACAAGGGTTCCCTAAACTCTCTGAGTAATATCCCATCTCAATGACTCTCAGTGCAAGGACAGCCTCCCCGTTACAAAGCTAGTGTTACTTCCCAGCAGATATACTTGAGGAATGTTTCTCTGTGGGACTGGTTACAAGATTTCTTTATAAGAGAGCAGTGTCCAACCATTCTGGCACCAGAAACCAGTTTTGTGGAAGACAATTTTTCCATGGACAGGGCAGCGGCGGGGTGGGGGTGGGGGATGGTTTCGGGATGATTCGAGTGTATAACATTTATTGTGTACTTTATTTCTATCATTATTACATCAGTTCCACCTCAGATCATCGGGCATTAGATCCTGGAGGCTGGGAACCCCTGCTATAAGGAATGGAACTGTTCACCAAGTTTCTACTCCTCCTGGCCACTTATAATGATTTCTCAGGTGAGTCCAAAAAAGGAAGCCTCTGAGGCTGGAATGATAACACAGGTCACCTAATAGAAAATGGAAATAGACTGTCGTAGCAGAGCTTATAGCAGTGACGTTTACCTGACTGGGATGAATTAAGGATGGTGGCAACCTCTCCATGATGTTCAGCACAGTAAGAATGTAGTTGGTAGAGAAGCAGAGAGGAAAGGCCAGCCAATTTCTTCTTGCTTTGCGGGGACAGGGGTGATCCCATTTATCAGTGGTAAGCCATTCAAGAGACCATAGCTGTATTGTAGCTCTCATCCCCTGTGCATGCATGCTAAGTTGCTTTAGTCATGTCTAATTCTTTGTGACCCCCATGGACTGTAGCCTGCCAGGCTCCTCTGTCCATGGGATTCTCCAGCAAGCATACTGGAGCGGGTTGCCATGCCCTCCTCCAGGGGATCTTCCCAACCCAGGGATTGAACCCGCATCTCTCTGTAGTCTCCATTACTACAAACGTGCAGGTCTGTCTTCCTCCTGAACTATGAACCACTAGAGGGCAGAAAACATGTGCCTGTTTGTAGACTATCTCCGGCCCCCTAGCACAGAGCCTGGCACAGACTAGGTGTTCAATAAATATTGCCGAGTGAATGGGGGAGTGATCGAAACACGGAGCAGCATAACAGTTGCCTCCCATTCTGTTCGCTCCCTCTTCCAATGTCCGAACCATTTATCTCAGAAAAAACAGGCCAAATGATACCAAATACAACTCCTACACACAAGGAGGCAGAAGGACTCAGCACAGCCAGTGCTTTGGAGGAGAAATCAAAAAGGCCAATTCGTACCACCCCAGGGCTCCTCCGAAGGGGCTCAGCCACAGCCACCTCTGCTCCAAGCCCCTGTGGGAGCTCGCTCAGTGTGGGCGAGGCAGCAGCCTCTCCCATTCATTCTCCAGTGCTTTCCAGAGAGGCCCTTGCATGTAGCCTCCCTTTCATAGCCAGCTGATCGTTTCTGGGAAGTTTCCTGATTTCAGGACTGTTACAATTAGCGCAAGAAGAAGAAGAAAAGTTGGGTAATTATCTAATTCCAGTAAAACTTAATGGGGCCCTTCCCACCTCAGGCTAATGGGTGATGCAAAATGTTAATTTGAGTTAGGCTGTCTAAGGCTGGGGAAGTGTAAACTATTCAGCGGGGGAGGGGGCATTACCCCTCCTGAGAGGCAAATTTTATAGCAGATCTTTAGATCAAGGTAGGATCCCCGCCCCACCCCCCGGGGGGGGGTATTGATTTTGCCAGAAGAGGTCAAGAGCTGGGAAGATGACGCCCTGCTCAGAACTAGCAGCCGGAGGGCCCAGGCGGGGTGAGTGCTGTGTCTGCCACTGTGGATAGAGCAGCAACGCCGGCAGGAGGGCCCGAGTCGGGGTTCTAGCCAAGGCTCCAATAGCCCAAGCAACTCAGCGAGCCCTCTCTGGACCCAGTCTCCTTGGGTCTGTCAATGGAGACCAAGAGAACCGCCTGGAGGGGCTGGTTTCTCTCGGGGGCGGGGCGGGGGTGGAGTGGGAGGCGAGCACCTCGCCCACAAATTGCAATCAGCATCTCCGCCTAAGTTGGCCTGTCTCTGATGTCTTCTCCCGTCCCCTTCCCCCACCACCCCTCCTAATTCGTCAACTGCTGAAACATCTGCCTGGCTGAAACCAGCTCCTCGCCGCGCGCCGGGGACTGTCCCCAGGTGTTGCTCTTTGTGTTGGGAAAACTTTGCGAGAAACCGAGGGCGCTGGACAAAGAGCGAGAGAGGGAGGGCGTTTGCCAGGCGGCGGGGCGCGCCGAACGGTGCGCGCTCTTCCCTGGGGCTCCGCTTGGTACCCGGACGCACGCGGTGCCCCCGAGCCCAGCCTCCCTAAGTGGGGAGTGGCTGGCTCCGGCCACATTCCAGCGTCCTCGGGAGCGAAAAGAAGGCAGGCGGGAGAAGCAAAGGCCGGAGGCTGGACACTGGAGTTGCCTAGAGTGGGAGGAGGAGAGCAGGGGCGCGGAGCGAAGCTGTCAAACTGCGCGCGGGCCTCGCGCGGGGCGGGGGAAGGGAGGGGAGGGGAGTGGAGAGGAGGGGCGGACGCGAGCTGAGAGCGAGCGAGCGGGCTCGCGGCGCCGGAGCAACCCTTGTCTGCTGCCGCCGCCGCCGCTGCTGGCCCGGACTCGGCCGGAGCGCAGCGTGTCTGCCCGGCTGCGCGCCGAGGCTCGGGCGCCTGCCGCTGCGCCCCCCAGCTCCAGCTCTTCTCGCCGGCCCGCGCGGGTCCCGGTGGGCGCGAACCCACCATGCAGCTGCAGTTCCGGAGCTGGATGCTGGCTGCGCTCACGCTGCTCGTGGTCTTCCTCATCTTCGCAGACATCTCCGAGATCGAAGAAGAAATCGGGTAAATAAATAGCTGCGCCGGGGCCCGTGCCGAGCCCGGGCGGAATCTCTTCCACCCCGGCACTCTGTATCCACCCTTGCACCCGCTTTGTGTGCGCGCCGCGCCCCCCTGTCGCTCGCCGGGAGAGGTGGGGAACGATTTGGATCCCGGGTGGCGGTGCCGGGGGCCCGGGACTGTCTGCGCAGCGGAGGGCGGGGGCGCGGCTGCCGCGGGAAGTGCCCGGGCCGGGATCACTGGCAGTCTCCAGCCGGCCCGCGTAGGGGAGCAGACTTGCCCACCCTGCCTCCCTTCCTCGGCCTGTCCGCGCGCGTCGTCGCCGGGGTCGAGGGAGGGCGCCGGGGAGTGTCTGGGGCGGGCGGAGAGGCCGAGAGTGGAGGAGGTTGGAGTTTCTTTGTCTCCGGCTCGGCCGCTTTCTCGCCTTAGCAAAGTGGGCAGGGGGCGCGCGGGGATCTCTGTGCTGGGGGAGGGGATCCCCGGGCCCAGGGGGAAAGGCGGGGGCTCTCCACGGGCTCCCGGGAAGGCGAGGGTCCCCAGGACACCCAGATACGCACACGCGCCTCCCGCCTGCCCGGGAGCCCAGCACTGGGGCGCGGGCTGGTAGGAGCGCGCAGGGGTTAGCTGACATCCCTTCCCCACCCTCACGTGGTTTTGGACATTCAGCTAATTCCGCCGCGCCCCCTGCGCCCCCGGGTTCCTGTGCGCTCTGGTCTCGGAGACGGAGACCTTTCGGCAAAGTCTAGACCGCCACCCGCTTGTCCTGGCTGCGGGTTGGGGCGGGGCGGGGGCCCGGGGTTCCCAGGCACACGGTCTAGCCCTCGCTTTTCTCCCGATCTCTCCAAGGGCGGGACCGAGAGCCCCGGTCCTGGCGCAGGACTTCCAGGAGTGCGCACTCGCGGCGCGGGACGCACCGGCTGTGGGTCCGGGAGGCTGAGGCTCGCGCCCCGCCCCGCTGCCGCCCGCACGCTGGCCAGCCCTTCTCCACAAAGAGCCTCCACCCCGCGATGGGCAAGTGTGGGGAGGGGGCTATCCAGGGTTCTGAGAGGCCCTTTGGATAGCCTCCTGGCCCAGAGCAGAGAGAAAGCGAGGTCACAGAGTGGGCAGAAAGTCCCTTTCCTCCGTGGGGCTAGCCCCGGGCAGGCTACCTCCCTCTGGTCCCGCGCCGCGCGCGCCCCTCCATTGTCCCGCTGGTTATTTCATTCACTCTCGGCGCTAGTTGAGGGCGGGCTGAGCCGACAGGTTCCTCCAAAGGGAAATGCCAGCCCTGGCCCAGGATGCCAAGGCCCTAAGGACTGAAACCGGGGGGCGGGCGCCACTGCCTGCTCTCGCCTTTGCTCCCCGCCCCTGCCCGGCTTGGCCACCCCAGCATTTCTTCTGGGAAGTCCCCTGCTCTTCAAGAACCCGCTCTCTTTCTCTCCCTCCTCCTCCTCGATTTCTCCAAGAGCTCAGAAAACTTTCACAAATACTGTTCAAGTAATACACGACAGGCTCCCACGCGGAGATAAGAGAAACGCTCCTTTCGGTAGCCGTTCGTCTCAAAACTGTGGATCGGAAAGCAAATCCGGTAGGACAAGTCTTGGGGTGACGGAGGACGCGGTGGGGAGCGCCTTCCTCTCGGCTCCCCCCCTTCACACACACACACACACACACACACCCATTCTTCCCCAAGATGTGGGCTCTGCCTGGCCGAGCCACTTGGTGACCTTGACCCACGGGGGAAGGAACAGCGGCTGCCCATTGTTGTGCCAGGAAAACTTAAGAGCTGGGCGCTGTTAGGGATTGCTTGCTTGTCCCGTCACTGAAATTTTCCCGAATTTCTTCTAGAGACCAGTGACTTTTAATTTGTAAAATATGATCAGGAAATCACTTTGCATATAATGCTGCGTTTTCCTGCCAAATACCTTGTAAACCCACTCCCCAGTTTAGGTTGTTTCAATAGGGTATCCGGAAATAAGCTCCAAGAGGGGAGCTAAGAAGGACATTTACCATATGCTTAAAAGCCAGGGCTCCTCTGCTGTGGGTGTGTTTCCTTAGATCTATTTTATTGGGGTTGGGGAAGGGGCACATTTCTGCTTGAGCCCACTTTGGGGAAAATTGTCAAACAAGTCAAATGTGTTCTATCGTGTGGCATTACCCCCTCCCCCCGCCTCTGGTGCTGCTGTCCTCAGGCTGACCCCTGGCCTGACCAGTCCTGACCCAGGCCTGAGACAGTCCTCTCCCTCAGCCCTCCTCAAGCGCCACCCCCAGTCTGCCCCACACATGGGTCACTCATCTGGGATTTGCCATGACTCGAGGAGGAAGAACATGGAGCCCAGGAACAGAATCCAAGCTTACAAGCCGAGTTGCAAGCTCAGTCACTTATTTAATCCTTGGGAGCACCCCAACTTTGGACAGCCAGTGGGGGCTCAGTGCAGTAAGTGCCCTGGCACAGTAGCCGGTGAGGGGCGCCAGGCACCGGACTCCTATCTTCCTCAACCTATGCCTTGCCTTCCCGGGAGACCCGGAATCGAACGTCAGACCATGGGGCTGTGGCGCCAACCCTGTGCCCCGGAAGACTGCAAATCAGCTGCCGCAGTGCTGGTCCCTAGGAGAAAATAGGGGTTCTGTTAAAGGATGACTGTTTCTGGAAGACAGTGGTAGGACCCTGTGATCTGTTAGGAAGGAAGGAAGGGGAAAAAAATCTCTTTTTGGAGTAAAATTTCCAAGGATTAACAAATGAGAAGTAAAACAGGAAAGACGATTTCATGTGTGTTATCTAGAGGAACAAAACTGAGATACATTTTTGCTAAGCTCTTGATTCCTTTTAGTATTAAGCCTTTTGATGTGGTGTTCTCAGAAGTTCTGTCCTGCCCAAGGAATCGTCTAAGGGGTTTCGAAGGGCACGGCTTTCTTCCAGGGGCTATTTCCCTAGAGACACGTCTCTTGCTAACTAATGATTTTCACAGTTCCTTTTCTAACTTACTTGCTTGTGGAAATGCCTCCCTGGGGTTGAATGGGAAAAGAAAATGTAAGAAGATGAGTTCTTTGTTAAGATTTTGAAGAGTGAATTCAAATTCTCAATCAGAGATTGGGTGGAACTTTGGTAAAAGCTCCCCTCAACTTATGCAGCAGCCCCAAATTTTAGAGTCCATTGGACAAAATCATAAGCCAAACTTTTTCTGATCATCCCCTGAGCTTTCGTCTTGAGTATAACCTTCAAGAGAGAGTTGTGAGCATGGCTGTTTTGCCCACCACGGTGGCCTCAGAACCTGACACACAGAAGGTATTCAGTAGGCATCTAATGGATAAATATCCCCCTGGGGTCTGGCCCGGTGATGGACATGCATGGCATCCTTAGAGAAGGCTAACACTCACAGTCTTGAAACAAAAAGGGAGTGCAGGGCTCCGCCTAAGAAACCTCCTCTCTTTTTGTAATTGGGGTAAATTTGACCCTGAGAAGTAGCATCACTTACCCAAGATTACACCCTGGCTGGTTGAGGACAGAGCAAGCCTGCTCATTTAAGCTGGTGTCGTCACTTATAACCCCATGCCCCAGTCCCCAAGTGAGTTCTCTAATCATAAAAGAATAACAGAACTCTGGACAAACAGGATGTGCACACATGCTAAGTCGCTTCAGTCATGTCTGACTCTTTGCGACCCTATGGACTGCAGCCCACCAAGCTCCTCTGTCCATGGGATTCTCCAGGCAAGAATACTGGAGTGGGTTGCCATGCCCTCCTCCAGGGGATCTTCCCGACCCAGGGATTGAACCCACGTCTCTTATGTCTCCTGCATTGGCAGGTGGGTTCTTTACCACTAGTGCCACCTGGGAACTCCCAAAGAGGATGTAGCTAGTAATAATAATCATAATAGAAAGCATGGCAATGGCACAGATGAAGACGATGAGGGTCATTAACGTTTATTGATTTATTGAGTGCTTGAAGCAAGAGCTACGCCAAGAGTTTTGTAGATGTTAACACGTGTCATCCTTGTGGAGACCCAGTGGTCCCCTGCTAAGTGGCCCCAAGAGCTACTGTTTGTCAAGCACAAATAGCGCCAGACGCCACACTTACTGCTTTAAAGCACTAGTTCGGGACTTCCCTGTCGATCCAGGGGTTAAGACTCCGTGCTTCCACTGTAGGGGTGAAGGTTTGACCCCTGGTTGGGGAACTAAGATCTCACATGCCCCCAGGATTATTTTTGGCATGGTAAGATCAAAAAATCAATTTAAAAAGTGAAATCAATAAATGACTTAAGCGTTAGTTCACTGAGTCCTCACCAAACTTCTTGGAACTAGCTAGGTACTATGGCTACCTTGAGGTCATCAGTGAAGACACTGAAGCTCTGAAAGATTGTATAACTTGCTCATGATAAAGCCAGTGACCCTAATTCTATGAGAAGCCCAAGTCCCTGCCTTGATTGCCCTTGATTGCCCTAGACTGCCCTTTATCTGAATTCTTTGCCCCCTGTACTGGCAATACAGAATAGGTCTCAGATCTGGCCTTCCTAACTCATTCCCCTGAGTTCTTCCAAAGGCCCAGTTTCCCTAAGGATGTGGTCTGACTTAGTAGTAAGCACCCCCGCCCCAGCAGTTTAGAATGAGGGCAGGTGAGTGATGAAGACTGAGAAGGACTTGGGGCTCATCTCCCAAAAGTGCCCCCGGTCCGCTCAGGTTCAGTTTGGTGCTGTCCCCTGGTTACAAGTTCACTGGCCATGGGCTTGGGCATCCCAAACTCTCAGGTGTGGCCTTGGACTAAAGCTTCAGAAGGGGGGAAATCTCCCATTCCATTGCAACTCTGATTCTGATGTCAGTTGAATGTACCTTCCTCACTTCTACACACCATGTGATTGGGCATCCAGGCTTCTGGACTAGGGCTGACAGTAAAAGATGCTTAACAACTGGTCCCTCTAGGGCACCACCCTCTTAGAACGGACATCTGATTGGTCAGAACTGATGCCCTCTAGTACATCATGGCCAGGGTCCTGGTGCACCCCAGTCAGACATCAGACGCTGTCTGGGAAGGTGATGAATGAACCAGCTCTGATCATCAGACCCGTGAGCTGGCAACTACTGCCATCAGCCAAGGATGAGTGAGGTGCACCTTTTGGTGGATGAGTCCAAGTGGGGATGAAGGGAATGACCTTGGACAGTTGAAGTCCAGGCACTCCGTAAGAAACACACATACCTGTACAAGATGAGGCAACGTTTTGTTTTTTTTTTTAAAGCCCAATCTTCGCCCCAGTCCTCGTGTACTTCACTCAAGTATAAACATGATTGGAGGATAAAATAGGACAGAAAGAAAGTCTGGTTTTTAACTGACTTGCTCCAAGTCCTTGTTGCCAACTGTTCCTAGCATCAAATTTAAATTGTAAATAGATATCCTTCTTAGAAACCAATTCGCCACTCAGGGCCTCTTTCCCCTTGTAAAGCAGGGTTGCTAGGTTTTAAAATTGCTTAGGTTTTACAAATTGGGGATGTTGTAGATTACAAATTATAAATACTTCTCAGAGAGAGTGGAATTCTGTAAAGGCTCCCATTGCTTTTAGTGTGGCATACAAGATAATACGTAATCTGGTCCCTGCCTGTCTCTCCAGTCTTCCTGGGCTCCAGCCATTCTGTATTGCTCACATTTCCCTGGAACATACCATGACTTCAGGCAACTGTGCCTTTGCTTGTGCACTTACTGCTTTCTGGAACAGCCTTCTTGCACACACTATTCTTCCTGACCCCGCCGCATCCATCCTGCCTTCCTCTGACTCCTCCTTTAAGGCTTAGAGCTAGTATCACCTCCTTTGCAAAGCATTCCAGGACCCAGACCTTCCTTGGACAGTCTGGTGTAGCTGCTCCTCCTCTGTATACCCTTAGTATCCCAGTATCCTAAGGAGATGGACTCAATGATTATGTCTTTCCCCCTTCCCCCTGGCCCCTGGTGATAAGTATTGCCATTTAGTTGCTAAGTCATGTCCAACTCTGCAACCCCACAGACTGTAGCCCACCAGGCTCCTCTGTTCATGAAATTCTCCAAGCAAGAGTACTGGAGTGGGTTGCCATGCCCTCCTCCAGGGGATCGTCCCTACCCGGGGATCAAACCCACACCTCCTGCATTGGCAGGCAGATTCTTTACCATGGAGCTACCTGGTGATAAGTATATGGTTTAGTAAATAGAGCCCATAAAGTATTTTTAGAAGGAACAAACTTGGGCCCCAGTTCAGTTCAGTTGCTCAGTCATGTCCAACTCTTTGCAACCCCATGGACTGCAGCACACCAGGCTTTCCAATCCATCACCAACTCCTGGAGCTTGGTCAAACTCATGTCCATCCAGTCGGTGATGCCATCCAACCATCTCATCCTCCGTGGTCCTCTTCTCCTCCTGCCTTCAGTCTTTCCCAGCATCAGGGTCTTTTCCAATGAGTCAGTTCTTCGCATCAGGTGGCCAAAGTATTAGAGCTTCAGCTTCAGTATCAGTCCTTCCAATGGATATTTAGGACTGATTTCCTTTACGATTGACTCGTCTCGGGCCAAGCACATGGCAAATATAAGCATTCACCCTTTCTGCTCCCAAAGGTCTGTGTGTTAGTTTCTCAGTTGTGTCTGACTCTTCGACACCCCATGGAGTAGCCCACCAGACTCCTCTATCCATGGGATTCTTCAGGCAAGAATATTGGAGTGGGTTGCTATATCCTACTTCAGGGGATCGTCACAACCCCAGGGATTGAAACCAGGTTTCCTGCATTGCAGATGAATTCTTTACCATCTCAGCCACCAGGGAAGCTCTCCCCCACCAAAGGTCCACACAGTTGTAAAGCAATTAAACATCCTCCACTTGCTCAGAAAGCCCCTTGCTTTTCACTACATGTGGTTCCAACATGGAGGTCACAGCCCAGTTGAGGGCCCAGTTTTTGTCATCTCAAAGGCTGGGGAGCAGGCCATGGGAATAAAAGGAACTTTTTAGTTTCTTAAAGAGGGGGCCCCAGTGGTAAGGCTCCTGCTGCCAGTTCAGATAACAATGCAAAGATGTAAAGCTCCACTTCCAAGACTCTGTCCAGTTCTTTTTTCTCCAGAGAGCTCTTTCTAGCTCTGCCACTGCCTATAATGCCAGCACCCCCACCATCCTCCTCTTGCCTCGAAAGGAAGTGCCCACTATGTCCATCTTCATCATCTCCACACTGGCAGTGAGAGCAGACTTAACTTGAGGCCAGCCGTTTCCTTCCAAGGGCTGGTCCCCGGAAAGGATGCCGAACAGAAACACAACAGAAAGATGTTGTGTGTTTGAAACATTGAGGGAGGAAGAATTAAGAGGTCAGATTGATGCATTGTTGTTTAGTCGCCAAGTTGTGTATGACTCTCCGCAACCCCACGGACTGCGTAGCACGCCAGGCTTCCCTGTCCCTCACCGTCTCCTGGAGTTTGCCCAAGTTCATGGCCATTGACCAATGTGCATCATCTCAAAGATCTTCTCTACTAAGCACCTTTAAGTGGCGTTCTGATAAACACTGGTCAAACCAGGGAATCATGATGGATCGGCCAAGACGTCTAAGCAGCTTCTAGGACCCTCAGTGGGGTTCAGGAGCCTTGCCCTTTTCAGCTGCCTCAGGCAAAAATGACTTCATGAGGCAGGTGGAAAGATACAGTGAAAAGAGTTGGGCGGCGGGGGGCCTTCCCTAGTGAAATAGTGGTTAGGTGTCTGCCTGCCAACGCAGGGGATATGGGTTCGATCCCTGGTCGGGGAAGATCTCACATTCTGCAGGGCAACTCAGCCCATGTGCCACAACGTTTGAAGTCTGTGCTCTGCAACAAGAGAAGCCACTGCAATGAGAAGCCCATGCGCCGCAACTGGAGAGTAGCCCCCACTCGGCACAACTAGACAAAAGCCTGAGCAGCACCCCAGACCCGGCACAGCCAATAAATAATCACAAAGAATGGGGGTGGGTAGGAACATGAACACCACTGGGGGCGGGTGGGGGCGGGTGGGGGTGGGTGGGAGGGGTGGTCAGGTGGCAGCCTCCCACGAGGAGGCGGGCACAGATCCATGTCTCCAGGAGAAGCCCCAGGGAAGCCCCATGTGCAAGCAGGGAAACCATCCCCTGTGTCTGAGTGACTGCTGGTCTGGGGCTTGTCCTTAAGTGTTGAGATTAGTCACTCTTCTGGGCGGCAGCTGGGCTGGTTTTAAATTCTCCCCAGTCTCCTGCAATTTGTCACTCGGCTAGGAAACCGCCCAGTGTCCGGACGGGACCTGTTTGTCCTAGCATTTTCTTAGCTTCAGCTGTCGCAGACTTTGCAGTGGCAAAGGGCACTGCTCCAGAGGTGTCTGTTCCATGGTGGCAGGGAGTGGGCTCCTCCCGGACACGTCTGGCACTTGGAATCCTGGTTGACTGCTCCTGGAAACCCCGAGTCCCTGTGTGGGTGTGTGTTTGAGTTCTGAAATTGCTCTTTGAGAAAGAAGCTCTCTGCTCTGTCACAGAGTTCTCCAGCATTTGGCTATCATTATTACAGGAGCACGGAGGCACGCAGCTCTGGTTCCTGGTCCCCTTTAAAGACTCAAGGCTGCAGTTTCTCCTCCGCCTCTTAGTTGATGGGGGGAGGTTGAAATGACCCTGAGGCCAGCGGTTCAACATGCTGATCTGCAGATGGGTGGTGACCCAGGAGGAAAAAGGAAAGAGAAAATAAGAGATACAATGTAGCCATGACGATTCTGTTAGTTTCAAGTTTTTAACCTGTCATTTCCTGAGAACTCTTCTATCTTCTGAGATGATGTTCTTTTTCTTTTGGGTGTTGATGTCCTTTCTTTCCTAAAAGAGGGTGATGGTAGATAGTAGTGTTACACATTTTTCCTAAACTGAGCGCCAACATGTTTTTTTGGAGGAGTGCAGTGGGGGATCTTAGTTCCCCACCCAGGGAGCAAACACACGCCTGCTGTGCTGGAAATATGGTATCTTAACCATGGGACCATCCCAGAAGTCTCCCAGCCCCAATTTTTTTGGAAATGTTATTGATGGCTGAAACCTATAGTCTGGGATCTGAGTTTACCTTGTAAACAGAGAGCATTGCTTCTAGAAACAGGGGCTCACTCCTCACACATCTTTTCTCAGCGGAGGCTGACGGCAGCAAAGAATAACAATGGTCTTATTATTATTATTATTATTTTGGCGTATCTGTTGCGTGCATATGACAGCCTAAGCACCTTAGCTCTGTTCGCGCCTGTAATATTCCCGACAATCCTATGAGGCCCATGTTGTTATTACCTCCGTTATACAGATGAGCAACCCGAGGCATAGGACAGTTAAGCAACTTGACCAAAGTCACCCAGCCAGTCAGTGGCAGAGCTGGGATGTGAACCCAGGTTCCACGGAATCAGGAGAGCGATCTATAACTGATGTACGAGATGACATCCAGTGAGGGAAACATGCACGCCCATTCCCCCAAAGGATAAAGCCGGGAGAGAGAGAGGTCTGTGGGAGAGAGAGAAACCTGGGAAGCAGCCACGCTCGAGGAGCACTCCGGAGAAGGATGCTAGAGGCGAGGCTGTAATGGAATATGGCAGCCCGGGAGATGGATGCGATTCACGATGGCCAGCTCCGCGGCGTCTTGTTTTGGATGGTGCTCCCCCGCTGCCTTCCCTCCTTCCCTCTCCCCCAGCCCCCTCCTTGCCCCCGCCGGGTCTCATCAGAGTGGCTCTGGAGTGCATTTGTTTGATCAACTCACTATAGGAGACACACACACACACTGATGGAAGAGAAAAAAACAACACAAATGATTAAAGCCTGGAAGAATTTTTTTCTGGGGAAAGACAGAAGGGCTAGGGTGGTCAGCTTCCTGGATCCTGGCAAGGAAGGAAGGAAGCAGGTGGGGAGGAGACTTCTGCAGGGAGGTTGTAGGGGCCCAGGGAGCCTCTTTCCTAGGGGCTGACGTTGTACTCGGAGCTGCCGAGTTGGTTCACCTGCAGATGAGGGACTGGAGGCCCAGAGAGGACCAAGTCTTGCTGAGGTCACACAGCCAGTAACAAGGAAATGAGATGCCAACCAGCGTTGCCCAACTCCATCACCACGCTCTCGATGACTTCTGTGTCCCCTGTCTCCCGCCTCCCACCCTGGGCCATTTTCTGTACCACAAAGACGGTTTGCAAAAGGAAACTGGAAACACTGGGACTTCAGCAAGGGCTCAAGGCCGGTCAGATGAGCCTCCCGAACACCGTGGCGACCCCATACGTGGGTGCAGCATTTCAGCCCACGTTGAGGAGGGGCAGACACACCCTTGGACAGTCCAGTGACACATGGGTGCTTGCCATTAGGTTTCCGATATCCAATTTCAAGCACAAGAATATCGGCCGCGCTTGGAGGAGTGATCCGCAGGATTAATTCACACCTTCTTGCTTAGTAAATGCCAGAGTGGCTTAAATAATGGAGCAGGGAGGCTAAGACACCCAGAGAAAATGAGCTGGTAAACTGATCCGGCAGGTGACTTGCACTTGCTCTTCTCCTATAAGCAGCAAACCCTCTCCTACTGCATTCTGAGGCTCCTGAGGTTTGGGAGCTGACTCGTAAGTGAACTCTGCCTTTTGTCCAAACTACACCCCAGTCTATAGGCTTTGTTCGAAGGAGAGGTGAAGCGAAGGGTGGGAGAGGAACCCGCAGTGGTGTGAGGGTCCTGGCCGGAGCTGGGAGCCTCTTCCCCCGAAGCAGCAGGGCAGCAGCCCTCAGACAAGTAGCTCCTTAAAGAACAGCCAGCCTTGGGGATGGAGCCAGCCCAAGGTGCCGCAGCCCCATCCCCAGCCTACGGGTACCCAGGCCAAAGCTCTGCCCTTCAGCATCGTTAGAATATGACTCCCTTAGGTCTGCATTGTAAATCTCTCCCAGCTGCCAGCCTAGGGTCTTCCTTTTCTCCTGTCTGTAAAAACTGGGGCTTCGCTGGTGACTCAGACAGTAAAGAATCCTTCTGCACTGCAGGAGGCCGGGTTCGATCCCCGAGTCGGGAAGATCCCCTGGAGAAGGGAATGGCTACCCACTCCAGTATACTTGCCTGGAGAATCCCATGGACAGAGGAGCCTGGCGGGCTACAGTCCAGGGGGCTGTAAAGAGTCAAACACAACTGAGCGACTGACACACACAGAAGAACTGGCAAGTCTTCCCTACGAGCCAGACTCACTGTTCACGCTTGGAGACCCTGGACCGCACCTCTGGAGGCCCTGGGAGCTGCTGCGGGACTGATCACTGATGAGACACTCATTGCCTGTGTGACCTCAGGCAGGGGGCTTCCCTTCTCTGAGCCTCAGCTCCCTAAACTTTCTAAAGGAGTTGATGGTATCCTGTTCATAGTGTTCTGAGGCATCAGTAAAATATAACTGATGGGAATGTAAAATGGTGCAGCTGCTGTGGAAAACAGTAGGGTGGTTCCTCATAAAATTAAAAATAGAATTACCATCTGACCCAGCAATTCCACGGCTGGGCACATACCACAAAGAATCCAAAGCAAGGATCTGAACAGGTATTTGTACACTTGTGCTTATAGCACTATCATTTTCAGTAGCCAAAAAATGTCCATCAGTGGACGAATGGATAAGCAAAATGTGGTGTATACATAAGAAAGGAATGTTGCTGTTATTTAGTCGCTAAGTCATGTCCACCTTTTTGCAACCTCATGAACTGCAGCACAACAAACTTCCCTGTCCTTCACTGTCTCTCTGAGTTTTCTCAGACTCATGTCCCTCAAGTGGGTGATGCCATTCAACCATCTCATCCTCTGTTGTCCCTTTCTCATCCCTCTTTCAATCTTTTCCAGCATCAGGGTCTTTTCAAATGAGTCAGCTCTTCGCATCAGGTGGCCACAGTATTGGAACTCCAGCTTCAGCATCAGTCTTTCCAATGAATATTCAGGGTTGATTTCCTGTAGGGTTGACTTGGTCTCCTTGCAGCCCAAGGGACTCTCAAGTGTCCTCTTCATCACCACAGTTTGAAAGCATCAATTCTTCAGCACTCAGCTTTCTTTATGGTGCAAGTCTCACATCTATACATAACTACTGGAAAAACCATGGACTAGATGGACCTTTGTCAGAAAAGTGATGTCTCTGCTTTTTAATATGCTGTCTAGGTTGGTCATATCTTGTCTTCCAAGGAGTAAGTGTCTTTTAATTCCATGGCTATTTAATTCATAAAATAATGTAGTACCAAAAAGCATAGTGGGGAAGGAGCAGAGGGAGAAAAAGAGGAAAGAACTGGTACTAGAATTAGAAAAACATCAATGTGAACCATTACTGTGTTATGAGTATATTTGGTTACACTTGCTAGAGGGGGAGGGCAAATTCCCAACGCCTGGGATTTAGGACTGTGTATGTGCAAGTAAGTGTATGTGCAAACATACACTTTTTGTGGACACTGTAAATACTCATTGGCCTGCCTTGCTGTCTAACTTCAGTGGAGGGACCCATATGGTCTGGTAAAAGTCTAAACTGCATGGAAGTCATGGAGTGGTGGGGAAGGGGAGCAGGGGAAGGAAGGGGAGGCCAAGGGTGCAGACAACCCAGACCATCCCCCCTCCCAGACCAGGTTCCCAGAGGTCTTTTTCCTTACCACCTGTGTGTGAGTAGCTTTCGCCAGTGTCTGTGGCTCAGGGTGAGTCTGAATAGGGAGACCCAGAATACTCATCCCCAGAGATCGTCCTGCTGGGCTGGGACCTGCTGAGAGGCAGCTGTCTGTCGCCTTTAGGCTCAGGCGGGACAACGCCCATACAACCACAGACCTGAGCTGGTGCTGCGGTTTCCAGGGGCCGGAAGTGCCAGAGCTGGGGGCTGTTACAGACAGTGCTGGCCACCCCCAAGCTTCTGATTCAGCAGGTCCAGGGTGGAGCCTGAGAACTGGTGTCACTGACAAGCTGCAAGTGATGCTATACCTTTGACCCCTCCCTCCGAGGACCCCTACTGGGAGAACCGTTGAGCTAGAGCCTTGTGGATCAAAGTGCCGCCCTTGGCCCCGCAACAGGGGCCTCATCTGGGGTTTGGGTAGACAAGCAAAACCTCAGGCCTCACCCTGGAACCCACACCTGGTGAAATTGAATCTGCATCGGAACAAGGCCCCAGGCAAATTGTATACACGCTCCCTGCATTGGTGGGAATAATTGGTCTCATGGTCTTTCAGCAGAGCCCCAGCCCAAGGCAAAGACCTTGGTTTGACCCGTCAAACCAGGGGAAAGTTGTCTGACAATCCCTGTTGCCCATCAGAGTTGGCTTTGACCCTTAGATGGATGTCAGAAAAATCAATAATGGCTATTATTACAGCCAGATGCCTGTGTGCACCCAGGAGTCTTCATATGCTGTTTCACACATGTATTATAAAACCCTGGACAAGACTTCCCCGGTGGTTCAGTGGTTAAGACTCTGAGCTTTCAATGCAGGGGGCACAGGTTCAATCCCTGGTTGAGAAACTCAGATCCCACCTGCCACATGGCAAGATCTAAAAAACACACACATTAAAACCCTGGAAAGAAACCATTTTATGGATGAGTAAACTGAGATTCGTGTAAAGTAACTGCTTAATAAACACAAAAAAATAACTGAATTTCATCAAGGGCTGGCTCCCTGTGGATTAAGCTGCTTCTCTTTCTTTCCCCTCCCAAAGTGAGGCCCTGGCCGTGAAGTAAGGCAAGGAGAAATCGTAAACAAGTGTTAAATTGACGTATTAAGTGAGCTTCAGGAGGCTGCAGTGTCTGTACCAGAATAACCTTGACCCACGGCTGGGGCGAGTGATAGAAATTTCCAGAGAAAACTGCTCAGCCACCTGGCCTGTGTCATTAAGCCCCCTCCTGCATTTGGCTTGGATGTGATCATTCACACAGCTGACGGCCCCACTTCACAGCTGGCACGCGCAGTAACAGTTCCCTAGAGTTCTTGGGGTTCCTGAGTGGTTTTGGTGGCCTGCCCAGCCAGCAATCCAATTCCAAATTCCATCCTCAGTTATAAAAAGCAGAGGAATTGATGAGGGAGGCCTCTAGGGGCGATCGAAGGCCAGTAGAGGGGAGCCTTTTAAAACCAATCTGCTACTTCAGATAAAGACAGCCTCGAGGCAGGCTGGAAGCCAGGAATTTAATTTTATTTATTTTTGCCGTTACCTTCTATTTAGGGCAAGGGATATTGGTATTCTATTTATGGCACTGATATTAAGGGTTCCTTTGATGATAAACTCATTTATGTTTTTAAGTGAGTCAGTTTAAAGAAAATATTGTCAGTAAAGTGGAATTAGCAAAACACATGGAAGTAGACGCCAAAAATGACTGAAGTTGATGCTGTGATGTTGTGCTTGCTTGACTTCTCTTTGGGACTATTTTCTAACCCCTTGGCAGCAGAGCCCTGACAAGTCCTTGTAAAACTTCTATAGAGAGTGAGTTAATCTTCCAAAAAAGTACCTAGTTCCAGATACAATGTCTCACTGTATCTGGGAAATTGCCCAGTGCACAAAAAAAAGAGAATCCTCCAATGAAACAATATTGTTGATGACTTAAAAGGCAAGGACGGTTGAGCTCCTCCCCAGCCCCCAGCAGCACTACTAGAGACCCCCTGGGCCCCTCCTGGCCCCCCAGCTCCCAGCAGCCTCTGCTGTTGCTGCTAGGTCACTTGAATCATGTCCAACTCTTTGTAGACCCCATCAACTGTAGCCCGCCAGGCTCTTCTGTCCATGGGATTTCCCAGGCAAGAATACTGGAGTGGGTTGCCATTTCCTCCTCCAGGGGATCTTCCTGACCCAGGGATTGAACCCATGTCCTTTACGTCTCCTGTATTGGCAAATGGGTTCTTTACCACCAGCACCACCTGGGAAGCCCTGTTTTTCAGAGTTCACATTTCTTGCATGGTGCCTCTCCTGCCTGCTAGACTGTGACTTTAGGGGGGCTAGGACCATTTCAGATCTGGGCTGCGTCGGTTTAGTACTTTCAGCCCCTTGCACGGTGCCTGGTAGAGAGTGAGTGCTGGTTTGGAGAACAAAGAAAGTAAAGGAAGGAGTCAGTTCCAGAGAAATGCTCAGAACAGCCCCTGCCACCCGCATTCCACAATCATTTATTTATTCCTTTCCATGGTCAAAGAAGAGAAAATACAGTGGGTTATATGGGCTCCGTGTAACTGTGATTTGAGACCCATTGAGTTCCATCTGGTTTATAGAGGAAACCCACTTTTCCTTCTTCCTTGATTCCATGGACAAAGACCAGCTCACTGATAAAGTTTTCTTAGCAGGGTAATTCACGGTGCTATATAAGCTCCATGGCCTGGTACACAGAAGCAAGGCAGATGTGGATGTGGCCAGAATTGGGAATCTAGCAAGCTGGCTCCTGGCAGGCTAAGATCATGCTGATAACAAGGAGATTAATAAGGGTCTGCAACCTCCTCTATCCTGTAGTATCCAGGAGGGTTTTTAAATCAATGCTGGTCTAGCCGGCTTAATGGTACCTAATCTTACCTTCTGAAGCTGGAGCATTTGAGAGTTGAGATCAATTGAGATAAAATAAAGTAAAATGTGTTCAACTTTTCAGATTTGGGGTCTTCATCAGGGTTCCATTGTGCGTGTTGTTTTTATTTTCTGTCTTGAAAATAGGCAGAGATTAGCCACTGGAGAGGGTTGTTCTGCCAGGATCAGATGATGATATGTTTGCTTTTGTTCTTCTTTTTTTTCCTCTTGCACAAGATGATTCTTCATGAGGGAAAGATCCATTCAGTCCTGTTCATCTCCATATACCCAGGGCATGTCATCTGATAAATGTTCAACGACTATATCTCAAATATAGCGTTTCAGTGTAGCCAGCACACTCTGTGCCCTGGGCCACGTCTGCTGGAAGAGTCAGTCTGTTCTCGATTTGGAGCAGAAACAGCAGCCTTATAAGGCATCCCAGGACCCTGGAGAAATGCCTCAGGATGGCTCACTGGTACCTGTTACCATGAGCTTTGTGTAGTCATCACAAAACATCTGATTTGTCACATGCAGGGGCTCACAAACCCTGTGCAAGATGCTGGTGATATGCAAAGATGTTGTTGATCAGTCACTAAGACATGTTCAACTCTTCATGACCCCATGGACTGTAGCATGCCAGGCTCCCCTGTCCTTCATCATCTACCAGAGTTTGCTCAAATTCATGGCCATTGAGTCAGGGGTGCCATCTCATCCTCTGTCACCCCCTTCTCCTTTTGCGTTCAGTCTTTACCAGCATCAGGGTCTTCTCCAGTGAGTCAGCTCTTTGCATCCCGTGGCCAAAGTATTGGAGCTTTGGCATCAGTCCTTCCAAGGAATATTCAGGGTTGATTACCAACATTTGTTGGATCATAGAGAAAGCAAAGATGAACTCAGCACAGAAAAAGTGCTCGAGGAGTTTGTGATCTGATGGAGGAGAGAATTCTTGTGTGATGATGAGAAACGTGTCATCATCACCGGTGAGGAAGAGTTGGGAGAGCTGTCACCTCGAGGGCAGGCCCTGAGCTCTGAGGACCTCAATTTCCCCATCTGTAACGGAGCTTCCAGAAAGCACAGATCTTCTCCAGCTCCCCAGCATCACCACTGGGTACCTTCCCTGTTGAGTGAGTTCAGACTCGCTGGAAACATCTAATCCTTTTGCTATGCCTCTAAATTTCTCGCCCTGAAATCCTAGAGCAGGATAATAAATAGGTGCTGAGCTATTTTCACCTACCACCTGCTCTACATTTAAAAGGAAAAAAAGTCACTCTAAAGGAGGAGGAAGGCAAACTTACACACGGAGGGTCTTCCGCATGCCCAGCATCTCAGTAGGTGTGTTCACATCTCAGTGAAGCCTCTTGATGAGCAGGCAAGAGGAGCTCACGGCATCCTTATTCCCCACATCTCAGTACCACTTGGAGAATCTTCCTGTTACAGCAGGACTGGTGTTCGAGATGAATCATGCTCAGTATACCATGCTTCCCTGATGGTAAAGAATCTGCCTACAGTGCAAGAGACCTGTGTTTGATTCCCGAGTCAGGAAGATCCCCTGGAGAAAGAAATGGTTACCCACTCCAGTATTCTTTTTTTTTTTTTTAATTTATTTTTTAAATTGAAGGTTAATTGCTTTGCAGAATTTTCTTGTTTTTCTATCACAGATTGACAAGAATCAGCCATAGGTATGCCCATGTCTCCTCCTTTCTTAGCCTCCCTCCCCCTTCCCTCCCCATCCCACTGTTCTAGATTGTTACAGAGCCCCTGTGTGAATTCCCTGAGCCGAACAGCAGATCCCCGTTGGCTATCTATTTTACTTATGGCCACGTAAGTTTCCATGTTACTCTCTCCACACATCTCACCCTCTCCTCCCCTCTCCCCCTGTCCATAAGTCTGTTCTCTAGTTTCTCTATTGTTGCCCTGTGAACAAATTCATCAGTACCATCTTTCTAGATTCCATATGTATGTGTTAGTATATGATATTTATCTTTCTCTTTCCGACTTACTTCTCTCTGTATAATAGGCTCTAGGTTCATCCACCTCATTAGAACTGACTCGAATGCATTCCTTTTTATGGCTGAGTAATATTCCATTGTGTATATGTACCACAGCTTTTTTAGCCATTCATCTGTCAGTGGACATCTAGGTTTCTCCCATGTTCCAGCTATTGTAAATAATGCTGCAATGAACATTGGGATACATGTGTCTTTTTCTTGCCTGGAGAATTCCATGGACAGAGAAGCCTGGGGAGCCATAGTCCATGGGGTCACAAAGAGTCAGACGTAACTGAGCAACTAACTTTCACTTTCATACTATGTTTTAGAAAACACATGGGTGTGTGTAATAAAATATAGAAAAGCTGGCATCACTCAGAGCCCAGCTGGAGCCTTTTGGAAGCCTTCTTCCTGCAGTCATCAGGAAGATTCACTATCAGCAGCACGCATCTCAGCCTAGTGACAGTCCCTGGCCTCAGGGGTGAGCCTCGCCGTGTCATAGAAACAAAAATTGACCTTATCATGCTTATGGCTGATGACTCAGACCTACAGGAGCTCCAAAGAGGAAGTCCACACGGGGCGGAGAGCAAGAGAGACCTTTTCTGGAGCAGGTGGAATTGGTGTGGAACTTGAAGGAATGCTCCAAGACAGCTGTAAGAAGAAAGAAGTTGATGATTCAGATGGGGAGAATGGCCTGAGCCAAAGAAGGTTCACGTGCCCATCAAGGAGCTGCTGCTACCTTCGGGGCTTGGCTGGAGTGGGGGCTTTAGGAGGACCCGAGGGTGGAGGGAAACAGGATAGAACGGTGGGTACAGAGTCACATTGTCAGGGGCTCTGGAACTCAAAAAAGGAGGTTCTTTGAGGGGTAGCTTTGGTCTCAGCTGGTTTCTAAAGACCTCTAAAGAGCCTGTGATACATTTCAGAAGATCCATAGTCGCTCAGTTGAGTCCGACTCTTTGTGACCCCATGGACTGTGGCCCACCAGGCTCCCCTGTCCATGGGACTCACCAGGCAAGAAGACTGGAGTGGATTGCCATTCCCTTCTCCAGGGGGTTTTTCCCAACCCAGGAATCGAACCCGGGTTTCCTGCATTACAGGCAGATTCTTTACCATCACCACCACGAGGGAAGCCCATAGACCTCTTGACATTTTAGGCATTTTTCTGGACAGAGGATCCATACATTTTAAAGGATTCTCCAGGGAACCCACAAAGCTGAAGACGAGCTGCTATGAACAATTGTGACCCTTGAAATATTTTGAATGTGCAGATTGTATGTTGCTGCAAGGGGCAGAAGCTGCGGGGCGGGGGGGGACCACCTGGGTCATCTGTAGGAGCAGCATGGAGGGAGGGCTGGAGGGCAGGGGGCTATGAATGGAAAGGAAGAAAGAATTAGGGAGTCTTGGTCACAGAGAAGAAATGACAACACTCTGGGATCGTCAGGAATGGCTGAGCCCACTGTGTGTATCAGAATCCAGAGGGGTAGCTGTGCCTTAATGGGGAGTTTAACTTTAAACATGATGATTTTAAGAGGACAGAGTTCATCTATATGGGAATGAAGACATTTAAAAATCATTGTGTCACCAATTATTGGAACTTAGGGACAAAAGAAGCCAGCCAGCCCATTTCCCTGTATTTTCCAGGTGTGGCAGTGAGACCCCAAGATGGGGATGGACTTCTCTAGGGTCCCGTAGATGGTAGATAACTGTGACCAGTATGTAAGGAATAATATTTAGGGGAGAGGTCAGAGCTCAGATGGAGATTGGAAGCCAGCTGGAGGGAGACAGTTGAAGCCTTCTTTAATGTTGCTGAGATCCCAGGATTAAGCTACGAGAGTTGGACAAAGGAACAAAATGAGCAAAGGCCATGGTGAAGGACCAAAAGTGTGAGAACCAAGAGACCAAAGCGGTCACCCGGGTGGTGCAGGGTGGGCGTGAGCAGCCCTGCCGGAGCGTGCCTGGGATGAGGGTGCTCCAGGGCCACCAGCGGGGCATCCGCGGGCTCCTGGCACCAGGAGGAGGGGCGACAGAGGATGAGATGGCTGGATGGCATCACCGGCTCCATGGACATGAGTTTGAGCTAACTTCAGGAGTTGGTGATGGACAGGGAAGCCTGGCGTGCTGCAGTCCATGGGGTTGCAAAGAGTCGGACACGACTGAGCGACTGAACTGAACTTTCCTCGGCGTGGTGAAGTGATGTGAAATTTCAGAGAGCTCCCTGATCAAAGCGGGACGTGATTACAATCCAGCCTTGCCAGAGGGTTGAGAAGCAAAGAGAACCAGGTCAGGGGCAGAGAGCAGTCAGGAGGAGAATATTTTAGAAATAAAAAAGCGTATTTGTAAACATAAGGTAAAGAAACAATGAGGGAAGAGAAGGAAAGAGGGGGGAGGTTGTAGGAGAATGCCACAATCTTGAGGCAAAAATGGGACCAATAAACAGAGGTGAGGATGAAGATTCACAGGCCATATTATGGGGCAAGGAGGTCCCAGAAACAACATAAATTTTAAATTGGGAAAACTGGGATCCAGGAACACATCAGGCTCCTCTTGCTTTGGGACCCTGGCTTGTGCATACTCCTCTGCGTGATGCTCTTCCCATAGCGCTTCTGAGGCTGCCCCCTTGTATTTTAGGGTTCTAACAAAACGCCACCTCCCAGTCAGCTCTCCCCTGCCCACTCCCACATACACCCTCAGTCTTGAATCACTGCTTCTCCTGGTTCCTTCTCAGCATCTCCCGTGTATGGCTGAGGGCTCTGATTCTGTTCCTTTGTTGGGGTGTTTCCTGTGCATGCGAGTGTGAGCTTCTCGTCTCCAAATTTCAGTTTTAAGCACCTTCAGACTGGAGACTGTCTCCATCCCCCACCGTGACCCCAGAGCCCAGCCCGGGGCCCATTACAAAGTAGGGGCTCCCTGAACACACGCTTATTGGAGCAAAAAGAAGAGAAGGCCTCCTCTCAAAAAGGTTTACCAGGAACAATAATGAAAATTAAATACAAACAGGATCTGCCAAGTTGTTCATACATACTCATCATCTCTTTTACTCGTCACGGTTTACTCATTTTAAGGGCTGAGGAAGCTCCATTTGAAATGCTCCGCTACTGAAGGGAGAGTCAGCGATCTCATCACAGCCTGTGTTCTTTCTGGCAGCCTCATTTCCTGACAGTTTTGGGTCAAAGAGGCATTTCCATCAAGAGAACTAGAGGCTAGACCTCGTTCCCTGGTCCCCGAGGCCAGGTGCTGGGTAAGCCTTGTGCCCCCCTCCCGGTTCTCGCCGGCAGCATCACGCAGTTCTGCGTGTACCCATGCAAAGCGCTCACGTGCGGGTGTTTTACTAGGTAGAAGAAAAGGCCTAAATTTCCTGTCCACTTGTCGCTCCACTGCGGTCACTCCACTGGGAAGTCTGCAGGTAAAGAATTCCCTTTGCATCTTTTTTGTTCCCTTCTGGCCTCACTGGGTCTCCGCCCCCGCGCGTGGGCTTTCTCCGGTTGCGGTGCCAGGCCTCTCGGCGCAGTGGCTTCTCTCCTTCCGGAGCACGGGCTCTAGAGTGCGGGCTCAGTAGTTGGGCACACGGGCCCAGGTGCCCTGCAGGCGGCATGTGGGATCCTCCAGGACCAGGGATCAAATTCGAGTCTCCTGCTTTGGCAGGCAGACTCTCAACCCCTGGGCATCCAGGGAGGTCCCTTCTCTTTGCATCTTGATTATTCTAAGCCCCAGGGAGGGGCCAGGGTGTCACCCCTTCACCCTGGCCTTCTCCCCCGGCATTTCCTACAGGAATGTGAGAGCAGGAGAAATGGGAAGAGGATGAGGCTCTGAGGGAATCCCCAGATACTGAGCCCTCAGTGAGAACTTGGGCCACTGTCCCCCCGGGCACCATCCAAAGCCACCAGCCCAGACCCTGGAGGTAGGGAGCCTGTAACTGTGATGCCACCTCGGGCCCCAGCCCGCCCTGAACGTCTGGGCCGATGCTCAGGGCAAGAGGAAAAGCAAAGGAGGGGGTACCCTGTTAACCCACCTTTGTTCCTCTCCCTCCTGCTTGTTTAGAACAGAAACCGGTTTCCCAGCCTTCTGCACAGCCTGAACATCCTGTCTGAGGCTGCTGGAAACATTCCAAGTATTAGGGCCAAAGTCTCCTGGAGTGAGGGGGTAGGGATCGAGTCAGATGGGACGACCCCAGGCCCCTTGCACACTCCCCGTGTCCTGACTTGGCTTCACACCTCTTCCTCGTAGCTGTGGCCGGTGGTGGCAGGGGATGTTGCAGGCAGGTGATGTTGCAAGCATTTCTGGAGTCAGGTATGGTGTCCCAGGTAGAAGGACTGCCTGGCCCTGCTCTCCAGCTTCTCTTCGGGGTTTGCTCCTATTACACTAAGCCCCAGTTTTGACTGAGCTCAGGCTTTCACCTCCACCCCCACCTTTTGCAATATTTCCTGATTTGGCAATGATCCATCAGACTGAGGGTCAAATCCTGCAACTCTTGGATAGGCTGCTTAACCTATCTAAGCAAAATAGGGGTCATAAAAAGGCCCACCTCTTGGGACTGCTATAGGGACAAAAGGAGAAAAATCCACAGTGAGAATTTGGTCCGTGTCTGCCCCGTGGTGAGCGCCCAGGCCGTGTTAACTCTGTGCTGCACACTCCTCCCCTGTCCACCCAAGGAGAGTGCTCCTCAAACCCCCGTTCAGACGCCTGATTTAGCATCAGCCTGGGCACAGCCTTAGGTGCCACCATCTTCCCTACGCCCACCTGCACCCACCCCCTACCTGCTGCCAGCTGCAGTGGTATGTTTTGGGAGAAGTCTGTTTCCCTGCCTTCACGCACCAGGGCTGGCGTTCGTTTTCTCCGCCCTGAGCTCTGTCCCTGGGCTTTGCTGTCCGGGCTTTGCTCCCAGGCATTCCGAAAGGAGCTCCCGGAGAGGACCTGAAGGGCAGGTTCCACCCCTAGTTCCTGTCCAGAGCCCTGGAGTCCTGTAGAACACGGGGTGGGGATGTGGGTGGAGACCGCAGCTGACACCTGAGACTTCAGGGCTGAGGATCCTTCCAGAGCCCAGGCCTGCTTCCTCTTAATGGTTTATCAGTTGGTGACTCAACCAGCAAGTCCCAGAAGGCAGCCTCGTGCCACTTCACAGAGAGGAAGGAGCTCCCAAATCCTCACCTCCAGAACTTTTGTCTTCTGAAATTTGTGTGTGGGGTGGGGAGGACAGTGCCCCGGTGGTCCTCTTCTGCTGTGGTTGATTGTATCAGTCAGCATCTTGTCAGTTGTCATTGAAAGAGAACAGGGAACTAGTAACCCCTGCCACTTCCTGTTGGGCTTCCCCGGTGGCTCAGTGGTAAAGAACCCACCTGCCAACGCAGGAGACGCGAGAGATGCCGGTTCGATCCCTGAGTCGGGAAGATGCCCTAGAGGAGGGCATGGCAACCCACTCCAGTAGTCTTGCCTGGAGAATCCCACGGACAGAGGAGCCTGGCGGGCTGCAGTCCAGGGGATTGCAAAGAGTTGGATACGACTGAGCATGAACACACGCCACTGCCTACACACCCTCGGGGCCTGTAGGCTTGCTGTACCTGCGTAAGTGAGGCTTCTGGGTCAGGAAAGGTCATGGGGAAGGTGACATGAGCTGACTTTTGCTGCCTGAGTAGTAGCGGGTCTGGGGATCCCAAAGTCAGATGCCTTCAAAGTCTAGACAGGTCACGTAAATAAGTGAAACAGCTCAGTGAAGACAATAGGGAGTGGTGTGGACGGTGAGAAAAGATGGTTCATACCCGCCCACCCCTGGTGAGGCACGGCTGTTTTCATCTCCATCAATTCATGTGGGTGAGGGCTGCCACTACTTCTAATTGTTGAAAAGAAGTCAAAACTTGATATTGAGTTGGCAAAAAAATGCACCCGGATTTTTCCATACACTGCTGTATTTAAAGTAGATAACCAACAAGGACCTATTGGGTAGCACAGGGAACTCTGCTCCATGTTATGTAGCAGCCTGGGTGGGAGAGGGGGTTTAGGGGACCATGGATACATGTATGTATGCCTGAGTCCCTTTGCCTCTTCCTTGCAACTATAACAACATTGTTCATCAGCTATACCCCAATATAAAATAAAACGGTTTTAAAACGAACAAACTTGTTGGCCAGCCCAATGTTTTATGTTTTATAATGGCTATTCCCTTGAGTTTTTACCATTGGCATTTTAATTATAAAAGATTTAACATTATACAAGCCACCCCCCGCCAAATACATATTTATGCCAGGTACGACCTGGGGCTGGCAGGTCATAAATGCTGACTTAAGTCAATGGAAAACAGAATAAAGGATTCTGGGGAGAGAGGATAGTGTTCAAAGGACGATCTTGTGACCTGACACATTCTGGAAACTGCCCCTCGCTCCGTGGAGGCAGCTGGTGGGTGTGTGAGAAGGTGAAGGTGAGGACCGAGAGAGCCAGCCCAGAAAGGGTCTCCTGTGTATGGCTAAGGATCTGTGCTGACTCATTTTGAAAGCAGTGGGACTCGATGAGGGAACCCAGAAGAGTTTCAAGGAGGAAGCGCCATGTTGCACTGTGCATTTTGGAAATCTGGGTCTCACAAGGGAGCACTTGGCAAGGAGTGCTTCTCTGCAGACAGGGAGCTAATATAGAAGCCACAGCAGAGGGCCCGAGGGAGTGGTCCCTGCTGTCCTTGAGTGGGAGGGTCTGAAGGCTGGGCGATCTAGAGGGGAAACCTGGGAAGAGAGGGTGGGGAGTGCCCACAGCACCCTGATTCCGCATGACTGGGTGGCTGCCATCCCCTGAGAGAACCCTGGGGGAAGGCAGGTTGGGGCATGAGTGCCGGTCAGGTCTGAGGTCTGTGGGGGGCTGTCTGTGCTCTTCTGTGATTCTGGCACCTGGAACACACCATGCCTGAAGGTGCATTGGGAGTTGTGGGCATGTAGATGAACAATGGAAGAGGGGGCTTCACAAGGCCTAAGGGTAGGCTCTGAGAAACTGGGATATGTAGGGGAGGGGCTAAGAAGGAAGGGCTGGAAGGAGCAGCTGAGAAGAGTATCAAAGAAAACCCGAAGGTGTTGACACGTGATGAAGGAGGAGGGGATCTAGGACCTCGGGGACACTTCCGGGTCCATTCAGGAGAAATGATGTGTAGTTAACCCACCCAGGGACCAGGCCATGCTCTGCGGGTCCCGTAGGGGCTCCATCCAGCACAGCCTTGTGGCCGTTGGACAGGCCACACCCAGGCCTTGGCAACATGACTGTCAGAGATGCCTCTGGGCTGTTCAGCTGAGCACATCTTGCTGAAGAGAAGAAAGGGCATTAATTTACTCCTGGGCAGGGCTCCCCTCTGGACGGCCTCAGAGACATCAGACAGCGCAGCAGTGGCAGCGGGAATCAGGGTTCTGCATCCCGTTTTCCTCCATCCAGACGTGCACGTGTGCTCAGTCGGAGCCAGGCTTCTCTGTCCATGGGATTCTCCAGGCAAGAATACTGGAGTGGGTTGCCATGTGGAATGGGTTACCATGCCCTCCTCAAGGGGATCTTCCTGACCCAGGGATCAAACGCTGTCTCTTCTGCCTCCTGCATTGGCAGGGTGATTCTTTACCCCGAGCACCTCCTGGGAAGCCCTTTTCTTGCGTCCCCTGTGCTTGATTTCACCCTAATGGACCGCACTTGGTGGGAGACAGCCTCCCTGAGGACAGCTGTTCCAAGGGGGTTGGTGGCCTGAGGCAGTGGTTTATTCTGATTCCCAAGGCTGCAGCCATCACCTTCAATAACAATATTACAACTAACACTCACGTCTGCCCAGGGCTTCTCGCTGTAATCCCACCGCAGGACCCTGCTTTGCAGAGAAGGAAGGATGTCAAGACCTCAAGAGGCCAAGGGCTGCAAAGCTAGAGTCTGATGAGAGTCAGATCTCCAGCCCCCTCATTGATAGTCCCACTGTCCCCTTTCCAGACGACAGCGAGGTTCCACGAGCGGTGACTGCTGGTTGGGACCAGCAGAGTGGGGAAGGGGGCACATCAAACATCTGGGAGGAGAGTGGCTTTAAAGTCCTCCCCAACCCGAGGGCCCTCCAGAGATTTTCTCGGGGAAAGGCTGCAACTTTCTTAATAGGGACACGGCCTCTGAATGCTGGTCCGTCAAGAAGTGAACAAAGGAGAGGGAAGAAAGGCCGGCTTAAGGCAGAGGCCTTTCAAGTCCCAGCAAGGCGGGTTCAAGAGCGCGGCATGTGGGATGGCCATTCTGCTTCTCTTTAAAGAGCACGGATTTATCCATACCATGTGACATGAATGAAATGAGGAGTTTTCGGGGCTGCCAAACCTCTCCATTAAGGTTTTGCAGGAGGCAAAGGCACTGTCAGTAGCAGACACGCATGGAAGTGCGATGGCTTGAATGTTTTTGTCCCCACCAGATTCACACGTTGGAATCCTAATGCCCAATGTGATGGTTATAAGGAGATGGGGCCTTTGAGGTAGTCAGGTCATGAGGGTGGAGCCCTCATGAATAGGGTTAGTGCCCTTATAGAAGAGGCTCCAAAGACCCCTCAGCCCTTCTGCCTTGTGAGGATACAAGATGCCTGTGACCCAGGAGGGGGCCCTCATCTAGCCACACTGGCACCCTGATCTTAGACCTCCAGCCTCCAGAACACTGAGCGATCAGCCAGGTTGTTTATAAGCCTCCCAGGCTATGGCATTACGTTCTGGCTGCCCAAATGGACTAAAATACGGTTGAATGAATTTTCATATAAAACTGCTCCTAAGCATAACTCTTCATGGCTAGATCATATTTTATCCTTATTGGTGTGGTGCCAGTGGAGAATCTGACTTGAATATTTTCCCAGTTAGCTCATCACATGTCTCACAACTACTTATTGAGTAATCTTTGCGTGTGTGTGTGCTAGGTCGCTTTAATTGTGCCGACTCTTTTGTGACCCCATGGACTGTAGCCCACCAGGCTCCTCTGGCCATGGGATCCTCAAGGCAAGACTACTGGAGTGGGTTGCTATGCCCTCCTCCAGGGGATCTTCCCAACCCAGGGATTGAAGCTGCATCTCCTGTGGCTCCGACGTTGCAGACAGATTCTTTACCACTGCGCCACGGGGGGAAGCCCTGAACAGCCTTTGCTTCCCCTTAAGTCTCAAGCATCTCCCTGACTGTATATTAAATCCTTATGTGCAGCAGGTGAAGGGCAGGGTACAGGGGCCAGCGTTCTGCAGGCACACGAGGTTTGACCACATGCAACTCAAATCCCTGCTCTGCCAGTTTATTTGCTAGGGTTGACCCTGGGCAAATCCCTGAACCTTTTTGAGCCTGTGTGTCCTATTTATAAAACCAAAATATGCAAATTAACATGCCACTGGACATAACCTCAGATATGCAGCTGACACCACCCTTATGGCAGAAAGTGAAGAAGAACTAAAAAGCCTCTTGATGAAAGTGAAAGAAGAGAGTGAAAAAGTTGGCTTAAAGCTCAACATTCAGAAAACTAAGATCATGGCATCTGGTCCCATCACTTCATGGGAAATAGATGGGGAAACGGTGGAAGCAGTGTCAGACTTTATTTTTTGGGGCTCCAAAATCACTGCAGATGGTGACTGCAGCCATGAAATTAAAAGACGCTTACTCCTTGGAAGGAAAGTTATGACCAACCTAGATAGCATATTAAAAAAAGCAGAGACATTACTTTGCCAACAAAAGGTCTGTCTGGTCAGTCTATGGTTTTTCAGTGGTCCCATGTAGCCGATGTGAGAAGTGAACTGTGAGGAAATAGCTGAGCACAGAAATTGATGCTTTTGATACTGTGGTGATAGAGAAGAGCTCTTAGAGTCCCCGTGGACTGCAAAGGAGTCCATAAACCAGTCCTATTCTAAAGGAATCAGTCCTGGGTGTTCATTGGAAGGACAGAGCTGAAGCTGAAACTCCCAATACTTTGCCACCTCATATGAAAGCAAGTTGACTTATTGGAAAAGACCCTGATGCTGGGAAGGATTGGGGGCAGGAGGAGAAGGGGACGACAGAGGATGAGATGGCTGGATGGCATCACCGACTCGATGGGCATGAGTTTGAGTAAGCTCTGGGAGTTGGTGATGGACAGGGAGGCCTGGCGTGCTGCGATTCATGGGGTTGCGAAGAGTCAGACACGACTGAGTGACTGAACTGACTGACTGACTGGTACAATGCCTGGCACAGGGTGAAGCTCAAGCATTTTCACTGCTCTCTTGGAATCCACATCCCTGTCCTAAGGATGTGTTTTGTTAACATGTCTGCCTGCCACTAGGATTGTCACCTGGAACAATGAAGCCATCGCTCTTGGAGAGTAAATTCTGGTGGAGAGGGGGCCAGGAAGCTGTTGAAAAATAATTCAACCATATTTAGTATTTGAAAATTTTGTGAAACTAATATATTTTGTAAGAAAAATATTTTCTGTGTTTTGAAGAAGGAAAGCAATGCTGGACACAATCTTGTTGGGTGTGAATATAGAGAAAAATTGAGATTTTAATTGGGGAGGGTGCCCTCTGTCAGGGGAACAGAATCAAGGAAAAATTTTGTGTCATTTTTAGTAGAACCTTAAAGTGTTTGAGAGGAGATGATTTAAAATAATGGATTTCCAGAGCCAGAAGGAATCTGAAAGATGCCCCGAGGACTCTAACCTTTCTCTCCACTTGAGGCCATTTATCACGTCTCTTCCCAGTAGCTTATTTCCTCCAGAGGAAGAAGGTTTATCCAGGCCCACCCTGTGGCCAGACCCAGGAAGCCCTGACTTTACTAATCCAGGAAGGGGGACATGCCACCGTCATCAAAAGTTGACAGAGTTCAAATACGATGGAGACAGACTTGCCCATCACAAGGTGTTCATACAAGAGCACTTTTGAGAGCGTGATGGAGACAGGAACCAGAATGGAATGGTAGGGGGAGATGGTGAAGTGAGGAGTCACAGACAGTGTAGAAGTCTGCAAAGTGCTGGCGAGAGACACAGGAGTAGCCAAGGGGTGTTCGGAAGGAAGGTCGGGTCGTTTACTGAAGCTGAGAAAAGCAAACATACATAAACGCTAGTGGGGATGAGCCAGCCACATGGTGGGGTGATCAGGAGCTGGTCTGAGCCAGCCTGCTGGGATCAAACCTTGGCATCCCTGCTTGGTAGTTGTGTGGCCCCGGGCAGGATTTTGCCCCTTTCTGTGCCTCTGTTTGTTCTCATGTAGAAATGCATCATCATTTCTGCATCCTCAGGGTACTGTGAGGCTCACATGAACTAATATAAAATTTGCAGAATGGAGTCTGACATATACAAAGACCAAGATAAAGACCAGAATTATTATGCAGCTGAAAGGAAGCTGTAAATAGATGAGGAAGAGAGAAGAAATAGCTGATAAAGTAATAATCACGAAAGACTGGAAGGGATGCAATTCAGAGCATAGGTGGAGGTATCGGGTTTGGGTAAGAGGACAGCTGGCTTCTCTGTTGTAACAAAGGATGGGAGGAGGCAGCTTCCTTCTATTTGTAAATATTCACAGACCTCTCATGATGTCCAGGCACTAGAGGCACAGCAGTCAATGAGACAGGCACAGTGCTTCCGTCATGGCGCTTGCAGTCCTGTGGCAAAGGAAGATCATGCATATAATACATGATATAGTGATAAAAGTGTTAGTCACTCAGTCATAACTCTTTGCAACAATATGGACTGTAGCCTGCCAAGCTCCTTTGTCCATGGAATTCTCCAGGCAAGAGTACTAGACTGGGGAGTCATTCCTTTCTCCTAGGGATCGTCCCGATCCAGGGATTGAACTCGGGTCTCCTACATTACAGGCAGATTCTTTACTGCCTGAGCCATCGAGGAAGCAGCTATGGTTTTTCTAGCAGTCATGTACGGATGTGAAAGTTGGACCATAAAGAAGGCTGAGCACTGAAGAATTGATTCCTTTGAACTGTGGTGCTGGAGAAGACTCCAGAGTCCCTTGGACAGCAAGGAGATCAAACCAGTCAATCCTAAAGGAAATCAGTCCTGAATATTCACTGGAAGGACTGATGCTGAAGCTCCAGTACTTTGGCCACCTGATGCAAAGAGCTGACTCATTGGGAAAGACCCTGATGCTGGGAAGGATTGAAGGCAGGAGGAAAAGGGGGGTGGCAGAGAATGAGAGTTGGATGGCATCATCAACTCAATGGACATGAGTTTGACAAAACTCCGGGAGATAATGAAGGACAGGGAGGCCTGGCATGCTGCAGTTCATGGGGTCACAAAGAGTTGGACACGACTGAGCAACTGAACAAGTGATGTAAAGATAAAAGGAGATGGGAGAGAGGAGGACCTCCATGGAGGAGGAGGACAGCAGATGCCATGTTAAATGGGACGGGCAGGGAAGACCACTCTGAGAAGGTTTGATTTGACCCAAGACTTGGAAAAGGGGGAAAGAAAGGAGGGAGCCATGGATTATCTGTTGGAAAAACTTTCCATGGAGGGAGAACAGCCAGTGCAAAGGCCCTGGGTCTGGATCCCTCTTGGCAGCTATGGGTAGGTGGGTAGTGGGGGTGGGAGTGAGGCTGGGGTTTCCCTTCTTCCTCCCCGAGCCATGCTACCAGAGGGGCTGAATCCTTTTCTCTCCAGAGAAGGAATGGCCTCAGCTTTCTTGACTCATCTATTCATCCAGTAGTCATCTTCAGAAGCACATTGAATCTGCAGGAGACACGTGACCTCCCCTGCTCCATGGCAATACAGAGATGAGCAGGACCTTGTCCCAGGCTTGCCCCCAGTCTAGGCAGGCAAGCCATGTGCTAGGTGAAGCTGCAGTGGTAGCTGAGTGTAAGGAAAACCTTGCAGTAGGTGTGACCACGATACCAGGACAGGTTAAGGGATGCTGACTCACTGTAGAACAGAGTCTTCAGAATGGGTGGGAGGGACAAGGGACTCACAAAAGGCTCTACAGCCAAGAATTACTTACTGGTGATTCACTGGAGAAGGAAATGGCAACCCACTCCAGTATTCTTGCCTGGAACAACCCATGGACAGAGGAGCCTGGCGGGCTACAGTTCATGGGGTCACAAAAGAGCAGGACATGTCTTAGGGACTAAACAACAACAAATTACTGAAGAAATATTCTTTAATGATAGCTTTCACCAGCTTCAACTGCATACATAGATACATATCCAACTCAACCAGCTACGCAGAAATGTATCACCTCTGAGTTGTAACTGCCTTGGTTTCTAGGGTTTTGAGTGATCTGGATTTGTAATGCAGCATTCTCTTAAAAATCTTTATATTATAAAGTCTGTATCCTTTATAAGATGAGTGTAAATTGGAGGAGGACCATTCCTGCATGAATTGGTCATCTCAATTCATGTATCCTTTCCTGCCTCAGTTGTTGAGTCGGTTTATTCCGTAAGTGTTCTGGTCTGGATGACAAATTCTCTGGTATGTCTTCTGGTTGTTGGTGACAGTTTCGTGATAAGAAAGAGGAAAGATCAGGAGTAAGTGTTAGGGAAATGCTTGGCATCCCAGTGGCTTGTTTACTTTTCTGATGTGCGGATGACTAGCATAAGAGACTGGGGAAATTGGCTGGAATCAAAGCCTTCGGTTCTCACGGATGTTTTCTGAGGTGGAGCAGAGGAGAGAGCCGAGAGTGAGCTGGTATCTTTTTGTTCCAGCTGATGGAAGCCGATTCACAAACAAAAGTTTGCTGAAATCACATCCAGCGGATACATCAAACCATATTAAGCTTGAAGGGAGAGGGGATGGCAGAAGAAGGAGCTGAGTGTTCAGGAGGAGGGCAGAAGAAGACAGAAGCCCATGAGCTTGCTGACATGACACCCATTGGCACTTGTAACACCCAGTAACCAGAGATCTCGGTCACCATGGAAACCCCACTGTCAAGGATACCACCTGTCTCCTCCCAGCTCTGTGACTGTGAGGCCCACGGGCTCTGGGGCAATGATCAGACCTGCTGAACAGTGAAAGGCCTCTCAGGGACTGTTGAGGGAGACTGTTAGGCCTGAGATGCCGGAAGTGGAGTGGGCGGACCTGGAGGGGGGTAACCACACTGGTGCCAGACACGGGTGGCACTGGGAATAAACCTAAATTTGGTGCAAGTATCATACTATCAGCAGGGTCATTTGCTGCCTGTAAGGCTGAAGAGGAGACGGGGACGACAGAGGAGGAGATGGTCGGATGGCATCACCGACTCAATGGACATGAATTTAAGTCAACTTAGGGAGATGGTGAAGGACAGGGAAGCCTGGCGTGCTGCCGTCCATGGGGTGGCCAAGAGTCAGACAGGCCTGAGCGACTGAATAACAGCAATAAGGCTGAAGCTGCTGAGAGGGAGCCCCCTATACCTACCCGGGATCCTGGCTGGCAGTCCAGAAGTGACTGGCCTGATCACTCCTTACGAACTGATCTACATAAGGAGCTAGCAGTGCAGCGGTTTGTAGTCCTCACTGTTGGAGCTGTGACTTCAGGAAAGCCTTCCTCTGGCAGTAGAAGCCTACCTCCACCAGAAGGATGTCATCAGGAGACATATGGCAAAGATGCCATGTGGAGGGGCATTTTGCTCCTAACATCCTGGAGAAGAATATTCAGGAAATCAGTCCTGAATATTCACTGGAAGGACTGATGCTGAAGCTGAAACTCCAATACTTTGGCCACATGATGCAAAGAATTGACTCATTGGAAAAGACCCTGATGCTGGGAAAGATTGAAGGCGGGAGGAGAAGGGGTCAACAGAGGATGAGATGGTTGGATGGCATCACTAACTCGGTAGACACGTGTTTGAGTAAGCTCCAGGAGTTGGTGATGGACAGGGAAGCCTGGCGTGTTGCAGTCCATGGGATGGTAAAGAGTCGGACATGACTGAGCGACTGAACTGAACTGAACTGATCCTAGAGAAGGAGTTAACAAAGCATAGCTCACAGGTCAAATCTGGGCAGCTACCTGTTACCATGTGCCTCTCAAGTCAAGATGATTTTACTTTTTTTAAAAAAAGTACTTATTTATTTACATATTTGGCTGTGCTGGGCCCCAGCCACCGCACACAGGATCCTTGATCTTCATTGAAGCATGCGGGATCCCCAGCCATGGGATTTTTTAGCTGAGGCCTGGGGGATCTTTAGTTGAATGGGGGATCCCAACCAGGGATCAAATCCGGGTCCCCACCCCAACACTGAGAGGGCGGAGTCCCAGGCCCTGGACCTCCAGGGAAGTCCCTGCATTTTTAAAGGGTTGCAAAAAGTCAAAATAAGGATAACATCAATATCAAGTTCTTTACGACGTGTCATGCACTGTTCTACATCTCCGCATTCATTAGCTCATTTAATCTCTACAGTCACTCCATGAACAAACATAAGCCTGGAGCAGTAGTCAAAGATCACACAGCTAATGATTAGTTCAGTTAGAATGCAGACCCTTGGAGTCTTATCTCAGAGCTTGTACCCTTAACTTGCTTCCCCTTATGACAAGTTCTCCACACTGTTAGGGCAGATAGAGTGTAAGTCTAGGAGAGAGATTCAGGTAACACAGTCTGGAGAGTTCACCAGAAAGAAGCAGGGGGACAGAGTTTCTGTTGGGAGGGATGAAAAAATCCTAGAGATGGTGATGGCTGCACGATCTTGTGAACAGACCAGATGCCACTGAATTGTACACTTAAAAGAACAAAATGGAAATTTTGTGTTATGCATATTTTTCCACAAAAAGCCTTTGACTGTGTGGATCACAACCAACTGCAGAAAATTTTTAAAGAGATGAGATTACCTATCTCCAGAGAAACCTGTATGCAGGCCAGGAAGCAACAGTTAGAAGTGGACATGGAACAACAGACTGGTTCAAAACTGGGAAAGGAGTACATCAAGGCTGTATGTTGTCAGCCTGCTTATTTAACTTCTATGCAGAGTGCATCATGTGAAATGCCAGGCTGGATGAATCACAAGCTGGAATCAATATTGCTGGGAGAAATATCAACAACCTCAGATACACAGATGATACCACTCTAATGGTAGAAAAAGAGCCTCTTGGTGAGGATGAAAGAGGAGAGTGAAAAAGTTGGCTTAAAACTCAACATTCAAAAAACTAAGATCATGGCATCTGGTCCCATCACCTCATGGCAAATAGATGGGGAAAAAGCAGAAACAGTGACAGATTTTATTTTCTTGGGTTCTAAAATCACTGTGGATGGTGACTGCAGCCATGAAATTAAAAGATGCTTGCTCCCTGGAAGGAAAGTTGTAACAAACCTAGGCAGCATATTAAAAAGCAGAGACATTGCTTTGCTCACAAAGGTCCATATAGTCAAAGCTATGGCTTTTCCATTTGTCATGTACAGATATGAGAGTTGAACCATAAAGAAGGCTGAGAACCAAAGAATTGATACTTTTGCATTGTGGTGTTGGAGAAGACTCTTGAGGGTCCCTTGGACTGCAAAGAGATCAAACCAGTCAAGCCTATAAGAAATCAACCCTGAATATTCATCGGAAGGACTGATGCTGAAGCTGAAGCTCCAATACTTTGTCTACCTTACGCAAGGAGCCGACTAATTGGAAAAAGCCCAAGATGCTGGGAAAAATTGAAGGCAGGAGGAGAAGGGGGCAACAGAGGATGAGATGGTTGGACATGACTGACCCTAGATCATCCTTTCCCTTGATTTTTTCCTCACCATGTGTCTGGGGCACCACATACTTGCGTGTCCTTGGATGGCATCACCAACTTAATGGACATGAGCTTGAGCAAACTCCAGAAGATAGTGAAAGACAGGGAAGCCTGGTGTGCTGCAGTTCTTAAGGTTGCAAAGAGTCAGACATGACTTAGAAACTGAACAACAACAACCCCCAAAAAGAAAAAGTCATTTTAAAAACCACCATTGGACCCCGTTGGGAGCTCTCACTCTTCATGTGACTGACCCGAAATCATTCTCTTCCTTACTCCCTCCTCACCATGTGTCCGGGGCCACATAGCTATCATGTGTCCTTGGAGGAGCAGCAGAGGACCAGCAGTGGAGGAACCCCAGTGGTTTCTGTACACAGGTTGAGCACACACATTCAGTATCCTCCTGAAACTGGGAAGGAAGAATCAGTCACCTGCAAATTCATGACTTTGCTTCAGTTTAATCTTCTATTCTCAGGACTAATCAGCTGTTTAAGTTGGATGCAGACTCTTAATTAAAGCTGTCAGCTCTTGAAAGTTCATTTACTGAGCCTGACTCTCCAGTGAGAAACCAAGGATGTGGGAGATTATAACACAGTTATGAGACCCCAACACACTAGAATGTGACCTTACCTACAAACAACTGGGCTTGGATGAAGAGGCTAAACAGAAGTGCAGTTTTCAGGTTTGCTCATTGTTTTTCACTGAAAACAAATCCAACTATGCATGTTATTCTCTTTTAACATGCTATTTTTATTTACTATCTTAGCTACTGCTTGGAAAGAGTATTATGTTTGTGGTGGGAAGGAGACTAACTTCTCAAAATGTAGAGCTTTGGAGTAATCAACCTCCATCCTAACTATGGCTGAGAATATTGGGCAGGTCATGTGGACAGTGGTTGTTACTAACATTAGAGAGTTCTTTATAACATGCATACATTTTCCCATACATTTTTTTTCACTTGGATGATCTAAGCATCTTTGTTTCTATGATTTCAGAAGTTGATTAATTATCTTTAGCAGATTTTTCTCACCAGATCATCTTCTGTCACTCAACCAAGCAGGTCTCAGCATTCCCCTGTCACAAGGGATGCAGACTTATTTGAATAACAATAAAGGCCAAACCTAATTAGAAAAAAAATCCCTTGCCAATTCAGGCTTCATTTTGAGCCAAACATCTGCAGCCTGAGTTTCTCTGAATGACAGTTTCTCTGAATGCCCCATTCTCTGGGTATCTGAGAGGTGAAACAGTGTCTTGCACAGGTATAAATAATATGTGGGAACACACTATGCAAGCTACTGGAAGGACTTAGGAAGAAAAGTCCCACTTGAGCAAGGTACTGTGCAAGGCTGAGAAGGTGAACAAGACAAGGTCTCCCTGTTTTATTATGTTTTATTATCATTTAATAATAGATAATATCTATTAATGTATTGTATATTAATAGATGTAATATCTATTATTTAGATAATATCTATAATAATAATTTATTGTTTAATAATGATAATTTATTATTATTTAATAATAATAGGCCAACAGATCAGGAAATGGCTGCTGTTGAAAATGGAGTTTGTTATTCTCCCAGACCCCAAGAGAGGTGGCATACCACATCATGCAGGGCTCTATGGAGTAGCACCAGGTCCCTTAAGAGGAAGGGGGAGCTGTGGACAAGAGCCTTTACTGTGGTTTGCAGAGGAAGCAAGGGTGAGGCTGGGTAAGCAGCTTTGGACTGGCTGTTTTGGATAACTTCAGCAGACTATGGGGCATCGGAGCTGACCCTGTGTGTCTGGGATAACTGTAATTCCTGGGTTTATTAATCCAGTAGATGCATAGAAGTACCTAGCTCTAGGTTGATTATGGCAGGTGGGTGGTGACCCAGGGTGTGAGATCCCAGTAAGGGAGGTGGTGGGGCAGGAGGGGGTTGGGCTCTAGATTGGTTGGTTTGCATTTGAAAGGTGCCCGCCCAGGCCAGTGGTTTACTGTCTCTAGGAATTTACTAACCCTGAGAGAAGCTGTCCCTCCAAAGTCAGCAAGCCCGCAGATGTCAAAGCATCAGATAAAGAAAATAAAAGACATGGTTAGTGCACGCCCCCCAGGGGCTTCCATTCTACTGTGGTGAGCAGCCAAGGAAGCTGAAACCAGAACCAAATCTCGAGACCTTGGTTCCTTCAACTATAAGAGGAGGAGTTTAGACTAGGTAAATGACAACATTTCTTTCAAGTCTCCCATCTGTGATCCCATGCAATAATTAAATATGAAAAAGGTGACAAATGCTGTAGTGGGACGCTTTGGGAGGAGAAGGAAAAGGCGGCTGAGCGTTGAAATTTGGGTTTTGAGCAGAAGCACGGGTATTGGGCTTGGAGTTTGGCATGGACTCGGGCTTGGGAAGGTGATGGAACGGGTTGGCTGGTGAGGGAGAGCAGGGGCGGGGATTCATCTCAGAGGCACAGGTGGAAGACAAGAGTTGGAGCAGAGGTTCTCAAGCGGAGGTAATTCTGCCTCCCTGCCCAGGGGCATGGTCTGGAGGCAGTTTTGGTTGTCACAGTTTGCGGGGTGTCAGGAGGGCTGCTCCTGCCTTAGAGCAGGTAGAGGCCAGGGATGCAGCTCACAATTAGCTGCCCCGACAGCCAACACCAACCCTGAAACATCAATAGTGCTGAGGCGGGGGAAAGCCAGGGTTAGAGGAAGTTTTAGTATGAAACCCCAGAGAAGGGAAAGGCTGCCCACTCCAGTATTCTGGCCTGGAGAATTCCAGGGACTGTACAGTCCACGGGGTCGCAAAGAGTCGGACACAACTGAGCGACTTTCATTTACTTTCTTGGTATGAAAAAGTGCCTGGCCTGTGGTACCCCATCAGCAGGCCTCAGTGCTCCTCAGGACCCGGCCTGGAGGCAAGAGAAGAGAAAGATGGTAGGAGGCAGTTGTACTCAGCGTCACGTCCTCTCCAAACCCCTGGTTACAGTAAACCAGATAGATACCCCAATGCAGGGTTCCCCTCACCTGGAGCCCTCATATTCCAGGAAGGACGCTGGAGAGAGTTTGTTGAGCTTTGCAGTTTGTATAAGCAGAATTTTAAATTTTTATGAAGTCAAATCTGTCTGCATTCCCTCTTAGGGTTTCTTCTTACACTCCTGAATTTTAGAAGTCCTTCACATTTGCTCCTCATACCTCATCAAGATTTGATAAATATTCTCTTCCATCTTCATACCAATTTCGTATGGGTTGCCTTCTTTAAATATTTAACTGTTTAATTCAGTCTTTTCCAGAGGTGGTACAAGAGTTCTTGGCGATAATGTAAGATGATCTTGGGAATTCCATTGATAAATATTTTGGGGGGTAATGGTTTTGTGTTCTTTTCAAATGAGTATATTTTCATGATATGAAACCCATATTTTCACCGATGGCATTGCTTAGGTTAAGAACTTTTAAAAAGATGAGTCAATTAAAAAACTTAAGTAGGTAGTAGAATGGGTGATAAACAAAATATGGCAAACTGCTGATAAGAATAGGAGCATTATTAGGGTCTGAGAAACACTAGTTAAATCCACTTGAAATTTATAAATCAGGGAACACTTAACCTGATTTCCCTCCAACTCACCTCCAGATTATTAATCAACTACTTCAAACCATTTATCGAATTTCTCATTGATGTAATTTTTAAAAAATAATACATCAGTTCTAGACAATCTTTTTGTTCCATTAACTTTTCATTAATCTTGAGCTGTGACCACACTTTTAATTACTATACTTGACTTAATATCTGGCCCAGCAAGTGTTCCCTCCCGACAAGGAGTGCTGATTTTGAAAACAGGGGTTGGTGTCAGGGTCAGGGCATGGTGAAAGGTCAGTGACTTGTGGACAGCAGCATGCCCAGGAGAGCCCCTGGGCTCTGACCTAAGTATAATAGATGATGGTTACAGGTCGGAGCTGGCCAGGTAGTCCCAGACCCTTGAATTAGAAGTGTGAGTGATCTGCCATCCCAAGGGGGAATGAAGAGAGACAAGAAAGAGATATTACGCATTGATTGCAACGTGAGGAACCTATGATACTCTGTGCAATTAAAAATTAGACTATGTGTGATGAAATCTGAGACCTGAAGGGAGGCCTGGGCGGAGGCACAGGATGAGTCATAGCACCCTTCCTGCTGCCGGCTCATCGGGCTATGAGGCAGAATGATTCTCACTGCAAACAGTGTTGAAAAGGCATTTCAATCTATCAGGAAAACAAACACACACGCAGTCACATATACACACACACAATGTTATATCTACAAGTATGTGAATCGTAAAGAAATTAAGGATTTCTGGTTTCAGACTTAAAACTAGTGAGGAAATAGGCATTGGCTTCCCCCACAGAGTTCTTTAAATTAATTAATTAAGTTAAATGTTAATTAAATCACAATGATTTTGCAGTGATTTTAATTGTTTCTTTGAAGTATACCAGCACCTTGGCTGAAGGTCTAGATGGAACTTTAAAAAAATGGAAAAAGCATGGAGAACATCTCCTCAAACCACATATCCTACAAATCAGTGGGGGAAATTATTTAATTTAACCATTAGTCTTGATCTTGGGCGGCCTTGGCCTGCAATGGCTTGGGTTCCCAGCCAGAGATTGAGGCCAGGTCATGGTGGTGAAGGAAATGGCAACCCACTCCAGTAATCTTGCCTGGAGCATTCCATGGACAGAGGAGCCTGGCAGGCTACAGTCCATGGGGTTGCAAAGAGTCAGGCATGACTGAGCAACTATTACTCACTTACTCACGGTGGTGAAAGCACCAGATCCTAGCCACTAGACCAGTGGTCAGTGACCAGGGCCCTGGCCTTCAGCTTTGCAGAAAAGAATTCCAACAAAGACGGAAATAGTGAAGCAAGTCAAGTATTATATTAAGAAGAGAAAGAATTGCAGTACATGTGGATAGACACATGGGTGGACTCAGGGAGAGAAATAGAGTCACTGAGTCACACCCTCGTGGCAATTTGAATTACTTCTATGGGACATTTCTTCTGGGTGTCCTTTGGCCAATCATTATGATTTGCCTGGTTCACAGCCCGTATTTGATATATCGCAGGATCCTCCCATGTGTGCACACACATCCCTTAGCCAAGGTGAGTTCTACCAAAAAGGCTTCTGGGTAGAACCTCCCTTAACATGACTCCCCTTTGGCCCCCAAGGAGCTTTCTCTGTGCATGTGTGGTTGGGAAGGTCAGGAAGACAAGTGGTCTGAGCAGGGCCCAGCCTCCTCCCTTAATTGTCCTGCTAGCCTCCTCTTGGCATTTCAGTCAATAGGGAATGAATCTCCAATAGCTTTGCCCTGGGTGGGGGAGGACCATCTGCCTCCTGCCTCAGTCTCACATACAACTTTTTAATAAAAACACACACAGAGCACAAAGTGGGCTGAATACCAAGGGCAGATAGATTTCTCTCTCCCCTGACCCAGTGCCATTGGCAAAGTAGGGTGAAACTTCATGGCCCTATAGCCCCCACTCAGGACCGAGTCTGACAGAACTGCAGAAACGGGGGGACTGGAAAGGGCCTTAGAGAGCTTCGGCTCCCACAGCTTATCCTCCAGAGAAAGAAGCAAAGGACACTCATACTCACCCGTCTCCTGCTCCCCCACAAAGTGACACTGCTATTATTTTTCCTGCCACCAAAAAGCAAATCATTTTCACATTTGGTTGGAGGCACTGGTTGAGTCAGTCTCGCTACCTCTGTTAGCTTCTGAGATCTTAAGTTTGGAGACAGTGTGGTGGACAACATCTCACCACCAGCTGTTGTTGTTGTCACTCAGTCATGTCCAACTCTTTGGGACCCCATGGACGCAGCACACCAGGCTTCCCTGTCCATCACCAGCTCCCGGAGCTTGCTCAGACTCATGTCCATTGAGTCGATGATGCCATCCAACCATCTCCTCCTCTAGTCATCCCCTTCTCCTCCCGCCTTCAATCTTTCCCAGCATCAGGGTCTTTTCCAGTGAGTTGGCTCTTTGCATCAGGTGTCCAAAGTATTGGAGATTCAGCTTCAGCATCAGTCCTTCTGATGAATATTCAGGGCGTATTTCCTTTAGGGTTGACTGGTTTGATCTCCTTGCTGTCTGTCCAAGGGACACTCAAGAGTCCTCTCCAACACCACAGTTCAAAAGCATCAATTCTTTGGCACTCAGCCTTCTTCATGATCCAATTCTCACATCTGTACGTGACTACTGGAAAAGCCATAGCCTTGACTATACGAACCTTTGTAGGCAAAGTGATGTCTCTGCTTTTTAATACACTGTATAGGTTTTGTCATATCTTTTCCTCCAGTGGGCAAGGGTCTTGTAATTTCTTGGCTGAAGTCACCATCCACAGTGATTTTAGAGCCCCAGAAAACAATCTACCACTATTTACACTATTCCACCATCTATTTGCCATGATGTGATGGGGCCGGATGCCACGATCTTTGTTTTTTGAACAAAGTTGATTTTTAGGTCAACCTTTTCACTCTCCTCTTTCACTTTCATCAAGGTAAGTGAAAACAAAAGACAAAGGGCAGATGCTGAGTCAGGCTATAGTAAAGGCTGAGTCATGCTACAGCCGGTGCTGAGTGGTGCTAGAGCATGCTAGCCTGCGGGGTTAACCAGAGGGGATGAATCCCAGAGGAGTCTGTCTCCAAGTCAGATGAAATTCTCAGGTGGAAACCTAGGTGGGAATTGAAACAATGCTCAAGTGGGAGGCAGGAAAGGACCTGAGGTCAGCTTCCCGTCAGAGGCTTGGGTTTGTGGCTGGATCAGGATGCTGTCCCTTCTGGAGAAGCCGGGGTGAGGACGCATCCTCCCTCTGTACTTCTCCAAGGCGGGCTGCAGGAGCTCCTGGTGACTGAAGAGGGCTTTGCAAAAAAGAGCTGGATTTATAAATAATGCATTTCCTTTGTCTTGCAGGAATTCTGGAGGCAGAGGTACAATCAGATCAGCTGTGAACAGCTTACATAGCAAATCTAATAGGTTTGTAAATTAGATTTTGTGTTCATTTGTTTTTGCTGTAAGGCAGCTATTAATCTGCTTCTCCTCTTTGCTGGATGGTGCCCTTCTTACTTAGCAAATAGATCTGTTTCGTTTCACTTTGGCTTTGCATTTCCTAATCAGTGTGAGGGGGGTGGGGAGCTGTTGATAGAAGAGCCCAGGAAATGGCCCCCGGTCTAGGGGCTGCAGGAGATGGAAAATTCAGATGGGTAAGAGTCTTTCTGAAAAGGAGCCCACCCACTTGGAGGCACTTGAGCCACCAATGAGCTTATTCATAACTTGAATTTTTGCCAGATAATGGAGACTCAGGAATCAGGATTTTCAGCCCGTTTCATGGGGAGAGATAAAGATGGAAAATAGAGCACTCAGAAACTTTGTTGAGATCTCTTAAAAATATTTAGGAAGTCATCTCAGAACTGTTAACCTTGACTATTGAAGTCACCAAGTGAAGTGAAAGTCACTCAGTCATGTCCCACTGTTTGTGACCTCATGGACTATGCAGTCCATGGAATTCTCCAGGCCAGAGCACTGGAGTGGGTAGCCCTTCCCTTCTCCAGGGGATCTTCCCAACCCAGGGATTGAACCCAGGTGTCCCGCATTGCAGACGTATTCTTTACCAGCTGAGCCACAAGGGAAACCCATGATTACTGAAGGCACACTCTAAATCTAAAAGAGTGTTTCCCCAAATGACAGTCTTTGGCCAGAG
Organism: Cervus canadensis; assembly: GCF_019320065.1. Taxonomy (NCBI): domain Eukaryota; kingdom Metazoa; phylum Chordata; class Mammalia; order Artiodactyla; family Cervidae; genus Cervus; species Cervus canadensis. The sequence continues at coordinate 53,037,110 of NC_057402.1, forward strand.
GACAGCTTGATGCTGGAGAGTGAGAAGATGCTTTACAAGCCAACAGGCCCAGGCTTAACACTGGGTATGGTTGGACCATGCCTAGTCCCCATTCAGAGAATCTTCCTCTTGCACACCCTCTTTCTGTAAATGGGGAAACTGAGGCTCAGAGTGATAAAGTAATTTGCCTGTAGTCTCACAGCTTGTGAAATCTTTCCACTACACCCTCTGCCTCTGTTCATGAAGACAGCAGAACTTGCAAAGGGTCAGGTCTTCTGTTTCCTTTGATAGCTCCCTTTAGGCCTGTCAGCTGGAGGAATACCCAAACCCTTGAATTTTCTATTCTCTGCCAAAGTTGCATATTTTTGAATCTCTGACAAGTAGTATCAGCCAGAGGAGTCAGAAATATTGGGAACGGAGGTATGTGGGGAGAAAGTGCCTCCCCCAAATAAATTTCTTCTCTACCTACAGAAGGCAAAATAGAGCCCTGGGTTTAGACCTATTAAAAGAATTTCATCTTTTTTAGCGTGGCTGTTCCAAGGTAAATGCAGAGGCCATAGATGTTTGGTTTGAATCCTTTCAAGCTCCAGAATTTGACATCACAAATCCACTTGTCATTCTAACTGAGAGAATGTGCTGTCAGCACACACAAAAGGAACTTGTGATGTGACCCACATGCATCACTGTGGTTCCTGCGCTTTTAGAGATGTGATTGTAACCTGGTTTCTTAGAAACCCACTAGCTTAGATTTCAAGCCGCTGAATTCAAGCAGGTCCTGTACTGCCTGAGTCAGGTGGGAAGATGATGAAGGCACCCAGAATTATGTATGAGTGGCCTCAGGCATTCAGAGCCAGCCAGCAACTTCATCCATCCAGGCTCCCCCAGGGTCAAATTCAAATTCAGCAAGCACTTATTTATTGAGCATCTGCTATGTTAGACCGTTGGGGAATGCAGAAACGAGTGAGGGAGGTCCCCTGTTGACAGTCTAGTGGGAGAGAGAAACAGAGCTCGAATAACTCTGGAACAAGGCGGGTATTTGAAGAGGCATCTTACAAATGAGGGATAATGAGATAAGGCTACATCCCATTGCCCCAGTATGAGTTTTTGTTTTCCTCTTTATTACATTTGTAAACCATCTCATGATACGAGGTTGTTAATGCAAGTGCTCTGCTGAGTTTTGCAAAAGTGGCCTGAAGAAGGATTACTATTCTGTCAGTGACTGCTAAGTTTCACTCAGAGGAAACATTGTGGGTGGGAGAGGGGAGAGAGATAGTTTATCACCCCCTTCCTGTCTCCCAGAATATATGTAGGTTATACCTGAGGGAGAGAGTTGGTGCATTCTAGAAGATAAATAGACTTCCTTCCCATCCCAGGTAATAACTGCAATTTTGCTCCTCCGAAGAAGTTTACATTCAAGCTCGTGCAAAAACAAAACTATTAGGCTTGTCATTGGCTTGCTAACAGATCATGTCTCCCCTCTTCCTCTTTTCTCCCCTCCTCTTCCAGAGCTGAAGTTGTGATAAATGGCTCCTCGTTGCCAGCTGTTGTTGACAGAAGTAATGAAAGCATTAAGCACAACATCCAGCCAGCCTCGGCCAAATGGAGACACAACCAGACGCTCTCTCTGAGGATCAGGTAGTGGTAATTACCTCTAGGACAAGAGACAGACTTGGCCTTCTTTGGCACAAGCCAGCAAATTGCCTCTCTCCATCACCTAAGGAAGTCAGAATAGAAATAAAATGTTTACCTCCCGCCGAGGCAGGTTTCATCTCTAAGCGATCAATTGAAAATAAAAACCCCAGACAAGCCCGGCAGCCCATGTGTGTGTGGCGACTGGAGTCGGGAGGTAGCAGGAGCAGCCAGCTGAGGTCCTGGGTTTTCGAGGAGCCAGGCTCCAGGTCAGCAGCAGAGAGAGCCTGGTGGGGGTTGGGGGGGATGCACAGAGATCACAGATGGCTTCTTTCCAGAGGAGCCTGAAGCAGCAGCCCTCGCTGCTTCCATCCATCCCCCCCTTTCAGCAGCCAGAGTCCTCCTGTTTGCCTTTGGGGAGTGGTCCACTCCCGTGGTCCTTGAGTCAGCAAGCCCCTCCCTGATGACATGAAAGTGAAAAGTCACATCCCGGCAGCAGGTGACCCAGGAGCTGACGGGACACCTAACCGCAAAGGGAGGGTCTGTTTAACCAAAGAGCAGCTCTAGTCCTGATCTTTAAAAAAAAAAAATTGATTCATTAAGTAATTTTTGGCTGTGCTGGGTCTGCTCGGACTTTCCTCCAGTTGCAGTGCATGGGCTTCTATTTGCAGTGGATTCTCTTGTTGCGGAGCACGGGCTCTAGGGCACGTGGGCTCAGTAGTCGCCGCGTGCAGGCTCAGTGGTCGCTGCGTGTGGGCCCAGTAGCTGCTGTGTGTGGGCTCAGTAGTCATCATGTATGGGTTCAGTGCTCGCCACCTGTGGGCTCAGTAGCTGCCACATGTGGGCTCAGTAGTCGCCGCGTGTGGGCTCAGTAGTCATCATGTGTGGGCTCAGTGCTCACCACTTGTGGGCTCAGTGCTCACCATGTGTGGGCTCAGTAGTCATCACGTGTGGGGCTCAGTAGTCATCGCGTGTGGGGCTCAGTGCTCGCCACATGTGGACTCAGTAGTCACCGCGTGTGGACTCAGTAGTCATCACGTGCAGGCTCAGTAGTCGCCTCGTGTGGGCTCAGTAGTCATCATGTGTGGGCTCAGTAGTCGCCGCGTGTGGGTTCGGTAGTCATCATGTGTGGGCTCAGTGCTCGCCACATATGGGCTCAGTGCTTTCCACGTGTGGGCTCAGTAGTCACCACGTGTGGGCTCAGTAGTCATCGTGTGTGGGCTCAGTAGTCATCACGTGTGGGGCTCAGTAGTCATCGCGTGTGGGGCTCAGTGCTCGCCACATGTGGACTCAGTAGTCACCGCGTGTGGACTCAGTAGTCATCACGTGCAGGCTCAGTAGTCGCCTCGTGTGGGCTCAGTAGTCGCCTCGTGTGGGCTCAGTAGTCATCATGTGTGGGCTCAGTAGTCACCACGTGTGGGCTCAGTAGTCATCGTGTGTGGGCTCAGTAGTCATCACGTGTGGGGCTCAGTAGTCACCCCGTGTGGGTTCAGTAGTCGCCACATCTGGGATCAGTATTCATCATGTATGGGCTCAGTAGCTGCCACGTGTGGGCTCAGTAGTCATCATGTGTGGGCTCAGTGCTTGCCGCGTGTGGGCTCAGTAGTCATCATGTGTGGGCTCAGTGCTCGCCACATGTGGGCTCAGTGCTCACCGCTTGTGAGCTCAGTAGTCATCATGTGTAGGCTCAGTAGTCACCACGTGTGAGCTCAGTAGTCACCACATGTGGGCTCAGTAGTCATCGTGTGTGGGTTCAGTAGACATCACGTGTGGGGCTCAGTAGTCATCGCGTGTGGAGCTCAGTGCTCGCTGCATGTGGGCTCAGTAGTCATCATGTGTGGGCTCAGTGCTCGCCACGTGTGAGCTCAGTAGTCACCACATGTGGGCTCAGTAGTCATCGTGTGTGGGTTCAGTAGACATCACGTGTGGGGCTCAGTAGTCATCGCGTGTGGAGCTCAGTGCTCACTGCATGTGGGCTCAGTAGTCATCATGTGTGGGCTCAGTGCTCGCCATGTGTGGGCTCAGTAGTCACCGCGTGTGGACTCAGTAGTCATCATGTGCAGGCTCAGTGCTTGCCATGTGTGGGCTCAGTAGTTGCCTCGTGTGGGCTCAGTAGTCATCATGTGTGGGCTCAGTAGTCACCATGTGTGGACTCAGTAGTCATCACGTGCAGGCTCAGTGCTCGCCACGTGTGGGCTCAGTAGTCGCCTTGTGTGGGTTCAGTAGTCGCCACATCTGGGATCAGTTGTCACCATGTATGGGCTCAGTAGCTGCCACATGTGGGCTCAGTAGCTGCCTCGTGTGGGCTCAGTGCTTTCCACGTGTGGGCTTAGTAGTCATCATGTGTGGGCTCAGTGCTCGCCGCGTGTAGGCTCAGTAGTCACTGCATGTGGGCTCAGTAGTCACCGCATGTGGGCTCAGTAGTCACCGCATGTGGGCTCAGTAGTCACCGTGTATGGGCTCAGTAGTCATCGTGTGTGGGCTCTGTAGTCATCGTATATGGGCTCAGTAATCACCTCATGTGGGCTCAGTAGTCATCATGTGTGGGCTCAGTAGCTGCTGTGTGTGGGCTCAGTGCTTTCCACATGTGGGCTCAGTAGTCATCACGTGTGGGCTCAGTGCTCGCCGTGTGTGGGCTCAGTAGTCACCACGTGTGGGCTCAGCAGTCGCCACATGTGGGCTCAGCAGTCGACGTTCCCGGTCTCCAGAGCCTGGGCTCAGCAGTCACGGTGCACAGGCTCAGCTGCCCCTCGGCATGGAGAATCGTCCTGGATCTGGCATCAAACCCGTGTCTCCTGTGGATTCACCACCACTGGGCCCCCAGGGAAGCCCCTCCTGTCCTGATCCTTGCGGAGCGATGTTTCCAGAGCGGTGTGGTCATTGTTGGGCGGTGGGAATGGGGAGCTGTTGCGGGGGGATTCTGAGGTCAGCACGGTGGCCACTTGGCTTGGACAGAGCTGCGGTAGACCGGCACAGACTGGTCAGTGCAGCATCCATTCCCTTGCAGGCGTTGTGCTGGGAGCTGACGTGAATCAGACCTGCTCGCAGCAGACCAAGTGTCCCAAAGCTAGAGCCCGGCCGTGAGATACTGACAGTGGGCTGTGTCACCTCATAGAAATAGGTGGGAAAGCTCCTAGAGCTGAGCGCTTCATTTGGTAAGGGGGCTAAGAGGGCCGGCCAGGAGACACTTGCCAGGTGCAGTGGGTTTGGAGGGATACTTAGGAGTTTGCCAGGCATGCCATGCTGCTGCCTGAAGTCTGGTGTCTGTGCTCAGCATTGCTGGAGCACCCCTCGGGAGGAGGGGAGGAGGGGATGATGGTGTGGTAGCCAGGACCAGGTGAGAAAGCTCTGACATCACGGGGAGGCCAAGAACGGGGGACGGGGGCCCGGGAGTCAGCCTGGACCTTAGCCGCTAGAAGGGCCACCACGCAGAGTGGGGAGCTGCCCCCTCCAGGTGGGCTCACTATCAAAATGCCCCCCACCCCCTGGTTCTTGAAGCTTGGCTTTGGGACCTGAGGAGGTGTGGGGAGTAGGGAGGATGAGCTGGGAGGGCTGGCAGCTGACAAAGTGCCTGAAGGAGTGGACCCCTGTCACCTCCCTTCTGCCCACTCTCACATCTCTTCTGAGATCCGTGTGGTGGGGGGCCCGGCCCTCGTCTTACACCCCAACCGCTGCCAGCCTGCCCTTACTGACCCCCGGTCAGCGGCCCCGGGGAGCACTAGGCCTGAGGCTGCTGTCACAAATTTCCACCAACTTGGTGGCTTCAAACAAAAGAAAATGCATTCCCTTACTGTTCTGGGGGCCAGAATTGTGAGCGCGGCCTCTGAAGGCTCCAGGGGAGACTGTGTCTTCACCCTTCCAGCTTCTGCTGACTCCAGGCGCTCCCCATCGTGTGGCTGAGCCACTCGTCTCCGCCCCGTCTTCACAGAGCCTTTCCCTCTGTGTCTGTGTGTCCCCTCTCCTATCTCTGATAAGGACACTTGTCGTTGGATTTAGGCCCAGCGGGGTAATCAAGATGACCTCGAGATCCTTAATTTAATTACATTTGCAAAGATGCTGTTTCCAAATATAGCACCTCACAGTTCTCAAGGGTTAGGAAAGTGAAAGTTAAGTGAAAGTCGCTCAGTCGTGTCTGACTCTTTGCGACCCCATGGACTATACAGTCCAAGGAATTCTCCAGGCCAGAATACTGGAGTGAGTAGCCTTTCCCTTCTCCAGGGGATCTTCCCAACCCAAGGATCAAACCTGGGTCTCCCACACTGCAGGCGGATTCTTTACCAGCTGAGCCACAAGGGAAGCCCAAGAATACTAGAGTGGGTAGCCTGTCCCTTCTCCAGGGGATTTTCCCAACCCAGGAATCGAACCAGGGTCTCCTGCATTGCAGGTGGATTCTTTACCAGCTGAGCTACCAGGGAAGCCCCATGTATTTGGGGGAGCCCCTATTCACCCCAGGCTTGCCTGGTGGCTCAGATGATAAAGAATCTGCCTGCAATTGAGGAGACCCAGATTCCTTCCCTGGGTGGGGAAGATCCCCTGGAGAAGGGAATGGCAATCCACTCCAGTATCCTTGCCTGGAAAATCTCATGGACAGGAGCCTGGTGAGCGATGGTCCATGAGGTCACAGAGTCAGACATGACTGAGCAACTAATACTTTCACTTTCATTCACTCCAGTGTGGCTCAATGGTAAAGAAACTGCCTGCCAATGCAGGAGATGCAGGTTTGATCTCTGGGTTGGGAAGATCCCTGGAGAAGGAAATGGCAACCCACTCCAGTATTCTTGCCTGGCAAATCCCATGGATAGAGGAGCCTGGGGGCTACAGTCCACGGGGTCTCAAGAGGCGGGCACGATGAGTGACTGAGCAGACATGTGCACCAGCTGTGAGTGAAAGCTTTCTGCCAGAACAAGCCCACCTGTGATCTCCGCTTACCCTTTCTCCCACCACCGGGTAGAGAAAGGACATCCCCACCCCTTTGGAGAAGAACAGACTGTGGCCTTCGTAGGGAGCCTGCAAACGCCCAGCCACCCCGGCAGGAACAACGTGCCTTCACCCAGCGGGGAAAAGGATCTCCTTCATCTTCCTTCAATTAGTCACCAACATTATTCATAATAAAGATTCTGCGAGTGATTTGGAATGCTGTTTAATAACTGGTAGTAATTTCTCATAATTAGTTAGAAATTAATTCAGGCACAGAGGAATTTCTCTATGGGCTTTCTGGGGGCTCTTTGCTTTTAAATACTCTGGGGTAAGCAATTGCAAAGGTTTCAGCAATTTCCAAGCCATATTAGTTTGTCAATTGCGTCACCTTTGGTAAAGGTTCAGTAAATAAAAACAATGCCTCTGTTTTCCATTAAGAGATAGAAATTATTCATCAAGGGTGGTTTCCCATGCATGAAAACATGAGATTCAGGTCATTAATAAGGCAAGACCAGTGGAAGAAGAGCATTATGCCCTGTCAAGCATTCTAGCCACCCCTGGGCAATGCCAAAGGCTCCCAAACCTGGACCCACCTAAGAGTCCCCTGTGGGCCTTTCAAAGCGTGCTGAGACCCGGGCCATGCTGAGAATCAGGATTTCTCAGGTGTCAACCTGGACCTTCTGAATTCTTTATGGTTCCTCAAGTGATTGAATGTGCACCCCACCAGGATACATCACAGGTTGTGACCATCTCAGAGAACACGGATTCTTGGGGATCAGTGTTACCATCTGTCCAATGGGGCAGCCACCTTGCAAATCCTTACATTTGCAAAATGTGTGATGGTCCTGTCCGTCTGGAGCTTGGTGGAAATGAAGAACAATCTCATCCTATCTGTTCTAGATGGGGGCTCGCTTGCTATAGGAAGTGAAGTTAATTCCAGCTGATCTGGGTACCAGATTTCCTTCTCCTGATGACTTGAATCATGTCTAAAAATCTTTGGGGCAGTGTGTGTGTGTTAGTCACTCAGTCATGTCCGACTCTTTGCAACCCCACAGACTGTATAGCCTGCCAGGCTTCTCTGTCCATGGGATTCTCCAGGCAAGAATACTGGAGGGGGAAGACATTCCCTTCTCCAGGTGATCTTCCTGACCCAAGGATTGAACCCAGGTCTCCTGTACTAACCGGTGGACTCATTAACATCTGAACCTCCAGGGAAGCCCTTGGGACAGTATACAGTTTTTGTAATAAAACCTCCAGTTAGGATCCCCAACTTCTTGGGATAAAATTCCCCAGGGGATTCTGAGAGGATTCCGGTCCCTTCTCTGACCACATCCCATCCCATTTATGTGCTTTGCTAGATGATTCTGGAACTTTCCCCCCAGAACTCACCCTGGAGCTGAGAGAGCTGTCCTCTTATTTTGTCCTCAACACAAAGCAGTGCTGCTCTATGGGACCAGACCTCTCTGGGCTTCGTAAATCACAGTTGACAAACTCCAAGCTAGATAGCAGTGAGGAGGGCCAGAGAGCCCACAGCACAGAACGGACCAGCGCAGAGACTTCAGGCCGTGTTCTCGGGCCCACCGAGGGGGAGTGGCTGACACCCCCCACTGCCGTCTGGGAGGCCCCTGTGCCCAGACACGGCTGCCAAGGAGGAAAGCGGGCTCTGAGAAGAAGGGACAGGTGTAATCTTGGGTTCCAGTTCCAACTCAGGACTGCTTGTCAGACGGTGACCCTGAATCCCGCTCAGAGAAGGGGGTCCGACATAGGATGACTACAGTCTGGGTTTGCCCAAGGTTCAGAGACACAGTTTGCCCCTGGGGCACAGAGCTTTCAGCCTAAGACCGTGCTTTCCTAGGCAAACCAGCTCGATGGGTCACCCTTCCTTCAAGATCCCTCCGTGATGAACTCGCATTGAGTCCTAATGACGGCATTTCCCAGGGCGGGTATCTTCTCTTAGAAAGCGGGTGTGAGCACAGCTACCAGATTGGCCTCTGGGCCATTTTGCGAGTCTCTGCCTGGAACCTGTTCTGAGGGCATCTGACCTCTCACTTCACCTGGGTGCGGGTCTGCGGCAGCTCTGCAGGGTGACCGAGGAGAAGAAAAGCCAGGTGGGCAAAAGGCAGCTGGCAACAGCAGACTTTTTCCTCATGTGTGTTTGGCTTTTGCAGGAAGCAAATCTTAAAGTTCTTGGATGCTGAAAAGGACATTTCTGTCCTCAAGGGGACCCTGAAACCTGGAGACATTATTCATTACATCTTCGACCGAGACAGCACAATGAACGTGTCCCAGAACCTCTATGAGCTCCTCCCCAGAACGTCTCCACTGAAAAACAAGCACTTCGGGACGTGTGCCATCGTGGGCAACTCCGGGGTCTTGCTGAACAGCGGCTGTGGGCAGGAGATTGACACCCACAGCTTTGTCATCAGGTAACCGCAATAGGTGCTCTGGACCCAAAGTGGCAGGCATTGCCAGTTATCCCAAGAGGCTGAAACCAGGCTAGTTGGCTTAGATCCCTGTGCATTAGAATTGCTTGGGTAGCCTTGAAAAGTCTCAAAGTCCAGGCTGTGCCCCAGACGATTTAAATCCATCTAAAGGGTCAGAGCCCAGGGAGCCTTAGGGCTTCTGATGTTCAACCAAGACTGAGTATCGCTGATCTAGAACGGAAGCAGGCAGACTCTGTCCCACCGCCTGTTTTTATCAATAAAGTTTTATTGAAACAACAGCCAAGCTCATTCATTCTTGTATCCTCAATGGCTGTTTTCTCACGGCAGTGGATTAGTTGGGCAGAGTTGAAGAATCAAAACAGAGACAGCATACAGCCCACAAGCCTAAAATAATATCTGGCCTCTTAACAGAAAAATTTGCTGACCCCTGGATAGAGCCCAGGACAAAATGTCAGTAAAAAAAAAAAAATAGTCCCTTGGCCAGTTTTTGGCCCAAGCTTATAAAACTCTTTTAAGGTGTATGCTACTAGTATCTTTATTACCCTGTAGACAAAACCTGGGAACTGAGGGGGCAACAGAGAAATTTGGATTTGTACATGACTGTTACTCTCTCCAAAGCATCAGCTCTCATTTTCCAGTCACCTGGGGACACATTTGGACCCAGTTACCCACGGCCCTGACATCTGACCCCCCAACCCAGACTCAGAAACAAGGCCTTGCTGTCCCCTGATCAAAAGTAGGGCACACAGAGCCTCAAATTTCATCCCAAACACACCCCGGCCCTGGCGGAACCGCGTCTCATGTTTCTGTTGGGCCCATCTTGATGCAAAGAGAGCCTTGTCCTCGGCTTTGGGAAGTGGCCTTATCACAGAGCTCCCTGGACCTCAGGACGTGGGACTTGATGGTGTCCTGACTCCTGTGTCCGCTGTGATGGACGCGCCACCGCGGCCTGGAACCCACCCTTGTTTTAATTTGTTATCTTTGCCTGGTTCTGTCTGTGCCTGGCATCCCCGGTGGCTCAGTCCTTTTTTGCAAAGCCCTTGAGTCTAAAGATTGGAGACAGAGGCGAGAAGGGAAGGGAAGTGGCAGGTTTGTCTGATTAGAAGCCAAAGCGGTGAGGGTAGGTGAAAGTGTTAGTTTTTGTTTTTTTTTTATTAGTTGGAGGCTAATTACTTTACAGTATTGTAGTGGTTTTTGTCATACATTGACATGAATCAGCCATGGATTTACATGTATTAAAGTGTTAGTTGCTTACTCGTGTCTGACTCTTTGTGACCCCATGGACCGTACCCCACCAGGCTACTCTGTCCATGGGATTGTCTAGGCAAGAACACTGGAGTGGGTTGCCATGCCCTCCTCCAGGGGATCTTCCTGACCCAGGGATCAAACCTGAGTCTCCTGCACTGCGGGCAGATTGTTTTCCACCTGAGCCACCAGGGAAGGCCTTGGTAGGAAGAATATTAAAGATGCAGAGGGACCAGTCACCTCCTGGGGACCAGGGCAGAGGTGACCTGATTTTCACGGTGATCTTTCTTTGCTCCACCCAGCCTGGCCCCAAGATTTCCAGAGGCCGCGGCAGGTTCTAGTCAACATTTTGTTTTGGACACTTGCACAGAGAGATGAGCAGCGTGGTGTCCAGAGTCTGGTCTTGGCTCTGGTACCCTTTTGTCACTTGACTCAGAGTGTGTCACTCCCCTTTCTGGGCCTTGGTTTCATCGTCTGTAAAATGGGTAGTTGGGCTGGTGGTCTCTGAACTTCAACGAGCGTATGAACCACCTGAGCTTATCAAGAGGCAGGGTCATCAGGGCTGGGGTGAGGCCTGACTGATGCCCATGTGCCGATGCATGGACCCCACCTGGAGAGGCTCAGCCACAGCCTGCTTTGCCTCTCCTGGGACCCACATCCGCAGTGGTCCTCACCCACTTAGAATAGAGGGAGCCGCTTGAAGCAACGTGTGGTTGTCCTTTGACCTTGACTCCATGGCTCTTGCAGATCTGCGTGTCTGTGGGGCAGCCTTGTGTGGTCTTTAGGGACAAAAGTCAGATGGCCCGGCTGTGTACACACCCCCATTTGATGCCAGATGGCAGCACCCCCGACACACAGGCCCTTTGCCATCTCACTCTGCTTGCGGCTCCAGCCTCATCCCCACTACGCAATGTGCCTCTCTCAGACCACATCACCAGCCTTCCCCTACATACCAGCACGGGTCCACACCTCTATGCCCCAGGGATACATTCACTGGGGCCACAGTGTGATGTTTCCTAAGCTGCCCAGTTATAAGACTCAGCTGAAGAGCTTGTAAAAGTATCTATCAATTCCTCAACTCGCCTGCTGAATCCAGATCTCCAGGTGAGGGACCTGGGGAGTCTGTATTTTTAACCAGTGCCTGAGGTGATTCTCCAGCTCTTGCAAGCTGGAGAAACACTCTCCTGAGTAGCCTCATCCACAAACAGGCTTCTGCTCTTCCATCCTCCTAGACTTCCCGCCACGGTTCCCACCTCCGGAAGACCACCCGAAGCGCCTCCTCCCTGGGAGGATGCTGGTAACTACACATGTACTGCGCTCTCCCTGTGGTCCAGCAGCTTTCTAAGTACCGTGGATGTCTAGGCACTGCTTTCATCCCTAGGAGGGGGTCCTGCTGTGATCTCCATCACAGAAGCTGTTGTGACTGTTCCTTAGCCAGCAGGGAAGCTCTCAGAAAGCAGAGAGGTTGAGCAGGTGACCTGGAGTCACACGGGTAGAACGTACTAAGTCGCTTCAGTCGTATCTGACTCTGGGTGACTTTACGGACTGTAGCCCGCCAGGCTCCTCTGGCCATAGGATTCTCCAGGCAAAAATACTGGAGTGGGGTGTCATTTCCTCCTCCAGGGGATCTTCCCGGCCCAGGGACTGAACCTGCATCTCTTATGTCTCCTGCATTGGCAGGCAGGTTCTTTACCACTAGCGCCACCTGGGGAGCCCAGGTAGAAAGTATCAGAACTGAATTCTGAACCCAGGAGTGTGTCTTTGGAGCCCACGCTCTGTCACCTGATGTGACCAGGTCACACTTGCTTATAGCATGGCCATCATGTGGACTAAGGGCTCTTCTACAAGATCCTGAGCGCCAGAAGGCAGGCACTGTACCACTCCTGGGCCCAGCAAGTTTCTGTGAATGTGCTGGAGAGAGTGTGCTCAGTCGTGTCTGACTCTTTGTGACCCCATGGGCTGTAGCCCATCAGGCCCCTCTGTCTGTGGGATTCTCCAGGCAAGAATACTGGAGTGGGTTGCCATTTCCTCCTCCAGGGGATCTTCCCGACCCAGGGATCAAACTCGTATCTCCTGCGTCTCCTGCATCGGCAGGAGGACTCTTCCACTGCTGAGCCACCTGGGAAGCCCACAAATATGCTAAGGACCTGATAAATATATGTAGCAGGAGAAGAAACAGGGATGCCAGAAGGGACCAGAAAGTGCAGGAAGGTGCCCTGGGTCTTTGTTTGGGGATGAGGAGGAAGCAAGGGGAGTAAAGGATGGATAAAGTTAAGGATACGCAGTGGTGCCTCAGCTTTCCCCAAAGGGTCATTCATTGCTGCCTCTTTGTCCGGCAGGTGCAACCTGGCCCCCGTGCAGGAGTATGCCCGGGATGTGGGGCTCAAGACTGACCTGGTGACCATGAACCCCTCCGTCGTCCAGCGGGCCTTCGAGGACTTGGTCAACGCCACGTGGCGAGAGAAGCTGCTGCAGCGGCTGCACAGCCTCAACGGCAGCATCCTGTGGATCCCCGCCTTCATGGCCAGGGGCGGCAAGCAGCGTGTCGAGTGGGTCAACGAGCTCATCTTGAAGCACCGCGTCAACGTGCGTACTGCATACCCCTCTCTGCGCCTGCTGCACGCCGTCCGCGGGTGAGCGGCCCCGGGGTGCGGGAGGGGTGGGGAGGCCGTATTCCTTTCCCAGCTGCGTCTGCAGCCCTCACCCACTAGTTGTCTAACTTCTGCAAGTCTCCTGGCCTTTCTGAGCCTCGTGTCCTGGAGAAGTGGGTCGGCAGATGGGCAGCATGTGGCATGCCGGTGTTGACCAAGGGGTATTGCTTGCCCAGAGAGCCGCGTGGAGAATGATCCTCCGACAGCTGTTGAGCGGAGAAGGAACCATAAGGGGGCAGGAACAGAAGCAGGAATATTTGTTGGGAAGCTCTTGCAGGAGTCCAGGCTGGGACTTACAGTGGCTTAGACTGAGATGCTGGGCGTGAATGTGCCACAGTGTGGCCAGATTTGCTAGAACATTTGGAGTAGCGTCTAAGTGTTAGTTGCTCAGTCATGTCCAACTCTTTTGTGAAAGCCACAGACTGTAGCCCGCCAGGCTCCTCTGCCGTGGGATTTCCCAGGCAAGAACACTGGAGTGGGTTGCCATGCTCTTCTCCGGGGATCTTCCCGACCCAGGGATAGAACCTGGGTCTCCTGCATTGCAGGCAGGTTCTTTGCTCTCTGAGCCACCAGGGAAGCCATTTGGAATAGAGGCGGCAGGACTTGCCAATGGATTCTATTTAAGGACCTCAAGGGGTGAGAGAAAGAGAAAATCCAAGGTGACTGTCAAGATTAGAGGTGGAGCAGATGCTTGGTAGGTGATGTCATTTTCTGTGATGGGAGAATTTGGGGGAAGTTTGTGTGTGTTTGGGCATGTTGAGAAACAGAGCTTTTTCTTGGACATCTTAAGTATGAGATGTCTATCACAAATATACCCCGCCACACTCCTGACCCCCATCTTGGTCCTGCATCTAATGATTCATCCAGTCTCCTGGCAGTTCACAGTCTTGCTCTGGTGTCATAAGACAGTTTCTCAGGCATATTGGAATGATCTTCACTGGGGCCTTACTTAGCCTAACTCGGTGTGACCTGGGAAGCCCTCTGAGCCACCCAGAGAGGACTCATGCTATTCTCATAAAGGTGACCCCTCGAGGCACCCAAGCCTGTGACCCACACTGGTCTCATTAGAGTAGGTATCAGTACAGAAACTCATTGCTCCCAAGAAAGACCCAGAGAAACATGCGGTGAGAGACATTCGTGGCTGATGGAGCAGAGCGGTACCTGCATGGACCAGGGCTCACTGCGGCCACATCCCTCATCCTGGAGGCTGACCTGTCAAGCCTCCCTTTAGCGCCCACTTCACCTCCCCGCCCGCCCCCCCCCCCAGGGAGCTTCCCTGGTGGCTCAGACAATAAAGAATCATCCCACAATGCAGGAGGCCCAGGTTCACCTCTGGGTCCGGAAGATCCCCTGGAGAAGGGAATGGTCACCCACTCCAGTATTCTTCCCTGGAGAATTCCAGGGACAGCGGAGCCTGGCGGGCTACCGTTCATGAGGTCACAAAGGGCCAGACACGACTGAGTAACTTTCAGCTCAGCTCATCCCCTCCCAGGGTGGGGCTGCCGCAGCAACCCCAACTCATCGGTTCAGTCTCCATGCCTTTAACGTCATTTCTTCCTGGAAGGAGGTCTTTAGGTGATTTGGAGGTCAGAGGATATAAGGGAAGGAGATGAACTGCCTGTTGGTAAAGAGAGAAAAAGTCCCTTGGCTGGGGAATGGGCAACCACCTGGAAGAAATGATACAGCCAGAGCTATTTCCAGCTATCATTGACTCACTTTCACCTGTCAAAATAGCATTAAGAGCCAGTAATAAACCCTTTAAACAAACAGGCTGTTAATCCTGAGATTGCCTCGTCTTCCTTTGCAGGAACTCCCCGGAGGAAACAGTGCAGGAGAGACAAATGGGGAGGGCTTCTCCTTTTAGCAAGCGGAGGAGGTGGGGGATGAGGGCTTCAGGGGCTTGGGACGGATTTCTGCCAAGGACCGCCTCCCTCTACGGGGACACTGGGCCTTGTAGGGTTTGTGTCAAGCAGGGATCATCGAGGAGATGAACAGTGTCTGTATTGAGAGGAAGGGCTTGCCTCTGTCCTGATGGGAGCTTATCTGGTGTTTACTGCAAGAGGAAGAATGGGCTGATAAGGGGTGCAGAGCAAAGGCCCCTGAGAAAGGACCAAGGGGTCATAGAGGAGAGGGCTCAGGAGGAAGCTGGCTAAGCGGCAATCTGGCCTAGCGTCACAAACATGGGTTTGGGAGGGAGGGACACCCGGGTTCACATTCCCGCTCGGTTACTCCTTAGCTGCGTAACGAGCTTGACCAGGCGGCTTGTCTCGCAAGCCCTGCTTTCTCTGTGTGTCCACGACAGAAGGTACTGTCCTCGGTCCTAGACGGTGCGGCCGCTGCCACACCGGGGGACAGGCACACAGTCAGGCGTGCCTACTGCCGTCACGGCAGCTGCCTCCAACCCCCAGCCGGGGGAGTAGACTGCTTCTGTAGCCTCAAGAGGTAGAATCAGGATCAGAGGGTGAAACCACAGAAGGGAAAGTACACTTAGGCTCCATCTGATAAAGGTTTCTAAGGAACAGTGGACCAAGTCAAATTCACCTGTCAGGAGCCCTTCACCTCAAAGTTCCAAGATGGGCTGTAGTTTGCAGAATAATCTCATTTCCTTATTAAAAATCTATTTATGAGGTTCTTAATCCAGTCTCAACCCTGTTTATGAGGTGAGACCAGATAAACACTTTTTATTGTGGTAAAATATGCACCACACAAAATTTACCATTTTAACCATTTTTATCTGTACAGTTCAGTAGTGTCCAGCATATTTACATTGTTGTGAAACCGATCTCCAGAACGTTTTAATCTTTCAAATCCAAGATTCTGTATGCATTAAACACAAGTCCCCTTTTCCTCATTCTCTGGTATCCACCTGGTCCCTCAAGCTCTGGTATCCACCATTCTACTTCAGGCACTTATAAATTTGGCTACTTTAGATACCTCATATTAAAGTTGCTCAATTAAAGTGTAAGTTGCTCAATTGTGTCTGACTCTTTGTGACCCCATGAACTGTATTCACCAGGCTCCTCTGTACATGGAATTCTCCAGGCAAGAATATTGGAGTGGGTAGCCACTTCCTTTTCCAGGGGATCTTCCCAATCCAGGAAGATCAAACCTGGGTCTCCTGCATTGCAGCCAGATTCTTTACCATCTGAGCCACCAGGCAGGCCCATTAGTTCCCCTAAAAGACACCTCCTATAAGTAAGTAAAGTAATACTTATATGAGCTTTACTTATATAGTATCTTCTCCTTTGTGACTGGCTTGTTTGGCTTAATGTAATGTCCTCAAGGTTCATCCGTGTTGTAGCACGGGTCAGAATTTCCTCAGTTTTGAAGGCTGAATAGCATTCTATTGTGTATAAATGTCATGTTTTGTTTGTCCATCCATCAATGGACGTTTAGGTTGCTTTCACCTCTTGACTCCTGTGAATAGTGTTGCTATGAAGATGGGTGTGCGAATATCCCTTTGAGAACCTACTTTCTATTCTTGGGATATACACTCAGAAATGGAATTGTTGGATTATAGAGTGGTTCTATTTTTAATCTTTTTAGGACTCTCTATACAGTTTTCCACGGTGGCAGCACCATTTTACAGTCCACCGACAGTGTACAAGAGTTCCAGTTTCTCCACATTCATGCCAACATTTGTTGTTTGATTTCTTCACATCCTTACCAACATTTGTTATTTTGTTTTTTGAGAGTAGCCCATTTTAACCATTTTAAAGTGTACAGTTCATTCAGAAGAAATTCACTATTACAGAAAAACATAGGCGAATGTCTATGATCTTGGGTTTGGCAATGGTTTCCTAAGAATGACTTGAAAAGAACAGGCAACAACGACAATAATACAATAGATAAAAACGGACTTTGTCAAAATTAGAACTCAGTGTGTGCCAAAAAAGCAACACATCAAGAGAGTTAAAAGATAAACTGTAGAATAGGAGAAAATATTTGCAAATCATGTATCTATCAAGGAATTAACGTCCAGAATATATAGAGAAGTCTGATAACAACAAAAAAAATCAAACAACTCACTTCAACAATGGCCAAAGATTTGCATAGACATTTCTCCAAAGATATACAAGGGACCAATAAGCACATGAAAAGGTGCTCAACATCACTAATCACTAGGGAAATATAAGTCAAAACCACAATGCATTGCCACTTCACAGCCACTTGGATGGCTATTATCAAAGCAGTGGAAAATAAAAAGTGGGAGGAAATTGACATCCTTGTGCTTGCTGATGGGACTGTCATGTGGGAATTGACTTTGAGACACCCTGTGTCTCTGTTTTATAAATGAGGAACCCGATGCCCAGACAAGTTTTATGACTTGTATGAGGTCACCCAGTTTCTGTATTTGGGCACACTACAACTGTGTGGATCACAATAAACTGTGGGAAATTCTGAAAGAGATGGGAATACCACACCACCTGATCTGCCTCTTGAGAAACCTGTATGCAGGTCAGGAAGCAACAGTTAGAACTGCACATGGAACAACATTTCTGTTATTGTGTTAGTTGTTGTAGAAAACCCAATTCAAACTGACTTGAGCATGAAAGGGGACTGACCTGATTCAAACAAATGAGGACGCTGGGTTATAATGACCACTAGGATTGTGTGGTACGCTGTAACTCTATGTGTGTGTGTGTGTGTGTGTGTGTCTGTGTCTGTGTGTGTGTCTGTGTGACTCGGCATTGCACATCTCCCTTCAGGCTTGTCCTGACCCAACCACAGATGGCTGTTAGGAGCACTGGGGGGTTCTGTGCTTTTTTTAGTTCACATCCAGGAGACAGAGCACTAGGACCAACACTGAGGCCTGAGGAATATCTTGAGCTGTTTATTTAGACCATCATTAGATGGGAATACCAGACCACCTGACCTGCCTCTTGAGAAATCTGTATGCAGGTCAGGAAGCAACAGTTAGAACTGCACATGGAACAACAGACTGGCTCCAAATAGGAAAAGGAGTACATCAAGACTGTATATTGTCACCCTGCTGATTTAACTTATACGCAGAGTACATCATGAGAAACGCTGGGCTGGAAAAAGCACAAGCTGGAATCAAGTTTGCTAGGAGAAATATCAATAACCTCAGATATGCAGATGACACCACCCTTATGGCAGAAAGTGAAGATGAACGAAAAAGCCTCTTGATGAAAGTGAAAGAAGAGAGTGAAAAAGTTGGCTTAAAGCTCAACCTTCAGAAAACTAAGATCATGACATCCGGTCCCATCACTTCACGGCAAATAGATGGGGAAACACTGGAAACAGTGGCTGACTTTATTTTTTTGGGCTCCAAAATCACTGCAGATGGTGATTGCAGCCATGAAATTAAAAGACGCTTGCTCCTTGGAAGGAAAGTTATGACCAACCTAGATAGCATATTAAAAAGCAGAGACATTACTTTGTCAACAAAGGTCTGTCTAATCAAGGCTATGGTTTTTCCAATGGTCATGTATGGATGTGAGAGTTGGACTATAAAGAAAGCTGAGCGCAGAAGAATTGATGCTTTTGAACTGTGGTGTTGGAGAAGACTCTTGAGAGTCCCGTGGACTGCAAGGAGATCCAACCAGTCCATCCTAAAGATTAGCCCTGGGTGTTCATTAGAGGGACTGATGTTGAAGCTGAAACTCTAATACTTTGGCCACGTGATACAGAGAGCTGACTCATTTGAAAAGACCCTGATGCTGGGAAAGACTGGGGGCAGGAGGAGAAGGGGACAACAGAGGATGAGATGGTTGGATGGCACCATCCATCCACCCGGGTTTGGGTGGACTCCAGGAGTTGGTGATGGACAGGGAGGCCTGGCGTGCTGCGGTTCATGGGGTTGCAAAGAGTCGGACACGACTGAGCGACTGAACTGAGTGAGTTCGGGGGGCTGGGAGCTGCTGCACTCCACAGGTGGTCTGAGCAAACCACAGTGGGTAGCAGCGTATCAAGACTCCACAGGCACAGCACCATTGTCCCAAACACAGGTCCGCTTCCCCACCAGGCGGGACAAACAGGAAGGTCAGCACACCTCAGAATAAACGCATGAGATAGATTTCTGTTTCCAGACCCATTTTACTCATAAGGAAACAGGCTCAGGAATGCTAAAAGAGAGAATCACCTGAGCTCACTCAGATGGGGAGGAGGGGGATTAGAATCCACAATAGAGGTTTCAAAGTTCTCTGCTCCTCCCACCGCCACCCTGTTCCCGTGTCCTTGACAGACAGACTGATCTCTGTCTGTTGACCACTGATGCCCCAGAGTCACTAATTGATTGACTACCAGCCTCCTGTCCTGCCAACTGTCTCCATTTTTTTTACCTGTGACTTACATGAAGGCAGGGGCTTCGCAGGTGGCTCAGTGGTAAAGAATCCGCCTGCCAACGTGGGAGACGTAGGAGATGCAGGTTCAATCCCTGGGTCAGGAAGATCCCCTAGAGGAGGGCATGGAAACCCACTCTGGTATTCTTGCCTGGAGAATTCCATGGACAGAGGAGCCTGGAGAGCTACAGTCTATGGGGTTGCAAAGAGACAAGACCTGGCAACTAAACCACAACAGCACAGACGCACATGAAGGCGTCAGTTGTCTGATTAGCAAATTCACAGGTGGTGTGACTTTGGGGGAATTCCCAATATTTGGGTCCTCAGCGTTGAATGCAAATCTCTCTTGTCAGGCTGAAGTGAAAGTGTTAGTCACTCAGTCATGTCCGACTCTTTGCAACCCCCTGGACTATAGCCCGCCAGTCTCCTCTGTCAATGAAAATCTTCAGGCAAGAACACTGGAGCAGACAGCCATTCCCTTCTCCAAGGGATCTTTCCAACCCAGGGATCAAACTTGGGTCTCCCACATCACAGGCGAATTCTTTACCGTCTGAGCCATGAGGGAAGCCCTTGTCAGGCTGAAACAATGAGCCCATCTAAGAGGAAGATATTTCATATGAATGAATGAATGCAAGACTCTCTACTTGGGTTCCAAACGATTGTACGGGTACAGAGGGATCAACAGATGTGTGGTCGCTCAAAGGGATAACGTGATCGTAACATCTTATCTTTGAGAGTCAGGGAGTTCAGTTACGCCTTGGTCAAATCCCACTCAGAAAACCTCATTCAGTTTTGGGTACCAGGCTGGAGAGGGGCCACAGGGGCAAAGAAATTCAAAAGTTGAAAGGATTTGAAAAGAGCAGTCTCCAAAGAGCATGACAGCAGTCTTTCTTCATTCAGCAAATACAGGCACCTTGAGGGTTCCAGGCCTGTGCTGGGGAAACACAAAAATCATTAAATGAAGGCTCCTGCCTTGAAAGAGTCACTGATTTGGGCTGTGAGGCTGCAATGAGTTCTGGGAAAGAATCTATAGCAGCAGTCCCCAACCTTTTTGGTGTGCATGTGTGCTAAGTCACTTCAGTCGGGTTTGACTCTGTGTGACCTTATGGATTGTAGCCCACCAGGTTCCTCTGTCCATGGGATTCTCCAGGCAAGAATACCAGATTGGGTTGTTATGCCCTCCTCCAGGAGATCTTCCCGACCCAGGAATCAAACCCACATATCTTATGTCTACCTGCATTGACAGGCTGGTTATTTACCAATAGCACCACCTAGGAAGCCCAACGTTTTTGGCACCAGAGACCAATTTCATGGAAGACAATTTTTTTCACGGGCCGGTGTAGGGGATGGTGTTATTCTAGCACATTACATTAATTGTGCACTTTAAGGCTGCCACTGATCTGACAGGAGGTACCAGTCCGTGACCTCGAGGCTGGGGACCCCTGATCTAGAGTGAGCCCAGTTTCCTCTGGACACTGGGAAGAACATTCCATCAAATACGATCATCTGAAGTGAGGGTTGCCTCTTAGGAACGGATGAGTTCCGCATTCTTGGAGATGTCCAGTCTGCAAGGCATGCCCCTTCCTGGGCTGTGGAAAGGGAAATCCGTATTATACGGTGAGTGTGTTAGTTTGCAAGGGCTCCCGTAACAAAGCACCACAGGGCGGGTGACCTAAAGACAGAAATGTGTTGCCCTACAGTTTTGAGGCTAGAAATTCTTCTGGGGGCTTTAAGGGAAGAATCTGTTCCACGTGTCTCTCTGTGGCTTGTAGGTGGCCGTCCTCATCATCCTCCCTGTGTGTCTGTCTCCAGCTTTAAGGACATCAGTTGGATTAGGTTAGAACTCAGTCTCATACCCTCACTCTAACTTGGTTATCTCTATAAAGACCTTTATCTCCAAAGGTCACATTCTGAAGTACTGGGAGATATGACTTCAATATACAAGTTTTTTTTTTATAAATTATTTTTAATTTTTTTTTTTTGATGTGGACCATTTTTAAAGTATTGAATTTGTTACAATACTGTTTCTGTTTTATGTTTCGGTTTCTTTGGCCACAAGGCAAGTGGTAGTAGTTTGCCCCAGTCTCCTCCGGCGAACACAGATACAGACGTGAAAGTGTGTTCCATGGTGGAGGTTTAGTCACTAAGTCGTATCCAACTCTTTACCACCCCTGTTTGGACGGTAGCCCGCCAGGCTTCTCTGTCCATGGGATTTCCCCAGGCAAGAATACTGGAGTGAGTTGCCATTTCCTTCTCCTGTGGATCTTCCCAATCCAGCGATCAAACCTGGGTCTCCTTCATTGCAGGCAGTTTCTTTACCAACTGAGCCACCAGGGAATCTCATGGTTGTGTTACCCAAAGAAAGGGAGGAAGGCCAGACTCCCTCTGCCGTTTCTGCGACCTGTTCTCGAGCGCTCAGCGTGGTCCTCCTTCCGATTCGAGATGCCTGTCTGGGGAGGCGGCAACAAGTGCGGGGCCTGTGGGAGGACCGTGTACCACGCCGAGGAGGTGCAGTGTGACGGCCAGAGCTTCCACCGCTGCTGCTTTCTGTGCATGGTCTGCAGGAAGCATTTAGATAGTACGACAGTGGCAATTCATGATGAAGAGATCGACTGCAAATCCTGCTATGGAAAGAAGGATGGGCCAAAAGGCTACGGGTATGGCCAGGGCGCAGGAACGCTCAACATGGACCGGGGTGAGAAGCTGGGCATCAAGACTGAGAGTGTTCAACCTCACAGGCCGACGACAAACCCAAACACTTCTAAATTTGCTCAGAAATACGGAGGTGCCAGGAAGTGTTCCAGATGTGGGGATTCCATATATGCTGCCGAGAAGATCATTGGAGCGGGAAAGCCCTGGCACAAAAACTGTTTCTGATGTGCTAAGTGTGGGAAGAGTCTTGAGTCAACAACTCTGACTGAGAAAGAAGGTGAACTCTATTGTAAAGGATGCTATGCAAAGAACTTTGGGCCCAAGGGATTTGGCTACAGCCAAGGGGCAGGAGCCCGTGTTCATGCTCAGTAGAGGTGCAAACCCAGAACCGAGAAAGATCACACACTGAGAATCTCTACATAATCTAGGCACAGATAATCTAACACTAAACTACGGTGAAATTCTACAGTACTGAAGTACGTATGTTGCCCTGTACTTGGATAGGCTGGCTGACTAGTAGGAAGACAGGACTATATCTTTTCACTTTATTCATCTGTATTTCAAGAACTATTTCTTTTACATTTTAAATAAAACTTCAGCTTGAAAAAAAAGAAAGGGAGGAAGGACTGGGGTGTTAAAGCACAGATGGCATTTGGTCATTTTTAATGGATTGTCTTTTTTCTTAATAGCAGTGTACATAGTCCAAAGAAAAAGTCAAATAGTACAGAAGGATTTCAAGTGAAAAGTGAGCCCTTCTCCACAGAGACAGCCTGTTAAACTGGTTTTTCTATGTGTAACCTTCCAGAGATATCCATTTTCACACCTTAGGGAACATGTTTTAAGTACTGCATTTGCTAAATTCTGAAAATTATTCCATATCGACATGCACCACCTCATTCTCCTTCACAGCTGCCTAACAGTCCGCCGTATCTGGACCATAATTTCTGTAAGCAGAAGGCATCAGTGGGCATCACAGCCTTTTCCAATCTTCTGCTGGTATAATCATTATTACAGAGATCATCCGAGTCTGACATCTACACACATATGTATGTATGTAGGCTTGCTTTTTAGATGTGCTGTTGCTACAAAGAGATGGTTTTTGCTACACACATTGTTAGTTTTCCTAGAGATTGCCAAATTGCCCAACCTAGAGGTAGGTACCAATTTCCACTTCCACCTATGATTATTGAAAATGCCTGTTTTCCCTTAACCTCGCCAACATGACATATTATTAATACCTGCTATCTCTGCCAATCTGGTGAAAAAAAGGACATCTGATTGTTGTGTGAAATTGGATTCCTTCCATTATGAATGAGGTTAAATGTATAAATATATATTTTCTGTTCGGAGTGGCATCAGTTTAGATTCTAGAATCTAGCCAGAAGGTGTTTGTTTTGTTTTGTTTCTTATTGTGCTGGGTCTTTGTTGCTGCTTGGGCTTTTCTCTGTTGCGGGGGGTGGGGCCACTCCCTAGCTGCGGTGCGCGGGCTTCTCATTGCAGTGGCCGAGCACAGGCTCCAGGGAGCACGGGCTTCCGTAGCTGCAGCATGTGGGCTCAGGAGTCATGGCTCATGGGGCTCTAGAACACAGGCTCAGTAGTTGCAGCGCACGGGCATAGTTGCTCCAAGGCATGTGAGATCTTCCCAGAACAGGAATCAAACCCGTCTCCTGCATTGGCAGGCTGATTCTTTACCATTGAGCCACCAGGAAAGCCCTAGCCAGAAGGTTTAAACCCCCAGGAAATGGTTTTGCCAGGTCCCTACATGGCCCCTAGGGACATATGCAATACCTGTGTGAGTGTGGCTGTCTTTTGACTCTCTGAGCAGGGAGCTCCCCGACCCATATGTAGCAGGAGGAACCCGTTAAGTAACCAGCATCTTGTTTTTCCTCCTTTCTTTGGGCAGCATACTGTCTAGGATGCTGTAAACCTGCCTTTCACATGTGAGGATTCAGTGTCTGCCCAGAAGGGTTTAGGGTAAGGCCGGACTCCACCTCTCCTGCCAGTTCCCCCAAAGGGAGACACTAGCCTCTACTTGCTCATCTTCACTCATTGCTTCATTAAATAAAGATTGTGAAGCACCCACTTTGTGGATGAGCTATACTCAGATCTGGGGTAATATGGAAGCAGAAAGTCAACCCACTTGTCTTAGAAATTTAAATTGTAGGGGAGGAGAAAGACAAGTAAGCAAGTCATTATAGTGTGGTTGGTGCTACGATAGGAAAAGAACAGCACACAGGACACAGAAGCATCCAGCTAGGTCCTGGAAGGCTTCCTGCAGGAAGTGGCATTGAAGCTGAGACTATAAGAAGGAGTCAGGAGAAGCAGGAGGTAGTGGTGTCCTGGAAGAAGCCGGAAATCCCTGCTAATGGTGTGGCTGGGCACGCCAGATGGTGGGAGGGATTTCAGGCCCAGATCTCAAGGGCTTCACCAGTTGGGCTGAGGATATTGGATGTCCTCCTGTGGACCCCAGGAGTCACGGGGGCTCTATTGGTGGCATGGTCAGACTTGAGGCTAGCCTGGCTCACTGGAGTGAGAGTGCTGACTTGGGTAATGAACATGGAGGCCTGGAGACCAGGCATCAGCCTCAAGAATCCCCCGCCTCTGAAACAAGCCTCCGATCTCCACTTCCACAAAGCTGGAAAGCCGCATCCTGAGATCCCCCCAAGACACCAGAGCTTTCATGTGCTGCCACGGAAAGGACAGTGATGGGCTGTGGGGTCCCTGGACCACTGCTGGCTGGCGATGTAGTTGACGAGAGACCAGGCTGTCTGAGAGCCCTGCTCCTGGCTTTGCTGCTGATCTGTGCAAAGCATCCCCAAGAGTCCCTCCGCGACCACCTGTGACGCATTCCTGTTCCTTAGGGATGATATGAGCCATATCCCACGAAGTGCTCTCAACTTGGAGAAAGCCCTCTTGGCCACCTTTTCTGACCATGGCAACTGCCACGCTTGCCATGTGCTGAGCATGGGAATCCAGGGAGAAAGACAAAAAAGGCAGTTTGGCGATGATTTTTGGCCCTCCTCATTTATTGCCGTCCACGCTCGTAAAACATGGCGCTTAATCGTCTTGGCAATTGGGGTAACCACTTTGAAAAATAATTACTGCTTTCTTGGAGATTACTTTGCCTTCTAATTAAAACCTCCAGACTGGGATATTAAAGGTGCATTGTCAGTGCAGCATCCCGGATACACCCAGCTAACCTCATTTGGGAAGGCAAAATTAATTAGTCTGTGTTTTAACACCCAGCTGTTATCCTAAGGAAAAGAAATCGTCTACAAGTCGGCCACGCACACCGTCTCTAAATTGGCCAGGGTGGCTGAGGAGAGATAAAGGAAATGGAGAGTGATTTGTTCCTGCATCACCCTGCCGGCTTCTAGAACAAGCTGCTCGTTAGACGGCGGCCCCATGTCCCTGTCAGACCTCGCTCAGGAGTTCTTGTTTACCCAGACAGGCAGAATCGGAAACGAGAGGGTCCCTCCTGCCTCTGCGCTCAGTTCACTCTGGAGCCTCTCCTGCTCCTAATACCTTTCCCTGAGTGATCCTGGGCAGCAGATCTGAGAGGCTGGGCCTTTCTCTTCCTGTCCCAGCCGATCAGACTCACAAAGCTGCGTGCACTGCTAGCCGCCCCTTCCTTTTCTACCACTTCCCCTTTTTCAGTTCCATTTAAGTCCAACACTGGCCGCGCGCCGTGGAAGCTGGGATAATCAGTTCTAGTTTATACTATAGTAACAATCCCTGGAGCGCTTGTGGTTTCGCACAACAGAAGTTTCTCATCCTCGCAAAGTGTGATGCAGGTTGGCGGGGGCTCTCTTCCAACCAGCGATTCAAGGACTTAGGATTCTTCTATCTTAGGCTGACATCTTTCCAGGAGTCACTGAGGTTCTCCAAGGCAGGAGAAAAAAAGCACTGGAGGAACCATTAGTCCAGCAGGGGGCCATCTCCGGCTGCAGCCTGTTGGCCAGAACTGGTCACGTGACCCCAGCTCCTTGACAAGGGATGCTGAGAGATGTAGGCGAGCCCAGGGAAGACTGGTCGAGTGATGCTGTCTCTGCCACAGTGGCTTGCCTGCAGCACACACCGCGCCAGGGGCCTCTGATCGCCCCACAAAGGAGGGTGAGGCATGGCCCCCATTCCTGGGGAGATCACAGTGTAGTTTCGAGTGGAAGCCCAACCCAGACAGTCATGAAGGATCAGCCCCGGTTGAGAAGCACAATAGGAAACATGGGAACAAAACGCATGGTAATAACGGGGGAATGACTAACTCAGTTTGAGCAGAGGAGAAGAGAGGGGAACAAAGGGAGAATTTCCAGGAAGACGTGATTCATGAGCTTAATTTGGGGGCGGCGGGGGTGGGGGCAGAGTTCACCCAGAGGACACATAGGGGACAGGCGTATCTGTGAGGAGGGCACAGCACAGGTCTGGGTAACCTCAGACCCACCTAGGAGCTACCTGGACGTTTCCCCACTGATTTCATTCTTCCCAGCCCCTCTCTGGGCAGAGCATCGATAGCCAGGAAAAAAAAAAAAAAGTAATCTCTAAAGGTCTTACCCTGCTAAAGCCTTGCGATCAGAAAATAAACAAACTGCAAATCCCGAATATGGCATGTGGCTGTTGTTGGGCTTGAATATCTCAGAAAGTGAGCAATCTGTGAGATGCTCCCTTGTGGGGACACAGCCCATGGCTCATGTGTCTGGATAGCGTCAACAGCGGCTGCAGCCAGCTCATCTCAGCCCCGACACCCTCCCCCGCAGAATCACCATGGCGCACAAACAGCCCAGGAAACAGGAGCGGGGAAGCTGCACTTATCCGAGCTCTGTGTGACCAGCTGCGTGAGAAGTTTGCCTCTTCTCAGGCGGGTCACCCTGGATTCTCATTTTTCCCTCTGTACATTGAGAGACGAAAACGAGTTTGATCCAGGAGACCCGTGGATTACTCACAGATGTGGTCTACTAACTCACTCAAGAGGAACCCATGTGATTTTTTTTTTAATGTTTTAAATTAGTTGCCAGCATTTAAAAATTTGGATAATTTGCTTGAAAATCCAGATTTCGGATAGCTTTGAAAAAACTAGAAAACTTGACACCACACAGGACAACCGTAAAACCGGGCGCCCTGTTGGATGCCGCAGGCCACGCTGCTCCCGGTTTCCTTGGCAACACAGAGGCCAGTGTCAGTTTTCCCTCCACACGTGTCCCAGCTCGCTCTGTTATATCCCCTTGCCAGGTTGTTAAGCTGGATGAGTTCTCCAGGCCCAGTCGTCTTTAAAACTCCGTGACTATGCCTCATGCTTACTTTTACCCCTCTCTTTTCTCTAAGTAAGTCTCCTTCTTAGGTTCTTGTAGCAGAACTGCCTCCCAGTTAGAGCAGGGCTTCTTAGCCTTGGCTGTACAGTTGAATTTACTGGGGGAGGTTTTTTTAAAAATCTCAGTGTCCAGGCTGCACCTGGATGGTGGGAGCCAGGCTTTGGTCCTCTTAAAGCTGCAGGCGATTCCAGTGGGCAGCCTAGGGTGAGAAGCGTTGAGTTAAAGCTGAAAGTGCAATGGACTAGCTCAGGAGGGGATGAGCTCCCCGTTGCTAGAGATGGTTAAGCCGACATAGATAAGCACTTAGCAGGGACCAGCTGCTGCTCTTGTGGATCCTTCTCCTCCTTGCACTTTCCCTGTCTCCCTGTCACAGGGTCCCCACAAGCTCAGCTCAGTGCCATTGAGCCTGCACATTACACTTACAGGACTTCAGGAAATCCCTGACCATCCAATAATTAAGACTCCACACACAGCACAAGGGGCACGGGTTTGACACCTGATCAAGGAAGATCTGGCATGCCATGCGATGGGGCCAAAATTTTTTTTAAATCAAAAAAAATAAAGGGGCTCAGCATAGGGTAAGTGGAAGGTTTTACTAGAGATAAAGAGGTTGGACCACACTCTCATTCTAAATCCAAGCAAGAGAAAAACCATGATGGGAAACAAAAGTGATGACAACGAGAGTGGCTGTTTTCCCACTTCTGGATTATATGGAACTTGGAGGCTGTCTTTGTTGTTGTTTAGTCGCTCAGTCATGTCTGAATCTTTGTGACCCCATGGACTGTAGCCCACCAGGCTCCTCTGTCCATGGGATTCTCTAGCAAGAACACTGGAGTGAGTTGCCATTCCCTCCTCCAGGGCATCTTCCCAACCCAGGGATCGAACCTGCATCTTCTGCATTGGCAGGTGGGTTCTTCACCACCAAGCCACCTGGGAAGCCCCCGGAGGCTGTCTTGGTGATCCCTTGGTCTGTGCCCCGTCATCGTATAAACGAGAAAAGTCGGTTCAGCAGGGAGAAGCAACTAGCTCAAGGGCACACAGGTGGCTGTTGACAGAACTGTCACTGATACCCCCTTCCAACCTCTGTCCCTTAGTCGGTGAAATGGGGGTGGTTTCTTCCTGACTGTTCTCTTGTGCAGGTAAACTGAGGTCCTCTGTGCACGGAGGGAGCTCAGTGCCTCACTCACAGGAAGCCTTAGCCTAAGGCTCCACTCTTCCCCATACAGGAGACGTGGGTTCAACCCTGGGTCGGGAAGATCCCCTGGAGAAGCACATGGCAACCCACCCCGGTATTCTTGCCTGAAAAATCACATGGACAGAGGAGCCTGGCGGGCTACAGTCCATGGGGTTGCAAAGAGTCGGGCATGACTTAGTGACTAGACAACAACAAGCACTCTTCCCCACCCCGCCCCTGTCTCCTCTAACTCTCCTGGCAGACTCCGTTGCAGGACCCAGCCGCATAGGGCAGGCCACTGTTTGCTGCTCCCTCCCCCCAGCCTCCAGCCCTCCAGGGAAGCCACATGTGCTCAGAGATGGGCAGCCCACATCAGAGGGTTGAGGGGCCTGTGGGCAGGGATGGGAAGGAAACCTGATGATGCTTAGAAGGCAAGGAGATCAACCCCTGCCAAAGCCAGGCATGGCGCTAGGTGGTGGGCATCTTGCAAGAGGTGGCCCCTTATCTGAGTTGGCCAGAGCACTAAGATCGGCCACACCCGCGTGTGTGGTCTGTGGCTCTATTTAGCGCCATGACGGCAAGTGTGGCCACCACCTGGCCCTTTACAGAGAAGGTTTGCCAGCCCCTGCTTTAGATTTCAACAGGCCTGGGCTTCCCTGGTGGCTCAGTGGTAGACAATCCGGCTGCCAATGAAGGAGACACAAGAGACTCAGGTTCAGTCCCTGGGTCGGGACTGTGCCCTGGAGTAGGAAACGGCAACCCACTCCAGGATTCTTGCCTGGAAAATCCCACGGACAGAGGAGCCTGGCGGGCTACAGTCCATGAGGTTGCAAAGAGTCAGACACGCCTGAGCGCACACGCACTGCTATGCGCTGAGCTCGAGGCAAGGTCGTTTCCTTTCTACCTCGGTGACCTTGGGCAAGCCACTTCCATCTCTCAACCTCGTGTCTGCATCTGCATGTATTCATAGGCTTGTGTTCTTGACATCCAATCACATATATGAAAGCACAGAGCCTAAGGGCAGTTCCAATACTTGATAAATGATGGCTGTCACTATTTACAATAGCTAGGACATGGAAGCAACCTAGAGGTCTATTGGCAGATGGATGGATAAGGAAGTTGTGGTACATTTACACAATGGGATATTACTCAGCGCTAAAAAAGAATGCGTTTGAGTCAGTTCTAATGAGGTGGATGAACCTAGAGCCTATTATACAGAGTGAAGTAAGTCCAAACGAGAAAGACAAATACTGTATGTTAACATATATATATATGGCATTTAGAAAGATGGTACCAACAATCCTACATGCAGGGCAGCAAAGAAGACACAGACGTAGAGAACAGACTTTTGGACTCTGTGGGAGGAGGAGAGGGTGGGATGATTTGAGAGAATAGCACTGAAACATGTATATTACCATATGGGAAAGAGAGGACCAGTGCAAGTTGGATGCATGAAGCAGAGCACCCAAACCCAGAAGGATGGGATGGGGAGGGAGGGGGTGTCAGAATGGGGGGAACACAGGTATACCTGTGGCCGATTCATGTTGATGTATGGCAAAAACCACCACAATGTTCTAATTATCCTCCAATTAAAATAAATTAATTAAAATGGTGACTGTCAGTCCTCTGTGAAAGGACCTTGGAATCAGTCGCTCAATTGGTATCTGCAGTTCCTGGAGTGGCAAGAGGCAGGCTGTGGAGCAAGATAAAAATCCCCCCCTTCCTGGAAAGGATAATTCATAAACTCATGTTAATTTTTGTGCGTTTCTTTTTTTTCCACTTTTTTTCTCCAGATACTGGCTGACTAACAAAGTTCACATCAAAAGACCCACCACGGGGCTCTTGATGTACACCCTGGCCACGCGTTTCTGCAACCAGATCTACCTCTACGGCTTCTGGCCCTTTCCGCTAGATCAGAACCAGAATCCTGTCAAGTACCACTATTACGACAGCCTCAAGTATGGCTACACTTCCCAGGCCAGCCCCCACACCATGCCCCTGGAGTTCAAGGCCCTGAAGAGCCTCCACGAGCAGGGGGCTTTGAAACTGACTGTCGGCCAGTGCGATGGGGCCACGTAAGCTGGGCGCCCTATGGGACTCAGTGGCTCACGTTTCCTGCCAGCTACACCACAGGCAGATGGGAGTCGGGGTGGCACAAACTCTAGAACAAGCAGGCTAGTGGTTTTCTTTGTTCAAGTGTAAAACAGTGACCAGAATATATATATCTATTCCTGCATATATATATTGACCTGAGTATTTATAACTGTGTGGTGTTCATCTAGCATTAGGCAGATAAGCCACAAGAAGAAGGTGTGGAGAACCCACCTGGACCAGATTGAGACCCAGTGCATCTTTGGAGGCAGAAGGACTTGACATGAAAAGAAGCCAGTCCCACGACTTGGGATGGCACGCTGCCTCCCGGAATGGAGAGGTCTTTGGGCTCATAGGTGATTGGAGAGCCACCTGTGGACAGCTGCCCCGAGCCTCTGAGAAATGTGGATTCTAGGTGAGCCAAGACCCAGAGGGGAAAACTGGACCCATGTCTAACATGGTGCTGTCCTTAGAGCAGAGGGAGGTTGGCATGTTCAGCCCAGCAAAGGAACACATGGTCATCGAGGAGCGGAGGCCAAGTCAGAGCTTAGCACTTGCTTCTGTGAACTTAGAGTTGAACTGTCCACAGGATGAACCATGGTTGACCTGCCTGTCCAAGACTGACCTGCACAGATCTGGGGAGAAGGGTGGAGAAGACACGGTGGACAGATCATATTCCAGCTTTGCAAGAACCCCCAGGAACCCGGCACGGAGCAGGCAGATGACACCCAATTGCTAGGGTGTTCCAAGGCGTGTTTTTGAAAAATCACAACTCCCTACCAAGAGAGTTGGTGCTCTGGCCCAGAATAAGGCAAACGAGGGTCCCAAGTGTGGTGGTGGTTCTTTAAAGCAACTTGAGTCCATCATGGAGGAAGGGAAGCTGGGGTTTCATCCTCAGGGTTAGCCTCCTTCCTCGCCCTGTTAGAATGTCACTACAGGGACAGTCCTGTTCTCTTCGGCCACCAGGGAAGCCACTGCAAAAGCTTGAAAGGGCACGACAAAGATAAATGTCATCCTTCTAAAATCGCCTTTCTGGGTGCCTCGGGAGGCCCAGAATGTGAGGCCAGGAAGAACGGTAAGTGCCGCGCTCCGTTTCTCTGCGGCCACTGTGTTTGCTTCTGCGTCGTGCACGCTGCGGGGCCGCTGCAGCTAGACTGCTGTTTCACTGTCACTTTCTTGTCGCTTTCTTTTCCTGATGGTCACACTAGCCAGCACTGAGCTCCAACACTGAGGTTTTCAGCTCTCCGGGGAGAGGGTTCAACGTCCATCCCCACCTCCCTGTTTTCACAGAGGCAGTGATTTTAGAATTTGGTACAAACCCTATGAAGATGAAGAGTTCAGACTTTTTTTAAAACCCAAATATCCAAATGCAGTATCCACATACTGGATATAATCTCCCTGGGGAAACCTTGGCTCCATGCGGATAACTTGGGGCTAGAATCACAGGTCACGTGTATATGAGCATTAGCCAGCTTGATTTGTTAGCTTCATTCTCTTGCCTGATAAATAAGTGTTTTAAAATCTACTTGAAAGATAAGTTTAAAAAACAACACCACCAACATTGTCTTGAAGGTGAAGGGAGTTAAGAAAAGGGATCAAGATCCGCTTCCAAGCCTAGGAGGCCAGACATAATCAATGATGATTCAGAGCAGGACATTTGCTCGAAATTAATGCCTGATGGGAAGCCAGTGGGGGTGGTGGAAGGATGCTCGGAACCTCTTAACCCCACACGCGGACGCTCCAGCTCAGAACCACATCCGCATCTCTGTGTTACCTCCCTTGTTGTTGTTCTTGTTGACACTTGAAGTCTGAGATTTGGGATTTGCATTGTAAAGTGAATATTTTAAAAAGCAACAGCCCTCACAGCCTCTGTGGGAGCAGAGTGGTTTGGACTTCTCACAAGAAGTGGAAATTAACGTCTCGTATTTTGCACTTCTCCCGGGCCTTTCACCCTTAAGATCTCAGAGGCCCTGGAAGACGTTTCCTTGTTGAAGCCTCCAGCATCCTGGGGAACAGGCAGAATTTCCAGGCTCAGGGGATTAGCCAAGGCCTTGGGTTCCAGCAGGTTCCAGTGGCAAGTGCAGAGAGGAGCCTCATGTCATGTCCGTAGTCAGCCCTGCGTCCATCTTCCCGTCAGTGTTCCCCCCTGCAGGGGAGTCAAGGGGCCAGAGCTCTTTTTAAAACATGGCTTTCTTTCTGTCTCTTCTTGGTCTTGGTTCCTTAAACTGAAACTAATAGAGTTGAAGGGGCAGGGACCGTCTGCCTCTGGGCTCTCTATAGAGAATGCTGGGGACCCCGGACAGTCCACGTGTCCCCACTCCCAACCTGCAGGCTGTGCCGCCAAAACACTTCGGCTATGTGATGGCAGGAGCTCCGAGGCCTTGGCTTCCCCTCCCCATTCACCCCTCTCCATCTGAGCACCGCGATCAGGAGGCAGCCGTCTTCTGCTACTTAGAGCTCAATTTGCCTGAGAGTCCACAGTAGCGTCTGACCCAGCCCGGCTAGCCTGGGGCAGCCCCAAGGAGTCCCAGTCTGTACCTGGTATCCGGTACCCTGATCTGCTGCCTTGTAACAACAGTGGCCACAGGCCTCCGGGAGCGGGTGCTCCCCCTGACCCTCAGTCATCCCCAGTCCCCTCGTCCTCACCCACCCTGAAGCCCCTCAGCCCTTCTGCGTTCTCCTCAAGCCCCCAGATGAGCCGCTCTTAGCCTGCTCCTTTGCTGCAGAGATGGAACCATCTGAAATGCAGTGTCTCCTCCAGATCTTTTGGCCTCCCTGCTCCCCTTTCACTGCCTTCCTCCCATTTCTGAGGGGACATCCAGCCCCTTGCTGGTCCTCAGCCACTCTGCCCTCTGTGCTCTCTCTCCACCAACGGGCACGCACCCGCCCGTCCTGACCCGCGTGGCCTCCCCCCTTCATCCCCAGGCCCGGGAGGGGCTCTCTGGTGCTGGTGCCACCTTCCCTCTCAACCCCCTCTTGGCCTCCACGCTCCTGCAACCAGAGACTTCAGGTCAAAAGCCCCTTCTCATCACCAAGCCCTCTGCATTGCTCAGCCCCGCACTGACTCCTGGACGTTCCCTGTCCCCAGGATGCCCAGAAGGCCACATTCTCATGATTTTCCTCCCCTTTCCCATTGCCCCTTCATCGTTTATTTATGTATTTATTTATTTATGTATTTATGACTATTTATTGACTCCCTTAGCTTAATCTAGAGAGTAGCCATGGTAGACCTGACTGTTGTATCCCTCTCCCCCTTGGCCCACACTCAGACCTCCCCCACCGTGGCGTGCTCTCCTTGGGCCCCCTTTCATCACAGCCCTGCATGCTCTTTTGGCAACCCCCCACCTTGCTGTGAAGTCATCCTCCACTTCCTGCAGCTCAGCGCCTCCCTCGAGCTCCAGGCTTGACTGTACACTGCTCACTGATCATTCATCCCATCTGCTCTGGCGGTGCCAGAAACTCAGTCTCTCTGAGGCCAAACCTGTCATCTCTGCCTCCTCTTCTTCCACAGTCTCTCCACCCAGTTCTGAAACCCTGAAGTCATCTTGGTTTCTTCTGCATGCATTCCCTTGTTGCTCTTGCACCATCCTTGCCTTCTGGTTGCTCCAGCAATTTCAACATCGGTCTCCTCTCACAGGGCTCCTCTGGGCATGCTTGCACGTTCTCCAGTCTATCCTAAACATTCCTAGAGATTTATCTTTTTAATCTCCAGCCATTCACAAACTTTTAAAATCATGTGCAAGTCTTTGTCCTGACGTCACAGGCCATCCAAGAAGGCCCCATCCTTCCTTTATACCCTGTGCTGGTCCATCTAGAATGGTCGTCATTCCTCAAAGAGGCGCCAGGTCTCCCTATCTCTGTGCCTTTGGTCTTGCTTTTCCCATCCCCTGGAACACTGTCTTCTGGTTCCTTCAAGGCCCATGCAGAAACCACATCTTTCATGAAGCTCCCCTGATCGACCAACCACTGGGATCTCTCCATCCACTGAACCACCATAGCACTTTATTTGTACCTTTCTCATGGCACTTACCATATTCTGCCTTGTATTATAGTTATTGTGCACTTGTCTTATGACCGTTCTTAGATTGTAAGCTCGCCAAGGGCAGGGACCGTGTTTTATTCATCTATGTCCATCACGGCACCCGGGGTGGTGCGTAGCACACAGCAATTGCTCAATAAATGTTTGTTGGATTAAATCCTTAATGCCTATCAAGGACTATATAATTAAGAAAATCATTTTGCCTCATATGATGCCACAGGAACCTCCAAAGAATCAGTGAGTTGAGAGGATACAGAAATCATTATCCCCACTGTGTAGATCATAAGACTGAGGCAAAAACCATGTGAAGCCACACAGGTCACCAAAAGAATTTGCATCCAGGTCTTCTGGTTCCCACTTCAGGGCTTTTTCTGTTGATCAGTGCCGCTGAGTCACTGTAAACTGAAAACCGACCCAAGGCACAGTCCTGGCTCTCGTGAGTCTGGGCATCAGTCAGAGAGTCAGGAGAACCTCGGTGTGAACCGCCGCTTGTGTGCCCAGCGGCACAGGTGAAATCTCGCTCTGTTTTGGAGAGGATAAGAGCCCTTCAGGTTTTTCCAGGCCCAGGGGGTGGAGCTGTGGGACCTCATGAATCATTCCCACTGCCTTTGTCACAGGGCAGAAACTGTCCGTCCAGATGGCAAAAGAGACTACCCGCTCCACGGGAGCTGCTGTTTGATAAATCTCTTCATGCCTAATTAAGGCTCCCCTTCCAGAATGAATAGAATAGGAAGGGGAGTGAATGATGCCAGTCAGATGGGGCTCCAGACGCGCGTGCTGCCTCCTACATGCCCTGATCGCATTCCCGGTGACGCTGACAGCCTGCCCCAGCCTGTCCTGCTCTCACCAGCGCTGCGGGGTGTCACCATCTCCTCCCATCTTTATCCCCATCCTTTTGTTTTCTCCTCTCCAGGGCTCTTTCCCTTGGTACCCACCAAAATCAGGTGGGTACTTGGAGAGCCAAGTCACAGCTCTTTTTGGGAACCCGAGGCTTGGCCTAGAGCAATGGAGCAAGGAGGCAGAGGGGCCCTCAAGGCCGTTGAACAAGCTGTTCTGGTGGCGGGGGGAGGGCATCCACAGCAATGGGAGGTTTCCATGGCTACTGTAGAGAAGCAATGTTTTCGTTGCCCTTGGGCCTCATGATGAGGGCAGGAGTCTTATTTCCATTCTTAGGTGGTGGGGCCAGTTTCCACACAGTGCATCGAGCTCGCCAACCTCAGATCATCCAGATCTGTAGCCAAAGTTCAACAGACCCACCCAACAAAGACGCTGAAGATCCTTGGTGGCCTTTCTCGGTCTTCCTTGCCACTTCCCCAGCCATCCATCGCACGTCCCCCTGGAACCTGGGGTGGGAAATGGGGTTCCCAAGGTGTTTAAGAAGTGTGTCAAGAAAACACCAAATACTGTAGCCATGAAGATGAGTCCAGCGTTAAATATTAAACATGCTTCTCTAACACTGATCCAGCACCAGCTGTCCGCAGCCAGACCTTGGGGAGGTAATAGATTATGAGGAGCTGGCAGCCAGGCTCTGGGGAGACAGCCCCGTGTCCCGTGTGGACCAGGCAGGCCAGGCCCAGCCAACGAGGAGTGCAGATTCCAGGTGAGTCAGGGTGAGACTCATGCTGCAAAACACCTCTTTTAGTTCAAAGCATCGTCATTTTCTAAACCGAGGTTGTCACACTGGAGCTGCTGGGCCGCCTTTGAGATGGGATGGCCAACTCAGCACCCTTTGAAAGGAAGACCCATTTGGGAGCGATCTGCTTCACTCAAGGAAAGCCAAGATGGAGCTTTCTCATCCTGATGGCCAGAGTGCATGTAACTCAGTGTAGCAACTGAGGCAGCTCCTCATGCTCAGGAGTATCTCTAGGCAAGAGCTCTGGGACGGGTACCAAAGGATCCAGTTCAACAGCCCGGGGAACATGGATGAGACACTCAACACTGGTGCCTTCTCAGCTGTAAAATGGAGAAGATATCTAACTACATCTAACCAGCTCCTTGCAGGAGTTATTGTGAAAATGCAGATAAAGGATTGGGCAGAGAGGGAAGTCCAGTGGGGGTAGGTAGGAGCAAATGAAATGCATGCAGCTCTGAGTTTCAGAATTCTACTCATGCAATTGCCCTGCTTAAAGCTGTCAGTGGCTTTCCTTCACCCTGGGAAGAAAATTCAAAGCATCTTTTCATTGCTCATGTAGTCTTGAATGCTTCTCTACCCTATGGCTCCCTACATGCCAGCCACACAGGCTTTTTTGCTTCTCCTCGGACTTGCCACGCCACACTCATTTCAGCCTCAGGACCTTTGCACATTCTGTGTCCTCTACCTGCAAAGCTTCTTCTCCAGATCCTTGCAGGACATCTCTGCCTTGTCTTTCAAGTCTCAAACTGAATGTTACCTCCCGGAGTGACCATCCCTGATCTCTGAGTCAATCACTCTCTATTACATACACATTGTTCTGCTAGGTGGTCCTTAAAAACCATCTGAATCATCTCACTTATTTTGTAGTTCTCAACCCTGGGGAAGGGCTTCCCAGGTGGCCCTAGTGGTAAAGAACCTGCCTGCCAATGTAAGAGATGTAAGAGATTGGGTTCTATCCCTGGGTCTGGAAGATCCCCCAGAGGAGGAAATGGCAATACTCCACTCCAGTATTCTTGCCTGGAGAATCCCATGGACAGAGGACTTTGGCAGGCTACAGTCCACAGGGTCGCAGAGAGTCAGACACGACTGAAACAACTTAGCACAACATATACAACCCTGCAGAAAATTTGTAACAGACCCCCTTGCCAAGGCCACAGTGGGGTCCACAGTATCTCTAGAAACGAATGAGGGGCTCCGTATTAAAAACAAACAAACAAACAAAAAAACACCCTCTAGTGCAGAGCCAGGGTTGGGAAACCCTGACGTATTTGCTATTTGCTCCCTGGTTTATTGTCCGCCTGCCCTTCTAAGATGTTCAGTGGGGACTTGTTTTCCATAGCAGTTGCTTGTGCCCTGGGTAGCGGAATTGGCCACCCTCCAGGGTTATGGATAATGTCTCTACTAGGGGTGCTGGCAGCAGACCGCTTTCCTGGCCCTCTGCGGAGGCGCAGAGTAGCTCTGAACTCTCCTGGTGACACTTGGTCCCTGTGGTCCCCCAAGTGGATGGCCAGCATAAACCCTTTCCCTGAGCTCTGGCTGGTAGTTCTCTAGTCCAGCTCTTCATCTTCAATTTGTCTGTTCTCTGTGACAACCTCTACTACTGAGAGGAAGCATAACTTGGAAAGAAGCCCTAGGGACTGAGTCCACATACCTTTGAAGGCAGCTCCCCTTCCCTCTAAACACACACACACAGACACACAGACACTCTGGCCCCTCCCCTCTCATATACCCAAAGATTGGTGAGCACCCAGTCCTGGGGGAGTTGTCGGGTGTAGTCCACATGCATGGTACCCAACCCCCAACAGTGGGCCACTCAACAGATGGAGTGAGCAGGAACAGGTAAGGAGGAGGCTCCCAGTGTGCCCAAGGACATCTGCTTTCAGTCATTCATTCAATTTCAGGGACACACTGCGTGCCAGCAAGGAGTTAGCCCTGTTCCGGGCACTGTGGGAGATCTAACCTCTGCCCCTGGAGGCTCAAGTCTAATGGGACAATTATGCACAACTGATGGCCTGCCAGCCTGCTAAGTCACTGCAGTCATGTCTGACTCTTTGCAACCCACTGTAGCCCAGCAGGCTCCTCTGTCCGTGGGATTTCCCAGGCAAGAATACCGGAATGGGTTGCTGGGCCCTGCAGGGCATCTTCCTGGCCCAGGGATCCAAATCACGTCTCTTATGTCTCCTGCATTGGCAGGCGGGTCCTTTTAACACTGGCGCCACCTGGGAAGCCCAACCAATGGCAGAATGAGATAAAAGGGAACCACTTATCCAAGCTGGGGGGATTTAAAGCAGGTTTCACAGAGGAAATGCTGGATGAGCTGGGCCTTGAATGAGTGAAATTTTGAGAAATGGACAGACTCTAGACTACCCATTCTAGGAAGTTTCCCCTCTCCTTGGTGACAGCAAAGGACAGGGGATGACTCAAGCATATTGTTGCCATATTGTTGCCAATTTCCGCCAGTTCACAGAAGCCACCAAAGGCATCAACTGTGCTATCATTGGTCCAGCCACCCCTCTAGATCCAGATGCTGTCCCTGGAGAGACCACCTGGATCCATGAGATCCTTGATTTGTGTGTGGTAATGGTCTCTGCCGAGCCAGGAGAAGGAAGGACAGGGAGCTGCCCTCTCCGTCGGCAGCTGAGGTCCACAGAGTCAGCTTATTTCTTGCAATCCAAGCCCACCCTCCGTGCCCTCATCCTCTTCCCATGGTGCCTTCCCCCGAGGTACGGCTACCAAGACCTTGGTGTTACACTTCTAGTCCATTACCTTGGTTGGTTTGCACTTCTCACTGTAAAACCCATCACCCATCCAGTCCTTGAGGAAATGCTGCAGCATTTCCCAGAATGGCAGTTAACTCCAGAAGCCACTGAAGCCCCATCCTCTCCTGGTCTCTCCGGGGGAGGACTGCAGTCCTTTGCTGCTCACCAGTGGGAGTCAAGTGGATAGAACGGAGGCGCTAAAGATGCAAGTAGTGGCAGCTCTTGCACTGGGCTGGGGGAGGGGGTGGGCAGGACGCCGTTCTTTTCCTTGCAGAAGACCCTCTAACCATGGCAGCTGGAGTGGGCTGGGGGGTGAGGAAGGGGGAAGGGGGGACTGCTGAGTGTGTTCCTGGCTGTGCCCTCCGCTCTACCCAAGCATCAGTCAACTGTGCTCTTGGACCTCCTCACTCTGGCCTTGCACTGCAGCGCCCTCCTCCTAATATCTTCTTTCTCCCAGTCCCTGCTATAGGGGATCTGCTCTCCTGATTTACTTAACACTTTTAATTCTATCCAGGTAATGGGCAGAATACGTCCATGTATAAATAAGGACAATCTTAAGTCTTTACAAACACCCTGAGTAGTTTCTTAAGAAATTATCATCAACATGTTCAAGCATTATCAACATGTTCATTGCTTATCCTAATATATGTGTATCCTCCAAAGCAGTAGATTATCTGATCACATCTACCCAATGGTAGAAAAAGTTGGAGTGAGAAGTAGCTAGACCCTTAATGCATTCTGGCATGGCAATTCAAAATTATACATGAAAGATGCCCAACCCAGCAATCACAAGTTCCTCCGGCTGTGTCCGGGATGAGCTCTGAGTCTGCTCCCCCTCACATCTGGAGCTGCTGGCATCACTATGCCCAGTCTCCAGCTACAGCATCTCCATTTCCCACTCCTTGTGACCTTGACTAGCCACATCCTCCCTAGTTTGTATCCATTCATTATGACCCTCTTCCATCTGGCCCAGTACACTGAGTGGACCCCAGAATGACTGAGCGCCCTGGCTCATCTCTGAATCTCTCCAAAGAAATTTCCCCTCTGTGGCTTAAAGTAAAAGTCGTTCAGTCATGTCTGACTCTTTGCAACCCCATGGACTGTATAGTCCATGGAAGTCTCTAGGCCAGAACACTGGAGTGGGTAGCCTTTCCCTTCTCCAGGGGATCTTCCCAATCCAGGGATCAAACCCAGGTCTCCCACGTTGCAGGCAGATTCTCTACCAGCTGAGCCACAAGGGAAGCATTGGGTGGGTTAGGTTTGTAAACATGGGAATTTCCTGGACTTCACCCTTAGGTACTCTACTTTCAACCAATCAGATGTGAGCGTTGGAGGAAATTGCACTCAAGCCTCAGAAGAAAATGGAAGCTCAGATCCAAGGAGCCACCAGGACAATTCAAAATATTGAAATTGTTCTCTCAACCCCAGTCTGATGGGGGGAACCATGAACAAATCATGGAAGAGACACACTCCTGTTACTGGTTCATATTTGCTTCTTTATCTTAACTGATTTTTTTGTAGAAAATAAGATAACAGACTCAGAGTTTAAAATAATGTTTTGTCTTAGGGAACCCTCCTACACGGTTGGTGGAAATGTAGGTTGGTGCAGCCGCTGTGGAAAACAGTGTGGAGATAGCTCAGAACACTAAAAATAGAATCACCATATGATCCACTAATCCCACTCCTCGGCATAAATCCAGACAAAACTATAATTCAAAAAAGATACATGCAATGCTATGCTCGTAACAGTACTATTTGCAACAACCAAGACAGGGAAACAGCCAAAATGTCCATTGACAGATGAATGGATAAAGAAGATGTGGTACATATATACAATAGAATATTACTCAGCCATAAAAAGGAATGAAATAATGACACTTTCAACAACATGGAGGCAACTAGAGATTATCATACTAAGTGAAGTAAGTCAGAAAGAGACAGATACCATATGGTTTCAATTATATGTGGAATCTAAACTGTGACACCAATGGACCTACCTGTGAAACAGAAACAGAATCGTGGACATAGAGAAGGGATTGGTGGCTGCCAAGAGGGAGGTGGTTGAGGGGGTGCTGGAGTGGGAGGCCGGGGTCAGCAGATGCAAGCTTTTATATATAGAATGAATAACAAGATCCTAGTGTAGAGCACAGAGAACTATATTCAGTATCCTATGATAAACCATAATGGAAAAGAATATTACAAATGTATAACTGGATCACTTTGCTGTATATCAGTAATTAATACAGCATTGTAAATCAGCTATACTTCAATTAAAAATAAGCCTTTGTCTTTACCAAAAAGCTGCATGGAAGAAGAGGGTGAAGTGAATTCACACAAGTAGAAGACACAACCCCGCGTCCACCGCTGAATGCATCAAAATTATAGGCTTTCTGTTACACCAAGTTGCAGCCTGAGATCCTCTCCATGAAGTGCCTTGTGGTCTGCCTGGGAGGAAAGGCCCATGCTTTTCTTCAGATAATAGAAAGACAAATCTTACCATTTAGCCAACTCTGAAAGGACTATTTGAACGGGGTGC
This sequence comes from Cervus canadensis, assembly GCF_019320065.1. NCBI lineage: Eukaryota > Metazoa > Chordata > Mammalia > Artiodactyla > Cervidae > Cervus > Cervus canadensis. Next base: position 53,078,467 of record NC_057402.1, read on the forward strand.
AGATGACATTTATTTAATGTCACTTCTGAGGGCCAGGAGGTTTGCCCAGTAAAACGTTAAAGAGATATCATTTTATTGCAATTATAGGTTTCTGCCTCCCACCACAGGTTACGCGGGTGCATCTCTGTCTATTATGGAGTAAATCTCTTTATTTCAACCTCCCCTTCTCCACCTACAGTCTCATGTACATCAGTATGAGGAAGATTATTTTGCCACTCAGATTACATTTTTCTTTGTTCAATTCATTCTGCTTGAGATCATTCTGCTGTCAAGAATTCCCTGTCCAGTGGCAGCGAGAGAGAAATAATTTAAAATTTCACTTCTTACCCAGATGCCTATGACTTCCCATCCACTCTTCCGCAAGCTCTCCTGGTTAAATCTGAGCCAAGATTTTGCAAGAGTCTATCTTTCAGATTTTCAAATGTTCCTCTTTTTATTAGGAAAACATAAGATCATTCCTTCTGAACAGTCTTTCTATATTTTCCAAACTCAGATATGTTTGTAAGATTCAGCCAGGAAAACAGAAACCTATCTAGGTATTTTGAGCAGGAAGAGATTTAATGCAGGGAGTTAGAGGTTTGCAATATTATTGGATAAACAGAGATGATAAAGTCAGGGAAAACCAAAACTAACTTTCAGGAAATAAGAAAATACAGAGACCCCTAAAATGGCCACGGGTGATCTATGCTGCTCATCGCCATGAAGTACATCATCTTTAGAGGGTGGTGTGAGAAGACCCTGGCAAAAGCTCATGTCTACTGTCTTCTGAAGTTCATGTGATTGTCCAAAAATTTGCAGGTACAATAATGACTTCTGCTTTCTATTTTCTGCTTCTGAATCATGTTGAATGCCTCCCATTCTGAGTCTAAATCAGAATCCTGCTGATGAGGGATGCTGGGAAATGTAGTTCTCAGAATCCAAGCCCACAAACACAGCAAAGACTTTATAAGGAAATAGGGATGAATGTTAGTTTCCCACAACAAACACACCAAGTGTCCACATTTTTCCAAGTACTATGTTAGTGCGATAGACACCGATAGAAAGATAGAGACAACTCTTCTACATTTCCACATTTTCCACATGAAGAAGTGGAGCTCAGGCTTGTTAGGTAATTTGTCCAAGGACGTACAACCAACAAGTGAGAGTTGACCTCACTTCTGAGCCCACATTCTTTCTACAATGTTCTCCTGCCTCATATAATGTTTAGGACACAAACTTTCATAACCAATACTATCCTCTTGCAGTACATCTTCAGAAACTATCCAGGAATAAATTTCTCCTACTTCAGGAGCCAGTTTAGATGTCTTATTTCATAGCATTTCCATGCAGGTTTGTCTCCCCCCTCTCCAGTGATATTCTGCCTCAGATGGTCCTGATGCTGGATGTCCACATCTCCTCTACCAGTTTCCTTTTTTAAGAATTAATTTATTTCTTTTAATTGAAGGATAATTACTTTACAGTTCTGTGATGGTTTTAGCCATACATCAACATGAATCAGCCATAGGTATACAAGTGCCCCCCCAATCCTGAACCCCACCTCTCTCAGTTTCAACTGATCCTTAGTTGTCTGACGTTTGCTCACTTTCAACTTGATATTATTAACTTCCAAGCTAGTACATAGGGGAGTCCCCACAAGCCCCTACTTCAACTTCTAAGGCACCTCTTCAGAAGGTCTGTGATGACCTCTGAAAGTCTCTTGAGTCCCCAGTACAGTCTTTGAGGAAATACTAGAGTTTCCCAAGATTGCTTTCAACTACATAGGCCATTCAGGTGCAACTTGGCTATCACCTGATCTTTTTCAGAGATAATAGAAGTCTTCTGCCACCTTCTAATGGCAGTCAAACTAGACAGAGAAGAGGAGTTGAGGAGGAAAGAAGTGGCAGCTCCATAAATTACTCAGCTGGGCTAGCAGGAGCCTATGATTTTTCTTCTGCCCTAGAGACAAAACAGAGAAGGCAATGGCAACCCACTCCAGTACCCTTGCCTGGAAAATCCCATGGACGGAAGAGCCTGGTAGGCTGCCGTCTGTGGGGTCGCACAGAGTCGGACACGACTGAAACAACTTAGCAGCAACAGCAGAGACAAAAGTACCATTCTTGGTGACGAGGAGCAGGGTCTCAGCACCTAATGACGTCATCAGTCAGGATACCACTAAAATGAGTTTATCTCCAATTTCCCATCCTGAACAAGGGCATTATTCTTACCCTGCCCATGGACATGAAGTGCATACACTCTTAAATCCAAGCCCCCACCCCGCTTACAAGAGGAAGAGATGAATGCAGGAATAAATGTAGTTTGGTAAATAGTGGGGTGCTTCACAATTTGCTTTCTCAGTTAAAAAGGAAAGCAGAAGAACTAACAGGAGTGTCTCCCCTGAATCATATCTAGAGATGAGGGTAGAAGACAGAAGAGAAGCCCATTCTACAAAGTGGTGGCTTTTCAAAGCTCTTTAAGGTAACACCTTAAGTCCCCTACATACAAACCTTTAAGTCTCAAACTTGCAAAGATGTGAATGTGTGTTCCATCAACGTCAGGTGTGTGTGAGTGAAATCACAGCTTGCCCTCTGTCTCCTGTTGCTGACGACCCTTCAGCTCTACCATCTCCCGCCTCCTTTCCCTCCTCCATCACCAACTCTTTTTGCCTGTTCACTCGATGCCAGCCCCTGCATGCCAGCTGTTGTCCTGTACTACTGTACTTTCCAAGGTATTGTACTAACTTGCCAGGAGAAATAACAACTTCAGAGATGCAGACGACGCAGCTCTAATGGCCGAAAGGGAAGAAGAACCAAAGAACCTCTTGATGAAGGTGAAAAAGAGTGAAACAGCTGGCTTAAAACTCAGCATTCAAAAAACTAAGATCACAGCATCCAGTCTCATCACTTCATAGCAAATAGAAGGGGGAAAAGGGGAAGCAATGACATATTTTATTTTCTTGGGCTCCAAAGTCACCACGGATGATGATTTCAGCCATAAAATTAAAATACACTTGCTCCTTGGAAGGAAAGCTATGACAAACCTAGACAGCATATTAAAAAAAAAAAGACATCACTGTGCCCACAAAGGTTCATATAGTCAAAGCTATGGTTTTTCCAGTAGTCATGTACGGATTGGAGAGTTGGACCATAAAGAAGGCTGAGCACCAAAGAGTTGATGTTTTCAAACTGTGGTGCTGGAGAAGACTCTTGAGAGTCCCTTGGACTGCAAGGAGATCCAACCAGTCCATCCTAAAGGAAATCAACCCTTAATATTCATTGGAAGGACTGGTGCTGAAGCTGAAGCTCCAATATTTTGGCCACCTGATATGAAGAGCCAACTCATTGGAAAAGACCCTGATGCTGGGAAAGGTTGACGGCAAAAGGAGAAGCAGGCAGCTGAAGACAGAGTGGTTAGATAGCATCATTGACTCAAGGGACTTGAATTTGAGCAAACTCCAGGAGACAATGGAGGACAGGGAAGCCTGGTGCACTGCAGTCCAGAGGGTTGCAAAGAGTTGGACATGACCTAGAGACGGAACAACAGCAACTGTAAGATTAAAAATATTTTCTTTATTTTTGTTTGTTTTTTTATGTATTATTTGTGTGAAAAGTATTATAAACCTATTACAGTATAGTCCTATATAGACAATGGTGTTAGTTGGGTACCTAGGCTAACTTTGCTGGACTTAAGAACACACTTTCAGGACAGAATTCATTCGTATGTAAGGAATTTATTATAAATTGGCAGGAAAATCAACAAGACTGATGAAAAGATGCTGGAAGAAGCAAGGTAAAATCGAGACACCAACTCCACTCCTGCCTATACTAGATGGTGAATCTGAACTCAGCCTATTTAAAAAGAACACACACACACTGAGGGGGATCTAACCTTTTTCTAGAACAGGGGCACAAAGGAAAGCAGGCACTGCTTGCTTATGACTTACGCATCGCCCTTGCCAAGCCTGAGAGAGACTCAAGAACAATGACTTCCATTATGGAATTACAATGAAGCTTCCCAGGGAAACATTAAACATAGGTTAGATTCCAACCAGACTTTTACTCCTGCATGTGCTAGAGGCAGAAAGCCAGCCTAGATGGTGTGGAGGACATTGTTTCAGTCCCACAATTCCAACCCCTGGTTCCTATGCGTTACATCAGGGACTCCCATCAGAGCTCAACTCAGAAGGGCCTTAGCTGTACACCAGGGAAGAGGAAAATGTCAAACATTCATGTGTAAATCTGTTTATAAGGGCTAGACCCCAGATGACTGTGTTAAAAGCAGTGTCAATTAACTGAGTCCTAATAATCTTCCAAGGACTTCCCTGGTGGCTCAGCAGTAAAGAACACACCTGCAATGCAGGAGATGTGGGTTGGATCCTTGGGTCGAGAAGATCCCCTGGAGAAGGAAATGGCAACCCACTCCAGCATTCTTGCCTGGAGAATCCCATGGACAGAGAGGAGCCTGATGGGCTACAGTCCATGGGGTCACAAAGGTCAGATACAACTCAGTGACTAAACCACCACCACCAATAATCTTCCAAACACTGTACCAGAGTTCAGAAGCTAATTTCCAAGCGAAAAGCACTTGTTTGTCTTCCCTTTGGAAAGCACATGCAATGGCTCATTTCTGCTGGAGACAAAGTGAAGCCCGTGAGAGCCCAGTCCAGGCTGTGACTTCAACATCGTGTCTCTGTGTCTCACATACACCACCCCCTCCCCAATCTCCCTTCATCCTGCCATATCCTCCAAGAAGAAAAAAAGAACTGGCTAAATTACAATGTGTTCTGGAAATCAGCTCTTTTATGACTCCCTATAAAGAGAACAAAGTGGGCTTTCATCAAGCTTTAAATAAACCATTAAACAAACTCTTAAAACCTTAAGAGACACTCTGCCTCTTCCATGTTGAAAAAGTTTGTAATGAAGCCATACTGTGGTGGGAGGTGGGAGGGAGGTTCAGGAGGGAGGGGACATACATATACCTACGGCTGATTCATGTTGATGTGTGGCAGAATCCAACACAATATTGTAAGGTAATTATCCTACAATTAAAATAAATTTAAGGAATAAAATGAAATGCACTTTTAAAAAGCCACACTGTGCTTCTCTTTCACACCCTGAAGGTTTATAGTACCAGTTATAGCACAAGCTATGTTTTAGGTCTTGAGGGCATATTGGGTGGATGAATTTGTGATCTAGATAATGAGAAAGGAAAAGCCCTTGTCCGACTACACTGACCCTACTCCACAAAGCTTCCTTAAATTAACCATGTTCTGCCATCTACAGAAAATATTACAGAAAGCTAAAAAATCTGCTTATCACCCTAGCTAAAGAGGAGAAAGACAGCATGAGTAAAAATGCCCTTTCTGCTTCCTGAAAGATAGTTGGACAGAGCTGTCCCAAGTTCCAATAAAAACAATTTGAAGTAAGATGCATGCACAGTCCAGGTGTGGGTGTCCAATTGGAAATGGCGCTTTTTAAAAACTATGAGAATAAGTCTGCACCAAGATGGGGATTTAAAGCATCCATGTACCTCTACCTGCTTCAATATTAAAATATTTTAAAAGGGATACAAATTCATTGGCACCTACAGAATGGGAGAGAAAATGAGAAATTGGAAAGATGAGAAGCAGATGGGTGAATGGGAACTGACTTGGCAAAGCTGCAAGCTGGCAGCAGGAAAGGTGGCTCCAGGTGCCTATAAACTGGGGTATGAAGATGAGGCTAAAAACAGGAAAATTGGTTAAAAGACCATAAAGAAGTGATTGGGCCTCCCCAGTGGCTCAGATAGTAAAGAATCAGCCTGCTTTGCAGGAGACACAGGTTTGATCCCTGGGCTGGGAAGATCCCCTGCAGAAAGGAATGACTTATGCACTCTAGTATTCTTGCCTGGAGAATTCCATGGACAGAGGAGCCTGATGGGCTACAGTCCATGGGGTTGCAAAGATGGAGATGAGGCTAAAAACAGGAAAACTGGTTAAAAGACCCTAAAGAAGTGATTAGACCCTCTAATTCCCTTTCCCCTCTAAGAAACTGGATGATGGCTCCACACACACCTAAACTTAAAGCAGATGAAACCAAAGAACAGGCATAGGACAGAGGGACTGAGTGACCCTGTGCACACCCAGTACTGAGACTCCCCTCCCACTGTTCCAGCTTCCTTCCAGAGATGGGCTACTATGCCTCACTCCCCAGGGAAGAGGGTAGAAGAGACTTCTTCTGGAGTATGACCAACTCGAGAGAGAAACACACAAAGATACTGACGTTAGAGGTCAGTCGGATCTCTGTACACTGACGCTCACAATCCAAAAGCCTGTGGCACAGGGAGCTCTGCTCAATGTTATGTGGCAGCCTGGATAGGAGGGGAGTTTGGGGGAGAGTGGATCCATGTACACATGTGGCTGAGTCCCTTCGCTATTCACCTGAAACTATCACAGCATTGTCAGTCAATTGGTTATATCCCAATACAAAATAAAAAAGTTTAAAAGTTTGGAAAAAAAACACCAAAGCCTGTGGCAAAAGCAGCAGTGAGCATTCCATTGGTCATCGAGATGGTCAGTGAGCCCTCTGTCTGCCATCCATGCTTTCCAACCCACTTGCATTTAGCAGTAACTGTAACTAGATCTGACCAGCTGACTATAGGCAGACGTGGCATGGTACTTCTGGAATGAAGCATAAGAGCCAGCACACAACCATCTGGCTGTCTATTTCCCTATGAGGTGCACAAACAGGCCACAGGATCCAGATGAAACATCTCCAGGATGAGGTACCCTCCATCAGCCTGGGTCACTGAGCGTGGAATAGCATTCCATAGCAAACTTCACTGCTTGTGTTATGTGCGAAATTAACCTTTATTGTGTGAAGCCACTGAAGGCTGTTTCAAAACACAAGTCTAGTCTCTCCTGACTAACACAAAGCCATGCACACACACACACAGGGTTTTCAAACACCATTTAGGTGTACAATGGCAAAAGGCAAGCACTCAAAGATGCTCAGGTATCTGGTCCATCACACTTCCAATTGTATCTCTTGTCAAAGTCCCTCTTAGGGAATCTCTAGATAAATCTTTTTTGACTCCTGAGAAATATACCACGCCATCACCCAGCATCCCTGGTTCTCCCAACCTAGTGCCTTCAGTTTTAACTCAGATATATATCAGGTCACAGTCAACTATGTTCCCCAATTCCAGGGAATAATAGCTTTCCAGGTGGTGCTCCAGATGGCCTCGCTCCCCTACAGTGTGGACTGGGGTACAGAGTGGGTTGCATCACATACCAACAATTCTCCCCACAAATACCTTTTCTTTTCAATTTCCAGTTTCAATTACTTTATACCTTTGAGATGGGTAATGGATGAAGGGTCAAGACACTGGTTTTTAGGTCACTGTCTTTGTAAACCCTGTTTAGATGTCTAGATCCTGGCTTTGGAATATGAAGGTGCGTGCCTGCTTTTGTTTTGTTCTTGGCTTTTGGCATCTCAGCTAAAAGAAAGAAATTCAATGTGCTGTTACAGGTAATGGTTCAGGCAGCTTACTTGAAAGCCCATGCTACAGGGTCAGATAATGTCAGAGACCTAAGTTTGTACTTAGAGCTCTGTCTCCAAGGAACCAGAAAATAGACATATGGTAACTCGAGAGCCATGATTACAGCTGATTGAAACTTGAAGAACTGTAAGGAGATGTGGGCCATATTTTAGCAATCTGAAACAAGATGAAATTCCATTATCTGCCTCTTGCTTCTGGTTTACAATCTCATTAAAATCAGAGTTCCAGATTAGCTGCATCTGTGTTACCATGACATCAAACGGTTTGTTGTTAGAACCGTTTCCTAGCCAGGAAGTTAAACCTCATAGCAATGGGCCAATGGAAATAGAGTTTGCACAGAAGCTCTCCTGGGGTTAGAGAATGATTTGGAAACTGAAGTGTCCTTTTTCTTTGACTGGGAGGTTTCCCAATGATGCCCAGGCTTCTGAAGGTCAATTGTTGAACAAACCGAATCATAGTTACCAAGTGTTATTGCCGAAAGGGACCTTGGAGGCATTTGAAGCTGGATCAAGTAAGTTAAACACACTCAGTCTTAGGTCCCAGGCTCGTGGCAAACAATTAATTTATCTCACCACGTGGCCGCATCCACAAAACCCAGCCTCAATCAGTACCCATCAATGCAAGATGACACCAAAGATGAAATTGATTGGCCAGTTCTACCTGATTCCCTGGTTGTACAGGTGAGGAACATTGTCCTATTACTTGTTCAAGGTCAAAAGTAGAGAAATGATGAGACCTCTGTTCCATGTTCTTTCAATCACTTCACCCTGAATAAATGGGAAAACGAGCATTTCTTTCTTACATACCTGTGGTCCACTCTTCCCATCAATCCCTCCAAACACTCAAGGCTTTACTCTAGTTGTAGATGTGACTCAGATGTCATATTTACCAGTCTCTTCTAAGCCACAGTACTTCTGCTTTTCCATTCTGGGACTACTCACACCCCCGGTAAGAAGCATCAAAATAAGATCTAATACTTTTGAATGGGCCAGAACCACTAAATTCATTATTTCTAGAGCCTCCTGACCTTAACAGAAAGTCAATGTTATGCTTTCAAGTTAAAAGGCCTAACTTATTCCTGGAAAAGTAAAAATGGAATACTTCCAAGTGCCATATTATGGATGCACTAAGATCTTGGAGCTGATTGCATTTGAGGTCTTGAGTCTAGAAAGGACCAAAGAAAACAAAAATCAACTCTTTGGACTCTTAGCACCTTTCTGAATCTTTTCCAGATGAACCTGCCTACCTCGGTCCAAAATAGAAAGCAGTTGTAGGTTAGAGGTGAACCTGAAATGCAGACATAGACAAATAGTTCATTCTATTCTTGGATTGAATATTACTGCTCCATATGGGGATGGGGTGGGGGTGAGCCAAAACATATGGTACTCCATCTGTAAGATGGAGCTGGCTGGGTCCCGTGAATGGCTTTTAATGCAAGTAGATTCAGCCTGATTTGGTCTGCCTCCAAAGGAGGCGGAAATGCCAGTGATTCAAATATTGTGTAAAACCATTGAAATTAATGGCACAAAACAAGACTCATTTGTATTCCGCCTAATTTAAAAGATGTCTGCCTGGTGTAAAGTAATGAATTAGTTATGGGGGTGTTTGGACTGAGTATTCAACATCCTCTTGGAAGGAACAAAATGCCTTTCTTTTTCCTTCTTTCAAGCCATTCTCTGTTATTTTGTACCATTTCCCCCCAGGAAATCCACTAAGCATTTTGGCTTCTGACATAGGCTGAATTTCATGAAGTTCACAGCACTGGACACAGATGATTCTACTTTAACTACCCAAGGCCAAGTTGGGAAGGAGAATTCAAGAAGATGCTCTTTCAAAAGCTGCCTCGTGGAGCCATATTGTTCATGCTTTTCCAGGAAATCTCCAACAACTACTCATCATTAGCATACCCAGTGAGTATGAGATTGTGCCCTTTCTGAATGCACCAGGAGAGAACTTGAAGCTCATCCTTGGATGACCACACTGGGCTTCCATGCCACACACTCCTTGGGAATGTCTCCAAAGGCTCATGTGCAGCCCCAGCCCCATTCAGTCAATAAACCAGCCATCCACTCTCAGGATGATGATGGTAATGGGACTAATGCATGCTGAGATCCTGCTCTATGCCAGGCATCATGCTATGCATTACATGTGAAATAAATGATTCCATTCTTACAATAATATCATAAGATAGGCTCTGTCCTCCACATTTTTTAGATGAAGAGGCTGAAGTTTAAAAAGTTGTCAAAGAGACAGTGACTGGCACACCAAGAACCCCAGTGTTTCTGCCCCAAATGCCACGCTGAGATTGAACAGGAAAATGTGGTGCAGCTACCCCTGTGGGCACCCACCCGAGCTGATGTGTCTCTCCCTGGGACAGCCCTGCCCCATTGCTGTTGTTGTTCAGTCTCTCATTCGTGTCCAACTCTTTGCAACCCCATGGACTGCAGGATGCAAGGCTTTCCTGTGCTTCAGTGTCTCCCAGAGTTTGCTCAAACTCATGTCCACTGAGTCAGTGAAGCCATCCAACCTTCCCATCCTTGGTTGCCCCTTCTCCTCTTGCCCTCAATCTTTCCCAGCACAGGGTTTTTGCCAATGAGTTGGTTCTTTGCATCAGGTGACCAAAGTACTGGAGCTTCAGCATCAGTCCTTCCAGTGAATATTCAGGGTTGATTTCCTTTAGGATTGACTGGCTTGATCTTCTTACAGTCCAACGGACCCTCAAGAGTCTTCTCCAGCTCCACAGTTCAAAAGCATCAATTTTTTGCCACTCAGCCTGCTTAATGGTCCAACTCTCACATCCATACATGACTACTGGAAAAATCATTACCTTGACTATACAGATCATTGTCAGCAAAGTGATGTCTCTGCTTTTTAATACAATGTGTAGATTTGTCATAGCTTTCCTTCCAAGGAGCAAGCATCTTTTAATTTCATGGTTGCAGTCACCACCCACAGTGATTTTGGAGCCCAAGAAAAGAAAATCTGTCACTGCTTCCACTTTTTCCCCATCTATTTGCCTTGAAGTGATGGGACTGGATGCCATGATCTTAATCTTTTGGATGTTGAGTTCCAAGCCAGCTTTTTCACTCCCCTTTCACCCTCAAGAGGCTCTTTAGTTCCTCTTCACTTTCTGCCATTAGGGTAGTGTCATCTGCATATCTGAGGTTGTTGATATTTCTCCTGGCAGTCTTGACTCCAGCTTGTGATTCATCCAGCCCAGCATTTCACATGATGTACACTGCATGTAAGTTAAATAAGCAGGGTGACAATATACAGCCTTGTACTCCTTTCCCAGTTTTGAACCAGTGAGTTGTTCCACTTAATTTAAAGAACTAGTTAACTCAAACTAGGAATAAGAAAAGCAAGCAGTCTCTAATCATGACCTTCAGTCAAAGCAGGGCAGGGAAAAAGCCTGCACAAAATCTCCATGGCACCATTCCCACCTGGATGGGACTGGTTTCCTCAATACTGTATTATGTAATTCAGATCAAGACCCCCTGATCAAGGCCAGAGTTCACCAGAAACCCCACACAGCCCGTCTTTCTCTTTGAAGGAAAGACTCTGTGATTTGTGGTCCATTCTTGACTGTCTTAGTCAAGTAGTTTTCACATCTATTTTGGTAACATAGACCTTACCTCCCTCAAATGAAATTGACAAATGGAAACCCTTCATCTTAAGAGGAAATAGATGGCTCTTAGCTTTCTTCTCCTCCAAAGGACAAACGCTGAAGATTCTAAGAAATTTCCAAACATCACCACTGGAAATCCAAAGTTTTAGACCCATTTTCCACCTCCTACCTGAAAGGATCCTGGTAGACCCAGAGTCATGGACATAGGTTCCTCGCTAGGAAGCAAAGCTCTTGTGGAAAGCTACCAGACTTAGTGTTAACAAGAGCCATTTTTATAATTGCACCCATTAAGCTATCTATACCACTTAGGTGATCACAGAAGGTGGAGTTCAAGGGAGCCCAAGCCTGAATCATTTCTGGGAGACAGTGTTAATAGAACCCTTTGGTCAGAAGCAGCCTTTCTTCTGCAGGAGGTCCGGGGCACCGGCCTTGGATATTACTTGGTTTGAAGGAGGTCATTGCATCTGTTTATTTTGTATTAAATATTATCTGGAGCTTTCAAGATGGGGATGAAAGGTATAAAGAAAATGGTTTTAGATTCTTAACACCCATTCTAAAAACAATTATCCTAAAAATTAAATATAGATTTCTTGAAAAGGTAGATGAGGGATTTCATTTGCTGGAAAATCATAGAGTTTCTTTTCTTTCTTTCTTCTTTTTTCTTTCTTTCATTTATTTATTATTATTATTATTATTTTTGGTGATCCCTTCTCTTCTTCATTTCGACACCCAGCATGAGGCTTAGCACAATTTATTTCAGGTTCCCTGTCACAGAGCACACCCACCAGAGTTCTTCTTGGAGAAGCTATTTGTCTGTGGCTGGCCCAGCAAGTGCCAGTGTTGGCGAGTTCCATGGGCACAGTTATAGAGGTTTACAAGTGGTATGAGGACATGCTGAGCTGAGCTGAGCTGGAGCTTGGTCCCAGGGAGAGAGCCTGGCTGCCCAGGCTCAGGGTCATCTCCTGCTTCTAAAAGAAATTGCCCTCCTGGGCCCAGGTCCTGGAAAACTGATGCTATGCTGAGTCACTGGCCCCCTGCCACTGTACCCCCCACCACGCGCCTCCTCCTCAGCCCTCATCTGCTCCTGCACATACAAGCCTGCGTGCCCTACTCTCCCCTTCAGGACCACCCTCCCTCCTTCTCCAACACTGAATCTGTAAATAAGGCCAGAGTTCTGCCGCCTGAAGAAAGGGCCTTTCAATCTTGAAACACATGTAGCTGACACGAATTGCAGTCTTCCACTGGGTGCACAGGTAATAAAACTTGCCTCATCTTTCTGTAACTCAAGTTTATTTCTATTCTGAGCTATCACTCCACAAGGCTGGGAGAAACTCTTAACTCGGTCAATTAACTTTCCTGTGACTGTGCCTAAATCCTAGGGACTTACTCTGTGCACAACTTGGGGGCGGGGGTGCCAGCTGGTCCTTGATGTCAACTGCCAACTTGGGTGTCCACCAGCACCGCCTTCGTTTCTCTCCTCCACGCGCTCAGGCCAGCTCTCCACTGCTCCTCTGCCTGTGGAGGGTCCAGGAACGACTCTGCTCTTCTGGGCCTTGGGGTGGGGCTGGGAGGGCTGTGGGTGGTCACCCTGCCTCCAGGTTCTACCCTTGATGTCTCCATAAACACACTCACTCACCTTCCCTGAAGCTCAGTCAATTGTGGACGCCGCTGGATTTGTTCAGTTTGACATAACTTGTTGCCGCTGTGACTGCCAGATAATCACAGTGGAGTAGAGGAGGCAAAGACAGGAATTATCAAGGGACAAAAACAGTCAGTGCTTTTAAAAATATGACACCACCTTCCAGGTGACCTCACAGCAGCAGCCCTCATGTGCTCTGTTTGCCACCCTTTTTATTTTTCTTTAATTTTTTAATTGGAGGATAAAACTGCTTTACAATGTTGGGTTGGTTTCTGCCACACGACTACACGAATAAGTCATATATATATATATATATATATATGCCTCTCTCTTAAGCCTCCCTCCTCCCCCCATCCCACCCATCTGGGTTATCACAGAGCACAGGTTGCGCTCCCTGCGTTATTCAGCAGCTTCCCACCAGCTGTCTATATCACACGTGGTAGTGTGTATATGTCAATGCTATTTTTTCAATTTGTCCCACCCTCTCCTTCCCTCGCTATGTCCACAAGTCCATTCTCTGTGTCTGCATCTCTATTCCTTTCCTGCAAATAGGTTCATCAATGCAATTTTTCTAGATTCCGTATATATGCATTAATGTACCCATGCATGCTAAGTCTCTCAGTTGTGTCCGACTCTTTGTGACTCCATGGACTGTAGCCCAGGTTCCTCTATCCATGGGATTCTCCAGGCAAGGATACTGGAGTGGGTTGTCATTTCCTCCTCCAGGGGATCTTCCCAACCCAAGGATCAAAACCACACCTCTTAGGTCTCCTGCATTGGCAGGTGGGTTCTTTACCCTTAGCACCTCCTGGGAAGCCCATATGCATTTATATACAGTATTTATTTTTCTCTTTCTGACTTCACTCTGTATGACAGACTCCAAGTTCACCCACCTCAGTTCAACTAATTCACCACCTCCCTTTTTAGAAGGTGATATAAGAGAGGGTTGGAGACAAGGCAGCCTGTGGTCATTGTGGGGACAAACCAGGACCCCCTCTCTGGAAGATAAGGTGTGAGCTGGAAAGGACAGCAGGGTATTTTAGGAAAGAACATCCCCCCACGCAGACGGGCTGGCCCTCCCCAGAGCTCCTGGGTATTTGTGTGGTGAGCTCGTATGGCACTTGGATCTCCTTGCAGCTGACGCCTTCCTTCCACCAACACAACACACACCACATGATCAGGACAAGCATCCCAAGGTTCCTGGGGTCCTTCCAGCAATTCAGGGAGTGGGGCTTGTGGCTGCTACTGCAATAAGCCTTTCCTCCTTTAGCCTTCCCCTCACAGATATGAGTCTTCCAAACCCAAACAGGGCTGCTCTTCCTGCCAGGAGAGACAGAGGTGATTCTGTGGCCAGAATCCTTGAGATGGTGAGCTCTGGAGTCAGGAGACTTAGGTTCAAAATTCTTGCCATGACTCAACCTAGCAGTGTGATCAGGTCTCACAGAAGCTCCCCTTTATCTGTCTGTAAACTCACAGTTCAGTTCAGTTTAGTTCAGTCACTCAGTTGTGTCCGACTCTTTGTGACCCCATGGACTGCAGCACACCAGGCTTCCCTATCCTTCACATCTTCTGGAGCTTGCTCAAACTTACGTACGTTGAGTCAATGATGCCATCCAACTGTTTCCTCCTCTGTCGTCCCCTTCTCCTCCTCCCTCAATCTTTCCCAGCATCAGGTTCTTTTCCAATGAGTCAGCTCTTCACATCAGGGGGCAAAGTACTGGAGCTTCAGCATCAGTCCTTCCAGTGAATATTCAGGGTTGACTTCCTTTAGGATTGACTGGTTGGATCTCCTTGCAGTCCAGGGGACTCTCAAGAGTCTTCTGCAACACCACTGTTTGAAAGCATCAATTCTTTGGCCCTCAGCCTTATTTATGGTACAACTCACACAATCATACCTACTACTGGAAAAAGCATAGCTTTGATTATATGGACCATTGTTGGCAAAGTAACATCTCTGCTTTTTAATACTCTGTCCGGGTTTGTCATAGCTTTTCTTCCAAGGAGCAATCATCTTATAATTTCATGGCTGCAGTCACCATCTGTAGTGATTTTGGAGCCCAAGAAAATAAAGTCTGTCACTATTTCCATTGTTCCCTCATCTATTTGCCATGAAGTGATGAGACTGGATGCCATGATCTTGGTTTTTTGGGTGTTGAATTTTAAGTCAGCTTTTTCACTCTCCTCTTTTACCTTTATCAAGAGGCTGTTTAGTTCCTTTCTTCACTTTCTACCGTTAGGGTGGTGTTGAGGTTTAAGCCAGCTTAAACTCACAGATGCCCAGGAGAACGGAATGAGGACATTTGTCTGGAATCCTTAGCATGGTGTCTGGCACATGGCAAGAGCTGATGACCCAGGAAGTCAGCTCATTCCATTATTATGACCACCAACTTCGCCCCAGCCCATCGCCTTACCCTTCTCCCTGGACAGGCAGATCTTGGGGTGGGGGGTGGGTCCTCCAAACTCCCCTCCTCCCAGGAGTGAGGCTTAGGCCTCTGCTGACCTGTCCCCAGGGAAGCCCTGTCTTTGCAAACTGACCCAGGGGGCCCTGATTTTTGTAGTGTGTTTGTGGAGAGAAGGGCTGACTACAGTACCCTCTCTTCCTCCCCCCTCCACTCAGCCTTAGCAGTCCTCACTCCTCATGGGGAACATGTTCTGAGTGGCCCAGTTAGCATCAGGGAGCTGAGACCACATCACTTATGTGCCAGTCACTCCCCACCAGGCAATCTTACAGCCTTTGCTATAAACTGACCTTTCCAGGCCAACTAACTGTGCCCCAATGTCAACTTGGCCCCAGTTTATGGGTAAAGAGGTCTGCAGAACAAGGGTATCTGACCCTGAGTCCCAATATTTCTGAGGCTCAGATGGCCAGAAGTCAGGGCCTGAAGCCCTTATTTCTGGTGGCTTTGGGGAAGAAGCTGTGATTTTCCCTTGGGACAGTCTCTCCCTGGTTCTGGGAAAGACCATTCTGGTGCCTCTTTTACAGGATATAGACACAAGTCCCATGTTAGTATCCAGGTGAACAAATCTGGAAGCAATTTCTCCAACTGGACTGTAAACCTCCAGTTTTGATAATTTAGAAGACAATCTCTGCAGCAGTCAGGGATACCGCTCCAAAGATGATTTTGATGCTAGCTAATTTCTTTTCTTTTCAATTAATTTTTATTGGAGTATGTGCTGTGCCATGCCGTGCTGAGTCGTGTCTGACTCTTTGGGATTCTTTAGACTGTAGCCGCCAGGCTCCTTCGTCCACGGGATGTCCGAGGTAAGAATACTGGAGTGGGTTACCATGCCCTCCTCCTGGGGATCTTCCTGACCCAGAGATCAAACCCACGTCTCCTGTGTCTCCTGCCCTGAAGGCTGATTCTTCATCACTGAGCCACCGGGGAAGCCCTATTGGAGTCCAGTTTGCTTTATAAAGTTCTCGTTTCTTGCTGTACGGCAAAGTGAATCAGTCACATGTACACATATATTCACTGATTTTTGGATTTCTGTCCCATTTAGGCCACCACAGAGCGCTGAGTTCCCTGTGCCATACAGTAGGTTCTCTAGTTATTTGCTTTATACATAGTAGATAATGTGTATCTCCCAACTCATCCCATACTCCCTTCCCACCTTGGTGTCCATACGCTTGCTCTCTACATCTGTGACTCTATTTCTGCTTTGCAAATAAGTTCATCTGTACTATTTTTCCAGATTCCACATGTAAGCAATATTATACAGTATTTGCTTTTCTCTTTCTGACTTACTTCCCTCTGTATGACAGTCTCTAGATCCATCCACATCTCTGTAAACAGCACAGTTTCATTCCTTTTTATGGCTGAATATTCCATTGTATATATGTACCACATCTTCTTTACCCATTCCTCTGTCATGGAACATTTAGGTTGCTTCCATGTCCTGGCTATTATAAATAGTGGGGTGGGAACACCAGACTGACTCAGGTGTGGAAGGAAACATCTCATAATTTGGGCAGGCATGGGGCTCAGCGAAAAGGTCACTGTGGGGAGGGCAGTGGGGACAGAGGCAGGAGTCCTGTGAGATCCGGGGGTGATGCCCTTTGCAGGAAGTGAAACCCCAGAGCCGATTTTAAGGTTCTATTTTCTTCCATGTAATTCCTTCAAGTCTCAGTGAAGTTTATACACAGGTCAGTGTTTGGGTTAGTCCATTAGAAGATAAAGGAGGGAGTCAGTGTTTAAGTCTGGGGCCAAGGCAGACTGCGGGAGGAGGGGGACCCTTCTCTAAAGGAGGGTCCCCCATTCAGCAGCTGGGGTGGATTTTCTGGATATGTGTGGACGGTGGACACTGCCTTGCCTGAAAAGCATCTGATGCTGTGGACATTTGTTTTCTTGATAGAGGGAGACGTAAGAATGCATATGAATTCATTGACTCAGAACTTATTATTTTTATAAACTTTTAATTTATTTATTTTTACTTTTGGCTCTGCTGGGTCTTCACTGCAGCACAGGCTTTTCGCTAGTCACGGTGAGCGAGGGCTTCTCTCTAGCTGTGGTGCTGGGGTTTCTCCCCGCGGCGACGTCTCTTGCTGTGGAGCACGGGCTCTAGGGCACACAGACTTCAGTGGTTGCAGCTCCCAGGCTCTGGAGCACAGGCTCAAGAGTTGTGGCCCATGGGCTTTGTTGCTCTGCGGCACGTGGGGTCTTCTCAGATCAGAGATAGAACCTGTGTCTTCTGCACTGGCGTGTGGATTCTTCACCACTGAGCCAGGGGAGACCCTCACAATTTATTTTTAAGTACACATTATGTGTCAGGCCCTGTGGGAGATGGTCAGGGTACAGAGAGAAGAGTGGTAGTTCTTGCCCGGATGGAGTATCTGTCACCAGGCATTGATGAACAACAACATACTCATCCTACAGGCAATGCAATAGGCTTCCCAGGTGGCACTAGGGGTAAAGAACATGCCTGCCAATGCAGGAGGCATAAGAGACACGGGTTCAATTCCTGGGTCAGGAAGATCCCCTGCAGGAGGCATGGAAAGCCAGTCCAGTATTCTTGCCTGGAGAATCCCATGGACAGAGGAGCCTGGTGGGCTACAGTCCATGGGGTCACCAAGAGTTGGGCACAACTGAAGCGACTTAGCACTCAAGCACACAGGCAATATATTGATTAGGGCTCTGCTGAAGGCTACAAGAGAGAAGAACAGAGGACTGTGACAGGATGTTACCAGCAACCTAATGTACCACTTTGATTATTTTATTGAAACTTTATATTTTATTATGGTTTCAACAGCAGATTACTATATTACTTAAACCCCAAATTTTATTGGCACTTCATCATAAAACAGCAACTGACATCTACTAAAAATGAAGTTCCAGACACTGTGCTGATTTGTTTGCTTCTGAGATACGCTTCCAAAACAGAATTCTGGCTGCTCCCTCCCAACCACAAATACAGTGTGGGGGCAAGAGTGACCCAGAAAAGAGGGCTGGTCAGGAATAGGTGGGTATAATGGGCTGAACGAGGAACCATCAAGATTCACATGCTGAAGTCCAGAGCCCCAGAACCTCAGATATAACTGTGTTTGGAGACAAAGCCTTAAAAAAGATAATTAAATGAAACGAATTCATTGGGGTGGGCCCTAATCCCATAGGCCTGGTGTCCTTATAAGACAAGGAGATTAGGACACAGACACACAGAGGGAAGACAGTATGAAGACAACGGGGAGAAGACGGCCGTTTCAAGCCAAGGAGAGAGGCCTCAGGAGAAAGCAATTTGGCCAACATCTTGAGCTCAGACTTCCAGCCTCTATTTCTGTTGTTTAAGCCCCCTACTCTGGTAATTTTGCTACGGCAGCTGTAGCAAAACAACACAGTGGGTTAAGATCTTCCAGAAGGAGGCAGAGGAGCCGTCTCCTCCACGTGCCCAGCATCCCACGTCTCTTCTCTGTGTGCTGTGAGTCAGGCCTTCTTCCTCTCCCAGCAGACATGGGGCCTCTGCTTCTAAAGGCAGGGGTGGAGTTGGGGGGTGGGCAGGGCGGTCAGGGCCCGAGGGCAGCACTGCTCTTTCCTGGAGCCCTATTTATTTTCCCTGATGCCCACTCAGTCCTTTGCCAGACTGACTGTTCCCCAAAACTGAGCACCTGATCTATCCTCCTGCAGACTCTGTGAATGTCACATGTTTCTCGCCTTCTCCCCTCTTCCTTCAACCATCGGGTGAATACAAAACAATCTCCTGAAAGCCCCCAGCAGCAATTGTCTCTCCCAGAACGAGGGGCATGGAGCTCATAGTTTAAAGGAGATTACCTCCTCGGATTTAATAAGAGCCACTGTGAAAGCAGTGTCCCAGAGAAAAGGGGGAAAAAAACACCATCAAAAAAAAAAAAAGAATAGCCATCCAATTAGTGTCTCTAACACGGCCTCATTATAATCCATGTCTGACATTTGCCAGTGGTGTTAGATTTAAGCTGCAAAAAATGTCTTTTGAAAAGCAAATTGACATTTGCCATCACGCTCCCCCACCCGCTGGAGTCCTAAGACTTAAGCACTTACCGTGGCAGCTGGGATTAGTCAAAGAAGGCAGAGGGACCACTAGAGAACTAAGTCATGACTGGGAAGGACGAGACGCCTGATGGAGGAGGGGGAGAGGGCAGAGAACGGCGCAGCTACACGGGAACGACCCTCACCTTCCATGTCCCTGTGTCATTTCCTTTTTAGGGAACATTTAATAAGAGACAGAAGCCAGATTTGGTTGAGCTGAATGCAGGATCACCATGGCAACCTTCCTTTGGAGGTTATCCAAGTCAGGTAGTGACAGCAAAGCTGAGTTAAAGGTCATCCCTGCCGAGAAAGATGGGCATTGATAAAGTATTTTAACAAGACCCAGAGGAGCTGGTATTTGAGAGCAACCCACAGAGGACCCACTAGACCCTAGGAAAGAGACGCAAACAACAGCAGGGTGAGAGGGGGCGTTCTGTGGGGGATTCCATCAGAGCCCCACGCTGGAGCTCTAAATACCTCGCCCTCCACGCAGAGAACTTGGGTCTCCACCAAAAGCTCAGACTTGACACCATTCATATTTGCTCAAAGGAAGGGTCAAAACCCATTGGCCTCTGGATGGTAAAGAAGTACATCTGTGCAATTCTGTGCCCAAGACACTTTCAGGCATTCCTGAAAAGTTCTGAACGAGCCAAATTTTTGCAAATGGAACAGCACTGACCTTCTTTACAGCTCCCAGAGATGCTTTATTTAGTCTCTTTTCTATTAGAACATCACTTTAAAATCTTAGAGGTAAGAACCCTTTTCTAGCACGACGCTGAAGCCAGAAATCTCTGAGGAAACCACATAAATATGAATGTGTGGCTGGCCGGGAGGAGAAGATGTAAAATGAATTTTAAACATAAGAAAATATGACAGAACTAAGATCCCACATGCTGTGGAGCAACTAAGTCCATGCGCTGCAACTACTGAACCTACGTATAACTAGAGTCCGTGCTCCTCAATGAAAGTCTCCATGCGAGGCAAGGAGAGTCCTACATGCTGCAACCAAGACCCAGTGTAGCCAAATAAACAAATATTTTTTTAAAAAGGAAGAAAATGACAAAATAACCCAACATCCCTCATAAATAAGCAAATGCCTATTTAAGTGATAGCAAATAAACATAGGTACGTGAAAACAATAGTATTTTACTGTCGCATAATCGAGGATCTAGCAGTGTGGTGATACTTAGTTGATGGGGTGTGAGGAAACGAGCGTTCTTACACACTCCTGGTAAGAGTGTAAATTGGTGCCACTGGGTGGTAGACAGTTTGTATAAATCTATCAAAATTTAAAATGGACCTCTCTTTGAAATGGAAATTCCACTTCTACATAGCTGCTCTCTTGCAAAGATATATGGACACAGGTGTTCATTCATTGCAGCATTGTTTATACTAGCAACAGATTAGAAATAATGTGAAGGTCCCACAGGAGACAGACGGAAGAAATTATGAAACATCCATAACATGGAATAATAGAAAGAATGAGACATGTATGGGTGTTGACATAAAATAATCTCCCTAATACATTACGTGAAAAAAGCAAGTACAGAATTGTATCACATGCTCACCTGTACTTTTCCCACAATTATAGAATTTCACCATGTGCATATATTAATTGCTTAATTTTAAAAGCCAGGCTTAAAATGTCATCTGGGATTTGAATTATGGACCATTTGTTCCACATGGTTGGAGGTTCCCAGGTGGCTCAGATGGTAAAGAATCTGTCTGCAATGCAGGAGACCTGGGTTCAATCTCTGGGTCAAGAAGATCCCCTGGGGAAGCGAATGACTACCCACTCCAGTATTCTTGCATGGAGAAGTCCATGTTGGTAACCCCAGCATCCATTTCTCCTTTCCTCCTTCACAGAACCTCAGGACTCCATCCATCCCTTAAGTAGCCCATGTGATTCAAAGGACCCAACTCCAGTGGTGGGCCCTGAGTCAGGGGGTTTCAGATTTCAGGAAGCATCAGAATCAGCTGGAGCGTTTATTAAATCAGAGAGTGTCCGATGCAGTAGATCTAGAGTGGGGCCCTGAGAAGTTTCATTCCAAAGAAGCACTGATATTGCCAGTCTGGGGACCATACCTGGAGAACCCATGATTTAAACCAGAAAATCCTTCCTTTGTGTTAATGATGGCTTCAGAGCTATAGCAGCAACACCATTTGAGATATCTGATGTGAGTCTGATGGGATGTTTTGTGGAAGAACACCTCCTTCTTTTAAGAGAAGCACAGAGAAAACTGCACTTTCTTTCCTCTACCTCTCACCCGAAAGTGAATGGGACAGGGATGAAACCCTGACTGTTATTGGGAGGTATCTTATAACCACAAGAGAAATCAACCTTAAGATGCTCCTGATACTGTGAAAGGAGCAGAAAGGTGAAAAGCCCAAAGTCCTGGATCTGAGGTCCACCCCACGGCTAGATTTCCTTCCACACGAGCCAGTGCATCTGATTACAGTTCAGGCCCCCCTACGCCGTGTCTTTTGAGTTGCTGTTGTTCAGTCACTGTCGTGCTCGACTCTTTGCGACCCCATGGACTGTCGCCCGCCAGGCTTCTCTGTCCATGGGGTTCTCCAGGCAAGGATACTGGAGTGGGTTGCCATGCCCTCCTCTGTTGGGATCTTGCCAACTCAGGGACTGAACCCACATCTCTTACATCTCCTGCCTTGGCAGGGGGATTCTTTACTGCTGAGCCACCAAGGAAGTCCTTTGTTTTCTGTTATCTGCACATAGACATTTTCCAACTGACACAAGCCTAGAAAAAACATTATTTTTAAAATATTTAAAGTTAAAACCATTTTCTTTATGGCAAAATGCCATAAACTTAGCATAGACTAATAGCAGATTGGGGAAAACATTTGCAACATGTGCTTTATGTGTCCCATCTCAGTTAATACTCTGGTCAAGCAAGCCTTCTTGCTCTCTCTCAGTCCAGTGCCACACAGAAGTAGGTAATGAAGAAATACAACTCTGAATCAAAGCTCAGGGAAAGAACATTATTTAATAAGTAGCTCTGCAGGGTCAAAGCGTACAAAGAGGTTGGAACACTCAGAAAAAACATCCTTTATAAATGTTTATCCCATCTATCTTCTCTACAAGCCACAGAGCCCAGCAGCCACCCCCAATCTTCTCTGTCTCCATCCGTCCTCCAAAGCGTTGCTTGATTCTTCTCTTTATGATGCCTGCCCTCTCCAGATAAGTCACTATCGTGTAAAGTCATCCAGTCCTCTTGGCTGCTACCAATACTGTCTTTCCCATTTACTCCTGGTGCAGTTGAGGTGAGGGAGGGGTGAATGAGAGGAAAGCAGTGACATTTATACCTGTAACTAATGTAGAGATATAAAAGTGACAAGGATATAGATATACACAAACCAATGTAGAGATGAAGAAGTGACAGCAGAATTTAAGTAACTTAGTCCAAAGTCACACCTGGAAAACCCAAGCTGTCAATCATCACACTAATCTGCCATCAACAGAGGACTGCGAATATTAATACAAAAATCACTCTTACACATCAAAGAAGAGGAAAACCACCCTAATGGAAGCATTCTCAAAGAACATGCACAAGCAAATTAAAGAGAAACAAATTGAAAAAGAGGTTCAAGCTCACTAGTTATAAAATAAATGGAAATTAAAACAATATTTCAGTAGCAGATGACCGAAGTTTTTTTTAATTAATTATAATTCATGTTGGCTGGGGCATGTAGGAAAAGGAACTCCCACACTCTGCTAATGGGAGAGTAACTGAATAAAAATTAGGTAATACCTCCCCAAATTTAAAATCAGCATACATTTGACCCTGCAATTGTGTTTCTAGTCATTTATCTTAATGAGTTCATCAGACAAGCCGAAAAGAAATATGTACAAGAATGTTTGCAAAGCCTGTGTTTTAGCAGTAAAATATGGAAAGAACTTAGAGCCCATCCATAGGGGATTAAACACTGTATAGCAGAGAAAGAAAAAAAATAATACTTGTTACAAACTTCCCAATACAGAACCCCACAACTGACTTCCTTGCCTACTTGATCCTAGGCCACACTGGACAAACACAGGCTCCATCAGCAGAACCCAATCTTGTCTCTACACAACTCACAGCAGGGAACCCCACGGCAAAATGGGGGATCCCAGCCTATCCCTGGAAAGTAGAGGGGCTAAGCCTCATAGACCTAGCTTCTTCTCCAAGCCCCTTCTCTTTGGAGGATTAAGTAAGGCATTAGAGAAAGGCTGAGGCATTATTCTAATAGAGGTCCTACTATCCGGAAACATGAAGACAAGAGAAAAGGGGTTCCCCTTATCCCAACCTTACATAGGTTTCAATATTCACAGAAAACATGTCTGGAGATGAATATCTATCAGAATAGTCTCAGTAGTGGAACTATTCCCTTTTCTTCTTTAATTCACTTTCTAGCATGTTTCACTAGTGACAGAATCAGAGCCAGACATGTGGCTGCCTGCTGAAGAACGAGAAGAGAAGGAAAATAGCTTTACATACCTAGAATGTGCTGGGCTGGGCAGCCTTTATCTGTGCTTTGCTGTGCTGTGTACACATTGGACACTTCAAGGATGTTTCCCTAATGAGCAAGCAGCCAGAATTCTCACACTGCCTTACCCTGGGGAATTTAGGAAGTTGTAGAATGTTGCAAGGCAGCAGGCCCGTGGTGAGGCTACCACGATGGGGGGTCACCATGGTTGGGGGCAAGGGGAGTCCATGGGAGGCAGAGGTTGCAGAGGGGATGGCCCAAGCCAGCAGCCAGATGGAAAGTGTGGCTAGACTCAAGATCTGCAAGGCCAACAGAATTAAGCAGGGTTTAGTCAATAGGGTAGGGGTAGAAACGGGACTCATCTTCAACAGGTATAAGTGGCAGATACCAGAAGGGTGCCCATTAAGCAGGAATGACAAAGGCTCTCTCCAGAGGAATCATAAAGAATCCAGAGGATGGCAAAAGGATTCCTTAGTTGCTATGAAATCACACACATCTATACCTGTACCCCCAAACCATCCTGAAAAGACAGCAAGAATAAAGCATTTGAAAGAAGAAATACTGGCTTGGTAGAGGTCTGAACATTGACTTTGATTAGATATTTATAGATGACAGATAGGACTAACTTGTGAGAACTGTTACAAGACTACAAAAGTGCTAGTTGTTCAGTTGTGTCTGACTCTTTGCATCCCCATAGACTCGCCAGGCTCCTCTGTCCATAGAATTTCCCAGGCAAGAATACTGGAGTGGTAGTCATTCCCTTCAGAGGATCTTCCTGACCCCAGGATCAAACCTGTGCCTCCTGCATTGCAGGTGGATTCTTTACCATCTGAGCCACTATGGAAACCCTCAAGATTACAAGACTGCAAAAAAAATTTTAATATACAGTGTTGACTAGTTGTTGTTCAGTCAGTCAGTCGTGTCCAACTCTGCAAACCCATGGACTACAGAACGCCAGGCTTCCCTGTCCTTCACTATCTCCCAGAGTTTGCTCAAACTCATTTCCATTGAGTTGGTAATGCCATCCAACCATCTCATCTTCTGTTGACTAGAGTATAGTGGAAAAAGAACCATCACATTTGGCTGATAGTAGAGTGAATGAAGAAAAATTAGGTAATACTTCTCCAAATTTAAAATCTGTGTATGTCTGACCCAGCAGTTCTGCTTCCAATATTTATCCTAACAAGTTAATCAGACAATAAGAAAGAAAGAAATTCAATCTCTGCCAATAGTGGCAATAAGGGACATTTCCAGGTGGCTTTTGAGATCTGAGTTGGAATGTGTTAATTTCTACCATAGTATTTCTACCATATTCTTCTAGTATATTTTAAAGGACAGGAAGGAAATGCTTTGCTGTGGCTAGTTGACCTCTTACCAGCATAATGCAAAGAACTCAAGGAACATTTCTAGAATGAGAAAATGATGTGTGAATCTTAATGCAAGAAGAGATACTTAAGGCCTTGGAGTCAACTCACTCCATGTCTTCAGATAAACCTATCAGGATTCTTGGAGGGGGAGGAATAAACTGGGAGACCATGTACACCCATATAGACCATTACAGATTATTGAGATGAGTTCCCTGTGCTATACAGTAGGTTCTTATTAGTTATCTATTTTAATAAATAGAGCAAAGCCCAGAGGCCCCCTCAAAACAGAGTGTATAATTGGAGACACCAGCAAAAAGCTGGAACCCTAAATGCTATCCCCATTATACGAGTGATCTGGAAATAAACCCCCCTCTCTAAAGACTACAAGGAAAACGATCTGCTTCAAAAGTCTGTGAAAAAAAGCATCTCCCCTGAGAGTGTGTAATCTCAAGTCAGATTCAGGTAGGTTCACAGGCTGAGTTTAAATTATCTGGTTGATTTGAAAAACCTCAAGGTAAGAATTTAGTTCAAATAGCACTGGGTTGTTAATTCCCTAGACAGCTGACAGCAAGCAGTACCTTTCCTCTCTGAAGAAAGTCATCTTCAACTCCACCCTCAAAGTATTCCCACAGGTAAAGTTCTAAATCAGAGTTCATAATTGACAACAAGAAATCATGAACCAAAGCCAGCTGGAAATACAGACAATAGGATAAGACCTAAAAACATGGTAAGATACTAGAATTATTAGACACAGAATATAAACTCAGTCTTTTAAAAGTAAACTTATATATTCTAGTATACAGATGTCAAATTATAATGCTGCACACCTAATATTTGGGCTTCCCAGGTAGCTCTAAAGGTAAAGAATCCTCCTGCCAATGCAGGGGACACAAGAGACTCAGGTTTGATCCCTGGGTCAGGAAGATCTCCTGCAGTAAGAAATGGCACCCCACTCCAGTATTCTTGCCTGGAAAATTCCATGGGCAGAGAAGCCTGGCAGGTCACAGTCCATGGGGCTGCAAAGAGTCAGACATGACTGAGCACACACACCACACACCTAAAACTTACATAATAATTTTTAAAAGTAAAGGAGAGTTGAGTAAGAAGAAAGCATATCTAAAAATGACTAAGCATATTTGGGGTAAAAAAGATTAGCACGTCTAGAAATAAGAAATATAATCATTGAACTTGAAAATATATTGCAGAAACACTGGACACCCACAGCATTGGCAAAATGTAAAAGCACTGCCAATATCAAGTGCTGTAAGGATTGGACCATTTGGAATGCTCATTCATTGCTGGTGGAAATGCAAAATGGTACAGAAACTTTAGAGGAAGTTCTGCCAGTGTTTTATAACATTAAATATACATTTACCATGTGGCCCAGAAATCCCATTTCCAAGTGTTTACTCACAATAAGTGAAACATAAGTTCACACAAAGACCTGTAAGCAAATGTTCATTGCACTTTTATTTGTTATAGCCAAATATTGGAAACAACATAAATTCTAGCAACTGGAAAAAGGATAAATAAATTGTGGCACACCCATACCCTGGGATACTCTTCATTGGCTAAAAAAGGAAGAGGAAATAAAATAGAATGCATCAACATGAAAGATTTCTGTTCTATGTAAGACATCATGGACAAACTTAGTAGAAAGTAGACAGACTAGGAAAAGATATCTACGAATGACTAAAATCTATAGGAAATAATCTATAGAATATATAAGAATGTCTGCAAATCAACAAGAAAAAACAAACACAACAGAAAATGAGGAAAAATATAAACAAGCATTTTACAGATGAGAAACCTCCAAACAAGTATATGAAGAGGTGCTCAAACTCCACTAGGAATCCAAGAAATGCAAATTAAAATAACAATAAAATATCCACTTACATGTATGAGATCAGCAAAAATTAGGGAAATGGCATAATGCCAATTACCAGAGGACACTTGGAGACACAGAAACCACAGGTACTGCTGGCAAGAGCTGCCCTGAAGCTCCAGGCGGGGCCACTTCATCTAGTTAGGAACATGCATTCCCTAGGAGCCTGCCATTCCACCCCATTAGATCCCGAGTATACTAGTATGCAGGGCTATAAGGGGATATATATGGAGATGCTTGTTGTAGCTGTATTTGTGGGGCAAAAGGGTTTTCTGGCATCTGTTACTGAGAGAACAGAGAGGCAAAACACTACACATTTACTATGAAGCAATTACAAACTATGGATTAAGTACTCATATACTTTATATATATATATATATATATTTTTTTTTTATTGAAGTATAGTTGACTTACAATGTTTCAGGTGCATAGCAAGGTGGTTCAGTTATCCACACATGTGCATACATGCTAGGTCGCTTCAGTCAATTTTGACTCTTTGTGACCCAGTGGACTGTAGCCCACTAGGTTCCTCTGTCCATGGGTTTCTCCAGGCAAGAGCACTGGAGTGGGTTGCCATGCCCTTCTCCAGGCGAATGTCCCGACCCAGGGATTGAAGCTGTGTCTCCTGCAGCTTCTGCCTTGGCAGGTAGATTGTTTATCACTGAGCCACTAGACAAGCCCAGTTATACATATACACATATATTACTTTTCAGATTATTTTCCATTATAGGTTATTACAAGATAATGACTATATTCCCTGTGCTATACAGTAAAACTCTGTTGCTTATTCCATATCTAGTTCATATACTTAAATATAAAAAGAAACAGAATGATCTATATAACACAAGTTAAAAATATATTCCCATATAAAAACAATATCTATCTTCCAAGAATACATGCAAAAGAAAAGCTGTACATTAAACATATTAGAGCAGTTGTCTCTGGAGTAGGAGGCAGGGTGGTGGGAGGAAAGAGTGTTAGAAACAAGCAATAAATAAATGATGGTAGAGAAGTGCTTTGCATGAACCCATTATGATAATTCACCATGAACTGAGAAGCATAATTAACTTGACCCTCTGATCTTGAAGCCTAAATAAAAAACCATCCAGAATAATAAAAAGAAGAAAATTTTTTCTCCAAGAAAGAAAATATTTAAGGATTGAAAAGAAAGAAATGAAATTATCATTGTTTGGAGATTATATTATGAAGTACATAGAAAACCCAAAAGCATCTACAGGTAATTAGAATTAAAAATAAGAGAATTTGAGAAGTTCGTCAGATTTGAAACCAAAATATAAAAATATTTGTCATTTCCATATACCAGTAAGAGAAAAGTTCAAAATGTAATTTTTAAAAGATGTAATTAGAATAGTACACAACTTACAGCAAAATATATCAACATACAGGCTAACAAGTTTATCAAAGAATATATTTCATTAAAGTTGTACAGGACCTAAATTGCAAATTATTAAAGACTACCTAAAGAGATAGATAGGCTTATCATAACAATGGATTGAGAAACCTAATATCATATAACGGTTAATTATCCTCAAATTAACATTTAGGTTTAACACTATTCTAATCAAAATTGGAAAAGACTGAAGGCAGGAGAAGGAGACAACAGAGGATGAGATGGTTGGATGGCATCATCGACTCGATGGACATGAGTCTGAGCAAGCTCTGGGAGTTGGCTATGGACAGGGAAGCTTGGCGTGCTGCAGTCCGTGGGGTCGCAGAGTCGGACACGACTGAGGGACTGAACTGAACTGAATCAAAATTCTAATAACTTTACTTTAGTGGAACTTACTAAGCTGATTCCAATATGGATGTATTGGAATACAATAGAAGAACAAAAGGCCAAGAAGGAGTAGAAGTAATTTGTCTCAGCAGATAACAAAAATAGCTCAGCAGATAACAAAAAATGAAGATAGTAGGTTTTGGTACGAAATGGACAAAGAGATCAATGACATAAAATAGAAAGCCAGACGCAGCAAAGGAAACCATCAACAAAAAGAAAAGGCAACCTAATAAATGACAGAAAATATTTGCAAATCATATGTCTAATAAGAAATTAATATCTAAAATATATTTTAAAAACTCATACAACAGCATAAAAAAAATCTGACCAAAAAATGGGCAGAGGACCTGAATAGACATTTTTCCAAAGAAGATATTCAAATGGCCAATAGGTACATTAAAAGGCACTCAACATCACTAATCACCAGGGAAGTGCAAAACAAAACCACAATGAGGTATCACCTCACATCTACTTCCCTGGAGAGGGAAATGGCAACCTACTCCAGTATTCTTGCCTGGAGAATCCCCTAGACAGAGGAGCCTGGCAGGCTACCATCCATGAGGCTGCAAGGAGTTAGACATGACTGAGCGATAACACTTCACATCTATTTAAATGGCTTTTATTATTAATAAGATAACAAATAACAAGTGTTGGTGAGGATGTGGAGAAAAGGGAACCCTCATACACTATTGATTGAGATGCAAGTTAGTTCAGCAAGTACAGAAAACATTACAGAGGCTCCTCAAAAACCTAAAACAACTACTGTATGATCTAGCAATTCCATTTCTGAGTATCCAAAAACACCAATTAAGAAGAAAACCATAGTTCAAAAAGTCCTATGCACCCCAATGTTTATTGCAGCATTATTTCCAATAGCCAAGATATGGAAACAAGCTAAGTATCCATCAACAGACAAACAGAGAATGAAAATGAGGTATATATACCTAATGGAATATTATTCAGCCATAAAAAATGAAATCTTGCCACTTGTGACAACATGGATGGCTTCTGAGATAGCATATGATCTCACTACTATGTGAAATCTAAAAACAAAACCAAAAACAAAATTTACGAAGCTCGTGAAAGTCAAACTGTTAGTCCCTCAGTCGTGTCCAACTCTTTGCGACCCCACGGACTGTAGCCCTCCAGGCTCCTCTGTCCATGGGATTTCCAACAAGAATACTGGAGTGGGTAGCCATTCCTCTTTCCAGGGGCTCTTCCCGACCCAGGAACCAAACCCAGGTCTCCTGCATTGCAGTCAGATCCTTCACCGTCTGACCCACCAGGGAAGCCCCTAGTTACAGCGAATATAACTGGTTGCCTGAGTCAGGGGGTAGAGGGTGAGAGAAATGGGTGAGGAGAACAGAAGGTACAAACTCTCAGCTATAAGAAGAGTAAGTCATGAGGATGAAAGCCGGGAGTAACATCACCACAAGTGTCAGAGGCCGACAGGGGCCGAAGCGGCAATTCTGAGAGTGTCCAAGGAAGCCTGCGTCCCTGCCTGGAGAAACCACTGCGCAGGCGCAGACACGGTGGCCCAAGGAAGCCTGCGTCCCTGCCTGGAGAAACCACTGCGCAGGCGCAGACACGGTGGCCCAAGGAAGCCTGCGTCCCTGCCTGGAGAAATCACTGCGCAGGCGCAGACACGCACGAGCCCAGCCGCGGCAGGTCCTGCATGGAGCCAGCGGCCGCGCTCTGACCAGACCCGCACCCACCACCTCGTGGAGCGAGTGTCAGGGCGATCGCCTTCAGTTAGCTGACACTTCCCCCAAAAGCTCAAAGTTCAGGCCAGAAATGATTGTGTCCTGTGATGGCAAGTTTCCCGTTTCTCCACCCTCATAGAAACGGGGACTCCTGATCTAAGGTAAGTTTGGATGGAGAAATGAAAGAAAATCCATTTTTGTAAATGGAAAGGCTGGGTTTTACAAACTGCCTGACCTCTGAAACATCATATACAATACATTTACATATATATGTGTGTGTGTGTGTGTGTATATATATATATATGTGTGTGTGCTAAGTCACTTCAGTTGTGTCAGACCCTTTGCAACCCCACGGACTGTAACCTGCCAGGCTCCTCTGTCCATGGGATTCTCCAGGCAAGAATACTGGAGTGGGTTGCTGTGCCCTCCTCCAGATCTTCCTGACCCAGGGATCAAACATGCATCTCTTATGTCTCCTGCATTGGCAGGCGGGTTCTTTACCACTAGCACCACCTGGGACACTTATATAAATGTGTGTAAAAGTGTTAGTTGCTCAGTTGTGTCTGACTCTTTGCAACCCCATGGACTATAACCCACCAGGCTCCTCTGTCCATGGGACTCTCCAGGCAAGAATACAGGAGTGGGTTGTCATTTCCTTCTCCTGGATATGTGTGTGTGTGTGTATGTATATATAGGAACACACACACAAGGACATGTACATTTATGTGTATCTTTGTCAACATTTTTAAACAGAACGTGAGGGCTCACTAAGCATCCTGATTGTGACTGGCTTCTTCCAATTCATGGTGCATCAGGGGCTCTTTGCCGGTTACTTACATAGTATTCACATTATGAATTATATATAACATTGATTTGAAGACAATTACCTGGGTCCCCTGAGTCTTCTCTTCAAAGCAAACATCTCCCACTCTTCCAGTGCACAGTTCAGACCCCTGTTTATCATATTCTGGGAAAACTCCAGCTTGTTGCTATCGCTCTTATTAAAGTGTATTGACCAGGGATACACCCAGTCCAGGCCTGGAAAATGAGCAAAGGCAGTTTAAAAGGCGATTTTTTTCAGCATAAGATTCAGCCACCTGCCACTGACATGGATTTAGCCTGTGTCATGACCCTCTTGAGAGTCCCAGCTTGAAAGTCTCATTTCAACGTGTTGGCAGCCACTCAAAGACCCTGACTTTTGACCTTGCTCTCTGGCCACCCCCACCCACCACCTGCCCAGAACTGGTCTTGCAACTCAGACTTAACACT
This sequence comes from Cervus canadensis, assembly GCF_019320065.1. Taxonomy (NCBI): domain Eukaryota; kingdom Metazoa; phylum Chordata; class Mammalia; order Artiodactyla; family Cervidae; genus Cervus; species Cervus canadensis. Next base: position 53,110,247 of record NC_057402.1, read on the forward strand.
TTCTCCACCAAAACCAAACCACTGGCCTTGGTTGCTCAGGTGTTGTTTATCTTCCAAAGTCCTCTTATAAAAACCTGCAGCTGAGTGTTAGCAGGTCCTTCTTAGCAAAAAAAAAAAAAAAAATAACATGGTAAATTGTGTCAGGAGGAAAAGCAGGGGAGGGATGAACTGGGAGATTGGGATTGACATATACACTACTATAGAGAAAACAGATACATAACAAGGACACAGGGAACTCTACTCAGAACTCTGTAATGACCTACATGGGGAAATGATCTTAAAATGAGTGGGTCTGTGTGTATGTGGGGGCTTCCCAGGTGGCGTTAGTAAAGAACCAGTCCGCCAACACAGGAGATACAAGAAACGCACTTTCGATCCCTGGATCGGGAAGATCCCCTGGAGGATGGCATGGCTATCCACTCCAGTATTCTTGTCTGGAGAATCCCATGGACAGAGGAGCCCGGCGGGCTACAGTCCATGGAGTCACACAGAGTCAGACATGACTGAAGCGACTTAGCACAGATGCATGAACACCTATGTATATGTATAACTGAATCACTTTTCTGTATACCTGAAACACAGCATTGTAAATTAGCTATACTTCAATCAAGATTTTTTTTTAATTGCTGAATCTTGGTAGTAATAATATGGTTGATGATTATACTCAGTTCAGTTCAGTCGCTCAGTCGTGTCCGACTCTTTGCGACCCCATGAATCGCAGCACGCCAGGCCTCCCTGTCCATCACCAGCTCCCGAAGTTTACTCAAACTCATGCCCATCGAGTCGGTGATGCCATCCAACCATCTCATCCTCTGTCGTCCCCTTCTCCTCCTGCCCCCAATCCCTCCCAGCATCAGGGTCTTTTCCAATGAGTCAACTCTTCGCATGAGGTGGCCAAAGTACTGGAGTTTCAGCTTCAGCATCAGTCCTTCCAATGAACACCCAGGACTGATCTCCTTTCGGATGGACTGGTTGGATCTCCTTGCAGTCCAAGGGACTCTCAAGAGTCTTCTCTAATACCACAGTTCAAAAGCATCAATTCTTCGGGCCTCAGCTTTCTTCACAGTCCAACTCTCACATCCATACATGACCACTGGAAAAACCATAGCCTTGACCAGACGGACCTTTGTTGGCAAAGATGATTACACTACCTTTTTATGTTTTCTGGAATTTTTTGCAAAAAGTTGGAGATGAAAAAAACATGGTAAATTTTGTGTTAGTTTTGTTTTTTTTTTTTAACAACCAGTGGCTCAGTGGGTAAAGAATGCGCCTGTAATAAGGAGACACAGGAGACATGGGTTTGATCCCTGGGTCAGGAAGATGCCCTGGAGGAAGAAATAACAACCCACTCCAGTATTCTTGCCTGGAGAATCCCATGGACAGAGGAGCCTGGTGGGTTACAGTCCATGAGGTTTCAAAGAGTCGGAAATGACTGAGCTAAGCAGGCACACAGCCAGGCAAGAAGGAAGGGGCGGGAGGGGGAGAAGCGCCGTGGGAGGTGCGGGCCCCATGCAGCATTTGTAGCGCCCAAGAGAGGGGTGCCCCAGCCCCAGCCCTCCACCCTCACTTTCTGTGCCCATCCTGGCTTCACAGGATATCACAAAAGGCCCCCCAAGCACCTTGGTGTCTGTCGGCCTAAGTTCACGCGACATTCCTCTCCTTGGAACCGGCCTCCCCTTGGCTGTTGCTCTGATGGTGCAGGCCCTGGAAGCACAGGTTGGGGCCCTCTGGGAGGGACGTTCCTGGTCCTGACAGTGATGCTGAGGAGTGGTCTCCAGGTGCCCGCAGCCAGGCGGGCTGAGCTGCGCGGAGGAGGCCCGCCCAGGATGGCCCACCCCAGCCGGCTGCCCAGACCAGTGTCTCAGCTGAATCTTCAAGGACAGGCAGAGCTGTGCTCCTTTTCGGCAAGAGAATGACGGTGAGAGAGAGTCGGGCAGTTTTCTCGGCAGCCAGCAATCCTGTGCGAGGGGCGAGATTGCCTGGAGGCAGCGGGGAGGAGCGGAGGACGGAAAGGCGGACAGGAAAGGCCCCCCAGGCCCCCGAGGCCGGCCTGCCTGGATTCTGTCCCGAGTAATTGTATGCTAAGGGGGAATGCGATCAGATTTGTATTTTAAAGAGGCCATGGAGGGAATAATGGAATAGAAAATGAATGAGAACAAAAGATAATGGCTTGGAAAACAGAAGCTGCTGAGAGCAGATGTTATGGGAGCAGGGGGAGAAAACGAGGGTCAGGGGGCGGGGTGGGAGGCAGTCTGGGGAGGTGCAGGGAGTGGGGGGCACTCTGCAGCTCTGACTTGAGACTTGAGCTGAACCCCAGGTCTTACTGGGGAGGACAGTAGCAGTGCTCTTTGACGTCCCTGAGCCTCAGTTTCCCTTTTCTTTAAAGCAGCATGTTGTTGCTGCTGCTCAGTCGTGTCTGACTCTTTGGACTGCAGCCCACCAGGCTTCCCTGTCCTTCACCATCTCCCAGAGTTTGCTCAAACTCATATCCATTGAGTTGGTGACACTATCCAACCATCTCATCCTCTGTTGCCCCCTTCTCCTCCTGCCCTCAATCTTTGGCAGCATCAGGGTCTTTTCCAATGAGTCAGCACTTTGCCTCAGATGGCCTAAGGACTGGAGTTTCAGCTTCAGCAACAGTCCTTCCAGTGAATATTCAGGGTTGGTTTCCTTTGGGATAGACCACCAGGCTCCTCTGTCCATGGGATTTCCCAGGCAAGAATACTGGAGTGGGTCCTTCTCCAGGGAATCTTCCTGACCCAGGGATCGAACCCACATCTCCTGCACTGACAGGTGGATTTTTTTTACCACTGAACCACCTGGGAAGCCCTTAAAACAGCATAGAGATTTATAAACCAAGAGAAGTAAAATGCATGTGAGAATATAACTCTCTAAGACAGGTCTGACTCATCACAAAGGTTCAGGAAGCTCTCCATGGAAGGTGATTGTGGAGTTCCACAGAGCAATGGGCCATGGCAAGGAGGGCTGGGAAGAAAAGCAGCAGTTAATTCACAATTTTGCCGGAAGCCTTGAACACAAAGGGAGCCAAAGAAGGAAAGAGCAAAACAGACAGGGTGGAGCTTTATAAAAAACTGTAGAGGCCCAGACTGGCCTTGAGGGGGTGGGGGTAGGGAGTGGGGTGGGATACTGCATGCTTCTTGGAAAACCACTCTGTAATCTGCTGGAAGCAAACTGGAAACAGTTTTGATTCACTAAGAGCAACATTTGGTGAGACCTGGGAGAGCCATCAACCTCAGAAGCCAAGAGCCACCCCAGCCTACCCACCTCCATCAAGAAACGCGCTTCCAGGGCATGGGAGTGGGCCACACACTGGGAGATTCCCCAGTCTAGCTTCTCAAGGAGCTGTTCCCACAGGAGGACCTTAGGCAGAGCCTCAGCTTACTGGTGAACAGAGGAGCCAATAACTGAATGACCAGGACATGTAAAACTGGACAGTTTCGAGGAAGGCTCTGAGAAGTGCTGACAGCAACTGTACAGACTGGAGTCGGAGGAGAAAGAAATCCAACAGCTGGGCTAAAAATCCAACAGCTGGGCTAGGCTGAGTATCCATTTTTCTTTTAAACCTCTGCATAAATAAGGCCTTCATCAAGAAAGAACATTTAGAGGGCTAGGCAATAGATATTAAAGTTCCATTTAATCAAAATCAATTAATCGTAATCTGCAGCCATTTAATTTAGGCTGAGTTAAAGCTTACCCTCAACCTATGGCAACAGGGCTTTCCTCCCACACCATAATCAGGACGGCAGGAGATATGGAAAACCATCCCACACAGGTCTCCCTCCTTGCCATTTATATCCTACATGTCAAACACACATTCTCTTGTTTACCCATAGGGTGACATTCAAGGCCACGTTTAAAAGTAGTACCCTCCATTGCCACCCAGAGTGTGTTAAGTCACTCAGTCGTGTCCGACTCTTTGCGATCCCAGGGACTGTAGCCCCGCAGGCTCCTCTGTCCATGGGATTCTCCAGGCAAGAATACTGGAGTGGGTAGCCATTCCCTTCTCCAGGGGCTCTTCCCAACCCAAGATCAAACCTGGGTCTCTCGCACTGCAGGTGGAACCACCAGAGAAGCCCACCCCAACCTGGCCGTAAAGTCCTTTCCTCTGTTGGATGTAATGCCTTGCTGGTCACCACAGCAGGAATGATAAACCCGGAGCACACACAAAACGTCTCATCCTACCCAAGTTCCCTGCAGACATAACCAGCTGATCTCAGCTTAAGGATCCTTGTCAACCCAGCGCTCCAAAACAAGCAAGGCATTCTAAATGTTCCTTCCTCCCAATTAACAAGCATGTCATCCTCCTTCCAATGAGAAAATACCTATGCTGTGCCCAGGGTCCTAAGGGCTGAGGGTACTCAGTAGGATTACTCTTTCTACTTTAGCAAGAACTGACAAAACGTGTGGTTGAATAGGGCTTTCTGGGGTAGAGGAGAGCTTCCCAGATGCTCATTCAACCAGCACAGTATAGAGCCTGAACACATGGGTTCAAATCCAGCCTCCATCCCACTTACTGTGCACCCTTGTGTATGTTACTTAAACTCTCTATACCTTGGTTTCTCATCTGTAAAATGGAAACAATAACAATACCTGTCCTGGAGCATTGTTGTGAGAATTAAATGAGATAATCTATGAAAAGGGCCCAGCACATGCTGGGTACTCAACAAATGTTACCTTTTTTTAATTGTAATTCCTGTGATCAGGCAGTGTCCTACTGGTGTCTGTAAGGCAAGACTCGGGGGAATCATCAATTCCCTGAATAATATTTTTATTTATTCCCAAAATAAAGACATCAATTCTGTCGGCTTGAGTCCAGAGATAGGGAGTTGCAGACACAGCTGGTTGCATCCCAGCTGCTCTGCGTTATTCTGTTCTGAATCTGCAAGAGGTCAATTAGTGTTTCCCACTATTGTAAGGTACCCCTGCATTTCCAGTGGCCACATGGCATCTAATTCCCTGGTGTTCCAGTGGTTAGGACTCGACACTCTCACTGATGGGGCCCCGGTTCGATCCCTGTTCAGGGAACTAAGATCCCACAAGCCATTCAGGGCAGACAAAAGAAAAGGTGGCTGTGGAATTTCTAGCAAAGGAGACAGAAAGAGATGGCTGTTGGGGATGGAACCAGTAGTGTGTGGCTCAGCCTGGATTCAATGGGAAAAGGAAGGTTTTCTGCTTCCTGGGCTCCATATGCTTATGTTTGGTTAGTGAGCCTCACCTGCATGCTTTCCTGACGTCCCTGGGACACGTAGAAGAATTACACTGGTGTGATCACCCACCTTGTACTGGGGGCAGTCCACATTGTCTTTTTGCAGGGCCTCTCTCTTGCTAGCAAAGCCTTCAGCTGGATTTAAGCAAATTACTTTGCTCTTGAGTAATTAGTGCTTTGAGGAATCCATCGGCTATTATTTGTCAGGTGGTGGGGCCTGTTTACTGTGAGCAGAATTAAATCTGGAAGCTCTGTCATGTGAAAACAAAACTGCCTAAAACCATATAAAAGACACATTGTTACAATCATGCAAGTAGGTAGACTTTTCCTGTGTGGGTTGTAATGTGGTTTAGAAGCAGAGGGGTTCTGAAATCTTTTAAGCAACAGTGGTTTGGAGAAAATGACACTCAATTGGAGATAGATATAGATGGACTTCCCTGGTGGCTCAGATAGTAAAGAGTCTGCCTGCAATGCAGGAAACCCAGGGTCAATCCCTGGGTGGGGAAAATCCCCTGGAGAAGGGAATGGTAGGCTGTAGTCCATGGGATCACAAAAGTCGGACACAACTTAGCAACTAAACCACCACTACCTTTGGCTGGTCTGTCAGGGATATGAGTCTCACTTCGGGTGTGAGGTCTTGGGTTCAAATTCTGGATAAGCCCAGCCTTTAAGTTGGGCTTCCCTGGTGGCTCAGATGGTAAAGAATCCACAGGCAATGCAGGAGACCTGGGTTTGATCCCTGGTTTGGGAAGATACCCTGGGAGACGGCATGGAAACCCACTCCAGTATTCTTAGCTGGGAAATCCCATGGACAGAGGAGCCTGGAGGGCTACAGTCCATGGGGTCACAAAGAGTCAGACACGACTGAGCGACTAAGCACATAGATATATAGATATGAAATTCTACAGGTTTAGGAATAAGGCCTGGAATATCTTCTGGCTCCCACCATTGTGTGACCTTAGGCACATTATTTAACTTGCCTGAAACTCAACTCAGTTTCTCTACCTTTAAAATGGGCACAATAATATCTACTTCAGAGGCTGATTGGGAGAAGAAGTCAGATAAAACCCAGACGTAGGCCTAGCGGCTGGCACTTAAAAACTATTCAGGTTGAATGGTTGAACTATTCAGTTGAATGGTGGCCACCAAAAATATGTCCACTCAGAACCTGTAAATGTGACCTCACTGGGGGGGAAAAAGTGTCTTTGCAGATGTAATTCAAGATCCAAAGTGAGACCCTCCTGAGTTATCCAGGTGGTCCCCAGTGATGAGTATTCTTACATGAGAAAGGCAGAGGGAGATTTGAGATGCACAGAGGAGAAGCACTCGGGACCAGAGAGGCACCCGAGAGACGTTGCCGCAGGAAATCTAGCAACCACCAGAACCTGGAAAAGATAAGAAAGGCTATTCCCCCGGAGCCTCGGGTAGGAACGTGGCCCTACTGATGCCTTGGCTTCTGGCCTCCGAAACTGCAGGAGAGAAAAAAATTCCTGTTGTCATATGCCACTAAGTTGGTGGTTATTTGCTGCAACAGCCCCCAGGGAACACATCCCAGAATGTGTGAATTCCCCATATTTGCACATAAGATGGGGGAGAAGAGAGGCTGTGTCTGAGTGATTCCTGATGTATCCCCATCAACAAACACGATCATCATCGGCATTTCCATTTAAACAAGCAAACGACTTGTCCCTTTGTCTTGGCTTTTCAGTTGTAAGACTGAAACTGTAACTGGTTTCAATATGTGTTGATATGGTGCTGCCTCCTTCAGCACAGGCATACAGACCCACCCCAGCCCAGTGACCAAAAAATAGCAAGTTGGTTTCTCGCTTACATGACCTGTCAGCCTGGGCTGGACTTGGAGAGGCTCTACTCCCCAACACCTCACTCTGGGCCCCGGGCTGACAGACGCTGCTCCTTCTTACATGCATGTCATCCTCAGACATGCAGATGACACCACCCTAATGGCAGAGAGGGAAGAGGAACTAAAAGAGCCTCCTGATGAGGGTGAAAGAGGAGAGTGGAAAAGCTGGCTTAAAACTCAACATTCAAAAAACTAAGATCATGGCATCCAGTCCCATCATTTCATGACAAATAGAAGGGAAGAAAATGGAAACAGTGACAGATTTTATTTGGGGGTTTCCAAATCACTGTTGGCAGTGACTGCAGCCATGAAATTAAAAGACGCTTGCTCCTTGGAAGAAAAGCTATGACCAACCTAAACAGCAGACATCACTTTGCTGACAAAGGCCCATATACTCAAAGCTATGGTTTTTCCAGTAGTCATGTATGGATATGAAAGATAGTCCATAAAGAAGGCTGAGCACCAAAGAATTGATGCTTTTGAACTGTGGTGCTGGAGAAGACTCTTTAAAGAGTCCCTTGGACAATGAGATTAAACCAGTCCATCCTAAAGGAAATCAACCTTGAAGGATTGATGCTGAAGCTGAAGTTCCAATACTTTGGTCACCTGATGCAAAGAGCCAACTCATTGGAAAAGACTCTGATGCTGGGAAAGATTGAGGGCAGGAGGAGAGGGGATGGCAGAGGATGAGATGGTTGGATGGCATCACTGACTCAATGGACATGAGTTTGAGCAAGCTCTGGGAGATAGTGAAGGACAGAGAAGCCTGGCATGCTGGAGTCCATGGGGTTGCAGAGAGTCAGACACTACTGAGTTACTGAACAACAACTCCTTCTTAAGGAGCTGACTTTTGCACAAGGTGGCCCGGAGGGCTGCTGCAGGGGAGGAGACATGGATATCAGCACTTCAGTGCTTATGCCTATAATGTTACTTCCGTGACATTACAATGACTCGAAGCCCCGGCATGGGAAATGGCAATGTTCAGTGGACCTAAATTAGCAGAGAACTAGATACTGGGGAATATTTGAAACAGCAGCCACAAATGTGGATTCAGTAATCTCCTTTTCTCCATATTTTGATGATTACAGAGAACACCAATGTGAGCTGACAATGAATAAAAAGATCATGGGACTCAGTGTTTTCCATTGAGTGATTACCATCTAAATGTTGGCCCTGACTCCCCAGACTCCACGTTGAGGCGTTAATGGATAAGAAGCCCTGCGTGAGGCTGTCGTTTTATTTTCTCTTCCTCTGGACAAACCATTCACCCCCACACACCAAGATTCATGGAAACTCAGGTCCCAAGAGCCTATTAACCTCAGACGCCCCATGGGGTCCAATGCAAAGAGCCCAGATTGATGAGATCAAGCAGGCAGTCTCTCAGAAGTCTAGAGCAAACAGCAGACGTCTGGCGGCCAGCGTGAGACACCAAAGCTGGTCTTTGTGAGCGGCTGGCAGGAGCCTGGCGAAGCTGCCATTTTTCTAATGGGCTCAGGATGAGGATGGATTTTTTTTTTTTTTTTAACCTGCTAGAGGAGCCACCGGTTAGCAAACACTGCTCTGCCAGGAAAACAAATACACAGCTGGGAGACCCATTTTTCCCCCATGGTTAAATATCGTTCACTCAGATAAAAAAGATTTCAAATACAGAAGCTCTTTAAAATCCCCTCCCTCCCTTTCTTCTTCCCTTTCTCCTTCTCCTCACCCTTTGATGGAGTTTCAGTGCCCGCACGCAGCACTAACAACCACTATTTCATCTTCGTTTCTATAGCAGAAAATGTAGGTCACTGATCTTCCGAGTGGCCTAGTTTTCCAGCTCTAAATAGAAATCTTTCCCCAGGTTAAGGTTTTTTTCCTAGGTTCGTGTCTAATAAAAGTGAGACCCGCTTAGACCAAGAGGCTGCGCTCTGGCCGCTCCTCGCCCCGCAACTGCACACCCGGGAGGCTGGGGGAGCATCCCGAGAGCTGACGTCCTCAGTGAGTCCCAGGCCACAGCCTCCCCTGCAGGCGACAGGAGGGCCAGAGTGCACCTTTGCGGGCACGGCGGGCCGGGGCTCACAGGGAAAACAGGGCCACTTATGCTGGACCAGGCATAGGACAGAGCAGCCAAGACTTGCCAGATGCCCGCCCGGGCTGAACACCCGCTTCCTTCACGCTTCATCCCTGCCCAGGTTGGCCGGGGGCTTTCTCGTGTTTTCTTTCTTTCTCTTCCTTCCTTCTTCCCTCTCTCCTTCCCCTCTCTCCTCCTCTCTCTTTCTTTCTTTCTTCCTTTCTTTTTTCTTTCTTTCCTCTCTTCCCTCCTCCCTTCTTCCCTTCCTTCCTTCTCCAAGTTATTGTAGGAAACTGGAGAACACAGATGAGCAAAAAGAAAAACAAAATTAACCACAACACTATCAGAGAAAAACCCTGCTAACATTTCTCTGTGTGTCTTCCCAGTTATTTTTCTATGCACATGCGCTGAAATGGACTTACTTCTGACAAGTTTGGGATCACAATGTTCTGTGGCCTGGTTTCCTCCCTTAAACTACGTTGTAAATGTAAACACTCTTTCTGGTCAATTCAGGTGTGTGCATTTGTGTGTATGACCTTGGGTTCTTTTCCTAAAACTACTCACAGAAGTTTATAAAAATAAATTCTAACCTGGAAGAGAAAGATTTGCATTTTTAAAGACTTTTTAAAAGTTTTTTTTTTTAAAGGGGAAAAATTATTTCTAATTGTATCATTTAAGTCTACTTCTCCCAAGGTGCTGCCTTTCCAATCCTGATATCTACAGGTAACCACCGTTAGTAGCCTCACGGACTAATAAACTCTCACCTGATATTTTTCATACAGAACTGAAGATATGTGTGTGTGTGTGTGTGTGTGTGTGTGTGTGTGTGTGTGTGTGTATGTATTGGGTTGGCCAAAAGGTTCGTTTGGATTTTCCTGTACAATGTTATAGAATATCATACAGAAAATTCAAATAAACTTTTTGGCCAACCCAAGACAGATAGATGATAGATAGATTGATTGAATGAAGAGGTAGATAGATGGATACACAGATAGATGATTGATAGATAGGATGGGTAGATGATAGACAGATAGATGATTGAATAGGGAGATATATAGATGTGTGTGTATACATGGGAACACACCATCTTTTTTGTTTTGCAACTTACCTTTTTCATGGAACAATACAGCATGGACATCTGTGTGTTAGTACAGGTGTGAGATGTAGAACATGGTTGCATGGCTCTTCATTATGAGCATACAATAATGCATTCAACTATTCCCTTCTGAAGGGAATTAGGACTTTCTGTGTTTTTCTATTAAAATCTTGTTTATAGATATCACAGTAGGCAAGGCTCCTATTAGAAGAAACCAGGTTACCTTTTGATGGATTCTGACAAATAACCTTCCCTATGAAGCCACTGTTTTACTCTCCCACCAACGCACATTAAAATTTATATTTCTACATATCTCATCGACATAGGAAAATTTTTCATTTTGCTAATAAGATAGAAAAATGTGCATCATTTTAAATAGTGACATTTCATTTCTCTTTAGGATGGTATCATAATTTATTTTATCAGCTTTTGGACCATGGAGACTGTTTGTGATTTTTATTCTGTGCAATGTTAAAATAAACACCTTTGCACATATGTCTTTTCACTTTCCAGGTTTTATTTGTATTTTACACACACACATAAATTTCTACATTAAGGAGTATTTCTAAGGTTTAAATTTTTAAGTTTTCAATAATTGTCGTGTACACTGGCAGTGTTAAATATCATACCTGATATTTAACTTGGGTGAAATACCTGATCACCCTAGTGGTGGAGAGAATAAAGAGAAGACATGGTGGGACTTCCCTGGTGATGCAGTGGCTAAGACTTCACATTCCCAAAGCAGGAGACCTGGGTTTGATCCCTGGTCAGGAACTAGATTTCACATGCTATAACTAAGAGTTTGCATGCCCCAACTGAGCTCACATGCCACAACTAAAGATTCTGTATGCCACAACTAAAAGATCCTATGTGCCGCAACCAAGACCTGATGCAGCCAAGTCAATAAGTATGCTTTTTAAAGAGAGAGAGAGAAGACAGGACAACAAAGGATGGGAGAAAATCCCCAAATTGAAAGTTCTGAAATAGCATTGCACAGCATGGTTTTCCTAAACTAAGCACACAGCAGAGAGGAAAGACTGTGTCTCCTGATAAGGTAACAGAACAGCTTGAAGGCTCTTGTGTTCAATACCAGTGGTGACATCCCAGCATTGGCCATCCCAACCTCATGACCAGCAGCTGGATCTCGTGGACAATCCAAAACCTCCTTCCATATGATGGTTACTGTCTTGGTCAGTCTGTTCAAACTCAGCCTACTGAGACAGCCTCCTGTTCTCTGAGATCTTCTGAAGGATCCTTCACATAGTCAATGCATTTTTCCTGAGCCTCAGAAATGAGCAGGACTTCACACTCAAAGAGAGACAGAAGAAGGGTCTGAGAATCCAAGTTGAATCACCAGGAAAATGTATCAGGAACTCAGATGCATAGTCAAAGAAAAGAAGGGAAAACTTGAGTGTTTTGAGTGTTCTGTTAACTTTTCCCAAGTCACATCTCCAGTCTACCAGCTGTCCCAACCACCACCAGAAAGAAGAGAAAATGGACTTTAGTCCATAGTATGATCAATGGATGCATCAGCAGTTAGATGCAGGCTGCCTTAAGACTGCTCCCTGAACAGTGAAAGTCAAACATTGGAGATGATGGAGGTTTCAGAGACTGCCTCAAATGCACAACCTTCACCCAGTGGAGGGTGCTTTGGGAAAATCAAAAGCAAAATTGGTACCCTAAAGGTCAGGAGACCTCAAATCTCCAAGACTACAGCTAAAGACTAAACTAAATTGCTTTATTTATTCCATGAAAACCCTCCAAGCAATACCTGCTTCTCTGCAAGAAAATGTCAGCGCCCCCTCTCTGATCCTCCTTCCACCCACCAGAATTTGGTCTGCCTCAGAGAAAGCCCACAACAGTCCAGACCAGGGAAGAGAGGAAAACTGTTATGCGTACACTATGTAGGGGATCCAAGTTAATCCCAAACGACCTGTGGCAAAGTGCCAGAGCTGGTAACAGAAGTAGCAACTCTTTCATGGTCTGGCAAGAAGTAGTGAATTCTGATCCACAGTCTCTAATCCAAACAACTTGTAGGAGACCAGAGGGACTGGAGAAGGTGCTCTCTATAGCCCCCTGCACCATACTGACCTCTGCATGCGTGCTTAGTCGCTCAGTCATGTCCGATTCTTTGTGACCCTATGGGCTACAGCCTGCCAGGCTCTGGTCACAAGTTGTTTTGGGAGGAAACAAAGGACTCAGGGTGAACAGTCCTCCTATTTCAGAAATCAGACTGCTGAAACCCCAAGTACCCTGTTCAGAGCATTCACGGGAAATCAGGACCCTTTGCTACCAAGATCCAACAGAGAGAAGAAGCTGCAAAAATGCTTAAGCCTGCTTGCCTTCCCTGACTTTGCTCAGAGCCTGGCTGTTTCTCCAAGAATGACAGGGCCCATGGCCTCTCTTGGGCTTCCCAGGTGGTGCTAGTCATAAAGAACCTGCCTGCCAAAGCAAGAGACATAAGAGATGCGGGTTCAATCCCTGGGTTGGGAAGATCCCCTGGAGGAGGGCATGGCAACCCAGTCCAGTATTCTTGCCTGGAGAATCCCATGGACAGAGGAGCCTGGAGGGCTTCAGTCCACAGGGTCAGAAAGAGTCGGCCACAGCTATAGCGACTTAGCACTCACACATGCATGGCTTCTCTTGGTAGAAAGGAGATCCAATGGGCCTTCCTTCTTAGGAAACTCAGGCCAGACATTCTTGTCAATAGATTTAACATCTAAGCACTGCCCCTAATTCAATGCGATAAATTTTTAACCTGTTAAGATTCTAAGCCATTGATGTTTCCACCTAAAGAGAGAATGATGACATGGTAGCATCAACTCTGGGGGCTTCCACAGTGGCTCAGAGGAAAAGAATCTGCCTGTAATGCTGGAGACGTGGGTTTGATCCCAGGCTCAGGAAGATCTCCAGGAGGAGGAAATGGCAACCCACTCCAGTATTCTTGCCTGGAGAGTCTCATGGACAGAGGAGCCTGACATGCTGCAGTCAATGGGGCCGAAAAGAGTCAGACACAACTGGGCGTGACGAGTGAGTGAGTATCCACCCCTCTTCTGCTTGCTCAGCCCAAGTCTCACCCATACTGCAGAGCCTGACTCCACGCTTTGTGCTTAGCACACCCACAGCTGCTGGAAGGTCCTCAATTCACTGAGCGTACAACTCTCCTTCTCCTGGTTTGGAGGGACATGTCGTGGAACCAGCACAGAAGCATCACATGCTCTCAGCTTGGCCTCCAAAGGCCTCTCTGGTGCAGCACTGCCCATACTTTGTGCGGTTCTTCTTTATACATCTTTGGTGGGGAAAGGAAGATGTGGGGCTGTGGGGAGTTGCTAGTGTTTTCCAAGGTTGGACAATACCTATATCTCCATTAACACACAATTTTTTATCTTTGGGACTTGCAGTATTGACCAAACTTATTTCTATTATTGTGTTAGTTGTTGTAGAAAACCCAATTCAAACTGACTTGAGCATGAAAGGGGACTGACCTGATTCAAACAAGTGAGGATGCTGGGTTATAATGACCACCAGGATTGTGTGGTATGCTCTGACTCTGTGTGTGTGTGTGTGTGTGTGTGACTCAGCATTGCACATCTCCCTTCAGGCTTGTCCTGACCCAACCACAGATGGCTGTTAGGAGCACTGGGGGGTTCTGTGCTTTTTTTAGTTCACATCCAGGAGACAGAACCCTAAGACCAACACTGAGGCCTGAGGAATATCTTGAGCTGTTTATTTAGACCATCATTAGATGGGAATACCAGACCACCTGACCTGCCTCTTGAGAAATCTGTATGCAGGTCAGGAAGTAACAGTTAGAACTGCACATGGAACAACAGACTGGTTCCAAATAGGAAAAGGAGTACGTCAAGGCTGTATATTGTCACCCTGCTGATTTAACTTATACGCAGAGTACATCATGAGAAACACTGGGCTGGAAGAAGCACAAGCTGGAATCAAGATTGCCGGGAGAAATATCAATAACTTCAGATATGCAGATGACACCACCCTTATGGCAGAAAGTGAAGAAGAACTAAAGAGCCTCTTGATGAAAGTGAAAGAGGAGAGTGAAAAAGTTGGCTTAAAGCTCAACATTCAGAAAACTAAGATCATGGCATCTGGTCCCATCACTTCATGGCAAATAGATGGGGAAACAGTAGAAACAGTGGCTGACTTTATTTTTCTGAGCTCCAAAATCACTGCAGATGGTGATTGCAGCCGTGAAATTAAAAGACACTCCTTGGAAGGAAAGTTATGACCAACCTAGATAGCATATTAAAAAGCAGAGACATTACTTTGCCAACAAAGGTCCGTCTAGTCAAGGCTATAGTTTTTCCAGTAGTTATGTATGGATGTGAGAGTTGGGACTATAAAGAAAGCTGAGTGCTGAAGAATTGATGCTTTTGAACTGTGGTGTTGGAGAAGCCTCTTGAGAGTCCCTTGGACTGCAAGGAGATCCAACCAGTCCATCCCAAAGGAAATCAGTCCTGGGTGTTCATTGGAAGGACAGATGCTGAAGCTGAAACGCCAATACTTTGGCCACCTGATGTGAAGAGCTGACCCTGATGCTGGGAAAGATTGAGGGCAGGAGAAGGGGACGACAGAGGATGATATGGTTGGATGGCATCACCAACTCAATGGACATGGGTTTGGGTAGACTCCAAGAGTTGGTGATGGACAGGGAGGCCTGGTGTACTGCAGTTCATGGGGTCACAAAGAGTCAGACATGACTGAGTGACTGAACTGAACTGAACTGATAGTGTAACCAATCACTGTAGCAAGGAAAGTGTGGTCACCTTGCCTGGATTAGACTTGGAAACCAATCAGGGCCACCACTGGAGCTGCAGTTGTGTCAAACCCACCCCATCAACCTGGCTGCCGCTCAAGGTGGGAGGGAGGAGGTCTTCTGAGACAGTCCACACTCTGTCCGTGGAGCACATTTCTGCCAAAGTCACTCTTGCCTTTTGGAAATGGACCACATCCTATCTATGCAATGTGTATCTCTCTAAATAAATGCACTTCTTACCTTAAAAAAGGTGGAAGGGGAGAATATGGTTGATGGGGAATCAACCACATGTCTATATAATTGTCACTTTATAATTTATAATTTTTTCCAGTAATCATGTACAGATGTGAGAGTTGGACCATAATGAAGACTGAGCACCAAAGAATTGATGCTTTTGAACTGTGGTGTTGGAGAAGACTCTTGAGAGTCCCTTGGACTGCAAGATCAAACCAGTCAATCCTAAAAGAAACCAACCCTGAATATTCATTGAAAGAACTGATGCTGAAGCTGAAGCTCCCTCAATACTTTGGCCACCTGATGTGAAGAGCCGACTAATTGGAAAAGACCCTGATGCTGGAAAAGATTGAGGGCAGAAGAAGGGGGGACAGAGGATGAGATGGTTTGATGGTATCACTGACTCAATGGACATAAGTCTGAGCAAACTCTGGGAGACAGTGAAGGACAAGGAAGCCTGGCGTGCTGTAGTCCATGTGGTTGCAGAGAGTTGACAGGACGTGGTGGTTGAACAACAACAACAACTGGTCTTTGGTGAATTTTCCCTTAAATCATTTCTTCACCCTTCCCCTGCTCTGCCCTGTAATGCTGGTGGGTGTGTGTGTGTGTGTGTGTGTGTGTGTGTAGGCAGTGGAGATGGGCTGATCCCTGCAGGACGCATTTCCCATCTCCCATGTCGGCTGGGCTTCAGCTAGATTCAGCCAGTGGAAATTATTGAAGAAATAGAGGCCGAGGGAAGGGAGAAACCAGAGTATTTCCTCCCTTCTTTGCCTGACTTGGGCAGCGTCTCCGGTGATAGCTGCATCTCCTGCAAGGCTCTGGTCCCCAAGCCAAGCCCTTTGATGCCTCAGCTTCCACCTGGTGGCCCCACCCTGGGCTCTGAAACCACCCCCTTACCTTTCTGCCATTGCTAGTTTCTAAAGTGCATCCCATTTTGGTCTCAGCAGTTCCACCCCCTGCGTGACCACGTCCCTTTGTTAGATTGCCTCTGTTTCGAATGTGTAGAGTGGTTTCGATTTTCCTGGTGGGAACCCTGCAGCACTCTAAAATAGGTACAAACATAAAACTGGGAACATATTTTGCAAGCACAGGATTCTCATATAATAGTATAAGCAATAAAATTCCAAATAACATTAACTCAACATGATAGACCATATAGACTATATTGTTTTGCTGAACAAAATTCCCTCTTGAAATGTGACTGTGAGCCTGTCCCCTGTGGTGCAGATTCTTTCTGAGTTCCACAGGCTTATGCCACCATGTGAGACTCAGCACGACCCGATTTTCTCACTGCTTCTCTCTATTGGAGTTTCTGCGAAACTTTCATTCGTATAATATCAGCATTGATCGCTGGCTTCCCCATCTAAAAACTGTTATAAAGATGCTCTCTGAAACCTCACAGACAAACTCAGTAATCACCAGTTACCATCAGTTCATCATCTAGATTTCCCCCTAAAACCTGTATGTATTATGTCTTTATTATTAAAATAAAAGCAGCATTTTAAAATGAATAGTGAAGAAAAGGCTGGCACAGTTTTCACATAGATACTAGTAGATGAAGAAGAGCCCTGGGCCAAATTTCACAGTTCCTGGAATAACATTATTGTGTTCAGACTATGTGCTTGGGAACACCCTAATTAATCCTAATGACAGTCCTTCCAGGCAGGTACTATAATTTTCATTTTACAGATGAAGAAACAAGCTCAAAGAAATTAAGCCACTCGCCTAAAGTCTCGTGCCTAGAAGAAAGTAGAGTCTCACACATTCTAAAACCCATTCCTCGTGATTCACCTAATCCATCCAGAAGAACTTGAGTTGCAAAATGAATTTATTTGTTCAGTTCAGTTTCGTTCAGTCGCTCAGTTGTGTCTGACTCTTTGTGACCTCATGGACTGCAGCATGCCAGGCTTCCCTGTCCATCACCAACTCCCAGAGCCTGCTCAAACTCATATCCATTGAGTCGGTGATGCCATCCAACCATCTCATCCTCTGGCGTCACCTTCTCCTCCCACCTCAATCTTTCCCAGCATCAGGGTCTTTTCTAGTGGGTCTGTTCTTCGAATCAGGTGGCCAAACTATTGGAGTTTCAGCTTCAACATCAGTCCTTCCAATTAATATTCAGGACTGATGTCCTTTAGGATGGACTGGTTGGATCTCTTTGCAGTCCAAGGGACTCTAGAGTCTTCTACAACACCACAGTTCAAAAGCGTCAATTCAGTGCCGCTCAGCTTTCTTTACAGTCCAACTCTCACATCCATACATGACTACTGCAAAAACCATAGCTTTGACTAGACAGAACTTTTTTGGCAAAGTAATGTCTCTGCTTTTTAATATGCTGTCTAGGTTGGTCATGGCTTTTCTTCCAAGGAGCAAGCATCTTTTAATTTCATGGCTGCAGTCTCCATCTGCAGTGATTTTGAAGCCCAAGAAAATAAAGCCTCACAATGTTTCCATTGTTTCCCCATCTATTTCCCATGAAGTGATGGGACTGGATGCCATGATCTTAGTTTTCTGAATGTTGAGCTTTAAGCCAACTTTTTCACTCTCCTCTTTCCCTTTCATCAAGAGGCTCTTTAGTTCTTCTTCACTTTCTGCCATAAGGGTGGTGTCATCTGCATATCTGAGGTTATTGATATTTTTCCCGGCAATCTTTATTCCAGCTTGTGCTTCATCCAGCCCAGCGTTTCTCATGATGTACTCTGCATATAAGTTAAATAAGCAGGGTGACAATATACAGCCTTGATGTACTCCTTTTCCTATTTGGAACCAGTCTGTTGTTTCATGTCTGGTTCTAACTGTTGCTTCTTGACCTGCATAAAAATTTCTCAGGAGGCAGGTAAGGTGGTCTGGTAATCCCATTTCTTTAAGAATTTTCCACAGTTTGTTGTGATCCACACAGTCAAGGCTTTGGCGTAGTCAATAAAGCAGAATTAGATGTTTTTCTGGAACTCTCTTGCTTTTTTGATGATCCAGCAGATGTTGGCAATTTGATCTCTGGTGCCTCTGCCTTTTCTAAATCCAGCTTGAACATCTGGAAGTTCACGGTTCATGTACTGTTGAAACCTGGCTTGGAGAATTTTGAGCATTACTTTGGTAGTGTGTGAGATGAGTGCAATTGTGCGGTAGTTTGAGCATTCTTTGGCACTGCCTTTCTTTGGGATTGGAATGAAAACACCTTTTCCAGTCCTGTGGCCACTGCTGCATTTTCCAGATTTGTTGGCATATTGAGTGCAGCACTTTCACAGCATCATCTTTCAGGATTTGAAATAGCTAAACTGGAATTCCATCACCTCCATTAGCTTTGTTCACAGTGATGCTTCCTAAGGCCCACTTGACTTCACAGTCCAGGATGTCTGACTCTAGGTGAGTGATCACACCATTGTGGTTATCTGGGTCATGAAAATCTTTTTTGTATAATGCTTCTGTGTATTCTTGCCACCTCTTCTTAGTATCTTTTGCTTCTGTTAGGTCCATACCATTTCTCTCCTTTATTATGCCCATCTTTATTCATTTATTCATTCATCTATTTATTTATTCAGTCAATAAATATTTATTGAACACCTACTGTGTGCCAGGCACCATTATAAGCACTGGGATGTAGAAGTGAATAAAATAGACAAAACTCTGTTCAGCCAAGCTTAGCTTCTAGTGGAGGAATCAGAAAATAAACAACACTAATAAGTAAAATATATAGTATGTGGAGAGTGACAAGTGTCAGGAAACAGGGAAGGGGGATGTGAAATCTTGTCTCGGGGTGGGGATTGTAATTTTAGACATGGTGGATAGGGAAAACTTTTAAGCAAAGACTCAAAGGAGGTTAAGAAACAGGACAAAGAACTGTCTGATTAAGAATATTTCAGGAAACAGTCAAGTCAGGGAAAGCATACCTGGAAGTCAGTGTGGTGGGAGCATAAAAAAAAATAGGATTGATACAGCAAGAGATGCATATAAGGGATGGCAAGGAATCTATAGGGCCTATAAGAGACCTATGAGACCCCTATAAGGCCTTGGGGGTCAGAGTGAGGATGTTGGCTTTACTCTGAGTAGGACACAAAGCTACTGGAAGTTTCTAAGCAGCATCACTGGCTGTTACATGGAGATGAGACTGTGAGAACCTAGGATGGGAGCTGGGAGGAGAGTTAGAAGCATCACAGTAAATCCAGGTGAGAGTTGACAATAATGGGACCCGGTTGTAGGTAGTTAGAAGTATATTCAGAATCTGAGATATGACCAGGCACACCCTAACCTCTTAGTCTTTCTGGACAACCGAACTACTAGGACCAAGTTCTTTCAATCCAGGGAGGCACCAAAGGACCCCAGCACCGCCGCAGCCCTGCGCAGTGGTGTCCTGTGGAATTTTCTGTGATACTGGGGACACCCTACCCTCTCCAGAGCGGTGGCCGTTGGGCCACTCGTGGCTACTGAGCCCTGGAGATGTGGCCAGTGTGACCAGATTTTTAATTTTATTTAACTTAAATTTACCTTTCGCAAAGCCGTATTGGACAGCGCAGCTGCAGAGAACCCTTCTGATAAACGGCCTCCTGGCAGCTCTCGCCTCTCCGCTGGATTCACCGAGAAGACGGCCGCCTGCCCTTTTATTCTGTGCCGGCACGTCTCAGCTCCCCCTGACGTGAGTCAGCGTGCCTTTGAGAAATGGCTGCGATGTGAATAAAGTCCTGATTTTATCTCTGAAATGGCCCATTAATAAATAACAAAGTGTTTATAAATATGCAAAACACACAATTAGTCAATTTCACAACGTCTCCAGTGATGGGAACATTAAAAAACGTGTCCTAGAGTGAAGGGTGGAGGGATCCAAATAAATTTAGTTTCTCTTTAAACCTTACCAGCAATGAATACTGAATCATTTACTTCTGAGAATTGTAACACAAAAGCAAGTCATTTATTGGCTCCTCTGAGCATGAGCGGCACACTCTAACTTAATTCATAGATGTGGAAAGCCATTATAAGAAGTAAATGAGTTACCAATGAGAGCGATGGCAGATGGCAGCTGTTTTTGCACGACTTCATGGACCCTGAATTACTCTAATCATCATTTTATTTAAGCCCAGAAGGCCATAAGAAATAAGTTACTGACTCCACTGAAATATGTCTCCCTTAAACATATAAACTAGAACTTGAAATAGGGTACATTATTCAAGCAATTTCTTACAGCGACAGGCGCCAGCTCACAGGCCAAAGACAGCCATGAAATTCTGCAGCACTTCCTGAGATCTGGGAAGGTCCCCTTAGGAAGATATTTGAAAAAGAGTCCACTTCAGCAAATAAGACGCTGTCTGGCCTCACAGAGTGATTGCCTATTCTAGAATCCTTGTGAGCATATCTGCTGCTCTCCCTCAGCCAGAAAATGATGCTGTTGACCAGAAATCTGGACATTATGTTTTTATTTTTCCCCCAGCTTTATTGAAATATAATTGATTTATAACATCATATGTTTCATGTGTACAAAGTGTTGGCTTGATACCTTAATAAATTGCAAAATGATTACCATCATAGCATTAGCTAACATGTCCATCACATCACCTAATCACCATTTTCCTTTTCATGATGAGAACATTTAAGGTTGACTCTCTTAGCAACATTCAAGTATATAATACAGTATTATTAGCTATAATCACCCTGCTGTACATTAGGTTTCCCAAACTTGTCCATCTTTTAACTGGAAATCTGTCTCCATTTCTGCTGCCTCCTAGCCCTGGCAACCATACTCTACTCTGTTCCGCTTTGCTGCTGCGCTGTGCTTAGTCGCTCAGTCGTGTCTGACTCTTTGCAACCCCATGGACTGTAGCCCTCCAGGCTCCTCTGTCCATGGGATCCTCCAGGCAAGCATACTGGAGTAGGTTGCCATGCCCTCCTCCAGGGGATCTTCCCAACCCAGGGACTGAACCCAGCTCTCCTGCATTGCAGGGGAATTCTTGACTGTGTGAGCTACCAAGGACGCCCTACTCTCTGAGTTCAGCTTTGTTAGATTCCAGTAAATAAGTGAGACTGGGCGGGATTCGTCCTTCTCTCCCTGCCTTACCTCACTTAGTATATTCTGGGCATTTCACTCTGCTCCCTTCCTGATCCCGATCCGTTTATTCCACTGGACTCAAAGGGTCTCATAACCAGCCTCCTTCCCCCTGCTCTAGTCCACTCTACACACAGTGGTGTGAAACATTCCTCTGTTACAAAGGGCCTTGTAGACCCTCAACAGGAGTCATGGAGTGAATGAATGAGCTCTGAGAGGTAGGCAGGGTTGAATGACATTGGTGTTGATTTTGACTCTTGGTTTGATTTTGACTCTGAGAGTCCTGGGAAGCATGTAGGAAAGTGTCTTCACCTGATGTGTATTGTCAAGGTCCTCCAGTTCGGGACCATCAGGAGCACAGCCAGGGGTCAACAAGTAGGGTAAACTGCCTCCTTACAGTGAGGGTGAACACGCACGGTGGGAGCTCTGGGGGCATCTCAGTTAAAGGGCGTTGGGACTTGCGGTAGATGATTCTAGAGAACGTTCAAGGAAGTGGAGTTTGCTCTGGGTTCGATATTGTCAGGAAGCAGGGAGGATTCTGCAGCTGGGTTTCTTCACAAGTCTTACTCTGAAGATGAGAGGAACGAAGTGAAGCTAAAACTGATTGATAAAGAAGTGTCGGTAACTCCCATGAGCCAGGATGGGAGGCTCGTTGGGCACTTTTGTGGTTTGGAAATTTTTTATCTTGATGTCTCTGTTAAGACATGATTACAGAGATTACAGAGTGGCCTTGTTTTTGTCTTCATCTATGAGGGTCACCGTCTTCCCTGGTAGCTCAGCTGGTAAAGAATCCACCTGCAATGCAGGAGACCTGGGTTCCATCCCTGGGTTGGGGAGATTCCCTGGCGAAGGGCACGGCAACCCACTCCAGTATTCTTGCCCGGAGAATCCCATGGACAGAGGAGCCTGGTGGGCTACAGTCCATGGGGTCACAGAGAGTCGGATAGGACCGAGCGACTAAGCCCAGCGCAGCAGAGTGTGAGGGTCACAGGGTGGCCTGGCCTGATGCTGGGGCTCTAGGACACGCCTGTATTGAGCAGAAGGACACATGGTCCGGCTGTGAGGGCCAGGCCAGCTCTCTTATGCCAGGGGCTGCTTCTCTCCGTGGTGTTACTAGGACACAGAGCAGAAGCCAGGGTGTCCAGTTTGAAAGGTGATGCAGTTATCTAAGTAAGAGATGGTGATGGCTTGCGTTTGAATAATGGTCATGAGCTGATGAGACGTGACTGATTTCAGAATGCACATGGGGTCACGACCCTCACTCAAACCATACTGCACTCACCAGCTCCTCAGAGGAACCCCAACCCCTGGTGCCTCCAGGCCCTTCCTTAAACACTTTCCCAGCCCTCTACTCCACCTCCACTGCTGCAACGCGAGCCCTCCTCCCTGACATATTCCTGTTTACGCTGCTCTAAGATTACTTCCAGTATTACCCCAATCATTTCATCTCAAGTCCAGTTAGCTGACCTTCCTCTAAGCTTCCATGCTATCTCGTTATATTATTATCCTTTACTTATCTGTATTCCCTACTAGACTGTAAACTGCGTCCAAGTAGGAGTGATGTCTTGTTCACTGCGTGTATGCAGGTCTCATCACATGATCAATGCTTAATGAATATATGATAAATGGATCAATGCTTTACTGAAATTTGTAGGCTCTCTCTAAACTGGTTTCCAGCAAGTCATTATCCAACCCCTGACATTTAAGTCATAATGCCATTCCAAACCTAAGCTGCCTTTTCTTTGGCACATACTCACCAAATAAAATTATATTCCTGGCACCATTGTATATATTCAAATTTCCTGCAATTCATCTATAACCCTTGAAATAGCAGAAGCTACTATGAGGTGCCATGATTAAGTGGTAGTAAGTGTCTCAGTTGTAAATGGTTTCAATTTAATTTGTTAGTAGAGCTGAGAGATATTTACAAGCTGTCTACCCTTTATGATTTTATAGGTCAAAAATTGAGTTTTGGTGCTTTGACATTTATCCATTCAATAACCGATTTTTCAAGAGCCAGGTGTTCTTCTAGAAGTTGGAGCTGCAGCAGTGAAAATATAGAGAAAAATCTCTGAGCCAGTGGGGTTCCATTATAATGGACAGGAAAGACTTTTAAAAATAGAGAAATAAAATATAGAGAATGTTAAAAGCAATGGTGGAAGTGGGGGATAAAAGTGGGAAATATGGGAGTTGGAACATTAAGCA
This sequence comes from Cervus canadensis, assembly GCF_019320065.1. Classification (NCBI taxonomy): domain Eukaryota; kingdom Metazoa; phylum Chordata; class Mammalia; order Artiodactyla; family Cervidae; genus Cervus; species Cervus canadensis. The sequence continues at coordinate 53,133,731 of NC_057402.1, forward strand.
GTGCCTTCAGGAAAGGTTTCACTGAGGAAGTAGTTTGGAGGAGGTCAGAAGGAAGTGAAGGTGCCTAGCTCAGCAGACATCTGGGGGAGGCAAAGGGCATAGCCAGTGCTAATGCCTTGGGGTCAGAGAGATGGATGGGAGGGACTTCCCTGATGGTCCAGTGGCTAAGACTCCGGGCTCCCAATGCAGGGGACCCAGGTTCGATCCCTGACCAGGGAACTAGATCCCACTTGCTGCAGGTGAAAGTTCACATGCTGTAACTGAAAAAGCCCACATGCTGCAACTAAAGACCCCGCACAGTCAAATAAATAAATAAATATTTTTTAAAAATAAAAGCAATGGATGGGAAAGGCCCAAGGAAGATTTAAATAACCCAACTGCACACAATTCAGATATTGGTCTTGAAAGGACAAGAAAAATAGGAAATAAAATATGTGGCCAGTATTGCTGACTTCCCCTTAAGAGAAAATGGGACAAAAATTATAAGCTGTAAATAAAATAAAGGTGACTCAATAGGAGACTAAACCCAGACTTCAGAAAACTTTTAATCAATGTTCTGAGGCTACCTAGCAGCTGAAATGAAAGGAAACTTGCTCTCTGTCTTTGTAAATAGAATCAGATCTGAAATACTTTAGGAGATTTTGTCAGGAAAATAAATTGGAATAGGAAATGGCAAATTTAGAAGATCTCTGATGTGTGGCTTAACATTTTCAAAGAACCTTGGAAAATAAAGCAACTGGAAAAGAAACTTCTGGCTGTCCCAGTGAAATAACTCATCCCTGAAATAAAAGCAAAAGATTCTCTATCCCCTGAGGATCGAGAGCCTATGAGAAAAGACACCTGTGGGTGATGTAGGAAGAAGGGTCATTGGAGAAACTAACATCACAAATTGGTTACGAAACAGACAGTTGTCCAAAATCTGTTCAGTAGTGCTGCAAGCCGAGAGAATGATCAGGTTTCATCTCTTCCTGTCCTTATTCTAAACTCCCAAGGTGGATGCTTATAAATATATGTGGACAACAATTCAGCTTTCTTATGATGGGGCTGCCATGCTAGCTGCAGTATCATAGAGGGTTCAACCCCTCAGAGGACCATAACCAGTGGGAAGCCCTGACAATCAAGTCCTTTCCCACGTCCCCACCTGTAACTGTTACAGTGGGACCAGGAGCAGGAAAACATCCCTTTCTTCTCTGTGACGTAACTCCTGCAGATTGAATAGATGGGGAACAAGTTTACAACTAAAATGCATTGCAGAAAGATTATTTGGGCAAGTCCTAGATATTATAGTTACATGCCTATTAAAACACCTATACTGGACTTCCCTGGTGGTACAGTGGATATGAATCTGCCTGCCAATGCAGGGGACATGGGTTCAATCCCTGGTCCAGGAAGATACCACATGCTGTGGAGCAACTAAGCCCATGCTCCACAATTACTGAGCCCATGTGCTGCAGGCCTAAAGCTCTGCAACAAGAGAAGCCACTGCTGTGAGAAGCCTGTGCACCACAACTAGAGAGAACCCACGTGCAGGAACAAAGACCCAGTGCAATCAAAAATAAATAAAAACTCTTATCCTGTGATTATTCAAGAAACAACTGAATGGGCCTCAGAATCTCTAAAGGCCAAAGACTACAAATACAAGTAAATTAATTGGAGCAGAGTCATGAGAGTTCAGGCTGATTCTTCTGCACCTTTACAGACGTCCTTAATACTCCACTAAAATCAAATGCAAAGAAGCCCTTAGGCCAGTTACAACTAGATTAGTAGAAAGAGGATTAAGTCTCCTTTGTTCTAGTCCTGCAATACCTGTTTCACCTGCTTAAAAGCCTCAGCATGGAGAATATAGATTTGTCTAAGGTCTGTAGGGAAAGACTAGAGATTTTTTCAAGAAAATTAGAGATACCAAGGGAACATTTCACACAAAGATGTGTTTAATAAAGGACAGAAATGGTATGAACCTAACAGAAGCAGAAGATATTAAGAAGAGGTGGCAAGAATATACAGAAGAACTGTACAAAAAAGATCTTCACGACCCAGATAATCACAATGGTGTGATCACTCACCTAAAGACATCCTGGAATGTGAAGTCAAGTGGGCCTTAGAAAGCATCACTACGAACAAAGCTAGTGGAGGTGATGAAATTCCAGTTGAGCTATTTCAAATCCTGAAAGGTGATGCTGTGAAAGTGCTGCACTCAATATGCCAGCAAATTTGGAAAACTCAGCAGTGGCCACAGGACTGGAAAAGGTCAGTTTTTATTCCAATCCCTAAGAAAGGCAATGCCAAAGAATGCTCAAACTACTGCACAATTGAACTCATCTCACACGCTAGTAAAGTAATGCTCAAAATTCTCCAAGCCAGGCTTCAGCAGTACGTGAACCGTGAACTTCCAGATGTTCAAGCTGGTTTTAGAAAAGGCAGAGGAACCAGAGATCAAATTGCCAACATCTGCTGGATCATTGAAAAAGCAAGAGAGTTCCAGAAAAACATCTAATTCTGTTTTATTGACTACACCAAAGCCTTCAACTGTGTAGATCACAATAAACTGTGGAAAATTCTGAAAGAGATGGGAATACCAGACCACCTGGCCTGCCTCTTGAGAAATCTGTATGCAGGTCAGGAAGCAATAGTTAGAACTGGACATGGAACAACAGACTGGTTCCAAATAGGAAAAGGAGTATGTCAAGGCTGTATATTGTCACCCTGCTTATTTAACTTATATGCAGAGTACATCATGAGAAACGCTGGACTGGAAGAAGCACAAGCTGGAATCAAGATTGCTGGAAGAAATATCAATAACCTCAGATATGCAGATGACACCACCCTTATGGCAGAAAGTGAAGAGGAACTAAAAAGCCTCCTGATGAAAGTGAAAGAGGAGAGTGGAGAAGTTGGCTTAAAGCCCAACATTCAGAAAACTAAGATCATGGCATCTGGTCCCATCACTTCATGGGAAATAGATGGGGAAACAGTGGAAACAGTGTCAGACTTTATTTTTTTGGGCTCCAAAATTACTGCAGATGGTGATTGCAGCCATGAAATTAAAAGACGCTTACTTCTTGGAAGGAAAGTTATGACCAATCTAGATAGCATATTAAAAAGCAGAGACATTACTTTGCCAACAAAGGTCTGTCTGGTCAAGGCTATGGTTTTTCCAGTGGTCATGTATGGATGTGAGAATTGGACTGTAAAGAAAGCTGAGTGCTGAAAAATTGATGCTTTTGAACTATGGTGTTGGAGAAGCCTCTTGAGAGTCCCTTGGACTGCAAGGAGATCCAACCAGTCCATCCTAAAGGAGATCAGTCCTGGGTGTTCATTGGAAGGACTGATGCTGAAGCTGAAACTCCAGTACTTTGGCCACCTCATGCGAAGAGTTGACTCATTGGAAAAGACCCTGATGCTGGGAGGGATTGGGGGCAGGAGGAGAAGGGGACGACAGAGGATGAGATGGCTGGATGGCATCACCGACTTGATGGACATGGGTTTGAGTAAATTCCGGGAATTGGTGATGAACAGGGAGGCCTGGTGTGCTGCGATTCATGGGGTCGCAAAGAGTCAGACACAACTGAGTGACTGAACTGAACTGAACTGAAGGTCTGTAGGCAGTTAAAATATGTTTGCTTCCCCAAATTTGTGAGTCTCTTTCTGTTTTGTAAATAAGTTTATTTGTATCATTTCTTTTCCTGGTTGCCAGGAGGGAAGAGGAGGCAGACAGATAGTTAGGGAGCTCGGGATGGACATGCACACACTGCTGTATTTAAAATGGATAGCCAGCAGGGACCTACTGCATGGCACAGGGAACTCTGCTCAGTGTTAATGTGGCAGCCTGGATGGGAGGGAGTTTGTGTATACGTGGCTGAGTGGCTCTGCCGTGCACCTGAAACTATCACAACATTAATTGGCTATACTCCAATACAAAATATAAAATATGGTGCATACATACAATAGAGTCTCCAGTAGCTTTACACTTTGGGGTGTAGAACTGTATTTACTGACATAGAAAAATGTCCATGTCAAATGTCAGTGAACAAGGCAGATTGCCAAACAGCATGTAGAGAACACTATTGTGAAGGTTAAATTATGACTGTGTATATGTTCATAATTGTATGGACATATTCAAAAATATCCAGCAGAATGTTGAACAAATTACTAGTACAATTATCGCCAGATGGCAGAATTTCGGATGATTTGAACATTCACATTAGACTTTTCTGTATTTTTCTGATAATTTTTTCAATAAATATGTATATTTTGGCAAAAAAAAAAAAAAAAGCTTGCTTCCCAACTGTGCCTAACTCAAATACCCCACTCTCCTTAGTCCCACTTTAAGCCAAATTCTGTTCTTTATTAGATTTCTACTCACCTTTCTTTACTTTCCCAGTTGACGATAATCAAGATTAATACAACATAAGAAGTGGTTACATTCCAGGCAATGTATTTGCCTTCACTTCAGAAGATCAACAGTCCTCCTGGATAATACGCCTGAGGGTTTCTCAGAAGCTGTATCCTACTTTTCTCAAGGCTTAGAAGATGTTAAGGATATAGTGTTTCCTTGTGAATCCATTCATGTTCAATATGTAGATGACTACTTCTTGTGTTCTATTAATCTTGAAAATTCTAAAACTGACTCTCTGCATCCACTCACATAGTTAGCTGAAACAGGAAACTAGTCTACGAGGGAGAAACTCCAATTCTGAAAAACAAATATTCATTGTCTAGACCATGACCTATTGGCTGCAGGAAGAGCATCAATTCAGAGAAGATTATACATTGTCCAGAATTACCCAACATCAAACACTAAAAGACAATAGAAGATTTCTGGTATTCACTCAATATTATAGAGAATGTGCATACATTTTTTCCTGTAATATCAAGGCTCCATATTATTTGACAGAGTCAAATGTCTCAGAATCCTAAACGAAAAAACAACTACAACCAAAAAAAAAAAAGGTCCTCAGTGATCTCACATATCCCTTTAACAACCACCTAAGCCAGGTCTCCCAAATTATTATAATGCTGACTTTTTTTTTTTTTTCCAGTGGGTTTTGTCATACATTGATATGAATCAGCCATGGATTTACATGTATTCCCAATCCCGATCCCCCCTCCCACCTCCCTCTCCACCCGATTCCTCTGGGTCTTCCCAGTGCACCAGGCCCGAGCACTTGTCTCATGCATCCCACCTGGGCTGGTGATCTGTTTCACCATAGATAGTATACATGCTGTTCTTTTGAAATATCCCACCCTCACATTCTCCCGCAAAGTTCAAAAGTCTGTTCTGTATTTCTGTGTCTCTTTTTCTGTTTTGCATATAGGGTTATCGTTATCACCTTTCTAAATTCCATATATATGTGTTAGTATGCTGTAATGTTCTTTATCTTTCTGGCTTACTTCACTCTGTATAATGGGCTCCAGCTTCATCCATCTCATTAGGACTGGTTCAAATGAATTCTTTTTAATGGCTGAGTAATATTCCATGGTGTATATGTACCACAGCTTCCTTATCCATTCATCTGCTGATGGGCATCTAGGTTGCTTCCATGTCCTGGCTATTATAAACAGTGCTGCAATGAACATTGGGGTGCACGTGTCTCTTTCAGATCTGGTTTCCTCAGTGTGTATGCCCAGAAGTGGGATTGCTGGGTCATATGGCAGTTCTATTTCCAGTTTTTTAAGAAATCTCCACACTGTTTTCCATAGCGGCTGTACTAGTTTGCATTCCCACCAACAGTGTAAGAGGGTTCCCTTTTCTCCACACCCTCTCCAGATTTATTGCTTGTAGACTTTTGGATAGCAGCCATCCTGACTGGCGTGTAATGGTACCTCATTGTGGTTTTGATTTGCATTTCTCTGATAATGAGTGATGTTGAGCATCTTTTCATGTGTTTGTTAGCCATCTGTATGTCTTCTTTGGAGAAATGTCTGTTTAGTTCTTTGGCCCATTTTTTGATTGGGTCATTTATTTTTCTGGAATTGAGGTGCAGGAGTTGCTTGTATATTTTTGAGATTAATCCTTTGTCCGTTTCTTCATTTGCTATTATTTTCTCCCAATCTGAGGGCTGTCTTTTCACCTTACTTATAGTTTCCTTTGTAGTGCAAAAGCTTTTAAGTTTCATTAGGTCCCATTTGTTTAGTTTTGCTTTTATTTCCAATATTCTGGGAGGTGGGTCATAGAGGATCTTGCTGTGATTTATGTCGGAGAGTGTTTTGCCTATGTTCTCCTCTAGGAGTTTTATAGTTTCTGGTCTTACATTTAGATCTTTAATCCATTTTGAGTTTATTTTTGTGTAATAATGCTGACTTTTTGTCTGTTCTTGAAAGGTTAGACTGTGGGGACTTCACTGATGATCCAGCAGCTAAGATTCCACACTTTCAATGCAAGGGGCGCAGGTTTAATCCCTGGCCTGAAACTCAGATCCCAAACATTGTGCCACATGGCCCAATAAAAAAATAAAATTAAAAAAAGAAAAAGAAAGGTTAGGCTGTGCTCTAGGAGTACTAACTCAAAAACATACCACACATCAAAACCCCCCTGCTTATTGTAGCCTGTTCCTTCGTCCAGTAGCCAAAGATAATCCTCCTTGCCTCAGAGCAATTTTACCCTCAGCTAAATTAAGCAAGGAAATTCCCTGGTGGCTCAGATGGTGAAGAGTCTGCCTGCAATATGGGAGACCTGAGTTCAATCCCTGGGTTGGGAAGATCCCCTGGAGAAGGAAATGGCATCCCACTCCAGTATTCTTGCCTAGAGAATCCCATGGACGGAGGAGCCTGGGGGGCTACAGTCCATGGAGTGGCAAAGAGTCGGACTCGACTGAGTGACTTCACTTTCTTTCTTTCTTTCCTTTAAATTAAACAAAGTACGTCAGATCTTGTACTAGGATCACCTTTAAACTTGATGGCATCTTATGTTGAATAATCCCCATGGCTAATTCAAAATACCAATATTCTTCCAGTAAATAATAAAAGAGCGCTACTTTCTCCCTTCTCTTATTACCATACTGACACTCTTCATCCAGCAACTTTCTTACCCTTACCTCATGAAGGAGAATGTTATCATTATATTTCTGTTGTTCATGAATTGTCCATGCCCAGAACACATACTATAGACAGCCCCATACCCAATCCTGACTTAATATTTTTTGTTTATTTGTCTTATCTTAAAATCTAAAAGTTACTCAGCTGTGTACAGAGTAGCATTATTTGCACTAGACAAAATGTGTAAGCAACCCAAGTGTCTTACCAGTCCATGAATGGATAAACAAAGTGTGATATATATATTAATAATGGCTATTATGAGCTTCCCAGGTGGCGCTACTGGCATTCCTGCTAATGCAGGAGTCATAAGAGACAAGGGTTCAATCCCTGGGTCAGGAAGATCCCCTGGAGAAGGCAATGGCAACTCTCTCCAATATTCTTGCCTGGGAAATCCCAAAGACAGAGGAGCCTGGTGGGCTACAGTTCATGGGATCACAAAAAGAGTCGGACAGGACTTAGCAACTAAACAACAACAAATGACTATTATTCAGCCTCAAAAAGGAAGGAAATTCTGAATGCTTTGATATAAATGAACCTTGAAGATATGCTAAGTGAAATAAGCCAGTCACAAAAGGACAAGTACTGTATGATTCCACTTCTGTGAGTTTCTAAGAGTAGCCACATTCAAAAGCAGGAAGTAGAATGGTGGTTTCCAGGAGCTGAAGGGCGGGGGAGAGGAAAGTTGTTTAATGGGCTTAGAGTTTCTGTTTTGCAAAATGAAAACTTTGGCGGTGGATGGGGGTGATGGCTGCATGATGTGAATGCACTTAATGGTTAAAATGGTATATAAAAATGTACTTTAAAATGGTTGAAATTGTATATTTTGTGCTTCGTGCTTTTTACCACAACAAAGAAAATGAAAAGGAATAATATCAGGCTGGATTATACAATAGCTATCACAAATTTTCTTGAAAAAATCCAATCCCTTACTAAATGCCAAGTCAGGGTAGGTGGTCAAAAATACAGTTACTTCAAAAGCATAACTAAATTCACTTTTATTACTAAAACTAAAAGGGGAAATATATTCAATGATAGCTGACATGTTTTTGGAGTAGTTGATTCTGAATACGGGAGCAAAGATATTTCTTAACCTCCTCAAGTACCCCTGTAAAAACAATAGACAACAAATACATAAATTACTTGATGCCTTAATGCTACCCAAGGGGACTGTCCTTAAAATATAAGTGAGATACTACAGAAGTTAGAATAAATGCTTTAAAGGTCATCATGTTAAACAAGCTGTTCTGAAAATCATTCTTATGCAGTAATCACTCACAGAAAACAAAATATAAATGGAGAGGTTCAGGAATCTCACAATAGATGCACAAAATTTAGCTACCAACTCTGAAAATAAACACAATGAATAACCCGATAGTAAGAGCCACAGGATAAAATCTGATGAAGCCAGGAGAGCAGGGTGGAAACACCAGATAATCTAAACGTTTAGTTACTAAAAAGTACTGTGAAACAGCTCATCACAGTATGAACAAAAGGACCTCAACATTAAACAGCCCCTGGTAGAGAAGGCTTTCTAGAATATTACAAGACATGTAAGTCACTCTTCACCTGTAACCAACATAATTGGGGGAAATCTGTGAAGGTAGCATATGGACTGGCTCCTCTGTCCATGGGATTCTCCAGACAAGAATACTGGAGTGGGTTACCATTTCCTCCTCCAGGGGATCTTCCCGACTCAGGGTTCGAACCCACATCTCTTATGTCTCCTGCATTGGCAGGCAGATTCTTTCCCACTGTGCCACCTGGGAGCCCCTTCTACAGGTTATGTATGTGTAATAAGAATAGTATGTTTCTTTTGTAAGTGGGCTGAAGCATTTCTCTAATACAAGCCTAGCATTCACTGTAGCATAAATACTATTACTTTTGTGGAACCTACATGGGACCTTCCAACATATCCCCCCAGGGATAGAGAATACAGTTTACTGGGGACGTTACTTGTAAATTATGCAAAGCTTTGTTCTTTCCTCAAAAATTCTGTTGTCTTTATCACTTCCAATCCTCTACCAACGTAGAAAGAACAAATGAGAATAAAACTGGAACTAGTGAGCCACTTTTAGGTGTTATAGTCCTGACTTCTTTTTTTTAGGAACTTACAGTATCATACAAAATAGACTTTATGACCAAGAGAATAATTAGGGAAAGAGAGTGTCAGTACATAATGATGGAAGTTTCACTTCACCAAGAAAATCTAGTCATTCTAAATGGGTTAACATCTAATGAAAGTGCCTGACAAGATATGAAGCAAAACTTAACAGAACTTCACAAAGAGAAGGAAAAATGCACCACCATTTCACCATGTATTCCTTAATAATTGATTGATCAGAAACAAAATCAGCAAACTTAGAAGATTCCAACAACACAAAGAATGAACTTCACCTTATAGACAGACACGGATAATCATGCGAGTACACACACTTCTCAGGTGCACAAGGAATATTTATACAAATAAATCATGTGCCAGGCCATAAAGAAGCCTCAATGAAATTCAGAAAACAGTTTCTCAGAGCACATTCTTGGGAAATAGGAAAATTATGTTAGAGGATCACAACACAAATATCAATTAAAAGCTCTATTTGAATAATCATGAAAACATTGTCACTGAAATCATGAATTAAAGAATAAATCATACTGGAATTTCTAAAACACTAGGAGTGAGTAATAAGGAATACCACACATCAAAATCTATGAGCTGCAACAAAAGTAGTGGTTCATGGGAAATTTATTTCTTTGATTAATAGCAGATCATCATATTTCATTGATTTCAAAGAAATACATTTAAAGACTAAAATGGAGTATACCAATACAGTTAGAAGCTGGTTCTTAGAAAAATAAATAACAAAATAGACAATGCTCTGAAAAGGCTAATCAAGAAAAAGAGATGATTCAGGTAAATAATTTTAAAAGAGACACAACTAGAGATAAAACAGAATTTTATAATAGAAGATACCATCAATAATTATATGCTGGGAATTTTAAAACTTAGGTTAAATTGAACAAATTCTTAGAAAAATGTGACATCAGATGTGACTTGAGAAATTTTTAAAATTGAATACTTATAACTATTAAAGAAATCATAAGAGTAGTATAAATTCTTCCCAAAATATAACAAATCTACATGCTTTTCCAAACAAACTTTCAAGAACCAAGTCATCCTAATCTTACTAACTCTCCCCAAAAATAAAAAAGAGGAAATATCTCCCTATATTATTCTAAAAGGTAACCAATATCCTAATATCAGAAACCAAAAACATAGAAAGAAAGAAAAATGTTGATGTTTGGCAGAAACTGATGCATACTGTAAAGAAATTATCCTTCAATTAAAAACAAATTTTTAAAAAGGAAACAAAAATTATGAACTTATTTCATTCATGAATATCAAAAAAATGAAGTCATATATGATAATATTTAAATAAGGCAGGGCACCATGACCAATTTGGGTTTATTCTAGTGCTCAATAGCTTACAATGATAAGCATTCATTATCGTTTATGGGTCTATAGTTAGCTAGGCAGTGACACTGATCTGGGCCAGCCGTGGCTGACCTCAGGCAGAGTCCCCCCTGTGTTTGCTATCAACTGGGATGTTTGCTGGACGTCAGCCAATCCAGGATATCCTCACTTGTGTATCTTGTGATTGACTGGCTGGCTTCTGGGGTGATAGGGTAACTGGACCACACGTCTTTCATCACACAGATGTCTAGCCCAGTCTTATTCATAGGATAGGAGCAGGGTTCCAAGAGAGGACGTAGGAGTGGAAGCTGCAAGGCCTCCACAGGCTTGGAACTGGCATGCAGTCATTTCCACTGCTTCTATTGATAAAAGCAAGCCACAACACCTGCCCAGATTCAAGGATGGGAGAATGAACTCCACCTGTTTATGGGAGGAACTGTAACATAATACTGCACAGGATATAGTTGTGTGGAGAAGTGAAAAGTTATCGCCATCTCTGCAATCTACCCTACTAGGTATAAAAGGAGAGTTTCACATCAGAAAATACTTGTAATTCACCACATTAAGAGAAAATTTGATCATTTCAGTAGATGCAGAAAAAAGCATTTGATACATTGCAACGTGATTACATGGGAAAAAAGTCATTTGTAGATTAGTAATAAAGAGGAACCTGTAGAAGGAAATGACAACCCACTCTAGTATTCTTGCCTGGAAAATTCCACAGACAGGAGCCTGGTGGGCTCCAGACCATGGGGTCGCCAAGAGTCAGACGTGACAGCGACCGCGCACAATTACTACAGAAATTTACATCATCTTAAGAGAATAAATCTTAGAAGTATTCCCTTTAAAATAAACAGGACCCATGTACCCACCATCACTATTTCTATTGAATACTTTATTAGATGTCTTAGTGCAATGAGGCAAGAAAATAAACAGAAGCATAAATTAGAAACAAGAAAATAAAGCTGAAACTATTTACATCTGATATGACCATTTTCGTAGACAATGAATAGAACTCACAGATAAATTATTAGACATAAAAAGGTGATTTTGGCAAGATGATTGGCTATGATATTAATGTTTAAAAGTTCATTTCATTCTACATATCAGTAACAGATAATTAGAGAACATTTTTTAATAAAAAGGCCACATTTATTGGAGCATCAGGGAAGATTGGATACCCATTAAATCTAAACAGAGGACATCAATAACTCCATGGGGAATATTAAACAAATTTATTAAGAGACTTTTAAAGGACCTGAATTGACAGAGAAACATATTTCGTTCATGGCTAGTAAGACTTAATATGGTAAATGTATCCATGCTCCCTAAATTGACTTATAGATTCATTTCAATTCTAACCAAAATGCCAATATATTTGTTTTCTTGAGAATATACATTTTATTGACCATTCAATTCTGAAGGACAAATGGAGAAAAAAAAATTGCAAAAGCATTTCTGTAGAAAAGCAAGGAGGAGGAATTATTTTAAAGTTACGGTAATAACTATGATATAGAATAGGCTTCCCAGGTGGCTCAGTGGTAAAAAAATATGCCTGCCAATGCAGGAGACAAGGGTTCAATCCCTGGGTCAGGAAGAGACACTAAAGAAGGAAATAGCAACCCACTCCAGTATTCTTGTCTGGGAAATCCCATAGATGGAGGAGCCTAGCGAGCTACACTCCATGGGGTCGCAGAAGAGTCAGAGATGACTCAGTGACTAAAAAGAAACATGCTATTGAGCTGGCTGAAGAATAGATAAAAATTACTAGCAGACTACATAGAACATAAAATCTGACCATTCTTTGCGCACGTGTAATTCTTTTCACATTTTATACAATTTTTAAAGGTTATACTCCATTTATAATTACTAGTCACTATATTCCCCGTATTGCACAGTAAATACATCCTTGTAGCCTGGTTTACACCCAACAGTTTGTGCCTCTCATTCCTCATCCCTATATTCTCCTCCCCACCCCCACTGTACCCACTAGTTTGTTCCTTTTTCCTGGGATTCTGCTTTTTTGTTATATTCACTAGTTTTTTTTGTTATTTTTTAGATTCCACATGTGATAGCATACAGTATTTGTCTTTCTCTGTCTTACTTATTTCACTTAGCACAATGTCCTCCAAGTCAACTATGCTGCTACAAATGCAAAGTTTCCTTCTTTTTTCATGGCTGAGTATTCCATTATGCGTATGTACATATATATAGATGTATATATACACACACATCTTCTTTATCCAGCCATCTGTTGATGAACACTTGAATTGCTTCTGCATCTTGGCAATTGTAAATAGTGCTACTAGAAACATTAGGGTGTGTATATATTTTTGAATTAATGTTTTGAAGGGTTTTATTTTTTTTATACACCCCAGAGTGGAATTGCTGGATCACATGGTAGTTCTGGGATTTTCTGGTGGCTCAGATGGTAAAGAATCTGCCTGCAATGCAGGAGACCTGGGTTGGATCCCTGGGTCAAGAAGATCCCCTGGAGAAGGGAATGGCTACCCACTCCAATACTCTTACCTGGAGAATGTCATGGATAGAAAGAACCTGGTGGGCTAAAGTCCATGGGGTCGCAAAGAGTTGGAAACTAACTCTTTTAGTGTGAACAGCTAACAATTCTCACTTTTCACAGTAGTTCTACTTTTGTTTTTTGGAGAAACCTCCACACTGTTTTCCGCAGTGGCTGCACCAACTTACATTCCTACCAACAGTATCCGAGGGTTCCCTTTTCTCCTCACCCTGGACAACATTTGTTATTTGTTGTCTTTTGGATGACAGCCATTCTGACAGGCGTGAGCTGATATCCCATGGTTAAGGCTTCATGCTTCCAATGCGGGGACGTGGGTTCAACCCCTGGTTGGGAAACAGATCCCACATGCACATGTGCCTCACAGTGCGACCAAAAATTTTCTTCAAAAATTTAAAACCCTTGCCCTGCAAGTCTCAGCGGTTCGTTGCCATGGTTTAATCATAGTCTTCCACCTAAAACTGACGGGTAAGCATCCCTGTAATAGTGCACAAATCTAGGGGAGACCTTTGGGCTCCTTGTTGGGCTGCCCAGCTCAGGTGCCTGCCTCTCCCTGTGACCTGGAAAGCAGACATCACTGGGCTCATACTATCAGGGACTCGAACTTTCCTTTCTAGCTGCAAATCACAATGCTCTGGCTTCTCTGTGTCCTCTTTCTTGAGTTCCCTACTAGAAAGAAAAATGATGAGAGCCACAGGGTTGTCTTAATACCAAGCATCATAGACTCTGAGGAGTTTTTCCTCAAATTCTTCAAAATTGTTTATGGACTTCACCCATTGTTCCCTTGTCCCAAGAAGTCCTTCAACTGTGTCCCACACCCCCATCCTGATGAGGAACCATGTTCCCTCAGGGAATAATTTGCAGACTGGCCCCTGACATAATCTGGTATCAGAGACCTGATTACCACAGGGCAATTTTTAATAAACATAATAAGATTTCCCAACAAGGACGTTCAATTGCCTTCTTCTCTCAGGTGGAGCTCAAGTGACAGAATTCTAGACTTGATTCTGTCCCTCTTTAGTTAACGAGTTACCTAAGTATCTTTCTGCAGGTCATCTCATTCTCCGTGGCTCTTCCTTTTCTAATAAAAAAAAATTTAAAAATAGCCATGCCAAACCGCTTCCTCCCTCCCAGAAGTGTTGCCTAGATTAAATATAATGAATGTTAAGGTGCTTTGCAAACTGCAAATCTAAGGTGTTATTCCCTTGCTGAAAGTAAAGATAGGTTGTGCATCTTCCCTGCAAGAGTATAAAGGTTTGGAGTTTTCATCGAAAGCAAATTCACAAAATGTATGGGACCGCCTTTTGTTTGCTTGCATTCTTTCCCGCAGGCCTTTGTGCATAAATTATCTCATTCTTTCTTCATTGTGAGCCTGCAGGGCCACTAGTACTAAGACCTACTTCGCGGACAAGGAAACTAAGATTCAGAAAGATGCAGCAGTTCTCCCAGAATCACACACCTGACACCACTTCTTCCCCGTGAGGTCCTCAGGAGGCAGGCTCCTTCCAGGGTACAACATTGCCTTCCTAACGGTGGCCCTTGTCCTCGGCACCCAGGATGCTTGGCAGCATTATATCCAAGGCAGGAGCAAGAGAAGAAGCAAAGAAGAGAGGAGAAGACCCAAGAAAAGCTCACAGGAGATGCAACGGGACACGTTGCCAACCTCTCCTCAGCCAGAATATAGTCTCATGATAACCAGTCAGGCTGTTGGCAAGGTGTTGACAGCAGGGGCAAGTGAAGAGAGTTTAGTAAAGGGATCATGTGCCAAGGTGCGGGTGCATTTAAGAGAAGCGTCTGGGGATGGTGTCACACATCAGGGTTAGTAATAGTGGGGACCATTGTAACTGCAGGCCTGCGGGCCTTGGGAGGGATGGTTATGGGAGGCCAGAGACAGCTGGAGTTGTAGCTGAAGGAGAGGAATATTCCTACTGACCTTTGGAGGAAGAAAGCCATCCTCAGTACTTCCCTGGTGGTCCAGTGGTTGAGAATCCGCCTTCCAATGCACGGGGCATGGGTTCAATCCCTAGTCAGGGAGCTAGGATCTCACATGCCAAAGGCAGCTAAGCCTGGGTGCCACAGCTGCTGAGCCCGTGTGCCACTAGACAATCCATGCACCACAAGGAAAGATACAGGATGCAACCAAGATTCCACCGGCTGCAACTCAGATCCGATGCAGCCAAATAAATAAATATAAATACATATTTTTTTAAAAGAGAAGTCATATTTTAGTGATACTGTAGAATTAAAATCAACAGATCTGATGATGTCATTAAAAATGGAAAAGTTAAGAGACTCCAGAAAACAATTATAAAGCTGGCAAAAACTTATCAGGATTGACTTTTATAGAACTCTGAATTTGAACAAAATTTTACAGCCTCCAGGGGAACATTAAAAAAGGACTATGTGGTCCTTCCACAGTGGCAGCCTCTGAAGAACAGCAGCCAGGGCTCTGAGCTACCCCATGGCCATGGGCCTCAGCAACAGCCTCAGGGTGACCAAGAAGGTGAGCAAGCGGCAGTCGCGGGCACCTCAGCAAACACATCATGTTTGTGCAGAACATGATCTGGGAGGTGTTCATCTTAGGAGCAGCAGGTCATGGAGCTGCTCAAGGTCTCCAAGGACAAGCGGGCCCTCGAGTTCATCAAGAAAAGGGTGGGGGGAGAGAACAAGACGGCGGAGGAGGAGGTGGCCGTGCAGTATATCGCTTTCCATGGATACGTCAGGAATACACCTTCAGACACACACGTGCATGCAGAACACCAGCTGAGAGCAGACAGGAGGACCTGACCAGTGGAAAAGAGGATATAGACCCACGCAAAACTCGGTAGGACCAAGGAACTAGGGGGAGAAACAGGAGTGTTAGTGGGACTGGACCTGCCCTCGCAGGTGGGGGAACTGAAGCAGGGGTCCGATCCCCACATTGGTGCCACTGTCTGAGTCAGAGGAGAAACGTTTAAGGCTGAGAGTGAAGCAGCTGATCTGTGGCAGCTTAAATGGAATGAGAATCAGACAGTACTTGCTGCAGCCGTACATACCCTGAACAGGAACGCTGGGCCCCTGGAAGGTGCAGCGGCTCAGAGCTGGAGTTTAGAGATTGTGGAGCAATCCCAGGGCGAGGGCTGTTGTTGACTTCGGAGAGATGGATCAAGGGGATGTGAGGGAGGAGATTGTGGTGGGAAATGCCTGTGGAGGAAAGCCAGGCAACCGTGGAAGAAAGGTGATACTGCTAAGTCACATGTAGTGGTTGGAGCCATCACCAAGCCTCTCTCTCCCCACACACCAGCATCGGCAGCTGAACAAGAGAAAGGCTGGCCCATCAAACCCCCCAGGCACTGAGCTACAGAGCAAGACCCCAGCCAGGGTGCTCTTTTAAGTGCCTGATGTGACGATCTACAGAGTAGGACCCAGGCAAGCGAGCCCTCTAAGTGCCTGAATGGGGTGAGCTACAGAGAAAGACTGGCCAAAGAGGCCTTCTGATAGCCAGCTACAAGAGCCTCGAAAAAAGACTGTGATAGAACCATAACTCCTGCCGCAGAGGCAGTCCATGTCCCTGCACACTTGGCACCACCAGGGTCCCCACAAGCCAAGCAGCTGCACCACCTTCATACTCAACTCTCACTGGGGCAGAGCGGCCAGAGGCCAAAAAAGTCTTGTGTCTATGCACGCAGGGTTGCTTCGGTAGTGTCTGACTCTGTGACCCTGTAGACTGTGGCCTTCAGGCTTCTCTGTCAGGGAGGGGGGTTCTCCAGGCAAGAATACTGGAGCATATTGGCCAACAATGGTCGCCATCCCCTTCTAGAGCACTATATTTCCTGCTGCCCTAGCCGCCAACCCCCCTGAGTACCTGGTGCTGCCAGAACCCCTGCGACCCAAGCAGCTGCACCACCTCCACACCTGGCCTCACAGGGGCGAACCCAAGTCCTCCAGGGCAGCCTCAGGAGCAAACCCCAGTGGACGACCACATGCAGAGGTGGAAATAAAACCATAGTTGAAACCCAAGGGCAATGTGACTAAGGAAGAAGACCCAAAACCTTCCCACCAGCTGCACAAGCTGCAGATTAAATCCACACGATCAACTAGGCAGACTTTGTGTCTATGGACTATATAAAAGGCCATTGAGAGCTCGCATAAAAGAAAACGCACTAGTTCTGACAGCTGTGGACATTGGAGGCAAGAACACACAGGAGTAGGACCAGGTTAGAATCCGAGCTGCCCCCGCAGCAGGTCCAGAGATCAGCACGCGTTGTAGGGCATCCTAGGGAGGGGAGGTGGTCTGCGACTCCCAGCGCGGGAAAGGACTCTGACAGCAGAGACTCAAGAAAAATATTTTTTGACTTGTTCTGTAGATTGTTTTGGATTATTTTTTTTATTTCCCTCCCCCTCTCACCCCACCCCTGTAGTTGTTGATTTTATTGGCACTAAGAAATCCAATTAAGCGGTTGAGCTTTTTTTTCCTCAGTCACATTTTCTACTGTTGTCTTAAACCTCTGCTTCTATGTTGGGTTTTTGCAGTTCTGTGGAGTTTCCCTCTTTTTTTTCTTTTCTCTTTCTCTTTAATTTTAAACTTTTTAAACCTATTATTTTTTCTACATTTATTCCTTTGCTTTTCCTACTGTTCTTTCCCCCTTGCAGTTAATTTTTTAACATATATAAATCTTCTTTATCTACCTCTATTTAACTTTGCATATCTATTATTTCTTTTCTTTTCTTTCCTCTCAACATATTTGATAAGTTTTGTTTTCATTGCTTTATTCCCCACTTGGCACCTTTAGTTTTGTTTTCCAGTTTGCACTTAAGTTAGTTTTGTTCTTAACTGGTAAATATATTTTTTTATTTCCTTTGTTAGCCAAATCAATCTACTGTACTTTATTTTTGTTGGAGTGTTTTGACTTTGCTCATGGGTGTATATGTATATGTGTATGTGTTTATTTAATTATTTTATTTATTATTTGCCTGATTTTGTAACTAACATTTGTCTGGGTTTCATCTTTGGTTTCTTGTTTTTTGATATTTGTTTTAATCTGATTTAATGCCATAACAAACCACTTGTAGAATCTTTGTTCCTGACCAGAGATCAAGCCCTGAGTCTTTAGAGTGGGAGCACTGACTCCAAGACCCTAGACCACCAGAGAACTAACCCTAGGGAGTATCAAATAGTGAGAACTCACACAAAGGAAAACACTTGAATACAAGACCTGGCATCACCCAACCACCAGTAGCACCCTGTGCAGGATTAATCTCACCTAAACAACAAACAAAACAAAGATACAAACCCAATCATCAGCAGACAGGATTACCACCTCACTCAGCCTTTCCCATCAGAGGAAAAACAAAGAAACATAAACTCAGCACAAATCTCACCCTATACGAAGCTCACACCAACCACTGGACCAACCTTAGGATGGAAGAAACCAAAAGGAAGAAAGAATTCACCCTTCTTTAAGGAAAAAAATTCAACTTTCGTTGAAGCCTGGGAAAAGGAGACTTCAAACACAATAACTTTAAAAAAAAAAAAATGAAAAGGCAGCGAAATACAGCACAAATGAAGCACAGTAGAAACACGGAAGTCCAAATAAAATACAAGGAAATAGGCAAATTACCTGAAAAAGAATTCAGAACAATGATAGTAAAGATGATCAAAAACCTTGAAAACAAAACGCAGACAATGCAAGACTCAATTAACAAATACCTAGAAGAATTAAAGAATAAACATACAGAGACAAACAACACAATTGCTGAAATTAAAAATACTCTAGGAGGAATCAATAGCAGAATATCTGAAGCAGAAGAATAAATCAGTGAGCTGAAAGATAAAATGGTGGAAATAACTTCGGAAGAGCAGAATAAAGTAAAAGGAATGAAAAGAGCTGAAGAGAGTCTCAGAGACTTCTGGGACCATATCAAATGCACAAACATTCAAATTATAGGGGTCCCAGAAGAAGGAGAGAAAAAGAAAGGGTATGAGAAAATTTTTGAAGAGGTTATAGTTGAAAATTTCCCCAACATGGAAAAGGAAATAGTCACTCAAGTCCAAGAGGCATGAAGAGTCCCATATAGGATAAATCCACGGAGAAACATGCCAAGACACATACTAATCAAACTAACAAAGACTAAACACAAAGAAAGAATATTAGAAGCAGCAAGGGAGGAACAACAGGTAACACACAAGGGAAACCCCATACACTTAACAGCTGATCTTTCAGGAGGAACTCTGCAGGCCAGAAGGGAATGGGAGGATACATCTAAAGTACTGAAAGGGAAAAATCTACAAGATTACTGTACCCAGCAAGTATCTCACTCAAAATTGATGGAGAAATAAAAAGTTTCTCAGACAAGCAAAAGTTAGGAGAATTCAGTACCACCAAACCAGCTTTACAACAAATGTTAAAGGGACTTATGTAGTCAAGAAATACAACAGAAAAAAAAATCTACAAAATCAACCCCAAACTTAAGAAAATGGCAATAGGAACATATATATCAATAATTACTTAAAATACAAATGGATTAAATGCTCCAACCAAAGACACAGACTGCCTGAATGGATGGAAAACAAGACCCATATACATGCTGTCAACAAGAAACCCACTTTAGACCTCATGACACATATAGACTGAAAGTGAGATGATGGAAATATATATTCCATGCAAATGGAAAGCAAAAGAAAGCTGAGATAGCAATCTTCATATCAGACAAAATAGACCTTAAAATAAAGAAGATTACAAGAGATAAGGAAGGACACTACATAATGATCTAGGGATCGATCCAAGAGGAAGACATAACAATTGTAAATATCTACGCACCCAACACAGGAGCACCTCAATACATAAGACAAACACTAACAGACATAAAGGGAGAAATTGGCAGTAACACAATAATAGGAGGAGACTTTAACAGCCCACTCACACCAATGGACAGATCACCAAAACAGCAAATTAGTAAGGAAACACAGTCTTAAATGATATGTTAGATGAGATGGATCTCATTGATATCTTCAGGACATTCCATCCAAATGCAGAAGAATACACCTTCTTGTCAAGTGCACATGGAACATTCTCCAGGATAAACCACATCTTGGGTCACAAATCAAGCCTCAGGAAATTTAAGAAAATTGAAATTGTATCAAGCATCTTCTCCAACCACAATGCTGAGACTAAATATCAATTACAAGGAAAAAAGTGTAAGAAACACAAACACATGGAGATTAAACAACACATTTCTAAATAACCAACAGGTTACTGAAGAAATCAAAAGCAAAATCAAAAAAGTTCCAGAAACAAATGACAATGAGATCACAGCAACTCAAAACCTATGAGATGCAACAAAAGCAGTTCTAAGAGGAAAGTTTATAACAATGCAATCCTACCTCTAAGAAGCAAGAAAAATATAGAATAGAAAACCTGATTTTACACCTGAAACAACTGGAAAAAGAAGAAGAACAACAACAAAAAAATTAGTAGAAGGAAAGAAATCATAAAGATCCAAGCAGAAATACATGAAAAAGAAATGAAAGAAACAATAGTAAAGATTAATAAAACTAAAAGCTGATTCTTTGAGAAGATAAACAGAACTGACAAACCTTTAAGCCAGACTCATCGAGAAAAAAAGAGAGAAGAATCAAATCAACCAAACTAGAAATGAAAAAGGAGAGATTACAACAGACAATGCAGAAATACAAAGGATTATAAGAGCTATTATGAACAACTATATGGCAATAGATAGATAACCTGGAAGAAATGGACAGATTCTTAGAAAAGTTTAATCTTCCAATACTGAACCAGGAAGAAATAGAAGTTATGAACAACCCAATTATAAGCACTGAAATTGAAGCTGTGATCAAAAATCTTCCCAAAAAACAAAAAGCCCCAGACCAGATGGCTTCACAGGAGAATACTATCAAACACTTAGAGAAGAGCTAATGCCTATCCTTCTAAAACGCTTTCAAAAAACTGCAGAGGAAGGAACACTTCCAAATTCATTCTATGAGGCCACCATCACCCTGATACCAAAACCAGACAAAGACAACACAAAAAAACCACAGGCCAATATCACTGATGAACATAGATGCAAAAACCCTCAACAAAATTTTAGCAAACAGAATTCAGCAACGCACCAAAAGCTCATACACCATGATCAAGTTGGGTTTACTCCAGGGATGCAAGGATTCTTCAATATATGCAAATCAATCAGTGTGATACACCATACTAACAAATTGAAAGATAAAAATCATATGATAATCTCAATAGATGCAGAAAAAGCCTATGACAAAATTCAACACCCATTTATGGTTAAAACTCTTCAAAAATGGGCATAGAAGGAATCTACCTCAACATAGTAAAGGCCATATATGATAAGCCTACAGCAAACATTATTCTCAATGGTGAAAAACTGAAAGCATTCCCCCTAAGATCAGAAATAAGACAAGGTTGTCCACTTTTGCCACTATTATTCAACATAGTTCTGGAAGTCCTAGCTGCAACAATCAGAGAAGAAAAGGAAATAAAAGGAATCCAGATGAAAAAAGAAGTAAAGCTCTCACTGTTTGCAGATGACATGATACTGTACATAGAAAACCCTAAAGATAGTATCAGAAAATTACTAGAACTAATCAGTGAATTTAGCAAAGTTGCAGGATACAAAATCAATACACAGAAATCACTTGCATTTCTATATATTAACAATGAAAATTCAGAAAGAGAAATTAAGGAATCAACCCCATTCACCATTGCAACAAAAAGAATTAAATATCTAGGAATAAACTTACCTAAGGAGACAAAAGAATTGTACACAGAAAATTATAAGACACTAATGAAAGAAATTAAAGACAGCGTAAACAGAGGGAGAGATATTTCATGTTCCTGGATAGGAACAATCAATATTGTGAAAATGACTATACTACCAAATGCAATTTACATATTTAATGTGATCCCTATCAAATTGCTAATGGCATTTTTCACAGAACTAGAACAAAACACTTTCACAATTCATATGGAAATACAAAAGACCCCAAACAGCCAAAGAAATCTTGAGAAAGAAGAATGAAGCTGGAGGAATCAACCTCCCTGTCTTCAGATTATACTACAAAGCTACAGTCATCAAGACTGTATGGCACTGGCACAAAAACAGAAATATAGACCAGTGGAACAAGATAGAAAGTCCAGAAACCTATGGATACCTTATTTTTGACAAAGAAGGCAAGAATATACAATGGGGCAAAGACAGCCTCTTAAACAAATGGTTCTGGGAAAACTGGACAGCTACATGTAAAAGAATGAAATTAGAACACCTCCTAACACCATGCACAAAGATAACCTAAAATGGTTTAAAGACCTAAATGTAAGACCAGAAGCTATAAAACTCTCAGAGGAAAACATAGGCGGAACACTCAATTACATAAATCAAAGCAAGATCCTCTATGATCCACCTCCTAGAGTAATGGAAATAAAAACAAAAGTAAACAAGTGGGACCTGGTTAAACTTAAAAGCTTTTGCACAGCAAAGGAAACTATAAGCAAGGTGAAAACACAACCCTCAGAATGGGAGAAAATAGCAAGTGAAACAACTGACAAAGGATTAATTTCCAAAATAAACAAGCAGCTCACACAACTCAATACCGGAAAAACAAACAACCCAATCAAAAAGTGGGAAAAAGACCTAAACAGACATCTCTCCAAAGAAGACATACAATTGGCTAACAAATGCATGAAAAGATGCTCAGCATCGCTCATTATTAGAGAAATACAAATCAAAACTACAATGAGATATCACCCCACACCAGTCAGAATGGCCATCATCAAAAAGCCTACAAACAATAACTGCTGGAGAGGGTGTGGAGAAAAGGGAACGCTCTTGCATTGTTGGTGGGAGTGTAAATTGATACAGCCACCATAGAAGATGATATGGAGATTCCTTAAAGAACTAGGAATAAAACCACCACATGACCCAGCAGTCCCACTTCTAGGCGTATACCCTGAGGAAACCAAAATTGAAAATTGTTCATTGCAGCACTATTTACAATAGCTAGAACATGGAAGCAACCTAGATGTCCAAGGACAGATGAATGGATAAAGAAATTGTGGTACATATACCACAATGCCCGAATATTACTCAGCCATAAAAAGGAACACATTTGAGTCAGTTTTAATGAGGTGGATAAACCTAGAATCTACTATACAGAGTGAAGTGAATCAGAAAGACGGATAAATACTGTATTCTAACCCATATATACGGAATCTAGAAAAATGGTACTGAAGTATTTATTTACAGAGCAGTAATGGAAAAACAGACATAGAGAACAGACTTATGGACATGGGGAGAGGGGAGGAGAGGGTGAGATGTGTGGAAAGAGTAACATGGAGACTTACATGACCATGTGTAAAATAGATAGCCAACGGGAATTTGCTGTGTGGCTCAGGAAACCCAAACAGGGGCTCTGTGTCAACCTAGAGGGGTGGGGTGGGGAGGGAGATGGGAGGGAGGTCCAAAAGGGAGGGGATGTATGTACACCTATGGCTGATTCATGCTGAGGTTTGACAGAAAACAGCAAAATTCTGTAAAGCAATTATCCTTCAATAAAAAATAAATTTTAAAAAATGTAATTAGCCTCCAATTAAAATAAATAAATTAAAAAAAAATAAAGAAATTTTTAAAAAGGGGTGGGGACACACAAAAATGCCAAGAGGAAGAGAGAGGAGCTGAGCAACACCCTGGCCTCCACGAGGAAAGTGGCAGCCAAGAAGGACTAAGCCCTTCCTCTCTGTGCACAGTAAACCTTTTCAGATAAACAAAAAAAAAAAAAAGGAAAGAAGCAACACAATTTTCATTCTAAAAAAAAAAACCACAGTTCAGTTCAGTTCAGTTCAGTTGCTCAGTCATGTCCAACTCTTTGTGATCCCATGGACTGCAGCACGCCAGGCTTTCCTGTCCATCACCAACTCCTAGAACTTGTTCAAACTTAGGTTGATTGAGTCAGTGATACCATCCAACCATCTCATCCTCTGTTGTCCCCTTCTCCTCCCATCTTCAATCTTTCCCAGCCTCAGGGTCTTTTCCAATGAGTCAGTTCTTCACATCAGGTGGCCAAAGTTTTGGAGCTTCAGCTTCAGCATCAGTCCTTCCAGTGAATATTCAGGACTGATTTCCTTTCAGATAAAAACCACTGTGACATTTTAATATACCTACTTATTATCCCCCAACCCCCACCACATCGGCAGGCATGAGGATGGTGGTCCGGATTCTTGGCATGGGCTTGCTGGTGTCAAACGGGGTGACACTGATCCTGGTCTCTAGGAACTGTCTCTGTGTGATCTGACCTGTCTGCATGATGAGTCTTGGAACTTTCTCAGGGCTAGGACAGCTTCCCAGGTGGTGATTGTCAGAAGCATTTAAAGGTGAAAGTTCTATTTGCAGCTCCTGAGAGCAGGGGATGGGCCTTCCCTGGTGGCTAAGCGGTAAAGAATCTGCCTGTAATGCAGGAGACCCAGGTTTGATCCCTTCTGGAGATCCCCTAGAGGAGGGCATGGCAACCTGCCCCAGTACTCTTGCCTAGAGAATCTCATAGACAGAGGAGCCTGGCGGGCTGTAGTCCACAGGGTTGCAAAGAGTCACACGTGATTAAGCAACTAACATACACACATATACACAGATCGGGGGATAGCAGACAGGGCCTGCGGTGGATGGACTGAGGAGCCTGGATAGGGGAAGTTCGGGGGGAGGTACATGGGGGCATAAAGGCTTTGGGTGACATCTGAATATTCTAGGGTATCAGGAGAGACGTGTGTGTGTGTGTCCCATGCCTGGAAAATATCCAAGACCCTAAGTTTTCACCTCTGACTGACCTTTAAAGTGAAGTCACTCAGTGGTGTCCGACTGTTTGCTAACCCATGGACTGTAGCCTACGAGGCTCCTCCATCCATGGAACTTTCCAGGCAAGAGTACTGGAGTGGGTTGCCATTTCCTTCTCCAGGGGATCTTACCGACCTAGGGATCGAACCCAGGTCTCCCGCATTGCAGGCAGACACTTCACCATCTGAGCCGCCAGGGAAGCCTGACTGACCTTTAAGCTCCACACAAGCAGAGAATGATAGCTCAGTCAGAGGCGTAAAAGACCTGACTTAGCACTGAAGAAGTGGCCCAACCAGTGACCAAACCAGTCAGGAAAGACCAGGAGAGTTTTCTTTTTTCATTTTTGACTCTTTTCCTTTAAGGAAATCTCTGTCAAATGATTAGTTTCTTGATTAACAAACAAGAAGAGACTTCAACGGTCAAACATGACAAAGACCATGGTCTTTTAAAAAGTAGTTCAGAAGAGTCACTAAACAACATTCCATAGTAAGCAGTAACAAGAAATCACAGAGGTGAAAAACCTGATTTCCAGTACCATATTATGATATGCAAAGTGCCCATTTTTTGAAAAAAAAAAAAAAAAGCAACATATAAAAAAACAAGAGAATATGGGTTACTTGCAAAAAAGAAAGAAAAGAATTAGAGAGAAATCATTCCTGAGGAAGGTCAAACATTGGATTTACTAGACAAAGACTTTAGATAAAATAAACTGTCTTAAATATGTTCAAAGAACCAAAGGAAACTATGCAGAAGGAAATAAAAGAAAGCAGGAGAACAATGTCTAAACAAATAGAGAGATAGAATAATAAAGAGATAATAGATAGAAATTCCAAAAAGGAACCAAACAGAAAATCTGATGTTGAAAATTACAATGATTTAGATGAAAAAATTACCTGATGGTTTAAATGATAGATTTGAGCAGAGGAAATAATCAGCAAACTAGAAGATAAATCAATAGAGAAGGAAACCTGGAAAATTCACAAAAATTCTGAGATTTAAGAACATACTCTTAAACAATCAATGAGTCAAAGAAGAAATCACAGAGATTTTAACAAATTTTTTGAGATAAATGAATATGAAAACATAACATAAAATCTACAGAATGCAGTGAAAGTAGCTTTCAAAGGGAAATTTATAGCTTTAAATGTCTTCATTAAAAAATAAGATCTCAATACTCTGATTTCTCTTCAGATCACGTATATCATTTACCTTTTAAAAAAATAAGATCTCCAGAAATCTGTGGCTCTCCAGTGGTTAGGATTCCACACTTTCACAGCTGAGGGCCTGGGTTCGATCTCTGGTTGGGGAACTAAGATCCCACAAGACACACAGCATGGCCCAAAAGAAAAAAGAATTTTTTTAATAAGACCTCAAATCAATAACCTAACTTTACATCTTTAGGAGATTTAAAAAAAAAAAAAAAAGTAAGGGCAACTAAATCCAAAACTTCAAAAAGAGGAAGTAAAAATTAGAGTGTCAATAACTGAAATAGAGACTAGAAAAACAGTAAGGAAAATCAACAAACCCAGAAGCTGATCCTTTGAAAAGATCAACAGCTCTGACAAACCTATAGCCAGACCAATGGTGGCGGGGCAGCGGGGGGCGGAAGGGGGGAGACTCAAATCACGAAAATCTGAAATGAGAGTGGGGACATTTCCACAGACTTCACAGGAAGAATTATAAGACATTATGAAAAATAATTTGCCAATAAATTAGATAACTTAGATAAAATGGACAAATTCCTAGAAACACACAAAGTACCAAAACTGACTCCAGAAGAAACAGCAAATCATAAGATAAACTTATAACCAGCACAGAGATTGAATCAATGATAAAAACTCCCCAATAACAACAGAAACCCAGGACCAAATGGCTTCACTGGTGAATTCAACCCATCATTTAAAGAAGAGTCACCACCAATCTTTCTCAAAATCTTCTCAAACATTTAAGAGGAAAGAATGGTTCCTAACTTATTCTATGAAGCCAGCATTACCTTAATATAAAGCCATACAAAGATATCAAAGCCATTAAAAAAAAAAAAAAAAACCTACAGCCCTTATGCATACAGATGCGAAAATCCTCAACAAATCATTATCAGAACAAATGCAGCATCACACTGAAACGGTTATCCTCTGTGCCCAGGTGGGATTTATCTCAGGAATGCAAGTGTAGTTCAGCATGCAAAACTCAATCAATATAGCAAAGCACATTAATACAAAAGAGGAAAATGCTACATGATCACCTCGATTGATACGGAAAGAAAACTTGACAAAATTCAACATCCTCTTATGATTTAAAAAACACTCAATAAACTAGAAATAAAGGAAACTACTTCAATATGACAAAAAGTATTTACTTAAAAAAAAATACACAACTAATAAACTCAATGGTGAAAGAGGGAAGGTTTTCCTCTAAATCAGGAACAAGATAAGAATGCCAACTTATGCCATTTCTATTTAACATTGTTCATAAGTTCTAGGCAGGCCAATAAAGGAGTAAAAAAGAAATAAAGTGCACCCAAATTGGAAAGAAAGAAAATTATCTCTATTTGCAGAAGACATGATCTTACATAGAGAAAATCTTGAAGAATCCACACACCAAAAAAAAAAAAAAAAAAACCATCAGAGCTAATAAGTGAATTCAGCAAAGTTATGAGATAAGACCAACACAATTATCTGTTGTACTTTTAAACACTAGCAATGAACAATCTGAAAAGGAAATTAAACAATATCAGTTATTATACCATCTAAAAGGACAGAACACTTAGGAGTAAATTAAACCAGGGAGGTACAATGATGAATCCTACAAAACATTCCTCAAAGAAATTAAAGACCTGTGTCCATGGATTGAAAGACTTAGTAATATCATTAACGGGGGCTCTCGCTGAGTCCATCTACAGATTCAGTGCCATCTCTACCAAACTCTCGGGAGCCTTTTTTTCAGAAATGGAAAAGCTGATCCCAAAATCCATCTTAAATTTCAAGGGACTCCAGACAGCCAAAGTAATCTTGAAAAAAGAAGAACAAAATTGGGGAACACATACTCCCCAATTTTAAAACTTAGCACAACGCTGAGAGTAACCAGTTATGTGGTGCTGGCATAAGAGCAGGTGTATAGATCAGTGGGGTAGAACTAAGAGCTCAGAAATAAACTCATACATCTTTGGGCAATGCATTTTTGGTCAATGGGCAAAATGAATTAATGAGGAATGAATCATCTTTTCAACAAATGGTGTTGGGACAACTGATATCCACATACAGTGGGACCACCTGAATGAATCTGGACACTTACTTTACAGCATATACATAAATTAAGTTAAAAAATCATCAAAAAGAAATCATCAAAACTTAAACATAAGAGCTAAAACTATAAAACTCTTAGGAGAAAATAGTAGTAAATCTTCATAACCTAAAATTCAACAATGGATTCTTAGATGTGACACCAAAAACAACAAAATAAAAAAATCAATTAAAATTCATCAAAATGTAAAACTTCTACGCACCAAAGAACACTGTAAAGAGAGTAAAATGACAACCCAGAGACTGGGAGGAAAATATTTTTAATCGTATATATAGTAACTGTTTACTGTCCAGAATATACAAAAAACTTTTACAGGTCAATAACAAAAAGATAACCAAATTTTAAAAATGGCCAAAGGGCTTGAATAGATATGTCTTCAAAGAAGATAAATGACCAACAGACACATGAAAATATGTTCAATATAATTAATCACTGCTGCTGCTGCTGCTGCTAAGTCGCTTCAGTAGTGTCCGACTCTGTGCAATCCCGTAGACGGCAGCCCACCAGGCTCCCCCGTCCCTGGGATTCTCCAGGCAAGAACACTGGAGTGGGTTGCCATTTCCTTCTCCAGTGCATGAAAGTGAAAAGTGAAGAAGTCGCTCAGTCGTGTCCGACTCTTAGCAACCCCACGGACTGCAGCCTACCAGGTTCCTCCTTCCATGGGATTCTCCAGGCAAGAGTACTGGAGTGGGATAATTGATCACTAGGGAAATGCAAATCAAAATCACAAGTTACCACTTTACACCTACTGTAGAAAATAACCTGGTGGGTCAGTGGTAAAGAATCCACCTGCAATGCAGGAGACGCATTTGGTCTCTTCAGTTGGACACGACTGAAATGAGTGAGCACACAGGCAGGCACGCAGAAAATAACAAGCGTTAGCGAAGCTATGGAGAAACTGGAACCATCATACACTGTCGGTGGTCATTTAAATGGTGCCACCAATATGGAAAACGGATTAAGGGTTCCTCTTTAAGTTAAACGCTGAATTACCATAAGGCCCAGCAATTCCACTCCTAGGTATGTATCCAAAGGAACAGAAATCAGATGTTCAAATAAACACTTGTATACACATATTCATAGCAGCCCTACTCACAACAGCCAAAAGGTGAAGATAACGTTGTGTATATTTTACCACAATTAAAAAACAAAAACAAAATGCCAACTGGTCTGGTGTGTGTGTGTGCATGCATGCATGCTCAGTCATGCCCAACTGTTTATAATCCCGTGGACTGTAGCCTGCCAGGCTTCTCTGTCCATGGGATTTCCTAGGCAAGAACACTGGAGTGGGTTGCCAGTTCCTTCTCAAGGGGCTCTTTCCGACCCAGAGACCGAACCCACATCTCCTGCATTGGCAGGTAGACTCTACCACTGAGACACCTGGGAAGCCCTCAACAAGTCTTAGTGGTACATTAAATATAAGGAAAAGGAAAATGGAAGGGGTGAAGAGGTCTCTCAGATTGCCATTTGTCTCAACTTGATGGAAGATGTCTGTGGCAGTTTAAAACCATGACTGCAAAATTTGTTCACTCTCCTGTCATTGATAGGCGGGGCCTTTGACGCCTTCATCTGAACCTGGGCTCTGTGATTATTCAATAAAATACAGAAGTGACTCTGTGGATGCCGTGCCAGTTTCCAGGCTCAGATATTAGGAAACAGTCAGTTTCCACTTCCTGACCCTTGGGTCACTTGGTCTTGGAACGTGGACTCCACACTGTGAGGAAGTAAAATCTGCTCCCTGAAGAGACTCATGGACAAGAACTGAACTGGCAACCGCAACTTGCCAGCCAGGGAAAGAGTCGTCTTGAAAGTGAGTCTTCCAGCCCCAGTGGAGCGGCCTGAGCTGGGATCTCGTGGAACAGAGACATGATGTCGCCATGGAGCCCGGCCCAGACTACAGAGCTATAAGCAAACAAACAAAAGTGCTGTTACTCTGAACCACTAAGTTTTGTTACACAGCAAATTGGGAAGTGATTCGGAGACAGAATAGCTACCACTGCTCCCCAAGGAGGCATCATCACTATTAGTTTCTCTTGGGCTTCCCTGGTGGCCAGATGGTAAAGAATCTACCTGCAAGGCCAGAGACCTGGGTTCAATCCCTGGGTTGGGAAGATCCCCGGGAGGAGGGCATGGCAATCCACTTCAATATTCTTGCCTGGAGGATCCCATGATCAGAGGAGGCTGGCGGGATACAGTCCATGGGGTTGCAAAGAGCCAGACATGACAGAGACTAAGCACAATCGTCAGTTTCTCTATCTCTGTTTGCTTCTTCTGTCTTCTTTTACCCGAGTATTTAGTCCTTTGATAGCACTTTATTGTTTACAAATTTCATTCACATTGCCTGTCACCTTGTTCCTTTGCCTATGATGGCAGTCACTCCATGGCCAGAAACAGCGTTCATTCAAGGCTCCTAGAGAGACCCTCTTTCATTCTAGGTCCTGGTCCCCCAATACAGCACCCATGAGGCAAGCCACTGATGCCTCTGGGTGGAAGAAACTTTTTTTCAAAAGATTGTTCCAATTAAAGAACTCTTCTACATGTCAGGCAGGATCTAATCACTAGCATTTCCTCCACTGCAGCTCAGAGTCAAGGCGAATGAATAGCTAAGGCTGGGTTCCCCAGAAGCAGACCGTAAGATAAACATTTGTGTGCAAACATTGTCTTAAGGAAGAACTCCACAGAGGACGCGACAAGCAGGGAAGACGCCGGGCAGGGGTGCAGTCTCAGGCTAAACCCACAGAAGGTGGCCCCCAGCCTGCTCCTGCAGGGCAATTCTAGAGAGTAAATTCCACCTCAGGATCATCCCTAGACCAGCAAAGAAACTGAGGTCTCCCCATTGAGTGAGGCCCTCCCAGCACAGGGTCTGCCTGCCCCCAGCGTGTTCCTCGGCTGCTCCCTGCGAGGTACAGACCTGCCCTCCCCAACTCTCCTCCTATGGCTGCACGGGAATCCTTACTTTCTTGATTCACCATCTGTGTTGCTTTTTAGGTGGGGGCTGGCTGAGTGGAAGGGTCAAAATTCTGCTCTTTTGCTAGACCACTTGGCATTCTGGTTTGGGTTTCTGTAGCGTTTTCCTATGCCGGTTGTACTAATATTTCTATGAAACCTCTGGTTGGTGTTTTTAAAAAAGAAAAAAAAAAGGGGAGGGGGAGGTGGGGGAAGATTAAATAAATCCCAGGCTGGGATCAAATAAACCCAGAGCCCCTGGAATTTTGGAGACGTCTGTGAAATGCCACACTAGCCTGAATTACCCAGGTATGGGGCCAAGCACTGATGCCGGATCCGTGGAGTACCAGTCTTTCCCTGTAACCCCATTCTCCTTTCCCGGTCTTGGAGGAAAATGCAAACTGTCTTTTTGGGTTGTACCACCTCCACCAAACCCTTCTTACCATCCCAGACCCCTCAACTATCAGCCATAAATCCCTCAAGAGACCTTAGGAACTCTGTGTCCTGAAGCTTGATCTGTCCGCTGGCTGAAAGTGAATCAATTCTAACTGCCACCAAATGGCCCAGATTTATTCGGTCCCTTTTGTCTTCTTGTTATATGCATGCGAATAATCACTAATAAAGAGAAATCTT
The DNA here is from genome assembly GCF_019320065.1 of Cervus canadensis. Taxonomy (NCBI): domain Eukaryota; kingdom Metazoa; phylum Chordata; class Mammalia; order Artiodactyla; family Cervidae; genus Cervus; species Cervus canadensis. The sequence goes on from NC_057402.1 coordinate 53,165,488, forward strand.
AAGAAAAGAAAAAACTGGGCTCCAAAATCATTGCAGCAGGTGACTGCAGCCATGAAATTAAAAGACACTTGCTCCTTGGAAAGAAAACTCTGACAAACCTAGACAGCATATTAAAAGCAGAGACATTTCTTTACCAACAAAGGTCCATATAGTCAAAGCTATGGTTTTTCCAGTAATCATGTGTGGATGTGAGAGTTGGACCATAGAGAAGGCTGAGCACCAAAAAATTGGTGCTTTTGAACTGTGGTGCTGGAGAAGACTCTTTAAGAGTCCCTTGGACAGCAAGGAGATCAAACCAGTCCATCCTAAAGGAAATCAGTCCTGAATATTCTTTGGAAGGACTGATGCTGAAGCTGAAACTCCAATACTTTGGCCACCTGATGTGAAGAGCTGACTCATTGGCAAGACCCTGATGCTGGGAAAGATGGAGGGCAGGAGAAGAAGGGGATGACAGAGGATGAGATGGTTGAATGGCATCACTAACTCAATGCACAGGAGTTTGAACAAGCTCTAGGAGATAGTGACGGACAGGGAAGCCTGAGTGCTGCAGTCCCTGGGATTGCAAAGAATTGGAAACAACTGAGCGACTGAACAAAAACAAAAACAAAAAAACAAACGCCACTAGCCTCTCTTTCCTGGGATGAGCATAGGAAAAGATGTCCATTTATCTTACTCTGTTTTTCTTAAGAATCCGCCTGCCAATGCAAGAGACATGGATTCGATCCCTGGGTGGGGAAGATCCCCTGGAAGAGGGCATCACAACCCACTCCAGTATTCTTGCCTGGAGAATCCCATGGACAGAGGAGACTGGCAGACTGCAGTCCATGGGGTCGCAAAGACTCGGACACGACAGAAGCGACTTAGCATGCATGCATGTTTTTCTTAATAATCCATCCTGTTATATAAACTTCATGCCTGCATTTTTCAGTAGTACGAACTACTGCAGGAGCTAAACTCTAAGGCTAAAGTAAAAAAAAATTTTAAAGACACCTTTTTCTCAAATTATGTGCCAGAGAGAGAATTTTCAAAAATGTATTATTAGAACATAACTTTCCCACCAAAACCCAGTATGAGTTCTCAAAAGATGTCTAGACACTGGATGAGGAACTCAAAAGGCACTTTCCTAAAGAAATAATGCCTATGGAGCACAGGGGAATTCTGCTCAATATTCTTTAATAACCTCAGTGGGAAAAGAACTTGAAAAATTTCAGAGTAGACACATATAAAACTCAATCACTTTGCTGTTCATCTGAAACTAACACACCAGTGTTAGCCAACTGCTTGTTATTATTAAGTTGATAAGTTGTGTCCCACCCTTTTGTAACCCCACGGACTGTAGCCCGCCAGGCTTCTCTGTCCACAGGATTTTCCAGGCAAGAGTAATTGAACGGGTTGCCATTTCCTTCTCCATAACCAGCTAAACTCCAACATAAGGTAACAATGTGTTAAATAGAAATAACACAATTGACTATGGTAAGTTTTCCAGTTCAGTCCACAGAAATTAAATATATATATTAATATATTACAATACATTAAACATTAAATTTAAAATAGTAAAATAAAATGATATAGCGTAAGTTAAACTAATAATATAACCAATAATGCCTTTAAAGAGTAGGAAATAAAACTATGGAAATTTGTACTACAGAACAGCACAACAGAACAAAGAAAGAAAACACTCTATTAATTTGAACACCACTGCTTTAGGAAAGGTGGGTCTAATCAGAGGGTGCCTGCAGACTCAGGGCTCCTGGGACTTCTGGATCCTTCTAGGCATGGTAAGAAAACTCCTAAGGAAGTCTGGAGAACTCCTTTTATAAAAAAATTTAATTTGCTCTTCAAGGAACCCTGGAGAAAGAAGAAAAGCTCAAGGCACCGTGATATCACTCCTAGAAGATCACACACCTATGAAGGCATTCGTCTCAGACATCAGGGCCTGGGGGTTGGGCAGATCAGGAGCTGGGGTGAAGAGACCCTAGCTCTGAGCTCCCCTGCAACTCGATCATTTACTTCCTCATGATAGAGGACAAAATCACCTCCTTCTGTACGTGCCTCGGCGTTGCTGCTTCCAGAACAAGGATGCCGCCAACACCTGAGAATAATGGCAGCAATCAGAATATGCAACTGACACACGAGACCTGAAAACACATGCATCTGTGCATTTAACCACGACCCACCTTCGCCCCGGCGGCATCCACTCCCTGCCGTCAGGGCCCAGTTGGAAGAGACCAGAGGCAACGAGAGACCAAGATAGTGTCCTTGGAGAAGACGGGAAAGCTAAGAGCTGAGACAAGAGTAAGTTTGCAGGCAGACTTGCTGAAAGGATGCCTATTGCATCTGCACCCTGAAGAGGGCGGTGGTCCCAGGGCAAGGCCAGCAGCCACGCAGAGGGGAGAGCAGCTCAATTTTGCAGAGCACCCCGAGGCCCCGTCGGACCTGAGGGGCCGAGGCAGACAGCGAGGCCCAAGGACTTGCCCACAGGCCTAGTTAAGCAAGGGCATGCCTACAAGTGTGCTAAGTCACTTCTGTCGTGTCAGCCGACTGCAAACCTGCCCCAGGGCTGTGGCCGCCTCGGGGCCACAGACACAAGAGGCCACAGACACAAGAGGCTGGAACAAGGCCCTGCACCCCTAGGGTCGCCATCCAAGAGAACTAGTTCCGAGACCACCACTCACCCCCACCCCCGTGTCCATGATGGCCCCTCAGAGCTTAGACCCAAATCTCTGGGGACAGGGCGATGGGCTCTAAAAGCAGAAGGCTGCCAATTTCCAGGTGCACGAAGCAAATCTAGGTGGGTGGAATTCTCTTGAATGGATGCAGTTTCTACGAGTAGATAAAACCTGGGAACCCTGGACAGAAACTGAATTACAGGAAACATTTCATGGACCCCGGGTTTGTGCTTGAGAAATCCATACCCAGGTCTCTGGTTGATCCTCGCCAGTGCCCGTCGGATAATCAGCACTCAGATACCCACAGACATCATCACCCCCAGAGACACAGTCATTGAGATGGGCTATTTTTTTATAGTCCCATTCTGGTCTCCTTGGAAATAAGCAAGCCTTTCCTTTCCAAAGCCACATTTACTTTCTCACAACTTACCCACCTTGCCCTCCAATTATTTAAAAAAAAAAAGGAAAAAACACAAACCCCTCCAGGATTTCTATGCTCCCCCCTTAGCCTCTGCCCGGGGCCACCCTGGGGACCCGGGGTTAGGATGGCTTCAACCACTGTCACCTCCCCGTTGCCACCCCAAACACTTTTTGGGGGGCCCTGGAGAAGCAGAGTCTCTCCATCATATGATGAAGAGGGTCAGTTGGGTCAACAGTTGCTGGGGAACCACCATGCTATTAACCCAGGGAAGAGAGATCCAATGTCAGACTAAGTCCAGACTTAGTCCAGAGGACCCTAAGGTGATCCTCTCCCTCCCGCTTCCAAAGGCTCAGGAGCTGTACCTCCTGTCACCCCCTCCACTCAAAGAAGCACATGGCAAGCCAAGGGTTGTGGGGATAAGGGGGAGGGGAGAGAGGACGGAGCCAGAAAGACTGAGATCCGGGGGTTGGAACTTGAGGACTGCCGACTCCGTCCCAGGCACCTACTTCTCTCACAGGGCGAGATAAGGAGATGCTAGGTGCAAGTATATTCAAAGCTCTCTATTACATGAATGGCTCCTTGCTTATTAAAACAACCCCCACTAGGATGCCAGTAAAACTTTTAGGAGGTACCAATGCAACACAGGAACCAAACCCTCGGGATTGCTTTGTTCAAGGAGATTTTTGACCTTTAGAATGTGTGACATCAAATTCTGAGTGTTATGCAGGCCAATTTGCCACTTTTTGTGTTTTCAAAATATTTTCCAGACACTACCCCATCAGTTGAAGAAATAGCCAGTGAGGTGGCTGTGACATTGTTTCTTGTTCTCCTCTGAAAAGATATAAAGTGTCTCCAGAAATACAGAACAGACTTTTGAACTCTGTGGGAGAAGGTGAGGGTGGGATGTTTCAAAAGAATAGCATGTATACTATCTATGGTGAAACAGATCACCAGCCCAGGTGGGATGCATGAGACAAGTGCTCCGGCCTGGTGCACTGGGAAGACCCAGAGGAATCGGGTGGAGAGGGAGATGGGAGGGGGGATCGGGATGAGGAATAAGTGTAAATCTATGGCTGATTCATATCAATGTATGACAAAACCCACTGAAATGTTGTGAAGTAATTAGCCTCCAACTAATAAAAAAATTTAAAAAAAAAAAAAAAAGATATCAAGTGTCTCAACTGAAATCTCACCGCGGGCTAGGGAGGCACAGACCCTGGGCTGGCATGGATGGCCCCGTGTTCTTCAGTGTTGATAGTAAAGCAGGTGGACCTCCACCAGAGAGGATACAAGGGGAATCTCGTAAGAAACAGAAAATTCATTGCAACTTCAAAATCTTTATATATATATATATATATATATATATATACCAGCTTCCCAGCTCCAGAGAATATGAGGATGCTAGAGGGAAGGACACTAGAGAATCGTAGGCTGGCTACTTTCCAACAACCTTCTCCTGGGCTCTGGACATAGAAGCAACCAAAGATAATTTGATGAGAGTACAGAAATCATTCGTCAACCCATTACCAAGCCCACACTGCCGTAAAGGGCACAGGGCTTGATGCTGGGCATAGATTTACAGTACTGGAAGACTCACCTTCTGTGTACCAACTCTAATGCCTTTCCAGAATCATCTGTCCCAAAACATAAACCATCTCACTGTCAGGACAGAAAAAGGAAGAACTAACTTTTCTTCCAAATACACATTGCAAAATCCACATGAAGGAAATATATTTCTAGTGAAAGTGAAAGTCGCTCAGTCGTGTCCGACTCTTTACAACCCCTTGGACTGTAGCCTGCCAGGCTCCTCTGTCCTTTAGACCAGAATAGGAGTGGGTAACTGTTCCCTTCTCTAGGGAATCTTCCCAACCCAGGGATCAAACTGAGGTCTCTCCCGCACTGCAGGCAGATTCTCTACCATCTAAGCCACCACCAGGGAAGCTCATTTTTTAAAGAATCGGAACAAAATAAGAGATACTAACAATAGCTAACATTTGAGTCCATGGTACATGCCATGGGCTGTATTCCATGTTTTACATCTATTAACTCATCCAATCATCACATTAAACCTAGGAGTAAGATACGATTTTCATCCCCACTTTACAGACAAGGACACTGGGGGACAGAAAGCTTCCAGAGCCTGCCTGAGGCCACGCCCAGAGGCAAAGGGGAGACCCAGACCCAGGCGGCAGGTCTCAGAGTCCGTGTTCTTAACCACTACCCTCCCCTGCCTTTCTACATGTGCTGCTCATTGTTGAAAAAATACCAGACTCGGTGGCTGTCGATTTACTTCCTGGACAAACTGGCAGTTTTCACGAGGCTATGGGTAACGCTGATGGCGACTCGGCTGGAACCGTAGCCAATTAGATACCTCCCAGAACTTTAACAATAATTGTTCCCTCACATCAGACTTTTGAACGCATTCCCTGACAGCCGTTACCATACACTTGTGCTTACTGGGTTCAAAACAGAAACCGAACTGGGTGGTTTCCAGATAGAAATTCTAGAAAAAGATTCAGCTTCTCCTAAGTTCTTGGGTTTCCAGGAAACCAGAAGTGACTAGATGATGTCACACCCACCACCGGGATTTCTCAGCCAGGTCCATCCATGTGGACTCCATTCAAGTGGGCATGCCCGGGTAAGGGTGGGGGTGGGAGTGGGAGGGGGGCGGCTCTCCTTTGCTCCAGAACCTACAGGATTTTGTCTGCTCAAGATCCAGTCTCCACTCTGGGCAGTTACACCCCAGAGGCTGTCAGGGTCCCTCTAAGAAACAAACTTGGCCGGATGCAACCAAGCTCACCCATCCCAAAGGGGGCCACCCCTCCCCTGGAAGCCTTGAGCTCCCTCCTACAGGCTGTAGAACTCACCACCAGAAAGGAGATCTTAGAAACAAACTTCCCCGGGTGGCCTTGCTTCCGGCCCACAGACCTTCCCTCTTGTTCCCGCCCCCCGCCCCATGTCTGCTGGGTCTCTTATTCCAGTCTGCACATCTCACGAGCGGCCAAGAGCCCCAGGAGAAAGGAAAAGGAAACATTGTGGGTCATTTTACTCCACATTTTCCAGCAGATTGCTGGCCTCCTAAAAGGGAAACCTTAATTCTCAGCCTTTCCAACCCAGGAAATCCCTGCCGCAGGGTCTAAGGCCCATCAAGAGGGCAAATAGCCTCCCAGGCTCTGAGGGTCTGAGACATTCAGAGGTCCCTGGAGCCTGTGTGGCTACAAGTCAGGTGACACCAAGTCTCTTAGAACTCGCTTCCCGGGGGCTCACCTCTGGGAGCCTGAGTCACAGCCTTGGAGGCCCTGGAGGGAGGCAGCCCCCTCAAGGGGTGGCGGCTGCCGGGCTTCTGAACTGACTCTTCCTTGGAGGGGCAGGCTCTCTGCCTTCTTGTCTGAGGCTGCAGGGTGCACAGAGAGCATCAGACGTCTCTCCTTGCCAGGGCACGCAGGCTTTCAGCACCTCCGTGGAGGCAGGGCATCGCCCTTACTGCCCAGGGAGCATCCTTGGTCATTGCCCCACACCTGGGGCTCATTTCCCCAAAGACAAGGTTTCTCGGGCTGACGAGAGCTCCAGCCATCCTTGCCGTCGGGTGCCCTCAGATGCCCTGCCGGCTCCCCTTCCCTGCCCCCTCCATCCTGCCCCGTCACCGCGACCGTCCACCACCGCCCACCACCAAACGAGCCACCTCCCGGGGCTGTTTCTGCAAGCTCTTCCTGCTTTCCTCCATACACACTTTTCTGCAGACGCCCCTGCCAGACCTCAAGGTGCCCCTCGGGGACCACAGCATGTGGGCCAGGAACTCCACGCTAAAGACTTCCAGTGTCAGGAAAGCTCACTCATGTGACCCCCAGCTCCGGGGTGGGAGACACCCCCCCCCCCCGCTTCACCTTTCACCATCCCACCCCCCAGAAGGGTCAGCGGCTGCGGACGGAGGGGAGCTCCACCGTGTCGCACTAAGGCCCCCTCCCCAGGGAGGACCCGGGCAGGGGCTGTGCCCCACTCAGCGGTGCCCCCAGTTTCCCCAGGGGCCCGGGCCGGAGCCGAGTTTCCCCCAGGGGCCGGGGCCCGGGCAGCCTTCCTCCATCACCCCCGCTGCCTCCCCTCCCGGCCACATCTTCCTCCGCAGACTGGCCTCCCCTCAGAGCTCTGAGGAATTCACACTCCAACAAGGTCCTGGGCCCTCCTATCCTGGGCTGGCAGCCAGAGTCCCGTGGGTTTGGGGGCTGTGGGTACAGTGGTGAGGGTGAAGGGTCCACCGCTCCCTGGAAGAGAGAGACCTAGAAGGAGGGGCCCTTAGGAAGGAGCCCCCTGGCCCCCTCCTCCCATCCTCCAACCACGGTGTGCTCTTTCTAAGGGAAGTCTCATTCAGTAAGGGCTCCTCCATCTTCTCCTCGGGCCCTCACCTGGACCCGGAGAAGCCCCTCCGTCCCTCGTGGATGCCCAGCGGCCTTCACCATGGGCTCTGACACCAGAACCACCAGCATCTCCTCAGAGGGCCCCCCCCAACCCGGCAGCTGAAACACCCTCTTTTACCAGGAGCCGGCCCTGGGGCAACAGGGATCCCAGCCTGAAGAGCCCGACCCGCTGCCCCAGGGAAGCAATGTCACTTTGGTTTGAGAGCTGACCACTAGGCTCCCCTTCCAGACGAGGAATTCCAGGATTCTGACTGCAGGGGCCGCCGGGTCGGAGACCTCAGTGGCCTCCGCCGGCAACTCGCTTCTGAGAGCTCAGGCTTCCGCCAGCACAATGAGGGTCTTGCGGATCAAAAATCATGATCTGGCGGCCGCTCTCCATTCACGGGGGGCATGGGGGGCCAGGTGCCCCCCCACCCAACACAGCGCTCCCCAATACCCCCACCATCCCCAGTGCGGGGAGAGAGCCATGAGGCGCGGGTGTAGAAGGAAGAACCAGAGGGGCGGGAAGCCAGCGGCCTTCTACTGAGTCTTGCTTAGGGTTCTGGGCGCAGGGGTCCGGCCACCTGCGTCCCGTCCCACAGAGAAAAAGAGTCGAATTCCCAGGAACTCTCTGAGCCCAAGTTTCCTCAAGTGTAGACTGGCACTGCCCTCCGCCATCCCCTGGGGCCCTCCTGTGGTCAGCAGGGGCATCCCCCTGTCCTGCTCCCCAGAGCCTGTGAGGATGCTACAGGGCACATAACCCAGACTTAAGGGGGGCAATCCCGCGCAAGCCAGTGAGCACCATGGAATAATCCCGGGGGTGCTCCAGAGGGGCACCGGGAGGTGCAAAGTTCATCATCAGAGAGAACTGAAGATACTGGCTTTGAAAATCAAGGGGCCGTGAGCCCAAGGACCAGGCGGCCTCTCACAGTGGGAAAGGCGCCAAAACAGTGCTCTTCTAGACCCTGCTGAAGGTACACAGCCTTCCCAGCACCTTCATTTCAGCCAGTGGGACCCATTTCCAACATTCTGATCTCCAGGGCAGTAAGATAATGGATTTGTGTTCTTTTAAACCACTCCTCTTCCCTTAACCCTCCATGAACCACATCCACCCCACCACTTCCCATGGCTCCCCTCTCCCCCTGCCCTGCCTGCGGTTCAGTCTCATCTTGTCTGTCAGTCATGGAGCCCCAGGAACCATCCCTGCTTTTGAGTCAGAATCCCAATCCTGGTGCAAGCTCACAACAAATATGTACGTGCTCTGAAGGCAAAACGGGAGTGTAATGTCTTACACTTGCAGGTCTCGCCGTTGAGTAAACCGTCAGCATTCTTTTGAAAAAAAAAAAGAGCAGAGTGTTCTTAAGAGCCAATTACTGAGTTGCTTCCTACAGATGTAAAGTCAAATGGATACCATCCTTTCCCCCAAGTAATTCACTGTCTACCTGGGAAAAAGAAACACAGAAGCAACTACCTAGAATCCTTGATGTTTCAGAAATTAGAGTTGGACTAACCCAATCTCCTTAAAGGGGGACAGCAAATGGCAAGAAGAACATGGTAGGAGTTAGCCACCTTTGCTCCAAACTCAGCTCTGGAGCCTATATGGGCATGTGTTTTTTGCTTTTTGGTTTTTTTAATCTAATGAATAATTCTGAGTCACAGCCACTGAGCCACTGAGCCACTGAAAGATCTTTTCATGCTTTATTTTGTGTCAAATGTTGTTTGCACTTCTCTTTTGTCGCAAGTGGATCAAAAATTCTAGTAATAGGGAACCATGGAGAAAAATCACTGCTTAAAAGCAGAATTGTGAACATGGCACCCTTTTTCCTCTTGTCGCCTCTCCCCTTCCTGATTCTGAAAACATTTCACACTCGTGTACACTCTTCATGGAGATGGGTAAGACCAACTCTAACTTAAGTCGTTCCTTTTGGTATGGTTGGTTTACGGCTTCTTTGAACCCAAGCAGAATCGCTGTTAGGACCAGCAAACAAGTACTTTGCAGAGGAAACTTACCAACAAAAGAAACTTGACTAAATCCTTCCTCTCCTGTTGAATACTGACAGCTGAAACACCCAACCCGGCAATCTACCAGGAGGGCAACTGGTAAACCTTTGAGACAGAATGTCTAAGAAACTACAATTCTTTTAATGGAGTCAAGGGTTTAAAGAGATTTTTGTGAACCCAACCAGGTGAGGGAGACCACGCAAGTAGGCACAAGTCAGCTCAGCCAGGATCAGGGCTAGCATTGCATGATGTCTGTCCATCAGCCGTTCAAGGGGCAGAGATTCTTTCTCTGCTGTTTCTTTAGCATCAGTTTCTAAACCTGCCACCGTGAGGGAGCCTTCATTGCCAAACCAATCCCAGCAAGAAAGGGCCCTGGTGGCTTCAGAGGTTTTAATACTGGAGATCTGTCCTGCTCTATCAGAAATGCAGGATGTCCCATCCAGTGGGCTCAGCCCAGACCCCACACCATGAGCATCCATCCACCCAGGGTTCTCTTCCCAGTTCTTGATTCCTCTGTTCTTCTCCCTTGGGTGAGCTGCTTCTTGATCCCCAAGGGCGACGCCTAGAGGACTTTGCTGCAACTGAGTCATAAACAGACAGAAAGGACAGGGTACAAGAGGCAAAATAATTTAGAGGAAACCTGCTTCCACATGAGCCAAGTGCTGTGTGTGTCCCCGTGGTGACTTGAAGCTATGGGAGGGGGTTTGAAGGGCCAGTTGCCAGTCACTGCCACTTTGGAGGGACCAGCAAAAGACACCCATAACCACCTTTGGAACTGAAACGTCCTTATTACCTCCAGCTTTTCAGAGCATCTCTTAGAGTTGAGAGTGAAAGGTGTTGGCGTCCATCCTGTTCCCTGCCAACGTGTGTCTCCTATTCTACCTTCCTCCCAGTCACCAGCCCTGCCAACACCTCTCTCACCAATTGTCCATCAGCAAGAGTAAGGGCAGGGCATCCTCCCCACCACCACCCCCGCCCCAAGGATCATGACAACTTTCCCCTTGAGACCAGTGCCATCCACATCCAACCTTGAGAACTCACTTCTCCCAAGGTACGTCTGTCATTCCACTCTCCCTTTGAAAGACTGCCGCCCTCGACTCTAAAGGCAGCAACCATCCTCCCCTTTCCCCTCATTTCATCTCAGCATGGGGCTGTTGGTCTGCTCTAGACATCACAAGGGTTGCAGGCATGGGGTGATCCAGTTACTGCATTGAATCACGACCCGCTCTAATCACTTTGGTTCTAAACCCCCTTGTAGGATCAGGCCAACAGCAGGGTCCACCACCATTGGTCCTTGACGCCATGTGATTCAATACCCCACTATCAAATCTAAGGACCCAGAGAAGTTCAAGACTCAGGCTCATCCTTGGGTGTAGGAAATAGATTGCCGCAGCAGAGGAGAATGTCACAGCAGACGGAGAAGAGGCGAAGAGAGGGGAGTCTGCCAGCAGAGCTGAGCCCTTCCCCTTGGCTGGCTGGGAATGTCCTCACGAGACAGGAAAGGTGGGACGTGACATGGGTGTTTGAGAAGGAAAGCGTCTCGGCAAAGCTCCGAGAACCCGGCAGGGGGCAAGGGCACTTACAGCGTGTCCAACGACATGGCAGACCTTTCCCGTGTGATTGGACGGTGAAGGGTGTGAGTCGGAGAACTGGAGAAATGGAATCTGAAAAAATACTGCTGGGGCCTGACTGCGGCGAGTTTTCCAAAGCTGAGCTAAAGAGATAGGACTTTATTTTGTTTGCAGTGGGAAATCTGTGAAGCATGTTCAGGTGCTCAGTGCTGTTCGAGGAAGATGGTTCTGACAAAGGACAGGGTGGGTTGCTGGCTGGGAGTGTCTGAAGGCAGAGAGACAGAGTGGGTTGAGCAGTGTTCCCCGTCCCCCCCAACCCCTGCCCAAAAAAAAAAAAAAAAAACCTCACGTCCAGCCAGAACCTCAAGGTGTGACCTTATTTAGAAATAAGGTCTTTGCAAATGCAATTAGGTAAAGTAAATGTAATTACTTAGGTGAGGTGAGGTCATGCTAGACTAGGATGGGCCCTAAAGTCAATAACTAGTGTTCCTTGTAAAAGAAGGCAGACAAGAGACCCCTACAGCGAGGAGAACGCCATGTGAAGACGGAGATGGAGATTGGAGAGGTGTGTCTACAAACCAGGGGAGCACCCAGGGTTGCCGGCTGTCACAGGAAGCCAAGAGAGACGCGGGGGTTCCCTTCTCCCTGGGGACTTTTGGGCTGCAGCCAACCCCGCTGAGACTGATTTCTGACTTCTGACCCTCCAGAACCATAGGACGGTCCCTTCTGTTGTTTGAAGACACTCAGTTTGTGGTGATTTGTTACCGTAGCCCTTGGACAGGTAAAGAGTCTACCTGGATGGAGCAGAAAGGATATCCGAGACAAAAACAAGATGGGGGGGGTGGGGGGACATATTTGCAAAGGATATTCATTCATGGGGATGCATAACCAAGGGCCCAGAGAGCTGTAGCCATGAGGTTGTATTCCTCATTCACCAAGGCAGGGCGGTGGCGAGTAGGGACTCCCAGAACACTCCATCTCCAGGGCCAGTGCTCTGGGGTGTGAATTTCAGGCAAGTTTATTGTCCTTGCAGGTGCTCCTGGGCGGGGCAGGGGCAGGCAAGTGCTACATCTGGCCTCCCAAACTGGGGAGTCAGATTGAAAGCAAATGCAGGGCAACCTCTCACAACCCTAACCTGAAGGCCAGTGACGATACACACTGGAAATCAAATTAACCGTGCTTCCCTTCTTTTGGGGGGGGGGGGCGGTTGGTGGGGATTTAGGAGAAAAGACTCTAATCAACAGCCTACAGAACAGTCTAGTGTCCCAGGCATGCCAAAAAAGTCAGAGGAGCCGCTCCTCTGGCGTGGGGCGGGGGGGCGGGTGGCCAGTCAGCATGGTGGAAGCAAGAAGTTTTGATGGTGTGCCAAACGGGATCCTGCCTCTCCCCACATTCAAGTTTAATTCCAACTCCAACTCTGCAAGTCCTAGGATTTATGAATGGGGGAGCAGCACCAGGCTTCCTTGGCGTTCCTCTGCACCACCCCATCCGTGCAGCTGGGCAGGTATCCGGAGCCTGCCTTCCCCAATAAAAGCACCGGATGCGCACCTTCACCCCAAGGCTTTGTGCTTGGGGTGCCATCTAGGGAGAAGTGGGTTTTTGCTCAGCTCACCTAAGAGCATTCACCTCCGCCCCACCCCCACCCCCCCACACACACTGCTCCTGGAGAGCCTCCCAGCACATCTGGTAGCTGTCACTGAAGAAGCCACAGCATTGCCTGCTAAAAGGGGCAGAGCAAACAAAAATCCATTGTGTGTACCAACTGCCCCTGAACTCCGCGCCTTGGTGGCCCTCTGAAAATGTGAAAATGCTTTCCCTGGGAGTGGCATTCATAGACAGTGTAACCACCTGGCCCCACCGCAGCTGGCTGCGCTCTGCACCTCCGCAGGGCAGGCTGCCCTCCACACGGAGTACCCCCACTGTCCCACCCCCCAAGCTGTCGTTGGCCTCTCCTACAACGCAACCCTCAGTGAGGGCCGGAGGCACCCACGAGCCTCTCTCCCCAGCTAAGCGGGCAGTCTTGGAGGACCTGAGACACAGTGCCGGGTTGGGATGCTGGCATGCTTCGCCATGGGAGTGTTGGTTGACATCAGTTCCCTTGGAGGTAAAATCTGGTTTCGAAAGGCTTTGTTTTGCTTCTTTCATTGGCTCCACCTTCTAACCCAGAAATGCCACTTTTAGAAACTTGTTCTAAGAAAATTAAGTCTGCATTCAAAGATGTCGCTGGAAGGATTTCCATCAAGGCCTCGTGTATGATAGCAACATAAAATTAAACAGCACCTAACTATCCAAGACAGGGGCTTCCCAGGTGGCGCTAGAGGTAAAGAACCTGCCTGCAAATGCAGGAGATGTAAGAGACGCAGCTTCGATCCCAGGATGGGACAATCCCCTGGAGAAGGGGATGGCAACCCACTCTAGTATGCATGCATGGAGAATCCCTTGGACAGAGGAGCCTAGAGGGCTACAGTGCATGGGGTCGCAAAGAGTCAGACACGACGGAATCAACTTAGCACATCCAAGACAGGAAGTTTTTTCAACACATTTGGGAAGATACCCACATGAGAATAATATCTCACCACCAAACTGGGTGCTGTAAGGGAACATCGTTTGCCTCCAAAAAGGGAGAACTGAGTGGCTGGGAGGTGGGCAATGAAAGGCAACTTTCCACTGAAGGTTCTTTTGTACCTGTTGCATTTTGAACCATTCCAGTCACAGGTATTAGGTAGGTACGTAGATACAATTTTAAAGAGTGGTTTGAATAACAGTAGTTTACAGAGACCGGTATTCAAGAAGTACTACGTGAAAAGGGTACCTTGCAAAATAAGAATGTTCTGTGTGATACCATTTCTACTAAAACACATGAAGTCTGGAAGGAAATGACTCCAAAGTAACAGTATAAATTTCTAATGGATGGAATTACAGGTGATTTTTATTTTCTTCTTACTTATGTTTATTTCCTAGCTTTTCTGCAAGGAGCAGGCAATTATATTTGGGAGGAGGAGGGAGCATGGCAGGGGCAAGGAAACAATAAATGTTTAATTTAAAAAACAAAAAAATGCTCCAGAGATGCATCTTGCACTTCCTCTCCTTCTTGTCTTGGTCAAACTTCCAGAGAGAACAGAGACACACACCATCTCTACGTCCTCACGTCCGCACCCTACACAACTCCAGCTGAAACCACGCTGCCTCCATCTGTCTGTCCGTCCCCCTCCACGCCCACCCCTTCCTGGAAAGGCTCTGGCCAGGGCCCCACCTCCGTGGCCAAACCCACTGGATATTTTCTGCACCTTGCCCCCCAACACCCCCACACCAGCCCACTGGCTTCTGTGCTGCTTGTGTTCAGTGGGTTTAACCAACACTAACAGTGGTTATTGTGTGTCAGATACCAGCATGGGAAGAGGAACCCCCAGAGCTCAGATCACTGTCCTCAAGGGACCCCTCCCTTGGTGGGAGGGGAGGTGGGGGGGCACACAGGGAGACCCCACCCACCAGGCTCTCTGGATTCTCCACCAAGCTCTGCTACTCCCTCCCTTCCCCCCACCTGTCCCCTACACACCTGTCCCCTACACACCTGTCCCTTATATACCTGTCCCCTACACACCTGTCCCGGATGTCTCTGCTCTCCCACCACGCCCCCCCCTCCACCCTCCCAGAGCTGTTATCTCTCATCATCTCTTAACGTAAAAGCTGACACCCCACAGCCCCGACTGCGCTGGACAACAGACACTCCACCCCCTCCCCCTTTCTGTTTCCCCCTCGAGGCCACAAGAGACTTTGTCATCAGCACCGCCACCTCCCACTCCATTGCTCTCGTAGCTGGTGGCATCCACCAGGGACCACCCTACACAACCCAGCGCCCCATGTCCTCCACTCAAGCCCTGGTCCCGGGTTCCCCCCTCACTTAGGGCTTCCTCCCCTGCTGGGTCCCTTGCAGGGGCCTCTTGGCCCCACTGAGGTCTGCAGACTGGAGTCAAAGTTCCGTCCAAAAGGCTCACCTGAGCCCTCGCAGCCGTGCTGCTAACCCAGCTCCGCCGGCTCCTCCCTCTGCACCCACCCTCCCGCTAGTGTCCATCCTGTCCCCCCACCCGCGCCCCTGGGTCCCGGGGAGTCTCTCGCCAGCACTCCTGGCCAGGCTGAGTCCTGTCTTCATCAGGGTCCAGCGCGGGCTCCCTCTGCTCTGCACACGGGGCGGGGACGGGGCCCAGGGCTGAGTGGGCCCGTCACAGCCACAGCAGACTGACCCCACTGTTCCGTGGCCGGGACTCACACCCCTGTGCTTTCCTCCCCCGCCGGCTGCCAACACACACACAGCCCCTCCCGCGCTGGGAAAGCCACTGTGAATCATCGCGGGGTCCCGGCTCTCGGCCCAGCACCTGGCCAGCACTGGCCGGTCCCGGTGGACAGACGGCTGCTACTGTCACAGAAGGAAACTGGTGGAAGGTTGGCCTGGGCCTAGAGCTCGTGCTTAGGTCCGAAAGCCTCTCAGGCCCAAGTGGAAGCCGTCTGTAAGAGGCACCTTTGCCCACATTGAACCGGCAGCCTGGATACCCCAGTGATGGGCGCCCGCACTGGGAGGAGCACCGTGTCCCGGACGCCACCCCGTGTGTCCTTTGCTGCTCACCCCCGCCCAGCAAGGAGACCCTCTGCTGCTGCAGGCCAGCCCACTGCCAGCCGGAGGGCTCCCCCTCCCCTGCCCGGCGGTACAGAGCTGGTCTGAAGGCCTTGGTCCACCAGGAGAATGGGGCCCTGATCCCCTCCGGCAGGAGACCCCCTCCCCAAGGTGCCCCAAGCTCCCATGGGAAGCGAAGCACCAGGAGGGCTCATTCACGAAGGGCCTCAAACCAGAGACAGTGACCTCCCTCTCTGAAATGAGTGTCTACCCATCCATTGTATTTGCACCAGTGCTAAAAAGGCATTTGTTTATATTAAGCATTTAAATAAAATGCACTGTCCACAATTTTCTGTATCAATTCTTGGCTTTTTTTTTTCCTTTCAAATATTTAAGGTACTCAAAAATTGGAAATGAGCAGGCCTCTTTCCACGTCTGGAACGCCTCGAGGGGCTGACACGGTCGAGTCCGGGGGCGTCAAAGGCAGGGGCCCCCACCCCAGGCCCTGCACACGCTCCATGACCACAGCGCATAGCACCCCGGGGAGGCAGGGTCCCTGCAGGGGGGTGGCGAGGAGGGGACAGGGGACACCTCCACCTTGGCGCAGCCAGTGTCTTTTCCCTGAAGCTGTGAGGAGGAGAAAGGCTGGCTGCATCCAGCCCGTGAAACGTCACACAGGCCCTGCTCCCATCTCTGCCGGCAGCCTGCACTCCACACCCACCGAGGAGGGAGACTAGAGCTGCGGAAACCGCAGGCCCAGCCCGGGGGGCAGAGGGGCCATGCAAGGGGCCCGAAGCCCCCCAGCCAAGTCTCCCACATCCAGTTTCTCTTCAGCTAAGGCAGGGAGAGCCGTGCTCAGAGACCGGAGGGGTTTCCTGTGCGGCTCTGGCAGGCCTAGAACCCACGCGGGGACTTAAGTTACTAAACCAAGTCCTATACTTCCAGTGTGTTTAGCTGCTGAGTCCCCACAAGAAGGTCTGGACCACGTCCCTGAGGTCTGAGAAATGAACCCAACTGTAGCACCCGGCCACCACCAACCGCTGAGAACTTTAGCGAGAGAAAATTCCGACGGCAGTTGAAGGCGATGACCGAGTGAAGCCAGGGGCCCAGTAGGACCCACAGTCCAGAAAAGGGGCACAGAGTGGGGGGCGGGGGGCCGGACGACGCAGGGTCTGCAGGGCAAGCTGATGGGGAGGAGGGGTGGCCAGTGAGACGGTGCTGGCGGCCAGTGGGGAAGAAAGGGACGAGGTCCGGAGGGAGCACCGCTATCCTGAGGTGGCCTCAACGCAGGCTCTGACAACTTTTGTGTGTCCAGGTGGGGCATCTGCCCCAAGGACACACACACTCAGGCCTTTGCCACAGTCACAGAGCTGCCTGTGTTTCTTTGCCCCAAAGGAAGACGTCCTGGCTGCCTCTAGGACTAAACTCTGTGAATCAAGACCAAAGTCAAGCTCATGCCAGAGATACAACTACTTTACAGAAAGAAACCAACAATGGCAGGTTCAAAGGCCCTGGCCAGTGCCGAGGCTGGGAGAGGGAAATGGAGCAGAGACGACTGGGACTTGGCACCTTGCCGAGCACCCATCAGATGGCGTACGTGCTGACGCCACGCACACCCAGGATGGGTCGCAACACTCTCTCCATTCCAGGTGCCCTCACTGCTTTAGTAACGCTTTGCATTGCCCCTAGGCTGGCTAAAAGAAATACCTGGCTAAAAGAAATTAATAGACAGCTCCAAACAGCTTCATCGCATGGAGCCTGGCAGACGTCACTGTGTTCACTTTGAAAAACGTTATTCAGTGGCTCTCGGGAGCTTGCTGCGGTGACCCGGGGGCACAGCAATGCAGAATTGGGGAACCACAGAGACAAACCATTGATTAGGAGTCCTGGCTGAGTCCTTTAGGGCTGGCTACCTACTATCAGAGTGAGAGGGGGCAGGCAGGCTGCTGTCAAATTTTTACATACCATGGTTGTTGCCAAGGTGTTTTCTAAGCGAGCTGTTTCATTTCCCCAGACATCTGATACCAGTCTTCTTGGGAACCTTTGCCTGTAAGGTATGGTTCCGTTCACTTGAGCCCACACTGTCAAAGCTGAAACATCTGGAAGGGTGCTCCCAAGAGTCTCAAAGTTTCCCCACTAACTCAGAAAGAGGTTTGATCTGTAAAAGACACCCCAAGGACAGGCGCACCCTGGGTCTCCTCCTAGCTGTCTGTCACTGTGCTCGTATTCCATATCTCTGTACCCACGCTTTCCCTGATCACACTGGAGCCTCGAGGGCAGAGGTTCTGGCCTCCCTCCTCCTCCTCCCAGCCCTCTCTGGGGCAGAGTACCAGCCAACCCCGGAAGAGGGAAAATGACAATCACGAAGTACATGCCTCACAGGTGGCCTTTGCTCAGTGAGAAACACCTGTTGGATACTTTCTGGTTATTCCCAAATGGACACTCCCAAATTTCTCAAACAGAAATTCCAATCGACTGAGAAACAGTCCAGGGAAGTAGCCTGGACTAGACTGGACACCTGAATCTCCATCCCTTCTCTATGTCCAGTTCATTTTTCTCCCCTCTTCAGGGCTCCTGAAAGCCAGGGAGATGGTAGCCCTAGAAAGGGAGGTGGGGAGAGTCTGAGGGAACAAGGGACAGGGGAGGAAAAGGAGGGAAAGGAGAGGACTTTTTTACTTTATTTTTAATTGGAGGATAATTACAGTGTTGCGTTGGTTTCTGCCAAACATCAGCTTGAATCAGCCATAGGTTTACTAAACCCTGTTCCTTTCCGCTTAAACATCACTCCCACCTCCCTTCCCATCCCACCCCTCTAGTTTGTTACCGGCCCAGTCTGAGTTCCCTAAGCCATACAGCAAATTCCCATTGGCTATTTATTTTACGTATGGTAATATATGTTTCCATGTAGGATAGGGGTTTTGAAAAAAGCAAAAAGTCGCTTGTGCTATCAAAGCTTTGAAAGTCAGAGGTTTCATTTAATGCCAGAATCCCAAGTTCAGCTATTTCTGCGTGCTGCCCACAGCCCAGGGCGGGCACCACCAACAGCTTTCCTGGTTTGCACAGTGACTTTGACCTCTTTGGTGGAATTGTTCTAACTAAATTAAACAGGTAGTATATATTTAAAGCAGTGGGCTAGAGACTGTGTCATTTTTTTGTTCCTTAGTGAAATGTGCCAGCTCTCTGGGGCAAGGTCCCATCACCCTGATGCAGGGATGCTCCACACAGCGCGTCCTCCCAGCCGAATGCCGTCGCCACTAGAAAGCAGGCAGGAGGGTCAGGTGTGAGCGCGTGCACTTTTATATTCTTTCCCCTCCCTCTCAGCCTTCTGGATGCTCTTCTCCAGTCCTCAGTCACACGGGGGCCTTTGAGAGTGATCTGCCAGGAAAAAGGCCCCCATCCCCGCACTGGCCACCCTTCCGGCAGATCTTGAGTTTCATGCTGCCCGCAAAGCATGCTGATAACTTGAGAGCGCAGGGCCCTGCCCACTCCCTAAGCTCAAACAGCACGTCCCAGGAGGCCGCTGGAGCTCCCTGGCAGGCTCCAGTTTCCCTTCCTGCCGGCCCATCCTCCAGCTCTTCCAAGTTGTCCTGTGTTGTCTTTCCAGCCTATGCGTCTCAATGAAGAGCAGCGGCATTTAGGCAGAGATACAGAGTCCTCCAAAGGGAGGTGCTCACCCCGGTCCTTCCCATCCACAGCCGCCAGCAAGTCCTCTCACCAAGGACAGATGATCCCCCCAGGCAGCGGACCCCTCAACCCAAGCCTCTGGGTCCAACAAGTTTGGGCACTTCTCTGTACTACTCCAGGGCCAGCTGGCCCCAGCAGCAATGTTCTAGTCTAGACCAGTGTTTTTCAATTTGTGTTGACCCTCCCAGACCACGTTAAGAAATCAATTTGGTTTTTCATCCCCACCCAGTACTGATCTCTAGAAAGAACAGAGCTGTAAGTATAGCTATAGGTATGGCGACATGTACATACAAAGAAAAAAAAGGGGGGGGGGGGGAAGCTCACCCTTTCTGTATGCCACACACTGAGGCTGTTGTTTTTTTAATCCGCTGTTTTAAAGTGCTGGCTGTACATCACTAAATTGATTTCACAACCCACTAATGGTTTGCGACTGGCAATATGAAAAACGCCCTGGGGTGAAATAGGAGTTACGTCTAATTCAAGCTTGCACCTCGGCAAGCAGCCTTTTATTCTCGAGGGATACCAAGGAAATATGCAAAGCCGGCAGACCCCAGAACCCCGCTCTGCGCTGGCTGCGGCGCCCCAGGGGACCGCAGGAAGCCAGCTCCTGCGCCGCCTGCCGTGGGGGAGGCTCCGCTCCCCGCACAGGGTCCCAGCGGCCGGGGCGGATGTGGACAGGACGCGGCGCGTCCCTCTCCACGGCTGTCTTCCTGCACCTCCCCGCCCTCTCCCCCTCTCTCCCCATCATTTAAAAGATTGTACCGTGAACTGAGTCTGAGTCCAGGACGCCCACAGCTCTGGTGGGAGGGGAGAGAGCAGAGAGCGGTGGGCGGGGGATGGAGGAGAGAGGAAGGTCAGGCCCTGTGCTTGGGGGAGGTGGGGAGGGGCGCGGGGCCATGTGGGGAGGGGGGCAGTCACGGGCTGCACCCCCAGCGCCCCTGCGACAGCGACCAGCGGGTGCTGCAGCCCCGGCAGGCCCGGGACCGGCCTCCGCCCTCCGCCCCCTCACCAGCAGGCAGACGACCGGATCTTTCAGATCTCACCCCCGTTTCTCCACCCAGACACCCTTTCTGTAACTGAGGCTGCCCCCGACCCGGAGAATCCGGCAGGGAGGGCAGGTCGTCACCCTCGACCCAAACAGCCGGGCTTTAGGGACGCCCGAGATGATGCGGGGCTCCAGCTTAAAGAGGGCAGGACCCTGAGAATCACTCGGTGGGGTCTGAGCTTGGACAGAAGGAATCTGCAGCCCCCCACCCCACCCCGCCCCACCGTGGGCAGGATGGGACCGGCAAGGGCCTTCGTCACCCCAGCCAGAAGCTTCTAGGCAGCCTGTCCACATCTATACCCACATGCTCCTTTCCGCCTCTGGCTGGGGGGTGAAGGTTGGCTCTGCGTCTGATGGCATGCTCTTTCCCCTGAAACAGGGGCTCCTTGTGTTCCCCTCATGATTCCCACCCCCGAGGCGTCTCCCCGACCACCAGCCAGGCTGTCTGCCCAGAGCAGCCGTGTCCCCTAGGGCTGTTCTGAGAAGAGCAGAAGGGCTGAAGGGAGGGGGCGAGGGTATTGGTCTTCCCTGTTGACGGGCAAGGGGGGAATTCCTGCTTCTCCCTCAAGAACACAAGGAGCCCCCTGTTCGACCCTTCCTTCCTCCCTCCCTCCCTCCCGGCTGCTTTCAGCCCAGCCCAGGTTCTTTCCAGGCCACCCTTGACATGAGTTATGGAGCTGCCATTGCCCCTTTCCTGCTGAAGCTCTCATTCCCCAGGCCTGGCCCTGGAGGTCATGGGAGCATCTTACACACACCAGCCCACAGGGCCAGTGCACACAGTCTTGGGCCCTTTGTTCAAGGCTGGAACTTCAGAAAAACAGAAAACACAGTCCATGCCCTCAAGGAATTGACTGTCATTGGGGAGAAAGACAGACGATAACAGGCAACAGGACGGGGCAGCGGGCAGAGCTGAACAGTAGCAGGGGGGCATTCAAGCTGAAATCGGGGTGAAACCTGAGGCTTTTGAGGGGGAGAGGGGAATGGGGCTGTTGTTCCCAAGGGGTCAGGAACAACTTGGGAAAATGTTTGGGAAGAGAGGGAAGGTGTCTGCTGGAAAAGAGAGAGGGACACAGAGGCAGTCCTCACCCCACGTAAAAGCTGGCACGTTCATTTGCGGGTAATGGGAAGATGCTGAAGGTTTTGTGAGCCAGGAAGAAACGAGACCAGTGAGGTCAGGGGAGAATCTCTTGTCAGTAGCACATAGAAAGGACTGGAAGGGTTGAACCTGGAGCCCCCAGGAGGCCAGGTGGGAACCAGTGAGGGCAGCGTCACTGGGAAGCGGGTAGTACCCGAGAGGTGCGGGCATCTGTCTGGGGAGCGGACATTGACACCACCTGTTCACTGACTGTGTTGTGGTCAAGGGTGACATCTGGTTATTGGGAACTGGATCCCATTACACAACGCAGAGAGGAGAGGTCAGCCATCACTAGGAAGCACAGCCCCAGAGGTTTCCCTGCAGGAGTGCTGGGCAGTGGGGTCAGAAAGAACGGCTACATCCTTGATGCAGTAACCCAGAAATCCCGTGGCAGGGTGTGGGCGGGGGCCCTGCAAGGCACACGACTTAGCCCTTTCCTTCCTCCCAGCTCCCCGCCACCCCAGCCTCATCTCTGCAGGCATTAAAGAATGCTCTCAGTGGACCTGGGTGTCCTGAAGGAAGACTGGCCTTTCTCAGCCGCTAAATTCGAATCTCCCTTAGGCGGAGGTCCAAGCACCGCCGCCCCACCCCCGCCCCCCGCCTAGAGGGGCTGGCAGCTCACAAGGAACAGCTGGGTGCTCCCTGGAGCACCCCTCCACTGGCTTGTCCTTGAGGAACCACCGTGCCACTTGGATTTCTGTTGGCCCCGTGCAGGGGGCAGAAGCCCCACACGGTCCACATGACGGGGTTCAGGCCTCCCTCCTTGGGAGGTTGCTGGGAGGGACAAGGATCCCTGCAGAAAAGTGTCAGTACCCAGAAATAAGGCCAATCCTGTTTCCCCACAAGAAACATCATCGGTCTACTGTTATTACTCACGATGCACAAAGTCAAGTCTAACTTAGACCAGACCTCAGGGCCAGTGCTCTCAGAACCTGTATCTGGCTACTTCCCCCATTTCTATTCAGTGGACATGGGAGGTCCTGCCCAAGGACCCCAGAGCCCTTGGCCTCTGCCTCTGGAATAGCACCTGTGGATGGTAGTTAGGAAGCCAGCATTCTGGCCCTCCCTCAGTTCAGTTCAGTTCAGTCGCTCAGTCATGTCTGACTCTTTGCAACCCCAAGGACAGTAGCCCACCAGGCTTCCCTGCCCATCACCAACTCCCAGAGCTTGCTCAAACTCATGTCCATCCAGTTTGGTGATCCCATCCATCTCATCCTCTGTCGTCCCCTTCTCCTCCTGCCCTCAGTCTTTCCCAGCATCAAGTTCTTTTTCAGTGAGTCAGTTTTTTGCATCAGGTGGCCAAAGTATTAGAGTTTCAGCTTCAACATCAGTCCTTCCAATGAATATTCAGGCCTGATCATTCCTTTAGGATGGACTGGTTAGATCTCCTTGTAGTCAAAGGGACAGATTCTCAAGAGTCTTCTCCAATACCACAGTTCAAAAGCATCAATTCTTCGGTGCTCAGCTTTCTTTATGGTACAACTTTCACATCCATACTCCTGGAAAAACCAGGAGTCTAGTCTAGCTTTGACCAGACGGACCTTTGTTGGCAAAGTAATGTCTCTGCTTTTTAATATGCTGTCTAGGTTGGTCATAACTTCTCTTCCAAGGAGCAGGCGTCTTTTAATTTCATGGCTGCAGTCATCATCTGCAGTGATTTTGGAGCCCAAGAAAATAGTCTGTCAATGTTTCCATTTTATCCCCATCTATTTGCCATGAAGTGATGGGACCAGATGCCATGATCTCAGTTTTCTGAATGTTGAGTTTTAAGCCTACTTCTTCACTCTCCTCTTTCACTTTCATCAAGAGGCTTTTTAGTTCTTCACTTTCTGCCATAAGGGTGGTATCATCTGCATATCTGAGGTTATTGATATTTCTCCCGGTGATTCCAGCTTATGCTTCATCCAGCCCAGCGTTTCTCATGATGTACTCTGCATATAAGTTAAATAAGCAGCGTGACAATATACAGCCTTGACATACTCCTTGCCCGATTTGGAACCAGTCTGTTCCAGTCCGGTTCTAATTTTGATTCTTGATCTGCATACAGGTTTTGCAGGAGGCAGGTCAGGTGGTCCCTGATACCACCTGGATGAGGGAGCAGCCTGTGTCAGCAGGGCTGGGAGCGGGGAGCAGCTGCATCAAATGATGATGGGAAGGGAGAAGTCCAGCACGACATCTGGGGCCTCTTTCCCAGTCCAGGGTTGTTTCTTGGGAGCGTTCGGAGTTGTGAAGTGAGCACTCCTACATCGCCTCTCTCTGTTCATGCCACCAGAGACAACTGCCCCTGCCAAAGCTGGGTCTCAAGTCCCTTACACGTGGAGCCCTGCACTTCAAACCCTCTTTGGCCCCACTGCATGCAAGCCATCATAGGCTGTGACCAATGAGACCACTCTGGGTGTCAGTGTGGTGGCACGCTGGATGCAGACTCAGAAAGGCTGCTGCTGCTGCTGCTAAGTCGCTTCAGTTGTGTCCGACTCTGTGCGACCCCATAGACGGCAGCCACCAGGCTCCCCCATCCCTAGGATTCTCCAGGCAAGAACACTGGAGTGGGTTGCCATTTCCTTCTCCAGTGCGTGAAAGTGAAAGTGAAGTCACTCAGTCG
Source organism: Cervus canadensis (assembly GCF_019320065.1). Taxonomy (NCBI): domain Eukaryota; kingdom Metazoa; phylum Chordata; class Mammalia; order Artiodactyla; family Cervidae; genus Cervus; species Cervus canadensis. The sequence goes on from NC_057402.1 coordinate 53,189,616, forward strand.
TGTCCGACTCTTCCTGACCCCATGGACTGTAGCCTACCAGGCTCCTCCATCCATGGGATTTTCCAGGCAAGAGTCCTGGAGTGGGGGTGCCATTTCCTTCTCCATCAGAAAGGCTGGTGCCCAACAACGGACATGTAGAGGGCCATCCAGGCCACAGAGGCCTCAGCCATAAAATGAGGTCTTTGGACTCAGGGAACTGGAAGTGCCCCCTCCAATTCACAGACAGAAACCTCATCACCCATTATTCTCCAACCCAGCTCGATTGTTTTTCCCCACCTCCTACATGTCGAGGACGCAAGTAGGAGTCAACACAGAGGCCCGCTGACTATATCGCGGTCATTTGTGCCATATTTGCCTGGATAGAAACCAGGCGGCAGCACTGGAAGGACTCCGTTTGGAAACCACTTTCATTCCCGGAGAACCGACCTCACGCTTCCCACGGGGGCAGGTACCTGCCCGGCAGATGCAAAATGAACAAACGACAGACACACCACCCCCAACCCACCGCAGCAGGCTCCAAGGCATGACAGGAGAAACAGACACACAACAGTGCAAATTACGCAGTCCTCAGCCTGGGCCCGAGCCCTCCCTCCCTCCTTATCCAATACAGGACAAGGGACTCACCAGATACAGCATCACAGAGAAGACAGTGATGCCCCCCACCCCCAATTCAACTCAGCAACACCGAGACCCGGTTACTTTTCCTTTACGCTTTGGCTCCTTCTTTGTGGGTTTTTTTTTTTTTTTTTTGGTTTACCAGGTGTTTGGGATCATAAATTTGGTTGATCCACACTGACTGATTCTTCCTTCCTGGAACTGACTTCAGAGGGATTAGCAAACAAGGCTCCTTTCCTGATGGGCCAGGGGGAGCATCTGTTTTAATGACTCTCCCCTGGGTGTATTAATGATGGGGCTGGTGGCACTGGGAAGGCTGGGGGTGGGGTGGTTTCTGTTGGGGCCAGCCCTTCCAATCCAGGACCTCCCAAGGGAGTGTCAGTTTCTCCTTTTTTTTTTTTATTTCTTTGCTCTTCTCCTCCTCAGCCTCCTCTCCTCCCAACCAGAGACCAAACCCACCCACTTGGGTGACCTTGTTAAGCCATGGCAAAGGTTCCCCCCACCTGTCCTAACCCTCCTGGGGCTGGGAGGTCCCACCTTCCTTCCCCTCCATCTGTCTCCAGCCCAGGTCAATCTTGACAAGAGAAGCCGTGAAATACTGCAATCTAAAAACAGCAGAAACCTACGCCGGCCCACGGGGCAGGGTGTGGGAGCTTATCATTTCCAGAGATAAGTTTTGAAGCTGTCATTGAGCACATGGCCCACCCCTGACTGAGCAGCACCTCCACCCCGAGACACATGGCTTCTGATATCCCCGAGATACCACGTCCCCTCCCCACACCTGGAGACTGACCTCCTCCAAATTTCTGCGGCCCCTCCAGCCCTTCCAAGGATAGTGATGAGCAGACAGACTGGACCTCTGCCCTCAGGAGACCAGTCACCTAGAGGAACAGGACAGACACTGATCAATCACCCCGACTCATGTGAGCCTTTCTTGGCACCCGGAGGGAAACAAACACAATGGACAGGATCTGAGAATCAGCATGCAGGTTAGTGAGAAGAGGTGCTCCAGGAAACCCGAGTTCCCTCTTCTCCCAGCTATATTCAATGACTTGGGAGCACTGCTCAGCGTCTGATGATGGTTCCAAAATGTGAGATAACAGGGCCTCCCTGCAGGTAACTCAAAAGGTCCCTTGAGGGTTTCAGTGGTTCCTGGGGCTCCCAGGGGCCCCAGCAAGATCTCCTCACCCACCTGTATCCACGGGTTTCAGGCTAAACACACAGAAGCGTGGCGGCCACCCAACACAAGAACAGTCAACGGCCTTGTGCACGCATGGAGGCTGGGTCCCTCGACGGCTGTTTGTATTTTTTTAACCCTCCTCTGTTCCACGTTTCTGTCACTTATTTCCAAAAAGGCCCAAGTGATTTTGAGCCTGGTTCCAGAAATGGAAACTCAAAAAGCACTTTGTAGCAGACCCTGAGAGGCCGTGCTGGCTTGGGTCTGCTTCCCGTCCCTCCGGGTCACGGAACAGGTGCTCGGAAATCCCTCCAGAGAGTCCAATCCAATCACCACGTCCAGTGTGCACTCCTGACACCATTTGCTGGTGTCAGGTACAATCCTGACCCCGCGGGCTACATGGCCCAAAGCAGACCCACCTCTTTTGTGGATCATCGTGTAGGTTAATTCCCAGCTGGCAGGTGACACTCCCCGAGGCAGGTCTAAATGTGTGTCTGCCCCCAAGTAACCCTTTAGCCGAATCTCTTGTGTAGCCTGTCTGGACCCCAGTCAGTTCACCTCTCGAGATGCACAAAGCTCATACAGGTCTGAAGGCTGTCTTCACTTCTCACTCAACACCCTTTCTCTGGGGAGATTCCTTGAGAAGCACCTAGGCTGACGAGAAAAGAGAAAGTCAAGAAAGTTCGGCTTATGGGAATTGATTCTCCCTGCTCTGCCCTTCTCTGATTGACTGGGCTTCTACAAGAGGACTGTGTTGACTCTTGCAAATGTTTGCAGGAAAGAGAAGAGAATGTCTAGCTCTCTCGGGCTGTTGGGTCTTATGGCCATAAGGTGTCGCTGTTGAACATCGACCCTGTACAGACCCTGCATGCCGGGCCTTGGTTGGTTGGCCCCAGAGCAGGACTCAGGCTTCTTAAGAGGAAAATGGTCCCATTCCCTAGAGGTTAAGTTCCTCCTAGGATTCTCCACCTTTGTGCACACACAGGCAACACACACACACAAACACAACACGCACACTCAGTCATTTTCCAAAGCACGTCCAATGCACCTGGCTGGTTGGGTCAAAGGGTTGCTTCCTCCCACCATCACCACAATGTGCTAGAATCTCACCTTCTCCCCCGGTCACGCTCTTTGCACCTTGCTTATTGTTGAGCCTTTATCAGCAGTCTTTTCTCAAGGGAGTGTCTTACTCCTGAGTTTTGGCACATCCTCACCTACCCCCAACGGAGTGCAGGATTTTTGAACATCAGGAATTGGGGGTGGGAGTCTTCCTCAGAAGACCCTAGCTCCTACACATATAATCCATGTCTTCATCTAATTGGTTTTGCATTCAGGAGATTCAAAGCAAGTCACAGAAGGATCTACAACAATGAAAATCCATTTTTAAAAAATGACTACTTGCTCTCTCGCAGTTTCTGTATAACTAAGAAGGATGCTCAAGTGGGTTTTTTTAAAAGAAAATATTAGCTTCTTTAAATTTAAAAAAATATTGAAGAGGGTTATATTAACATTCCTTCTGTATGTGTGGTCCATTCTGTCTGCTTGGGGAATATGGTCACCCTTTGGCGATCTCTTATGTATTCTATATCTTCCACTAAAGAGTTAACTATCAAAACCTAAATTCCAAGATTTTTTTTTTAGCATAGGCAATGGGCCTTCCTTATTTAGAGCTGGAAAAGAGAATATTTTCCCATGGGCTGTTCTTCTAGAAAAAGACTGTTAATCTAAACAGAAAATCCCTTGACCCACTTACCCATAAATAGTACTGATAGTATTCAACTTGGTAAATGAAATAAGTCTGAAAAAATATTAATAAATAAAACCTAACCTCTACTCTAGGGCCACATCATAAATTGTACCACGTTTGCATCTGTTTGTCACTCTTCTTTGGCCTTCCCTGGTGGCTCAGATGGTACAGAATCTGCCTGCAATGCAAGAGATGCAGGTTCAATCAAGGGGTCGGGAAGATACCCTGGAGGAGGGCATGGCTGCCCACTCTAGTACGCTTGCCTGGAGAATCCCATGGACGGAGGAGCCTGGTGGGCTGCAGTCCATAGTGTTGCACAGAGTTGGACATGACTAAAGCAGCTTAGCAGCAGCAGTACCACTCTTCCTTAACCTTCTGTGATATTTGCTTGGGACGATTAGAAACCTGAATATGCCAAACTGTACTGGCCACCTATTCCCTTGGAGCAGACCCTCACCAGCACTAATAAACATCTCAGGCAGGGATTTCTCACCTCACTGCCTATCAGCCCTCTCTGCTCCTTCTAATTAACTCCTTGTGGCTGTTTTGTAATAACTGTTGAAGACCTCTCCACCATGACCCATCTGCCTTGGATGGCCCTACACAGCATGGCTCATAGGTTCATTGAGTTAGACAAAGCTGTGATCCATGTGACTAGCCCCTGGCCAAAATAAATCTTTCTGGTCAAATACCACATCCAAAATCTTATTGAATTATTATTACAAATTTCTCTTTGTCCTAAGAAAAATCTCAGGTAAAATAAATGCTTGATGGAGAACCAGAATTTGCCCATCAGATCCAGGGAAGGGAGATGTATTGGGAAGAGGTAAGGGTGGGGTGCAGGTGAATCTGAGCATTAACTTTTTAATTACACATCATTTCAGATCATTTGACACTTCTACAGTAAGCAGTTATTTCCAAGCTTTACAACTGTAAATTTTTATGTTTCAGAAAATGCTGTTATAATTCTTAGTTAAATCCACATACTGCTGTCTTCAGCTCATGCTGTATAAAAGAAGAAGGGATTGAAGCAAAAATGGTCTAGAATCCAATTGGCTTATTTATCATCCCAAGGAAAAATCTTTTACAAATAACATAAGGCTTTAGCTTGTATTGACTCCATTGACAAGAAACACTTTGAAATGTGCTAAATGAGACCAATTCAGATCCCTGCACTGATGTATGTAGGAAGCCTATACTTTAGTAACAAAGCAAGACGTATAGAAACTGTCATCTATCAGATAAAAAACTCTAGTACAGGTACATAAGAATGTAGTCTCATAACCATTCACATTTATTAGTGACTTAAGACCACTTCGAGATGAACCAGGCACAGGTCCTCCACTGTGGAGGGGTAGGAATAGTTGAACTCTCCTCCATGTACATGACATGATTTCACGGCCATTAATAGACAACTGGCCCTGTAACTAACTCCCCAGCAGCTATTACAAATTCTATCCCCATAACTTGGCTATATTCCCACACTTTTATTTTACTGGGGTGACTTTTTGAAAACATGCCTTTCTTGAAGGATACCGGAAACTTACCTTGCTCAGAGTTAATGGAGCATCTTACCTCAATTAAGTGATTTCAGAAATGTGTCTCTAGGCTAAGGGGGCATCAGGTTACACCTGTTCAGAATGATTCGAGGCAGACGAAAATGCACACATCAACAAATGTGAATAAACACGCATTGTGTTTGGTGTGGTGGAATCAAAAATTAAAAGCTAAGATTGAAATTTAACTACGTGTCACAGCTTCAAAACTAGACCACAGTTTTTGTTTTGTTTTTTTTTTTAATTGTGTGAATTTTCTGCCAGTATTTACTGGCAGAGTTGGCAATTTCTAGGTTTTGTTTCTAAATGGTAACAGCGATCACGCACATTCCACATAAAACATATCACAGCAGAAGAATGCTTTTACTCCGGCCTCCCTGAAACCCATGTTCATCGTCCTCTTGAAAACGTCCTGGTTTTCAAGGCAACTCTTGATGTGAGAGCACTTCAGAATATTCTTCAAACTAAGGATTTTGATGAGATGCAGGCAACCTAGAGATTCTGGCAAAGGTGATCCTGCAAAGCACCTGTAGAATTATCTTCACTCTCACGCTCTCGTTGACTTGTAATCCAACATCAGGTTTCCCTTTGCTTCCCAATTTTAACTAACAAGTCCATTATGGGTCTAAAGCCAACACCAGAGGACTAAGAAAAAGTGTTTAAAGCTCTTTGTTGGTCAGAAAACACTTTGGCAGCTGGCAGTAATCAAGTGAGAGCTCAGCCCTTAATGACTAGGGTCCTAAAGATGCTCAGAGCCTCTGTGAACCTCCTCCTCCATATGCAAACAATACATGCACAGAGCATCCACACTTTGCCTTAAAGGGGAACTGTTTAAATATAGCCACAGATTATTTTTTTTTTAACCAGACATTTACCTCCTCTAGGCTTGCCAGGTGGCTCAATGAGTAAAGAATCCACCTGCAATGCAGGAGACAGTCCCTGAGCCAGAAACATCCCCTGGAGGAGAAAATGGCAACCCACTCCAGTATCCTTGCCTGGAAAATCCCATGGACAGAGGAGGCTGGCGGGCTACAGTCCATAGGGTCGCAAGGAGTCAGACATGACTGAAGCAATTGAGCCTGCCTGTTACTTCCTTTAATTTCCCCACCTGCCTCTCAGAGTTCAGAAGCCAGCAGCTGGGAAATGTCTCCTAGGGCACCTGACGGAAAGGCACAATGACAAGGTCTCTGAAAAAGTTTCGAGTGTTTGTTTAGAGGTGCTTTTGCCTGTTGGCTTGTCTGAAGGGTGACACTGTTCCTACTGGCCTGTGCAAGCTTCCTCAACCTCATGCTCTTCCAACCTGTGGACCTGTTAGGATTCTCGACTTTCTCAGAAGGTCTCAAACCTGCTTTGATTGTTCTGCGTGTTAACCAGCATCAAGAAGTGCCCGCATGCATGGGATTCATCAGGGATGACAGACCGTTCAGTTGAGAAAAGGATGGGGACCACCCTGAAATATAGGCCAGTTGATTTGGCATTCCAAAACTGCTTTGTTCAAACCCTGCCCTCATTCAATAAACCCCCAAATCTCATGTTATCTTGTAAAGTTATCTGAAGTTTCAAAATAATCAACCCTATAACTTGAAAACTCAACCCTCAAGGCAACAAGATAACATGCCAGCTTGTCTTCAAACTCTACCTTAGAAAGGAAGACACAGAATGTTTAATATCCATAGACTACAGAATGATATGGACCAAGATAATAGAAAAGCATCAACTTGAAAATTCTTAGTATTAATATGATATTAAGGAAGTGATAAGGTATAAATATGCCAAAATCTCCCAAATCAATACTTCTCCTATATTCCAACAACTACCAGACTATATGGGGAGGATTTGCATTCATAAGAATATCAAAAAATGTATAATACTAATGAGAAATATCCAAGACATATTAAAACACAAACTTCTTATAGAGATTAATAGAAAAAAATTAATTGGAAGATACAAACTTGGATTGAAACATTAGATATATTGATGCCATTAATCCTTGTTGAACTAGTTTTTAGGGTGAAATACAATCCTAATTAAATTCCAGTGGGATTTTTTTTAACTTGGTAAAAGATTCTAAAGCTCATCTGAAAGGAAAAACAAAGATGAAAATAGCTAAGAATTGCTTAAAGAGTATCAAGAGGTCAAGGAAATACTCCCCTAAGAGATTTAACTACGTTATTATTGATAAAGTAAATTAAAACAGTGTGGTGCTGGTGTAAGACTATGAAGACCAATCAATGAAGTTCTGAAATCTATTATATATCTAAAAAAAAATCTGAGGAATCACCAAAAAGCAATAGTTGGGGGCGGGGGCATAAATTAGGAGTTTGAGATTAACAGGGGGCTTCCCAGGTGGTGCTAGTGGTAAAGAATCTGCCTGCCAATGCAGGAGATTTATAATACGAGGCGCCGTTTCAATCCCTGGGATGGGAAGATCCCCTAGAGTAGGAAACGGCAACCTGCGCCTGTGTTCTTGCCTGGAAAATTCCATGGACAGAGGAGACGGACAGGCTACAGTCCACGGGGTTGCAAAGAGTTGGACACAAGTGAGCAGCAGAAGCAGCAACACTGTCTAGCAAGGGAACGACATTCAATATCTACATATATCAACATCTAGTACGGAAAAGAGTCTGAAAGGGAATATATATATACACACACACACATCTGAACTAACTTGTTGTAAACTAGAAACTTACACAACACTGTAAGTCAACTGTACTTACATTAAAAAAAAAAAAAAAGGAATAGTTGAATTGGGAAAAGGGGGGAATCAAATTTTATCTCTCCCTCATACCATACCCCCAAATGAAATCCCAGTATATTAGTAAAAAAAAAAAAAAAATCCAAAAACCTCTAGAGTTTTGGTAAAAAAAAAAAACAAAAACAAAAAACAAACACTAGTTTAAAAAAACAGAAAATCCCAAAAAAATTAGTTAAAAAAAATCCAAAACATCAGAAACTGAGTGAACACTTTCTGGGCAGGAAGCAAATGAAAGTGGTGATTGTAACAGAAGGATGAGTTATTTAAACACAATATCAAAAACACCCTGCACAAAATGTAAGGGATAGTGGTTAAAAATATTTGCGAGAAATGAACAGTAGGCTTAATATCCCGCAAATACTTCTCTGCATTGGTAAGGGAAAGAGTCAGGGACAAACTGGAAAGCCAGCCACAGGACGTGTTAGAAGGAACACAAGGCAGTAACTAAACGCGTGATACATGGTTGATCTCTGGTTAATCAGAAAAAGGCACATCAGCAAAACGGGACCATTTTTGCAGCTAATCAATCATTCCACACTTTGACGGTATTCACAGAGGACTGGGTGAGATGGGGTAGCCGAGGGTGGGACAGCCTGCCCGGGGAACAGCTCCAGCCTCCCACACCCTCGCTGCTCCTGAAGGGTCCCTAACCAAGGCTGGAGAGCCAGGAGGCTCCTGGAGCAGTTCTCTCCTGCCTGAGTCTCGGAAACCCGCCTGCTAGAAACTTGGGCTGGGGATCCCCATCCCTGTCGGAAACGTTCTCAAAGTCAGAGGGCAGTCTAAGACTGTCCTACCAAATCCTTTCCCCCCCTGCCTGGCCAGGCTTCAGACCCGAAGGCTCTCCCCCATGCCGGCTCCCCGCCACCGTTTCCCCTTCATGGGCACCCTCCTCCCCAGATCCACCTGGGCATGTGTGTGTTTCTCAGACACCACATTGGCAGATGAAGTGACACAAGCACTTTTGCACATTGCCGAAGAGCGTGTAAATGAGCACTTCTCAGAAGCTTCTGAACAACGGACTTGGGATACTCCCTCATTCAAGAGACCACTGTGTGGTCCATAAAGGTCAGGTTCAGGGAGAGCTCTGACTGGGAAAATACTTATAATCTTAGCTGCGTAGACTGAGCAGCTCCGTTGACAGCATGATACCAGTGTGATAAATCATCACCTATCACGGATACATACACAGGAAAAAAAGACAGCTAATCCCCCCAGATGTACAGGGTGACTATGTTTGAGGACAGAATGATGATCTTTTTTCCCCCCGTTATACTTTTTTGCCTTTTTCATATTTTCTGCCAAAAGTATACATTCTTTTGTAACCAGAAGATGTTGCTTTTAAAAAAAAAAAAATTCAAAGTTAAGCCAAAACAAGAGGGCTCAGTAAATCCGGAGCTTGGTGTTCCGTCTGGAAACCACTGTGAAAGGAAAGAGGATCCCCCTGCCCAGGCTGGGTGGAAAGGGTGATGACGCTGAGACAGGTGGAGTGACCGTGGCCACAGGGAGGCAATGACATGTGCAGAGCACAATCTGAACCCCCAGAAGGAGTGAGGGCTTAGGGAAATACTGTGAAATAGGGGGAGAAAATAGTAAGACAGAGGTCCAAGCCAGACCAGCGGACAGTCTTCAAGGGAGATGCAAACGAGCCCATGGAAACTGCAGAAGGCTGTGGGCAGGGCCAGTTGACCAACGCTCCTTTCTCTTTAACTTTCCTCAAAATCCCCCAGTTAAACTGTTCACCCACAGGAAGCAAAGATGGCCCTTAAGAGCCAGAAGAAGATCGAGTCTCGATGGTCATGTCTGCTCCTACCTGACTCAAGGGCGGCCTCCGAGAGACTGCGCCCGCAGCCCCGGGAGCAAATGGGAACAAGACGGAGCAGAGCCCCTTCCAATCCAGGGACTCTGGGCTTCGCTGGAAGAGGCTATTTCTTAGGGCTTTGTGTTTTTCTCTCTGGCTCAGTCTGTCTTTCAGATTTGAAAGGGGATGTTTGGAGAAGATTTGGGAGTGCAGAGTACATGGTGGTCATGCATTCTAAGGAAATGACTCTGAACATCCTCAAGTTGAAGGATACAGGCTTGTCGTTGCATCCTGGGGTGTGGAGAAACCCCAGGAACCACTGTGAAGGTGGGAGGTCATGAGCCAGGAGAGGTACTAATCTCTGGAAGGGCTCTTGCCAGAGCAGGTATGCCTCACATGGACAAGTAGACAAGCCCTGCCCCAGTCTGGCTTCCTGAACCAAGCCCTCGGAGGTGATCTGAGCAGAAGGGGGCCACTCCCCCTCCCCCGACTCCTTGTAAACACTGGTCCTGCAGAGACTTCTTCCAGCTCAAAAACAGGAGCAAACGAAAAAGAAGGGAAATGGGAAGAGAAAACAAACTCCCAGCCCCGACTTGAAGACTTGGAGGAAGAACACAGTTGTGGGAATGACCTAGGCAATATGTCTTAGCCCTGGTTTATAGCCTGTGGCTTGGGGGAAATTATGACTACGGATCTTCTAGAGATGCTGCAGCTTGGAAAAATAATAGCAAAGCCCTGCTTCCCGTGAGAATGCCTGTGCTCAGGGACCCTCCCTCGCCACCGGTTAGGCCCTTCTCATTTTCTTTTTTGACTCTTAGGACCCTTGAGGACCACCTCTGTTCTCTCTCTCCCTTGCTTTTTCTTTTTCACTCCTGTATCCTGTAGAGAGCCACACCTGTCACACTTAAGACTTCAACCAAGAGCTCCCATTCTGGAAGACTCCCTCCGCCCCAGGACCATTGCCACCCCCAGCCCCTTCACTGGATCTCCCTGGGCCACTGTGGGGTTGACCCACCAGGAAGAGAGCCCCAGTGGCCTCGAAGACTGTCTTTTCCAATCTGCCTCTGCCTGGAGGAGCGGGCGCGGGGCCAGTGCTCAACAGGGAGGGAGGGGTGGAGGGCCACGCCCTGTGGGGAAGACCCCAGGGAGAAGGGGCTTCTCTTCTTGCAGTCTGCACATATCAGAAATTCACAGGGATTCCCAGGATGAAGGAAAGTCCCAGGACATGTAATTTACACTCTCACAGCTGCTGAACGTCTTTTCATTAAATTCCCGAAGGGCGGCCACTCCTCCCCAGGTAGTCTTGGCAAGGCCTGCCCCAAGAAGGGGTCTCGCAAGACTCATGGTGGCCCCCCAGGCCCACACAGGACTTTAGACGCTCCGGAGGCAGGGCAGGTATTTCACATTGAGGCCCGGAAGCCAATAAGAAAGTCCACCCCTTCTTTTGGAAGCTTTTTTTCTTCCCCTCTCTCACTCTGGGCTTCCCTCTCACTCTGCATAACTCTAGGAGTAACCAGGACCAACTGAGATACTCTGGGAGAGTCGTTCAGATTTTTTTTTTTTTTAAACCAGGACTACTGCAAAAGCAATAACCTCTTACGTGGGTTCCCGTAAGAAACACCCGTTGGTGCACCTAAAGATGAAACAGAAGTTTCACCGAGCAAGACTTAACCTATGTGCAGTTCACTCTGTTTTCTATGGTTATTTCACATTGTCGGCACCTACTGAATTATTTCAGGCACATTCTCGGTTGGCAGCTGGCAGTTTTAGAAGTGTTACCCTCAGAGATGGGTGTTATCTATCCCGTGCGCCCCCAGGCACCCCGGCAGCCTCGGCACAGGTGTCAGAAAGAACCAGGACTAGAAGGGACTGGGGATGGGGCTGCCCTCCTTCCCTGTTTCCCGGGGTGTGTCGCAGGGAACCCCTGGGGCCCTGGCAGAGCTGCCAGGCGAGGTGGATGAGACGCTGAAAATTTGCTCCTGGAATCTGGACCGTAGAAAAGGCACGGGATGAGCTGCCTCGGCAGACAGCATGCAGTACAGATGTCATTCCAGAATTTCGTGTTTCTCCAACACTCACCCCTGCATACTTCCTGTCACTTTTTAGGTTGAGGAGGCAAAAATCTCACAGCCCCCAGGTTGGGCGGTGGGTGGAGGGCCAGGCCCTGTGGGAAAGGCCCTGTGGGGAAGACCCCGGGAGAAGGGGAAATTTCCAAGGGACACACCCTGCCTGGAGGTACAGCCCACATGCACATCCCAGGCCAGTATGCCCAGCAGAAGCACCCTTTCTGTTCCCTGATGAAGAAATACTATTCATCCCAGGAGAGGATCACTCAGGGAGTCCTGGGCTCCCGGACCCTGACTCTCAAATAGAACTGAGCTTGTCACCCACTTCCTAAGCGAATGGAATTTAGGGGTACCTGGACACCTTTAAATTCCAGCTTGAGAAGCGTGAGACCCCGACACCCTTGCACTTTGGACACAGGAAACAAGTGATGCCCCCTTCCTGCAGCACCCTCTCCTCTCTCGGGGCAAGGAGCATTGTCTGAGAGGTCCCTGTGGGGATTAAGCAGAAAGGGTGGGTGAAGCTCCTTCCCCAGCACAGACCCCTGTTTCAGCTGCAGCCCTTTCTCATCACCCTGGCTTGGCATCACCCCACCCCACCCCCCATCTCTAGGAATCTGTCGTCCTGTCCATTGAGGATGTTTCTGGTAACATCCCTCAGAGGGCCAGCACCCTGGCGTCACCCCAACATCTCCGAGCCCCGGAGTGCTTGCTGCATACCAGGGTCCGATCCCACCAGAGCTGAGTTTGCTGAGCGAAGTTGGGAGCCCATCCTTTTTGTCCTCTCCTCTTGCTGAGTCTCGTCTTTGGCTCCTGGACACCAGGGACCAGCCTAGTTAGAGGGATTTTTGTCAGCCACCCGCCATCCAAGAACTGAATTCATTTACGTCTCCAGCTCAAGTCACTGTTAGACTCTCCCCCAAGTTCTTAACAACCACCATCGCTCCAAGCATCCACAGAATGCTCACCACACCACATTCAAGCCCCAGGAAGCCTCCAAAGACGAGACAAATTCCCAACAGTCAAAGACGAGACAGATTTCCCCAGCACTCAAGGAGCTTACAATGTCACTTGGAAGACATGGTGAGCGTTGAAACCATGGACATGACAGTCCAAGCAACACAAGAAGTTGCCCACAAGTGCCCAAGATGCAGACCAAGACAGTGAGAGTTGAGCAGGGTCCCTCTGCAACTGTGGGTTCAAAGGCAGTGGTAGAAATGTGCAAGTCCCAAAATAATCAGAGACCTCCTCCCGCAAAGGCCAGAGCTGAAGGATTTGTGTAAGAAAGTTAATGGGATGAGGGGCTGGGGGTGTAGGCAGAAGGAACATGAAGAAGTGGGGTCAGCCAGGCTAAAGGCCTCTTTATGAGGCAGGCAGTTAGGATGCATGTTGCCTTCCCCACCCCCAGCATCACAGAAAATAGTAGCCATCCATACAGAAGCAGCAGTGACGATTCAAGCCTCTGCCATTCCCAGGGGTCCTCTGACATCATCAGTGACCTAGCACATTCCTTGGGGGCCCGATGATAACCAAGGCATGGGGACTGCACCATCCCCCAGGACCGCAAAGAATGGGCTTCCCCACGCAAGCAGCCTCTCTGGATTTATTTTCTCCCTCCTCTGTGTCACTAAGTCAAGTGATCCAAAAAAAAAAAAAATTTAAAAAGCGTCTGAAAGACGAGACCCCTCCTGTTTTCTTCCCCGAGTCTGGTGCTTATCATGGTCCTTGGAGCCTTTGATCAGAAAATCCACACAGGCATGACCCTGGGGGCCCAGAGCACTCCCAGCAGCAAGATTAGTGCTCGTAGTGGACCAGCCACTGGACAAGGAGACACGAGATCTCTTGTGACCCCCAGACCTGTAAATATCTCTGCTCCCACCCAAATCCAGCCCCTCTTCCGGGGCTGCTACGTATACGCGGCTCACCAGCTACTACTCCGTTTCCCAGTGACGATGGCAGGTGGGACCCGGGGGGCTGCGTTCTCTGCCAAGTGAGTGGACAGGGGGTGAACCTCCTCCAGGCCGCCATGACCCCTCCACATGTCCCTCCTCACGTGCCTGCAGGGGTGCTGACTGTGGTGGCGACCTGGGAAGCCCCCCGTCAGATGCGGCAGAGCCACCGGCGGCCTGGGTCCCTCAGGGAATTTCTAGAGCAGAGAGCTTCCTCTCCCCTCGCCCATGCCAGCCATGCCCGGCTACCGCACTGGACTAGCATGCGAGAAAGAAATAAACGTCTTTTGTGTTGGAGCCCTCATAGTTTGGGTCTATTTGTTATAGCAGTTTGGCCTACCCTAACATAACCTCAAAGGCCTGAGTCTTCCTTTATCAGTCCGCTAAGTGACTAGACACCTGATTCCTCATGAATAAGCAGGGGTGTTGGCAGCCTAGGGACAGAGGCTCCTGGGCGGTGATTTAAATGAAGGGTTACACATTCACACACTCTCTCCTGCACCTCTGGGAGGTGTCAGCCTTTGCCTCGGGTGCGCCTCCGGTCTGAAGGCTGGTTTGGAAGCCCATTCTCGGCTAAGAGGCTTCTCATCGGGTGGGCTGTTTTTCATTTCCACAGCCAGCTCCCTGGACTGGAGACAGAAGGCAGGAAGCCGCTGCCCTGGGCCCCAGCGCGGCTGCCATATCAGAGCTAAGTATCAACAGTTTATTGTAGGACTCCGCCCTTTCCCTCCTCTTGACCCCGCTGGTCCCGGCTCAGGGCACACACCTTGTTTGATTCTGACTGAAGCCGTTAACAGGACTGTGCGGAGTCTCGGGCGGTGCCGGGGCCAGAACCAGGCATTCAGAATGCTCAGCCACACGCCGGTCCTGACATTGTGACCCACGTGCGTGTTTTCAGGGGCCTCCTGGAAACAACAGTGCCCTTTACTGGGCTCTAACAAAGCGATCAAATAGCGAGACCCCACCGATTCCCGCCAGGCCCGTTCCGTCGGCCCTGGAACACACTGACACGGTGCTGACAGGACACGAATAAAAGAGAAAAACCAAGAAATTCTACAGGATGGGCTGGTGTGTTTCCTCTCCACGCTTAGAACGCGCCTTTGGAGGAGAATTGTGTCTTAGGAAGAAAACTGCCGTTCTCAGCCCAGCATCATCCATGACCAGTAGGGAAGCAAGCGGTGGTCTCTCCCAGCTTGGGAGAGACGCTCGCCCTCCGTCAGCTGTTAAGACGCCCTCTAGGATGCTTCCAGAGTTTATACTTTTAAAGCAACACAGTTTTTAAAAGCATGTGTCAGCATGCCATAGAACCTGATGGGATAGCCCCTCCCTGGGCCCCGTTAAAATATCCCCCCAAACATGCCCACACCGGGAACGATGAGGGGACCCTGGGGACCCTGCCTAACCATTCCATTTACTCACGGAGGCGGATGCAGGAGACCAGACAGTCCTCTTGAGTAGAGGTGTGCCTGCCTTGAGGAAGGCACGGGTCCCCCCTGGCCTCACCCGCCCGCCCCTGACTCTGGGATTCGGGAGTTTTACCAGACCCGAGGGGGCTCCCCCATCCTCC
The DNA here is from genome assembly GCF_019320065.1 of Cervus canadensis. Classification (NCBI taxonomy): domain Eukaryota; kingdom Metazoa; phylum Chordata; class Mammalia; order Artiodactyla; family Cervidae; genus Cervus; species Cervus canadensis. The sequence continues at coordinate 53,204,843 of NC_057402.1, forward strand.
CAGGAAGCTGTCTCCTGACGGGCGTGGGAGGCGGGGATGCGGGGTGGGGGGTGGACGGAGCACCTGCCCTGCCCGCAGCAGTCGCCCACATCACTTCAGACAGAAGGGCTACCCGAGGGCCCACATCCGGGTTTAGCAGGTGATGATGCACCTTACCTGCCCCTGGGGGGTGGGGGTGGGCTGCTCTGTGAGTGGACAGCATCTCAGCATCTCACAGCATCGAGCGCCCCTAGGGGCTGGGATATGCCAGCTTAGACTTACAGTGGAGGACTTCTCCTCACAGGACAGGATTGGGGGAGGAGAAATGGTTATGGGGGGCTGGGGGGAAGGGCCCTGGTGACGGTTTCTGAGAACTCTGTGTGGCTCAGCCTGCCACCCTTCCCCCTCCCCAGCCTTGCTGAAGTCTTGGCCAAGTCTACAGAAGAGACCAAGAAATGTCTGGTGGGACTGGTCTGACTGGGGACAATGGGGAAGGAGCTGTGTTTCACGTCTGCTTCCTCAAGCTGCTGTCTAAGGCCAAGGGACCGTGAGAAGCCCCTTTGCGGAACGTGGCAGGAAAGCACAGGTGTGTTTTGGCCCTCTGTTGACCCCTGGCCCGGAGCGCAGGTGGTCACAGGACCCCGCAGGTCGCAGATGACACGGATGGGCGGGAAGGGGCCAGCCAGCAGGCCACGCCCCCACCCTGCCAGTGACAGGCAGGGCTCACAGGAGCTCAGTCACTCACACGCTGGGAGACGTGCTAGACTGCGATCATGCAAATACGGGGCCCATCCCATTTCTCAATGCATGTGATGTGACACAAGAGAGAATGCAAATGAATGCGTCCAGAAGACACTTAGAGGGCTGGATCAAGTCTTTTCTTCAATTGCTGCCTTCTGAAGACATCTAAACCCCAGTGGTGCCAGCATCTCAGGTCACAACACGAGGCTGAATGAACTTGTACTGAGTCTGGGCCGCCCAGGGAATATGCCACAAGCTGCATCTGACCCATGCCCAGGCCACCCCCAAGGCCCTGGAGCCCTGCATTTTTCCCCCTCACTCCACTGAAAGCCTGCTGGTGCCAATGCTAAGCTCTGGTTTCCCTGAAACTTGCCCCCACCCCTCCACCCTCAAGTCTAAACTAGGCAAAGGGGTCCCCCCAGCCCCCAAAGACTAAGGATAGAAGCTAGAGAAAATGCACACACACTAAGCTGGGACAATACAAGCCCTGGGGGAGCCATCCTTCATCCAGGACCAAGCCAGCCTCATGGGGAGGGGAGGGCTCTGAAGCACAGGGAGAGGGAAGTCCAGCTCTGAGAGTGAAAGATTTTTAAGCTGACCCTCAAGCAGAAAAACGTGTCTGAGAATATGAAATCTGGACCGGCAGGGCTGCTTCCCTCTGTTTTGTTGGCTGGTGTGTCCCCCCTACCGCCCCCCATGCTCACATTAGGGCTTGATGCATAGTAAGTGCTCAGTAAATATTTGTGAAATGAATGAATCAAGACCTGTGCAACTATGACACTGAGGAGGGTCCCTCCCTGCCAGCCAAGCTGCCCAGGGAGGTTACCGGGAGGGCCGGCTGGCTCACTACCTAAGAGCCTCCTTCTCCCTAGAGGCCACAGGAGGACCAGAGGAGGCAGGAGGACCTCTGACTTGGCTTCACAGGCTCAGAAGCTTGGTTTTCTTTGGTATCCAAAACTGATCAACTCCAAGGCCAAACTAATCATTAAAATAAAAAACAAAAACCACCTCCTCCCAGGGGCCATTAGCATGGGCTGTAGACATACCTCCCTAGTATCCGCACCCTCCTCTCTGATCCTCTGAGGTCTGTAAGCCCTTCCAACAATCCTGACTCCTCTCTCCTCCTGGGCTGTTTCCAGGACACACGTACACTGGAGAGTCCGGTGAGGAATCACGGAATCAGAACAAGGTACATTAACAACGGTGCCCAGCTGAGACTCATGTTACCATCTGTAGCTTCTCGGCATGCAAGCTGGTATAAACTCTGTAGGAAAAACAAAAGCAATGGTATAAAATACACCGAAAGCTTTTGCCCTGAGGTCCCCTTTTCAGGAATCTATCCTTCAAAATGATCAGAAAATGCAATCATCAGAGGCTCGTGCAAGGTTTTTCAAAGCATTCATTGTAACAGTGAAAACCTGGAAGAAGCCACACAAAGGTCCTGGACTAGGAGAATATTCCGATAAAAGACAGTGATAAAAGACAGTGCATTCCTCAGGAAACCCCATCCATGTCCTCGGAAATGGGGGATTTTGCAAATTGGCAGGAAGGGTGGGTTTTTGCGGAGATGACTTACATTGCAGAGAGCGTGCAGCGCTTGACACAAAAGAGAAAATATTCCTGTCTTTAGTTTTTGTCCCTGTGTCTCCTCGGGCTCACCCCCAGCCTCCCGAGCACCTGACAGTCATCTAGACCCTCTGGACTTGGCCTCCTCACTAACTCTCTCTTCCTCCTTATTTGATATTGGTAGTAAGAGAGGCGTAAATACAACACATCCTCTGTCAAATAAGGGACCACTGGCCCAGGTGCGCGTGAGACAAGGCAGAAGCAGACCCTGGGTCAGAGACACACGCTGAGCATCGTCACTGGCCCAGGTGCGCGTGAGACAAGGCAGAAGCAGACCCTGGGTCAGAGACACACGCTGAGCATCGTAACATAAATAGATAAATGAATGGGTAGAATACATATGTATGGGGAAATAATTGGAGTGAATTTGAACAAATGTGAATGTAATTTGATTTCCACTTGGGTCTCTCATAATATTGCCTAAGTTCAGGGAAAAAAAACAAAACAAAACAGAATACCCTACCTAAAGGCTTAGGTGGGAGTCCCCTAAAAATCTGTGGGTGCCTTATATCTGCAGGCAATTTGATCCCTCCTCTCTGGCCCTCTGAGTCTGCAGGCCCGCCCAGCATGCCTGACTCTTCTTCTTTCCTTCTGGTTGTTCCTATCCCGAAGTCCCTGAGAAAAATAAGGACTCAATAGCCAATGAATGAAGAGGCCAGTGTGAGAGGCTTCCTTGGGTGGCCCAGCGGCGGGACCCTGCAAACCCTCCCGGGAAGGTGAGCGGGCCTCTGCCCCTGACCTGAGGCTGTCTGTCTGAGTTTTGTCTGCCCCAAAGACCCAGGGCCCAGCCACCTCCCTCTGCCCGTCCCCCACCACAGCTCTGCGGAACACTCTCCTCCCAGGGTGGGCATCTCTGAAGCTGGCCAGGAGCCCCATGGCAGGATGGTACCAAGACAAGTAACTTAAGACTTCCATTGGTGGAAATGGCCCACTAGGCCTTTGAAACGATCCCCTGGAGACAGTTACTTTAAAAAAAAAAAAAAAAGCAAAAGCTAGAATATTATAAAATGGACAATCTTCTTAAAGGCATCAAAGAGATAACAAGATAGTGGGGAATTTACTGGGCAGAGTCATAGAGAACCCAGAACAGTAAACCCAGCTCTCGAAGCTGCTTTTGCCTTGAGGGCACTGGTGGATCCAGATAAATCTGCTCAGAAACGGAGCTGTGCATCCAGTGGGTTTGTAGACAAAAGCCACGGCCCAAAGCCAGGGAGCCCAGTGAGCCCTCCCTCACCTCCTTCAACCCTGACCCCGCAGAAGGGCTACCCTCTGAGCGTAAGGGGGACCAGAATGAGCCAGCCCTCCACATGCTTGCAGCTCAGCTTCCTGTCACCGAGTTGGTTCGGGCACCTCCGACTGTGAATTTGGATTATGGTAGTCCCGTCTGTCACGGCCAGCAGGTACGTGTCCGCAGCAGAGAAGTCTTCTCCGGAAGAAGAAGACAGCATCATCCTAAGCTTCTAACGTTTCCTACAAAGAGACAGCCATCCTGGAACTTCTTCCCCACCAGGAAATTCTGGTGGGTCCCGCTGCCTAGAGACTCACGGGAGTCACCTGTCAGGGATGCTGAAATGTCTGAGCCTGGGGGCAGACCCAACCTGACACCCTCCCCTCACTGCAGCGGGCCCTCACTGGGCCCTTTTCTGGGATGAAACTGGATCTAGATGCCTTGCAGGTTGTCTAGGAAATCAGCTAGATAACTTCTGGTGGGCTCATCCTGCCCGGGTGACAGTTGAAAGAATCCAAACTGGAACCATCGGCACCCATCCCCTCTTCTCCCACATTCCTCTCTGCAAGGGGTCATGAGGCACTCTCAGGAGCAAGGTAGCCCTGCCCTTGGAGAGAGGATGTCTGACACGGGGAAATCAGGCTCTCTGGCAGGAAAGTAGCCCCCGTGATGGTCTCTGGACACAGCCCACCTTGTAGCCATTCCTCCTGAGCCTCCCTCTGAATCCTCCCTCCTCCAACCAGAGTCCCCTTCTGTCCCTTCAAGTTCAATTCAGGGCTGGCTGACCACCGCCTGTGCACCATCACCCCTTCTCGCTTTCAGCAGGATGGCAGAATTTTTAGCTGCTGGTATTTGTCTTTTGCTTAGCATAAATTCCACGGCAGCAGAAGCTACGTCTGTCTTGTCCGCCCGGGTGTTCCCAGTTCCTAGAACAGTGCCTGGCAGAGTAGGGCAAATGAATGAAATCACAGCATCTCCCATAAGGCCCAGAGACTCGGGACGGCCAGTGAAGTACTGACCGCAGTGACTACTGCAGTGATGTACTCCCCCCTTCCTTTACAAAATACGGGGGCCCCTCCTCTTAGCTCACTTCATTTTCCTCTTCTTTTGTCTCCTCCTTTTGTGTGAGACTTTTCAGGTCACTGGATCGTGGCTGGGCTTTCAGAGTACTCTTAAAGTGAAATGCTGGTTGACATCATCCTTCACTCTAAAACTATTTCCAAGGTCACTGATCGCCCAGGTCCTCATATGACCATCATTGTCACTATCAAAAGTGATCACTGCCCCCCCGACCAAGTGCCCAGACTTGGCACACACACATACACAAAGCATTCAAGTCCACGGCCACCCGGAAGCTAGAGCATCATGAGGGAGAAGCTGACTAATGAGTGCTGGCTGACCTTGTGGTTATGTCAACAAGTACGTGGGGGCAACATCAGAGTAACGGCCCCTTTTGAGACAAAGAGTGTGGTTTGCTTGGGGCAGGGGCAGCAAGGAAGGGTATGATCAGGACTCATGGAAGAAAGAGGTGAGGTTCCCCAGAGCCTGAGGGAGACCATCCCAAGGCTCAGTGAAGAGGGTGGACTAACTGCCCCCAACAAGCCAGGGGAGGGTCGATGCTTTTGATTGAGGGGAAGGAATCGGGAGGGGGGGGGGGGGGGGGGGGGGGAGAATACAGTCAAGAGAGGGTGGGCGAAGAGAGGAGTGTCGGCAAGACTCCATGCGAGGTTGGACGCTGACCGGGGGCCCAGGGGACACTCCAGTGGCAAGAGGAAAGAAGGTTTAAAAGCAGCAAACGTCTGAAGCCCCCTGTAGAAGTGTGTGCACGTGTGCCTGTGACACACAGGGTCAGCCCTCCCCAGAACACCCGACCCCGCCCCCTCGCCCCGTTCCTCCAGAAAGTCAAAGCGCTGCCCCTGAATATTTTATATGAGGAAGTCTTAATGGCTTCTCACACCCAGGGCGACCTGGTAAATAAATATAGCAGATGTGCAGAAGGCAGAAACCAGGAGGCCAAAATGACCCCATGGTCTCAAACCTGCAGGCGACAGAGGACAGTGCGCAAAGGGCGTTGGCCTCTGAGATCCTGCTATCTTAGATGCCTACAGGGCCCGGGCCACCTCGGAGAACAGACGCCTCTGCAGAGCGCCACCCCGGCCACCCAGCACGGTGGGTGATGTCACCACAGAGAAGCAGACCTTGAACTGGATCTGAACTGGAAAGGGACGGCGTGTGGCTCATCCAGGAATCACGGAGGAGGCTGGCTGGATGCAAATTGGGGGGGGGGGGGGGGGGGCAGGAGCGGACGCTGAGGTCGGCCGGGGAGTTGGGGGGGTGGGCAGCGTGTCAGGGTGTCAGGCTGCCAGCACCAGCCGCGGTGCTCTTTGGGCCGGCCAGGTGAGGTTCGGGGCTTTCAGACTGAGTCTTGGCGCCTGACTGCCTTCAAGAACGCCCTGACGGCGGTCTCCCTCAGAGGCACCGCGTTGTCAATCTGAGGTGTGTTTGTGTGTGTGTGTGTGTGTGTGCATTTATAGGGTGGCCCGAATCCACCCCCGGCCCCGAGGGCAGTCGCCACAGCCTCTCGAGTCCGGGGGTGCAGGGACACAGCCCCCAGCACCCCCCGCCGCCCCTGGCGGGGCGCCGAGAGCCACTAGGCGGAGAAGGCGGCGGCCTCCGGCTGGGTCTTGCTTAGGGTTCTGGGTACAGATGCTTCGGGCTCGGCGGGAACTTACCGCCCGTTGGGGCGGAGGGCTGAAGCTCCCGCCAACTCCGGAGCCCGAGTCTCCTCAAGTGTGGACCGACAGTGCTGGACTCTGCGACCCCAACCTGACTCCAGCCCTACACATCCCCGCGTCGTCTCGCTCCGCGGCACTCCATCCCGGGGTGTGAACTTTGGGATCGGATCCGTCCAGGCCCTAGGACCTCGTCCCAAGGATGACCATCAGCACCGCAAAGGTAAGCTGCAAAACTTTCAGCAGAAACCTCTGATGTAGTACATAGTAGTGCGCGACGGAGGCGGCATCCCATGTCGGTGGTGCCCAGACCTTCTGAGAACACGTAAGACTGAACCCAGACCTCCCTCGACGGCCGCTTCCAGGACAGGGCAGCGGGGGCCAGTGCTCCGGAACTACCCCCCTGCGCATCCGAACCACCGGGAACACGTGCTGAGGCCACGCCCACGACGGCTGTGGGAAGCCAGGTAGGGCTCTGATGAGTCTGCGGCGCGCAGGTCCGGAGCCAGGGCAGCGGCTGCCCTTTGTGAGCTCCGCTCAGTGACACACGGACGGTCCCCGAGCTGCTCGACCCGGGTGCAGACAGCCGAGGGTCAGAACCACACACAGCCGGGCCTGGGCAGCAGCAGAGATGATGCTACCCCGTGACGAGCCAACTCAGGTCAACCTCACCCTTCCCCAGGCTCCAGGCTGAAATACCGGAAGGGGCCTAAAAGGGAGGAAAGAGGAGGAGGAGAAAAAGAAACTAGCTCTTTGGGGTGCAGTTCAGACCCCAGGGGCCTCACTCTTTGGATTTGGCCAAGGGGCCCTTCCTGTCCTCTATACATTTGTGGGTATCAGTTAGAGATGGAGTCCCTCGGTGGTGCAGTTCTCCAAAATACAATGCCAAATCTCTTTTTAAAAGTTTTAAATATTTGTGGACATGGGGAAATGCTTATGATGGTAAGTGAAAAAATCAGGTCATATGACCCAAATGTGTAGAGAACAGCTGAAAAGGCATAGAAGTGTAAGCAGAGCTGGCTCCTTCCCTTGTCGAGGCTTCCGAGGCCCCATCCACCCCCATCCCTGCCACACCTTGTCACCCTGTAATCCCTCTAGGTCACCATGTCTGGTCTTCCCTTCAGACTCAACTTCCTGAGCCTTCCAGTTACAGAGCCCTGCATAAGTGGGTCTTTGCTAAATGCTTGCAAATGATAGATGCAGATAAATGACCAAAGGAACGAAGAGAGGAAGGAAGAGAGAAAGGAAGGGAGGGAGGGAAGGAGGGAGGGAGAGAAGGGGAAAACACCAAAATGCCATTCAGAGTTATCTGATAAGATATTTTATCTTCTTTATAATTGTCTTCCATAATGTCCCCCATAAAAACATTGCTTTTATAATAAATTCACTTTTAATCAAAATTCACTTTTTAAATCAGTCTGAAATGTTTTCCTCATAACTTCCAGTCCTATTTTTTAAGTGAATTCAGAAGACACCACACTAGATTGTGTCTCTACAGCATTCACACCTTTCAGAGCTGATGCTGGACATGTGATGGGGCTTCCCTGGTGGCTCAGATAAAGCCTGGTAAAGAATCTGCCTGCAATGCAGGAGACCCCAGGTTCAATCCCTGGGTCAGGCAGATCCCCTGGAGAAGGGAATGGCAACCCACTCCAGTATTCATGCCTGGAGAATTCCACAGACAGAGGACCTTGGCGGGCTATAGTCCACAGGATCACAAAGAGTTGGACTGATGGACTAACACTTTCAATTTCATGCACTTGTTAAAGAATGGGAACTGGGTCTTCAGGATCGGGGTACCCCCATTTAAGGACACCTAAGCTTCCACTGAGGGAGGAAAGCAGAGATGCTGGGGGTGTGGGATCCTTTTGGACCATGGGCCCCTTTCACCATGAAGTCGGCCCCTCTGAAGTGCCCAGGAAAAGAACAGAAAGAGGAAGGAAGACAACCTACCAGGTCTGACATTCCCTCCACCCCAACTTTGCTTTTCCAAGGCCCAATTCACTCTGCTTTTAAGAAACAGAACTTATCTTCATGGAGGAGGGGCTGGATAATGCAGATAATGAAAGGGTACCCCCGTAGCCTCCTCTCCCCACCCCACCCTCCCTTCTCCCCACTGCCCCGGACCCCACTCCCCCCAGCTCCTGTCGACACAAAGGTTGGCCTGCCTGCCTCACCTTGCAGCCTCTCCACCAGCGAGGGGTGCACAGTGGACAAAGCGGGGCAGTGTGCCGTGCCCCTGGGATTTTTTTCTAAACTCCCAGGACCAGGGACCTGCCCGTGGTCCACCATCTCTGCCCCTCCCAGCCCCAGGCACCCTGCTGGACTCCCAGCTCAGAAAACATCCAAGGCAATCAATGCACACAGTTCGCGCCAGAAGAGTTTTTATTTAAGAGCCCATGGTGCCAGAGCTCTGGCATCCAGAAGGTCATCCTTGGGGGCTGCCTCTGCCAGGCCCGGTGGCAAGCACCTGGTGTTTACGCATCAGGCAGAAAAATCCAGCTTCTCCGAGGATACAAAGGCGAGTGGGAGCCATGGCTCCAGTTCAAAGGGTACACAGCTCCCAGGTGAGTCACCCCCTGCGAGGACACAGTGGATGGCGGAGATAAATCCGGCCCAGTCCTCCGGCAAACAGGGTGGAGAAAGGGAGAAGGAAGGTCAGCGAAAGCAGTGCGGTCCTGGGAGGCGCCAAGGGGCAGCGGGCCCCCATCTTCAGGTTGGCCATCCCCAAGCATCGTCCTCTGTCCCCCACAGGCCAACGGGTCAGCCTGACTGGCCCAGTGGGGCTTGGGGGCCAGGGACCCCAGAGCAGGGCAGCCCCCTTCTCAGGAAGAATTTGAAGAATTTGAATAGAGGAGGCAAGTGGGAAAAAGCTGGAGTTTTCATCCCAAGCAGTGGAGGAGCCAATATACAGGCAAATATGGGAGCCCTGCAGAACGCCAGGAAAGAGGAGATAGAAAAATTTAAAAAACATCCTTCCAGAAAGAACAGAGTCCCCAGGCCCCCAAGGCACTGCCCAGAGACTTTAGCCAGAAGGACACTGGGAAGCGGGAGGCCTCTAGCGTCCTGAGAAGTCAGCCCGAGGTCCCGCTTCCAGAAGCCGGCAAGTGTTGAGCACTGGAGCTATGTGATAGCCCGCCGCCCGGACCCCTGGCCCCACCTGCGGCCGGGTAGGCTCTTGGACCACCCTGGCCTGGACAACAGCAAACACAGTCCCTGGCAGTGGGTTTTTTATCAGCCAACTAGATCACCATTCATTTAAATTATCACAGTGATTTTTTTAATTCCATTTCTAAGACCAACAACGTAAAACGGTGACAGGGTGGAGAAAAAACAGATATTACTAACTGAAGGGGACGAGCACTTTCTCTTCTCTTTGGAGATGGAGAAATGATCTCACGTGTATACACACACACACACACACTCACAGCAAACACAGGTATAGGTCTCTCCCTGATATTCAGAATTCTTTGTGAGCTAGCCATGGCCAATTCTGCTGAGCCCTTTGGAAAAGAAAGAAAAGGAACCACAAGGACTTGTTTACACCTGCTATGAGCTGAGCAGCTCTACGCCCCGCGCTCTAAAACTTGGACGCAGCCACCACCAACGAAAGGCCAGAGCTCCAGCAAGCCCAGTAAAACCACACCTAAAACCTCGCTGATCCAGGAGAGTGGACTGTCGGAAACCCACTTCTGATCTCTCTCACTTTTGTCGACAGAGTTGCTTTAAAGTTATTTTAAAAATCAGCCTGTTTCTGCCCCTCAGCAAGGCAAAAGCCCTCTGGGGGAGGGACGGAAGGGGTGACATTTTAAAGGGGCGTCCAGAGGGTAGTGTCTCCTGCAGTGACACGCAGAGCCGATGTTGCACAGACACACACAGGAGTGCGCCGCAGTTGCACAAATAGTGTTTGTTTTGGTTTCAACACCTCGGGTGGGACAGCTTCCAGATCCTTCACACCCCCAGCCTCAGCTGACCAGCTTGCCACAGGATGCCAACACGCTGGTGCACAGGTTTTACCTAAAAGAAGAGGAGGAACAGGTCAGTGGCCTCTGGCAGAGCCGCACACCCTCTGTGAGCCCTCCCTGACCACGGCCATCCCCCAGGCCACATCATCAGCTGTCAGCCTGGCAGGGCAGGTGGCACCCCCCTTCATGCCCCTCTAGCAGCGCCTCCCGAGCTGTCACCCCCACCTCTATTCCCATCACACCGAAAAGCTATCTTTTCAGTTCTTGAAAACTCCACCCTCCTCAACCCCAGGACCTTTGAACGTGCTGCCTGCAATGCACACCCACTCCTCCAGGTAGGGCCTTCCCTCCGCTCAGCTCCCAGCTCAGCATCCTTTCCTAGGTCCCCACACAGACCTCTGTACACAACCCCTCTTCTCCTTGTAACCCTCCTTCCTAGCACTCCTGCGGGTATTTATACCAGCGCTTGGAGAAGGAATTGGCAACCCACTCCAGTATTCTTGCCTGGAAAATCCCATGGACGGAGGAGCCTGGTAGGCTACAGTCCATGGGGTCGCAAAAGAGTCGGACATGACTGAGCAGCTAAACAGCAACAATGATATAATCACATGAAAAAATAGTAGGGACTTAATAGAACTTATAAAATAACAAACTTCTCTGCATGATGTTGTTGTTGTTCAGTGGCTAGGTTGTGTCTGACTCTTTGCAACCCCATGGACTGCAACACATCAGCTTCCCTGTCCTTCACAGTCTCCCAGAGTTGGCTCAGGCGCATGTCCATTGAGTCAGTGATGCCATCCAACCATCTCATCTTCTGTCACCGTCTTCTCTCCTGCCTTCAGTCTTTCTCAGCATCAAGGTCTTTTCCTGTGAGTTGGCTCTTTGAATCAGGTGGCCAAAATTTTGGAGCTTCAGCTTCAGCATCAGTCCTTCCAATGAATATTCAGGCTTTATTTCCTTTAGGAGTAACTGGTTTGATCGCCTTGTTGTCCAAGGGACTCTCAAGAGTCTTCTCCAGCAGCACAACTTGAAAGCATCAATTCTTCAGCACTCAGCCTTCTTTATGATCCAACTCTCACATCCATATATGACTTCAAGAAAAACCACAGTTTTGATGTTATATGATCCCAAATATAAATATCAGGTAGCTAATTACTGAAAGATATGGACATCCTATTTTTAGGAAATCCACACTTTATTTGGGGGGAAAGGGACATGATAAATGTAACTTATTTCAAATGCTTCAGAAAAAAATAATCTGAACACACAGAGCCACCATAAGGCGAATGAGGCAAAATATTAAAATAGGAAAATCTAGGTAAAGTGTATCTGGGTGTTCCCTATACTCTGTTTTGCAACTTTTTTAAACTTTGAAGTTATTTCCAATTTAAAACAAAAAGGGTATCCTCATATTGACCACTAGGGTCCCCTACTCAACAGAGTAGAGAAGAGAAAAGATAAATCCCCACGGCCATGTCCACGCTGTGAAGGCTGGCTTTCTTGGATCACCTACATGCCCCCTTCTCTGGGTTGGGGAGTGGGCGGCTCACTCCCACTGACTGACATCCATAATCCGCAGAGCCCAGGCACTCACCCCCACTCTACAGACGCAGCCTGAGGACCTCCCAGCGGCCCTGACCCCCACCATCGGGCCCTCCACTGCATCCGGCTGCAAGTTCAGCGTTGAGCGTGAGGGGCAGGGGCCAGGACACTGGAGACAGAGCCACAAAGGTTTCAGAAAACAAGAATCAGACCAGAGTAAAGGGACCCAATTCCCAAGAGCTATCCCTGAGCAGACCTGCAGGTAAACAAGCATACACCAGCGAACCTGCTGAATCTGGAAAAAGCAGACCGTTAGCACTCTGTCAGCAGAGATGTGAACTTTACATATCGCCAACACGCTGAAAATTCCCTTTCACTGGCATCCCCAAAATGCCATTTAGTTGAACTGCATCTTCCGGATGCCCTGAGGGCCCACCCCCTGATTCTCTGATAGGTTCTCTGCCTGCACCCCATCCCCCTGCCCCACATACACCATGTGCGGCTGTTGATCTCTCGTGCTTCTAGGAATAAACACCCACGTGTGTACATACACACAGAGCCAGTGGAACTGGATCAGGAGGAGGGGAGCCCACGAGGAATCAAGCACATCTCATTCCTCAGGCTCCCTCAGCGGAACTAAACCTTGGGGGGCTGCTCCCAGACAAAGGGAACAGATCCGCTCACCCACCCCACGGGGAGCTCTGGAGGCACGCACCAGCACCCCGGAGGTCACCAGCTCTGGATCTCAAGTCTGAGCACTGTGGTCAGCTGTCCTGCAGACTCCGGTGCTACCGGGACTTGGGAAGTTCTGGGGAAAACCAACATGGGGATTGGGGTGAGGAGGCTGGCGGAAAAGTCCCCGCTCTCTTCTTCCCACCCCGCTGTTTCCCTGAGGCCGTGAAGCTCTGGGGTGCTCCCCTGGGGAGGGTCCTGGGTTCACAGCTGTGGGTCATCTGGCTAGCTCTGTGTGCTTAAGGTGCCTTCCATTGTGCCCAACTCTTTGTGACTCAAGCTCCTCTGTCCGTGGGATTCTCCAGGCAAGAATACCAGAGTGGGTTGCCGTGCCCTCTTCCAGGGGATCTTCCCGACCCAGGGATCGAACCTGCATCTCTAACGTCTCCTGCATTGGCAGGTGGGTTCCTTCTGGTTGGCGCCACCTGGTTAGTCCTACATCTGCTCAAACCTGCACCCCTCGACATGCTATTATTTCTTCCACCAATGCCCTCACGCTCCTCCCTGCCCGTTAATCAGCTCTGCGTTCGCTCCCTGGTCCTCCCTAACCCCCTGTAAGCTTCATCTCCACTGGGAAGAGGTGCCAGGGAGATGAGCCCCTCCTGGCGGCCCATAGAGCTCTGTTCTTTCTTCCCGGAGGTGTTGGCCAGGTCCTCTTGTAAGAGTCCATGTTCCTGCCGTCTCCCCATCTCAGCCCAGAACCTGCGCTCACCGTGATCTGGGCACACGTACAAGGTGATGCGCAGAGATTTCCAAGAGGGCTCTCTAGGTCCTTTCCCTCCTCCAGAAGAGCCAAACCACTACTGACATCCTTGCTTTGTCATTAAGACCAACCAGAAAGGGGGTCCATTCTGACCCCGTCCCCACCCTCCCTGGACACTCCAGGTGAAGTGAAGGCATGTTTAGGCACCATGAGCAATGTTTATTCCCTTCAGATTGGTAACTACCCTGTATGACAATGCTGGGTTATAGCCATCCCAGAAAAAGAGAGAGACATTCCCCAACCTGTCCCTGTCCCCTGCTTCACAGGAAGCTCATCTGTGGGTACCAAGAGCCCTCCACAGGGGAGCAGCTGTCTGGGAACCAGGATGCCTCTGAAAGACGGCGCGGCAGCCACGGAAACAGAAGATGGAGAAGCTGAGGGGGAAGCTGGGCTGCCCGTACTGAGTGCTCCGGAGACGGCCAGATGGGAGGACCCCAGCACCCCATGCCAGGGGCCCCGGGCAGTCCCCCTGCTTTCATGCCACCGCACCGAACACAGAAAAGAACCACCGAACAATGCGGCAAGCTTCTAGAAAAGCTCTGCTAGTTAGGATTATGTGTGTTCTTTCCCTTCCCCCCCCCCCTTTTTCATGCCTGATTCTCACACAGCACTGTAATCTGTATATGCAGGTAAGCAGCGCACTAAATCAGATTCACTTAAACACGGGCAGGCCTAGAGATTATCCTACGAGGTGAAGTAAGTCAGAAAGGGAAAGACAGACGCCATACAATATCACTCAAAAGTGGAATCTAAGAAAATGATACAAATGAATTTATATACAAAACAGAAACTGATCCACAGACACAGAAAACAAACTTATGGTTATCAAAAGGGAAAGGAAGGAGGGAAAAATCAGGAGTCTGGGATTAATATATGCACACTACTATATATAAGGGCTTCCCTGGTGGCTCAGAGGTTATAGTGTCTGCCTGCAATGCGGGAGACCCAGGTTCGATCCCTGGGTCGGGAAGATCCCCTGGAGAAGGAAATGGCAACCCACTCCAGTATCCTTGCCTGGAGAATCCCATGGATGGAGGAGCCTGGTAGACTACAGTCCACGGGGTCGCAAAGAGTCAGACACGACTTCACTTTCACTTTCACTGTATATAAAACAGGGGTTCCCAGGTGGCGCTAGTGGTAAACAACCCACCTGCCAGTGCAGCAGACGTAAGAGGCGTGGGTTCGATCCCTGGGTCGACAGAAGATCCCCTGGAGAAGGCAATGACAACCCACTCCAGTATTCCAGCCTGGACAACTCCATAGACAGAGGAGCCTGGCGGGCTACTGTCCATGGGGCCGCAGAGAGTCAGACAGAACTGAGCACAAAGGTATATATAAAACAGACAACAACAAGGATCTGCTGGACAGCACAGGGAACTATACTCAAGGTTTGTAGTAACCTATAAGGGAAAAGAATCTGAAACAGAATAGATACATGTATCTGCATAACTGAATCACTTTGGCCGTACACTTGAAACAAACGCCACACTGTAAATCAGCTATGCTTCAATAAAAGAGTCACTGAGCAGTAAATTTTCATCACCACACAAATTCCTGTTTGCACAGTCTCCCTCCTCATAGACATAAAACTCAACCAGTTTTAAGGGGCACAATACCTTAGCTGAGAACTGCCCCCAGAATGCCAGCATTGCAATTCAAACAAACAAAAAATGCCTCAGGAGACACTCATTTACATACAACAGGTAAGTTCCACGTTCTGCAAGCAAGAGGGCTGGCAGAGAGCTAGTCAGACTGCTTTGGGGATGGCCTCCGAGGCTGTTTCAGGTCCAGGTAGGACACTCTGGGGGAATCCACCTGCCAAGGCAGAAGATGCATGTTTGATTCCTGATCGGAAAGACTACCCTGGAGAAAGAAATGGCAACCCACCCCAGTACGCTTGCCTGGAAAATCCCATGGACAGAGGAGCCTGCTGGGCTACAGTCCAAGAGGTCTCGAAAGAGTCGACATGACTGACAGACTCAAGAACAACAAGGATGCCCCAGCACCGTTGTGGAGCCTGCAGGTCCTCGGGTCCCCTCGGATTCCTCCCAGGCCCCAGCAGCTCAGGGTACCCACTGCCTCTGCAGCTGTGCCCATGCTGACACGCCAACAGCCTCATTCCTCGTCCTCAGGAGATGAGGGCTCGTGGAGCGAGCCAATGGGCCTTCCCAGCTCAAGGATTCTAGAAGTCTTTGCCCTGAGGGCACTGAGCAGGGACTTAGTTGTCACTACCCTAGGGTGGCCATGGGGACCCAGGTCCCGGGCCTCAGTCGAGGATAAGCAAATCAAATCTGTTTTCCCCCTCTCCTACCACAGCCTCCAGGGGCCTCTGGCTGCAAACAGCCACTGAATGCGCTTTGTTCCAAAGATAAGATGATGCTAGGCACAGCCCCCAGAGGTGCAGGGGACATCTCGTGCATTTCTAATTATATTCCCTCCGGCAGCCCTATCCAGGAGAGGGTGGGTGGCAGGCATCTCTGGAACGCACATCTGCACTCCCACGGGTCACATCTTTTCCAGACTTAAGATGCGGAGGAACTGAACCCTCCCTCCTGGCCCCGGGGAACCGGTGTGTGTTCTCCAAGAGGAGCACCTTTGGGCTGCGCTGGTCACAGCTGCTGGTGCCGCCTACCAGGTGGAGAAAGAGTAGCATCCGCCTCGCCCCTGGGGTTGCCCAGAGGATGTCACATAAGGCTTCAGTAATAAACCGGGGAGGTACAGAGGCCCATAGCATCAGCTACCAGTATACGCGAGGCCAACCAAGCTCAAATGCATGCAACCAGGATGCAAACGCCTTTTGAAATAAGGAACCATTTCAAAGCCCCAGGGTTCTCTGCAGTCCACTGAGCCATCATTTCTCTCTTCCAATTAGCCTTTTAAAGTACAGAGTTGGAAACTCATCTCCAAAGACTCTTTTCCCTCCCCACATGTGCACGTACGTGGGCTTAGTCGCTCAGTCGTGTCTGATTTTCTGCGATCCCATGGACTGTAGCCCACCAGGCCCCTCTGTCTCTGGAATTCTCCACACAAGAATACTGGGGTGGCTAGCTATTTCCTTCTCCAGGGGATCTTCCTGACCCTGGGGTTGAACCTGTGTCTCTTACGTCTCCTGCAGTGGCAGGCAGGTTCTCTACCACTGCACCGCCTGGGAAGCCCCTGCCCCTCCCCACATCTGGCCCTAAACGTGGGGGCCTAACCTCACACGTTGTAACATCTCAGTGCCATGCGAGCCTTTGAGGAGGCTGCCCACGGAAGCCTTGCCCTGTCTGCCTTTTCTCCGCCCCACTTCCTGGCTGATGCTCACAGGCTCCAAGTCAGGACACGTTATCCGCGAGCTAAAGGTGTAATACAACGCAGGGTACCACCTCACTGCCGGGCGCCAAAACCACGCTTTTCCTTATTGCACTCATTCATAAAACCAACCAAGGTCATGATTCAGCCACATCCGATTTAAATGTAGTCTGTTTCCCAGGGCGAACCAAAAAATTAAGCTGAGCTCTGTCTAAACAGGAAAGACGAGGACCAGTGAGCAGACCATCACGTGCAGACAGAGAAGGTCTCAAAAACACTAAAGCCTACATAAAACCGGCCTTAAAATCCTTGTCCTTTCAAATGTATTGACCTGAAAAGCGGTTTGTGACATGCCGTTCAGGTGGAAAACCGTTCCAAAGCTGCATGTGTAACACAGTCCTATTTCTGTTAAAAAAAAAAAAAGAGGATTCCACAGGTACGTACTCACACACACTCTAGTGGTTATCGTTAAGTAGTGAGATTAAACGTCATTTTATTTTCCCTTTTTTTTAATCTGTAATCTCCATACCATACATTACATCTGTAATAAGAAAAGCTATGACCCAGTCTTTGTCTTTTTCAACAACCGAAGGTCTTTGAGCCCGAGGACTAGAGTGGTCTTGTGACGGGTGACTCAGCCCCAAGTTCACTCACATTCTTACAAATGGCACCACCTTCTCACAAGAACCACTTGAAGCCATTGTCCTTTACAACAAACAAGAAGGCAGGGTAGTGCCTGGCACTGATAAGGACAGCCTGAGGGAGGCAGCTGAAGTAGATAAGATTACAGAATACTGCTAACATCAAGGCAGCTGAAAATAAAGGAGCTAAACAGCCAACGGAAGAAGTTAGGAAAAAACAGAACAGAATGCACTCAAAGAAAGTTAAGGAAGAGAAGCAGAAATGAACTGAAATCAAAAATGATAATATAATAAAAAGGATCAAAGAAACCAAAAGTTGGTTCTTTGTACAGATGGATAAAATTAAATGTACAGCAAGACTGAACAAGAAAAAGGAGAAAAGGTAAACATAAGCAATATTATTATTGGAGAAGGAAATGGCACCCACTCCAGTGCTCTTGCCTGGAAAACCCCAAGGATGGAGGAGCCTGGTGGGCTGCAGTCCATGGGGTCATGAAGAGCCGGACACAACTGAGCAACTCCAGACCTAATGAGAAGGCAATGGCACCCACTCCAGTGCCCTTGCCTGGAGAATCCCATGGACGGAGGAGCCTGGTGGTGGTGCAGTGGCTAAGACTCCATGCTCCCAAGGCAGAAGGCCCGGGTTCCATCCCTGGTCAGAGAACCAGATCCCACGTGCTGCAAATAAAGATTACATGTGCCACAGCTAAAACCTGGCAGAGCCAAATAAACAAATACTTTATTTTTTTTTTTTTATCTCATAATCTTCCAGGACATATGCACACACTCCAGATAGCACTTCATATCCATTAAGCAGACATATAAACTAAAGTATGTTAGTCTATGTTCTACATTTTAAAAATATTAACATGTTTTTCCCTCATCAAGCCAAAACCAGAGTGAGCCAAATTAGGAGTTTGTGTTTTTTTTTAGTTGGCTTGGTTTTGTTTTTTTTTTTAATTTATTTATTTATTTTTTCAGTGGGTTTTGTCATACATTGACATGAATCAGCAATAGATTTACACGTATTCCCCATCCCGATCCCCCCTCCCCCCTCCCTCTCCACCCGATTCCTCTGGGTCTTCCCAGTGCACCAGGCCCGAGCACTTGTCTCATGCATCCCACCTGGGCTGGTGACCTGTTTCACCATAGATAATATACATGCTGTTCTTTCGCAACATCCCACCCTCACCTTCTCCCACAGAGTTCAAAAGTCTGTTCTGTACTTCTGTGTCTCTTTTTCTGTTTTGCATATAGGGTTGTCATTACCATCTTTCTAAATTCCATATATATGTGTTAGTATGCTGTAATGTTCTTTATCTTTCTGGCTTACTTCACTCTGTATAATGGGCTCCAGTTTCATCCATCTCATTAGAACTGGTTCAAATGAATTCTTTTTAACGGCTGAGTAATATTCCATGGTGTATATATCAGGTGAAAAGACAGCCCTCAGATTGGGAGAAAATAATAGCAAATGAAGAAACAGACAAAGGATTAATCTCAAAAATATACAAGCAACTCTTGAAGCTCAATTCCAGAAAAATAAATGACCCAATCAAAAAATGGGCCAAAGAACTAAACAGACATTTCTCCAAAGAAGACATACAGATGGCTAACAAACATATGAAAAGATGCTCAACATCACTCATTATCAGAGAAATGCAAATCAAAACCACAATGAGGTACCATTACACGCCAGTCAGGATGGCTGCTATCCAAAAGTCTACAAGCAATAAATGCTGGAGAGGGTGTGGAGAAAAGGGAACCCTCTTACACTGTTGGTGGGAATGCAAACTAGTACAGCCGCTATGGAGGAACAGTGTGGAGATTTCTTAAAAAACTGGAAATAGAACTGCCATATGACCCAGCAATCCCACTTCTGGGCATACACACTGAGGAAACCAGATCTGAAAGAGACACGTGCACCCCAATGTTCATCGCAGCACTGTTTATAATAGCCAGGACATGGAAGCAACCTAGATGCCCATCAGCAGATGAATGGATAAAGAAGTTGTGGTACATATACACCATGGAACAAATACTTTAAAACAACAATGAGAAAGAATGAAAAGGGGACCATGACTACACATGGGACAAAGAATACAAAGATGATAAAAAGAGAACGTTGTAAGTAACCTGAGGAGGATACATTTGAAAACTTGTATGACAAGGACAAAATCTCAGAAAAATAAAACCCATCAAAACTATCCCAAGAACAGGACCTCCCTGTGGTCCAGTGGCTAAGACTCCGTACTCCCAATCCAGGGGGCCCAGGTTCTGTCCCTCGTCATGGAACTAGATCCTACATGCCCCAAGTAAAGATCCTGCATGCCCCAACAAGACTGGGCACAGCCAAATAAATAATTTTTTTTTAATTGCCCCAAGAAGAAATAAAGACTAAATAGTCCTGTAACTATTCAAAGAATTAGACATCAATAGTGTTTTCCAGTATTCAAACAAAGAAAGCATCCGGGCCCAGACACTTTTAGCAAATTCTACTAAACATTTAGAAACAAATAATTCTAATTTGATACTATCTCAGAGAAAAGGAAAATAAGGAACTGCCTCAATTTGTTTTATGAAGCTAGTAAAACTTCTATCAAAGCCTGACAGTTCAGTTCAGTCACTGAGTCGTGTCCAACTCTTTGTGACCCCATGGGCTGCAGCATGCCAGGTTTCCCTATCCATCACCAACTCCCCAAGCTTGCTGAAACTCATGTCCATTGAGTTGGTGATGCCATCCAACCATCTCATCCTCTGTTGTCCCCTTCTCCTCCCATCTTCAATCTTTCCCAGCATCAAGGTATTTTCCAATGAGTCAGTTCTTCACATCAGGTGGCCAAAGTATTGGAGCTACAGCATCAGTCCTTCCAATGAATATTCAGGGCCGATTTCCTTTATGATTGACTGATTTGATCTCCTTGTAGTCCAAGGGACTCTCAAGAGACTTCTCCAACACCACAGTTCAAAAGCATCAATTCTTTCACGCTCAGCTTTCTCTATAGTCCAGCTCTCACATCCATACATGACCACTGGAAAAACCATGTAATGCAGGCGTAAGTGGTTTAGCCACTAAGTCATGTCTGATGCTTGCGACCCCATGGACTGTAACCAGCCAGGCTCCTCTGTCCATGGGATTCTCCAGGCAAGAACACTGGAGTGGGTTGCCATTTCCTTCTCCAGGGTTCTTCCCGACCCAGGGATCGAACCTGGGTCTCCTGCACTGCAGGCAGATTCTTTACTGACTGAGCTACGAAGGAAGCACCATAAGTTTTGACTTGATGGACCTTTGTCGACAAAGTAATATATTTGCTTTTTAATATGCTGGCTAGGTTGGTCATAGCTTTTCTTCCAAGGAGCAAGTGTCTTTTAATTTCAGGGCTGCAGTCACCATCTACAGTGATTTTGGAGCCCCCCAAAATAAAGTCTCTCACTGTTTCCATTATTTCCCCACCTATTTGCCATGAAGTGATGGGACCAGATGCCATGATCTAAGTTTTCTGAATGTTGAGTTTTAAGCCAACTTTTTCACTCTCCTCTTTCACTTTCATCAAGAGGCTCTTCAGTTCTTCTTTGTTTTCTGCCATAAGGGTGGTGTCATCTGTGTATCTGAGGTTATTGATATTTCTCCCAGCAATCTTGATTCCAGCTTGTGCTTCACCCAGCCCAGCGTTTCTCATGATGTACTCTGCGTATATGTTAAATAAGCAGGGTGACAAAATACAGCCTTGACATATTTCTTACCCAATTTGGAACCAGTCTGTTGTTCCATGTCCAGTTCTAACTGTTGCTTCCTGACCTGAATACCGATTTCTCAGGAGGCAGGTCAGGTGGTTTGGTGTTCCCATCTCTTGAAGAATTTTCCATAGTTTGTTGTGATCCACACAGTCCACGGCTTTGGTGTGCTCAATAACGCAGAAGTATATGTTTTTCTGGAACTCTCTTGCTTTTTCTATGATCCAACAGATGTTGGCAGTTTGATCTCAGGTTCCTCTGCCTTTTCTAAAACCAGCTTGAACATCTGGAAGTTCATGGTTCACATACTGTTGAAGCCTGGCTTGGAATATTTTGAGCATTACTTTGCTAGCGTGTGAGATGAGTGCCATTGTGCGGTAGTTTGAACATTCTTTGGCATTGCCTTTCTTTGGGCAAAGCCTGATGAGGATATGACAAAATAGGAAAATTACAAACCAATCTCAGTCTCTAAGAGAAAAAAGAAAGTCCTAAGCAAAATATCAGCAAACTGAAGGTGGCAACGTGAAGAAAAACATGACCAGGACCAAACTCCTTTTATCTCAGGAATGCAAAATTGATTTAATATTAGGGGGAAAATCTATAATTATAAGTTCACCACCTTAACAGATTAAAGGAAAAAGTATAATATTCTCAATAGAGCTAGGAAATACATATAATAAAATCAACATTAGCAAAGTATGAATAGAGGGAAGCTTCTTGGAAAAAAACCTACAAACCCTAAATGGTTTGTATAGTATTTACAACAGCAAACACTGCTGTCAGTGTCAATACTGAAAGCATACCCGTTAAGATCAAGAATAAGCCAGGATGCCTAATACCATCACTTCTATTTAACAAGGACTTAGAGACCAAGAATGAGTATAAAAAGGCTTAAAAAAAAAGGGTAAAATGATGAAGGACTTGAGGGAAAGGGAGGCACTCCTACTAGTCTCACGTGATATACTGACACAGAAAACTCAAAAGAATCCACCGTTACACTACTAGAATTGATAAGAGTTTAATGAGGCTGCTGGATATTTTTTAAATCACTATTTTTAAAAAATCAACTGCATTTCTAGACACCATGAACAGAAAGTTAGAAAGCGACATTTTATAAAGGAGGCTCAGATTGAGGTCATGAATCATGTGGCAGCGGCTTGCAGAGGTACTTGTCTTTGAAGCTGTCCCCAAAGGGACAAAGAGAGAAGCCTGCAGCCCCAGAAGCAGAAACGCGGGCGCGGAGGCTGATCCGGTGGGACACGGGGGCCATTACGCTGAATGATCAGGGATGAAAGACTAACACGAATGGACTTGCTGGGCCCCGACTTTCTGCCCAGAATGGGGGTGGAGGAGAGTCACAGAGGCGCCTGGGGGACCTTAAGTGATTCCTGTATTAAAAATCACCACGGGTGAAAGGGCCCCATGCCACTGCTCTGTGATTTAGGGAACGGGGGTGGGGGGCGGGGATGGCATGACTACAGTGGCCAAAGAATACACTCCAGAGCACGCCAACAGACCAGGGGGCAGACTCAGACTCTCAAACAGCAAAAGGATCATCTGCTACCTTAACACCTACCATGGTTCCATGGAATCATCTGCCTAAGTGTCCACTTACAGACGAATAAATGAAGTGTGGTATACACACACACACACACAAAATGGAACACTCCTCAGCACCGAACAGAAAGGAATCCTGCCATTTACAATGCCATGGACGGACCATGAGGGCATCACATTAAGTGAAGTAAGTCAGACTGAGAAAGACAAATACTGTGTGATCTCACTTATATGCGGAATTGAGAGAAACCAAACTCATAGAAAAGGAGATGAGATTTGCAGTTATCAGAATCAGGGCCCTGGGGATAGGAGAATTGGGCGAGGGCGGTAAAAAAGGTTCAAGCTTCCAGGCAGGAGACGAATACATCCTGGGGAGGCGATGCAGAACATGACGACTACACGGAACACTGCTGTATGACGGGTCTGAAAGCTGCCTAGAAAGTGGATCCCATAAGTTCTCATCACAAGGAAAAAAAGTCTTTCTAACTACGTTAGGTGCTAGATGTCAACTACACTTATTGTGGCAATCATGTCCCAATACATGTACGTCATATGTATTCCTTCAACTTATACAGTGCTGTATGTCAATCAACAGCACAAGAAAACTGAAAAAAAAAGTTTTAATTTTGCCTTTGCAAAATTATCCATCATTTAGCATCATTTGCCTCTGCTGGTGACTGTCCTAGCCAGGAGCAATGCCAATATAGCACGAACTGTTCCTAGGAAAGGAGCTGGCTCCATTGTCTGAAGCACTGAGATTCACTGGGGAAGGCTCTTGGCCTGACAGTGGGCTCAGTATGTTCCTCCTCCTCATGCCATCAGACGCGACTTCCACCCAGCCGTGTTCAGACCACAGTAGTACTTACATCCAGACACTCTTCCCACCTACACTCAGGAACAAGCCTACAGTAAGACTGTCCAGACAGACTATTCTATTTCTTTCCTCAGCCTTTTCTTATGCAGTCAGACCTGGGGCTACCACAAAAATCACTCCATCCATCGCAGCCCCCAAGGAGTCAGCTCAGACACCAAATACAAATGAGATCCCATTCCATGGCTCAGAATCAAAACAGTCCGTGATCCACTAAAGCCATCCAGGGCTCCCTATTGTACAATAACCCCAGCAGGCCTGCAGGACACAGCTTTCCATTGTGACTCAGTGAAGACAGCGCTGTCTTCACATTTCATTTTATTTCTGTGACTTGAATGTGAGATAGATAAAATGACTTAGCAATAAAATCAGTATAACCACTTCTTATGTACATAGTATTCTGCAGTACAGATGCACATTAGTAATTGCTTTGATTCTTCTTAAAGGGGGTCATTATTTACCTAAAATGCAAATCATAGTTAATGGTTTGTTCCTCTATATATAACCAACCCATGTCTTAATGTTGTGCATTCTCTGTAAAATTTATGTGTGATTCATTAATAACTCTTTTTCTGATATCAGTATGTACGTGAACACAATAGTACATTTTTTTCAGACATGAGTATAAATAAAATAGCATTTGAAAGTAAAATATATGTATATATCAGAATAAAACCTTGGAATATATCTAGCAAAAATTCATAATACATTAATGGAGAAATTTTTGAAAGACATTTCTTAAAATACCTAAATCAATGGGAAGTCATTCCACACTCATGGATGAGAAGAGAGAACATAAAGGGCCTGATTCTCTTTATTTTTTTTTTTTTTATTGAGGTATAGTTGATATACAGCATTATGTAGGTTACAGGTATGCAATATAATGATTCAAAATTTTTAAAGGAAAAACTTTTAAAGGTTATACTCCATTTATAGTTATTATAAAGTACTGGCTATATTCCCCGTGTGGTGCAATATATCTCTGTGGCTACTTTCATATCTAGTAGGTTGTATGTCTTAATCCCCAGCCCCTATCTTGCCCCTCCCCATTGCCCTCTCCTCACTGGTAACCACTAGTTTGTTCTCTGTACCTGTGAGTCTGCCTCTTTTTATTTTGTTATATTCACTACTTTGTTGTATTTGTTAATTCCACATATAAGCGATATCATATAATATGTCCTTCTCTGTCTGATGTAGTCCACTTAGTATAAAGGGCTGATTCTCTTTAAATCAATCTACAGAGTCAACACAGCTCTCATCAAAATCCCAAACACTGCTTTCTCGAATCTAACTCATTTATAGCCAAGTACACCCAAGGTCATGCTAGAAAAGGACAATTCAGGAGAGATATGGACAGCCTATATTTGCTCCCTGGAAGGAAAACTATGACCAAGCTAGACAGCATATTAAAAAGCAGAGACATTACTTTGCCAACAAAGGTCCATCTAGTCAAAGCTATGGTTTTTCCAGTGGTCATGTATGGTTGTGAGAGTTGGACCATAAAGAAAGCTGAGCACCAAAGAATTGATGCTTTTGAACTGTGGTATTGAAGAAGATTCTTGAGAGCCCCTTGGACTGCAAGGAGATCCAACCAGTCCATCCTAAAGGAGATCAGTCCTGGGTGTTCATTGGAAGGACTGATGCTAAAGCTGAAGCTCCAATACTTTGGTCACCTGATGTGAAGAGCTAACTTATTGGGAAATACCCTGATTCTGGGAAAGATTGAAGGCAGGAGGAGAAGGGAACAACAGAGGATGAGAGGGTTGGATGGCCTCACTGACTCAATGGACATGAGTTAGAGTGAGCTCCAGGAGCTGGCGATGGACAGAGAGGCCTGGCATGCTTCTGTCCACAGGGTGACAAAGAGTCAGACAGGACTGAGCGGCTGAACTGACCGACTGACTTTCTCAGTTATGGGAAATCTGTGTGGGATGTGACTCTTAGGGGTCAACCTGACTGGGGGACACGGTTCCCAGATATTCGGTCCAACAGTAGTCTGGGTATATCTGGGAGGGTGTTCCTGCCGAGATTAACAATTGTCTGGGTCCAGTCAGTAAAGCAGATTGCCCTCCCCAGCGTGGGTAGGTCTCATCCAACCTGTTGGAGGCCTGAAGAGCGCAAAAGGCAGGATAAGGGGAGATTACTCTGTGCCGGTGTTGAGCCAAGACGCTGGTCTTCTCCCGCGCTCCCACTGGAACTCATACCACGGGCTCTCCTGGCTCCCAGGCCTTCAGACCTGGACCTTTGTAACAAACCTCCTCCTGTATGCACATATCCTATTGATTCTGTTTCTCTAAGAACCCTGTGGGGGAGGGTGGACTCTCCAGATTGGGCCCAGCCTGCATTTGGGTCTCATCTTTGCCACTGAGACCTGAGACCTTGGCCAACCCAGGGCCCCTCTCTGGGTCTCCATGCCCTCATCTCTAAACTACGTTCACCAGAACCTCCCTGGCAGTCCAGTGGTGGGGAGTCCATTTTCCACTGCAGGGGATACAGGTCTGATTGCTGGTTGGGGAGCTGGGATCCCACATAGCTCAGGGCAGCGAGGCCCACACATTCTAGCCACTGAACCTGGGTGCTCTGGAGCCCATGAGCCATGGAGAGCCCTGTGGCCCCACTATAGCGTCACACCCACACTCTGGAGAGCCCATATGCCACAGTGAGGGCCAAAGACAGCCATAAGTAAATAAATAAACTCCAGTCATCCAGCTTTCACACTGAGAATCCCACGGACCCAAAAGCAGTACACCCCAAAAGAAGCCAAAACCAAAAAGACAATCCTGAAGTCACACAGTCATTCTGACTTTTCCATAGGCCACCTTAAAGAAACACGCCTGCCTTTGGAACTCAGCAGTCAGTTCCATCCGAGGAGTAGCCCCCACCCCCCATGCTCTGTCACCTGCTAAGAAAGCCTGAAAGAGCGGTTTCCATTCATGTGCATGGTGTGAGGCACATGAGGCTGCGTGCACCAAACCCCCGCCAGCCTGTGCAAGGCAAGCTCACGGTCTGAAATCCAGCTCCCCTTTTGCTCCGGTGAAGCTGGCTGCTCCCAATGAGGGAGTCCTGGGTTCAACCCCTGGGTCGGGAAGATCCCCCAGAGAAGGAAATGGCAACCCACTCCAGGATCCTTGCCTGGAGAATCCCATGGACAGAGGAGCCTGGTGGGCTACAGTCCATGGGGCTGCAAAGACTTGGACAGGACTGAGCGGATCACACTTTCACTTTCACTTTAAAGTGTTAGCATCTGGAAAGAGCTAGGAATACCCACTTCCCTGCTGGCTTTCTGGGTGCTGTGCATTCCCAGAAGGGATCAGAGCACTTCTCCCCACATAAGCAGAATGCCCCAAGGTCAAAGACAGCCAAAAAACAAGATTATACTCCTGGCCACTCAGTGTCTTCAAAGGGGGACCACACCACCTTCCTGAGTCTGTGAGCGCAGGAGGAAGCCCCTGTCCCCAACCAGCTTCTCTTGTTGTTGTTCAGTCACTGAGTCGTGTCCACCTCTTTGCGACCCCATGGACAGTAGCCCGCCAGGCTCCTCCGTCCATGGGATTTCCCAGGCAAGAAAACTGGAGTGGGTTGCCATTTCCCTCTCCAGGGGCTCTTCCCTACCCAGGGATCGAACTTGCATCTCTTGCTTGGCAAGTGGATTCTTTCACCACCAAGCCGCCAGGGAAGCCCCCCAGTACCTGTATTTGATGTCAAATACTGTGGAGTCCTCGTCCTCATCATCCTCTTCGTTCAGCGGGGCCATTTCCACTCGCTCGGCGGGAGTGGTGATGATGTCATACTTGCGGGTCTTCTTCAGCCTCTTCCCGGACCTGGACGAGGATAAGCACATTCCTGAGACCCAGGCGATGCCCACT
Organism: Cervus canadensis; assembly: GCF_019320065.1. NCBI lineage: Eukaryota > Metazoa > Chordata > Mammalia > Artiodactyla > Cervidae > Cervus > Cervus canadensis. The sequence goes on from NC_057402.1 coordinate 53,232,112, forward strand.
GAAGTCAGCCATACTGCCACCCCCAGCCCAGCTCCCAGGAGATCTGGCAAAACCCCACCCAGCTCCTCCACTTCCGACCATGGGACCTCGGGCAGGATCCTGACCTCAGCATCCCTCGTTGGTCCTCACCCACAAAGCAAACAGGTGCCCTGAGCGCCGTAAAGCCCTGGGATCAGGATCCATAACACCCAAATACAAGATTTTCAAAAGGCAAAGTAAAGCAAAGAAAACCCACGACGCGCCAAAGATCAGAACGCTCACCATGGATGGAGCTCAGCCAGGCCCTGGGCCAGCCCTGGGCAGGCCAGGCCCTGTGCCCTCTGCCCCCGACCCCGCGCCCTTGTCCCAGCCCTGCTGTGTCGCAGGTCACTGCTCCAGGCACAGCCATCACAGCCTGGTACCGCCGTGTGTGCTGCCCACGGGCCGGCCCGGGCAATCAGAACCCGGGCTGGGCCACCTTCTACCTGTGTGGTCACAGGCCAGTCGGTCAATCTCCCGAGGCCTCAGCGTCCTCATAAACAAAATGGGCTGAGGACAGGGTCTGTGCCTCACAGCCCAGGGAGGATGAAGTGAGACGAGGCATTCAATAAGCCCACGCAGCAGGCTCTCGGCAAACAGGACTGCTGGTGAAGTGAATCAACAGGGAGTGACTCCCCTTGTGGTCCGGTGGCCAAAACTCCGCGCTCCCAGTGCAGGGGGGCTGGGGTTCAACCCCTGGTAGGGAAACTAGGGCCCACATGCCCCAGCTAAAAGATCCTGTGTGCCACAACTAAGACCCAGCACAGCCAAACAAATAAATTTTAAAAAACGAATCAACAAAGAGGAGCTAAATGCGCTACGGCCTCTCTCATATGACAAGGACTTGGACACATCAGTACTGCTTCCGTCACAAGGATTTACGAGCATCGGGAGCTGTAACCCTAGGCTTTTACCTCTGGGATGGTAGACAGTCACCAGGGGCCCCCGGGAAATTGCTGAGCAAGGTCTCTAGTGTCAGACCTTCTATATGAAGCATGCAGCATTGATTAGGCCACGCTGAGAGTTTATGATGCCACAGGGAACAATATTGTTTTATGACTACTGATGCTCTAGGCATTTATTTCCCCACTATTTTGAACTTTATCCCAAATGCCTTGTATCCTCTGATGTCCCTCTTAAAAAAAAAAAAATTGAAACTGTCTATGAGAAACCAGTCAAACCACCACCACCCCCAAATCACAAATAGGACACTGAAGAATCATATTCTCTAAACATGCTTCCCACAGGCCATAAGCCATGTGTGCATAGAGACCATGTCAAAGATACGTGCAGGGTCTCTTTGTCCCCAGCGCACAAAACTCCTCAAGAAGTTTGCAAAACAGTGAAGACAGAAGTTCACCTTCAAGTAAGAATTTCTTAGGAACAGCAACTTGCTCTTTTCTTGAAGAAAGAGAGTGTTAGTCCCTCGGTTGTGTCCAGCTCTTTGCAACCGCATGGACTGTAGCCCGCCAGGCTCCTCTGTCCATGGAATTCTCCAGGTAAGAAGACTGGAGAGGGTTGCCATGCCCTCCTCCAGGGGATCTTCCCAACCCAGAGATCGAACCAGAGTCTCCAGCATTACAGGCAGATTCTTCACTGTCTGAGCCACAAGGGAAGCCCAGGGAAGCTCTTTTCTTGCCTAGTATTATTCATCAAAAACATGGTTTGTGAAAGGATTATTTACATAGAAAATATATATATTTATCTACACCTTTGACATAAAGCCTACATAGCCGACAGTATTTGCTGCCCGTGGTTCTCTGGGTAGAGACTTTGGGGCATCAGGTATACAGCCTGACAACCCCCTAGCCTCATTACAAAGCAATCTGTCATCCTGCTTCCATCACAGGCAGTGTGTGTGTGTGTGTGTGTGTGTGTGTGTGTGAAACCACATGGATTTCAAGCATGATGCAGCAAGGTGCAAACGCCACGCCAGGTGGTTAAGAGATAAGAGGGCCACAGGACAGCAGTATTTTGGAAGCAGATTTGTGTGGGAGCTTAAATGCTAACGTGATAAACCCCGCTAGTCCAGATTCTCACCATCAAGATTCTTGTTTTCCCTCCACCTCCTGGCAATGGAGTAAAATAGATCTTTTTATTCTGCCTCAGAGGAGTTACAAACCCTGCCCAATTTAACCTCCAACACCGGATGGAGACATTTAAGCCCAGAAATGGCTCCATACGCCCCAGGCAACCCACGATAAAGCCACAAGGAAAACCACCCACCCCTGAGCCCTCTAGACTAGGGTCAAGCCCCGAAAGTATGCTGACCCACACACCACTCCTTTCTCCGGAAGTCTCCTATCTCCACCCTGATGGGTCACAGCTGTTGGGAGGATCACCTGACTTTGCAAAGGACCTGCCCTTCTGGTAGCTGTGTGCAGAGCAGGGCTGCCCGCTGGGCACACACGCCTGCCAAAGCCTCCGGAACACTAGACCAGGAGACAGCCCATGGACCCGACGGCTCAAGAAGGATCCCATAGATGCCCAGAGAGACTAGCACCCAGGTGATTTCTGGATGAAGTCACCACTGTTGGGAACCATGTTTCAAACATCATGAGGCTGACAGAATGCAAAATCTGGACAGTAAACCTCAGGCTGCACTTGGAACCTGAAATCTGACTTAGTCACTGGTTCTGGAGCAGGACTGGCTGCTGACCCTGGGAGAAGGTTCTGGGGGCTCTGACTTCAGCCCTGCTTCGCGGGAATGAATCCCCATCACCCACAGAATCACCTTCCTTCTTCCTGACTGCTTTTACAGAGTCTTGTGATGAGAAAATTAACCTACTGAGCTTAAAATAAGACCCCTGAACACTTACCCATGGGAGAAGCTGGAACACAACCCAGCCTCTAGAACACCATGGCCTACTTACTTAACACCAGCCACTCCAAACCAGGTCACCTGAGAAGATAATTTTAAACCTCAAGATTACACCAAAAGTGTGACAGTTAATTTTATGCATTGACTTGATTGGGCCACAGGGTACCTCAATAAACACTTAAGCACTATTTCTGAATGTGTCCTTGAGAGTGATCCTGGAATCAGTAGACTGAGCAAACCATATTGCCCTCCCCAGTGCAGCTGGGCCTCACCCAGTGAGTCAAAGGCCTGAATAGACAAAAAGGACTGACCTCACACAAGGAAGAGAGAATTCCTCTGCCTGGGGGCTGGGACATCACACTTTTTTTTTTTCCTGCCTTCAGAATTGAAATCTTAGCTCTTCTTAGATTTCTGGCCTGTATGTGTACACACACACACACACATACACAACACACACACACTCTCTTGGTTCCATTTCTCTGCAGAACCCCATCTAATAACCCTCTGCAAGAACCCTCACGCATACATCAAACACCAGCTCTGAAACAATGAAGACGCTGCATTCCCAACAACTCTCTGAGACACGACACCCTTCACAAAAGGGTGTTTTGCTGTTTTGCTGTTTTGCTACTGGGTCTGTTAACAAGGGGAAACCAGGGTCGGGACATGTTGAAAGACTCAGCCTCACCCGTGGCAGGAGCTGTGAGGCTGGCAGAAGAGAGCTCTGGAGGGAGACCATGGCATACAGCTGGAGTCGGCAGGGATGGGGCAGGGGTGGGGGTGGCTCGCGTGCTTCTCAGATCGAAAGGTGGGCTGTTTCCTTACCGTGTGTGAGTCAGAAGCAGGGAAATGCATGCACAGGGTCGATCGGCATTTCCTGCAGACCCTCTGACTCTTGAGCCTCACTGTCCTGGAGTCAGAGAACGGAGTCATTCTGCCTCGGGGAGGAAGACGTGAGATAAGGGGAAACAGACTCGCTGAAAGCGTATACAACTGCTCCGAGGCCTGCTGTCTCTTCAGAATGCCCTAACACAGCCATCGCCAACCTTTTTGGCACCAGGGACCAGCTTCATGGAAGACAATTTTTCCATGGAAGTGGGGAGGGGCAAAGTAGTTTTGATTTCACCCACTGCTCATCTCTTGCTGCACAACCAGGTCCCTAACAGGCATGAGCCAGTTAGGGTTGGGGATCTCTGGTCTAACTCGTCTTTTTCCTAAGAGGTGAGCTCCTCCTGAGTGCCAGCTAACCAATTAACATTAAGATCACGCGCAAAACATAAATCATCCTATGAGGCAACGGGCTTCCCATGTGATGCTAGTGGTAAGGAACCCATCAGCCAATGCAGGTTAGACACAAGAGACACGGGTTCAGTCCCTGGATTGGGAGGATCCTCTGGAGGAGGGCATAGAAACCCACTCCAGTATTCTTGCCTGGAGAATCCCATGGACAGAGGAGCCTGGTGGACTGCAATCCATGGTGTCACACAGAGTCGGACAGGACTGAAGGGACCCAGCACACACGCACACACATAAGGCAGAAATGCTATCTCTGTGTTGCTCAGAGAGGTCGATGTCCCCACGACAGAGAACCAAGGGCTGCCGCAGCACAAACCTCCCTGGAAGGTCACCTTGAACCACCTCACGCCGGCCAAGAGGAAGGCTCCAGTTCTCCACTCACTCTTTCTGCAAGCTCACTCCACACTCCACTAGAGTCCGCCTCCACTTAACTTTAACACCAGGAAACGCTCTGCCCTTGGTATACATTTTTCTGCAACTTGTTGCTTAACACAGCTCACACATTCCTATTTCAAAGCAATCGGGGCAGACTGCTTATAATAAACTCTTTCTAATGCTGACTCCCTCCAGACATGAGTTGGTTTGGGACAGGCCATCCTCCATCTCCTCCCTCCTTTGGGCATCTGTATCCTTTGTGAATCCCCCTGCCCCATGGTCCCTAGGGGATGAGGAGGCCTGACCACTGGCCACACCCCCAGTTCCAGGAGTGGACCTGGGCCTTAAGTCTGAGTCAAAATCAGTGAATTGCAACCCCGAGGCCATGACTGGAAGGTTGGAGGGAGTATGTGACTAATCGGAGCCACTGACCTTTGCTAGGCAGGCAGGAAAGGAGGCAGGGGATCACCCAAGTAAGAGCCACCTCGCCACCTTCTAGAAATGGAAAATATCCTTTTCCGGTAAGCAGTCTCTGAGGTGACCTCTAAAAACGGTTTGCTATTCACCTGACCCAGAAAACCCCACAAAATCATGTAAATCAAGAGGTTCAAATCTCCGCGTTCACTTTAAGAACACCCGTGAAGCTGCTCAGGCCATGAAGAGCATGCACATCTGGAAAACCACCATGAACGTGACGGATGTGATTTCAAAGGCGAGATGTGTGTCATTCCAGTGACACAATGGTAGAGCTGGCAGGCGTGCAAGGGCCAAACAGTGGGGCTGGATGAAGGGTCACTGGTGCAAAAAGAGTGCTGAATTTTGACAGCACAAGCTCAGAAATGCAGAGAGTGGTGCTGAATTTACACGCTTAGATGCAGATTCTCTGCTCATGGAGCAGGTCCAGGCAAACCAAGCCCCCAAGACGCAGAGCAGGAGGACTTGACAGAACCCAGGGTCGGATCAGCCTGAGCTCTCCCTGCCACACATAGAGGACCCACACTGAAAAAGAACAGAGTGTTCCTAAACCGGAAGAGGGGGTCAGACCGGAGAAAAAGATACCCTGGAAGATACTCAAGAAATAAAAATTTAACGGCCCGGGAATAAATGGCACAAAAAAAAATGCAAATAAAAGTTATTTTTGTTTTTGTTTTAAAAGAAACGGAAAATAAACCAACATGGAACAGGAGAGACTGGAGGGAGAGACCCTGCTCCAAATCTCCTATGACGCCAGCCCTCCTGACACCAACAAACTACCCTCATCGTCACCAAAGCCCGTCCAGCCAGGGCTTTCGGTCACACACAACCAAGGAACTCTGACCGTCACCGGGTCTCAAAGGAACGTAGGCATAGCTGTGATGATAAACACCGTCTTCTGATTCTCCCAAATTTTAACAACAAACCCGCGTGTAAGTAGAATTTTCCCATTTTGTCAAGCGCTTTAAAACCCCAGGACCCTTGTATTTCTGGTTCTAGAGGCAAAGAACCATACATGTGAAGGATCTCGGTGACGATGCCATCCAAGTTCTCGATCAGGGCCTACCGGTCAACTGGTTTTCCAAAATGACCAACAGCCCCTTCCCACGGGGCTATTCACCAGCACCCTGGTCTGAGGAAAGGGCAAAGGGGATGTGGCTACAGGGAAGCTGAAGTTCCCTGAGAGTCCCCAAGGGGCAGTGGGTCGGCCTCTGGGACACAGCTCGAGAGGGAGCATCTGGTTCTAGACAGAGGCCCGGGCCAGAGTCAGACTTGGGTTCCTATCCTGGTGTCTCTAGTTATGGACCTGCTTCCTCTGGACCTGGGGGCAGCCGCGGGGAGAGGGGAAGACCAGCAGGAGAGCAGCTTGCCACAACAGCCACAGCACCCCCTGCCCAACAGCGGGGAGATTCAGGGAACAAGGAAGGGAAGTGAGAAATGACATGGCTGGCCCATGCTCAACAGCACACCCAAACAGCACGCCCCTCTGTGGCCATAATTTTTCTCTTCTGGTGCCAGGTCCTGCGAGACCAGGAGGCCTCCAGAGAGAGACAGCGAACGGTGGTTTTAAACAAATGCCTGTGTTGTGCTCCACAGGACCCAGCAAGACCAGAGAAGCTCTAGAAGAGACAAAGGACCCTTCCACTGGGGCCGAAACACACATTTCTAACAAGACAGAGGAGAAGTCCCAATTCCTTTCCTCTGAAATGTAATCCTACAGCCAGAGGGTTTGTTTACTCAAAGGCTTGCTGGACAGCTGCTCAGAAGCTGGTCTCCCCACGCACCCTGGAGGCTGGGACGCGAGGGGAGCCCAGAGGACCAGCGTGGACAGGGGCCTGCTCGCCCAGCCTCCCCTGCGAAGACACACAGAAGAACGCAAAGCCGAATGGGCCCGTCTACTGTCAGAAGTTCAATCTGGGGGCACAGCTATTGGATCCACAGGCTGAGTGTCCAGAGCCTTGACTCCACCTCAGTCCTTCCAACTCCTCTGTCTGGGAGCCTCCGGCCAAGTCCTCACCTTGAACCTGAATTTCGTATCCACGTTGGCCACCTGCCAAGTGCAGCTGGGTTTCCAGGAGCAGATCTCACCGTGGTGGGGGGTGGGAGGGAGACAGGGAGTGAGTGCAAATGAGCTCGCATTTCTTTCTGGAACGATCTTCTACCACTGACCGAGGAGATGGCGCACAACTCCGTGAACGCACTACAAAACCATGATCTGGGCACTTTAAATGGGTGAGCTGCAAGGCATGTGACATCTTACGAAGCTGTCATTAAAAACAGGAGAAAGAGAGGGACTTCCCTGGTGGTTCTGTGGTTAAGAATCCGCCTTGCAATGTAGGGGACGCAGGTTCGATCCCTGGTCGGGGAACTAAGATCCTATGAACCTCGGAACAACTGAAGCCCCTGTTCTGCAACTGCTGGAGCCCACACACTCTGGAGCCCGTGTGCCATAACTAGAGAATCCGCGCACTGCCAAAACATCCCACAGGATGCGAGGAAGAGCCTGTGTGCCACAGCTAAGACCTGACACAGCCAAATAAATAAATACTAAAAAATAACAGGAAAGATAGATATATCTGTATGCATGCATATCTACCACATTCATTCATTTCTGTATTTATAAAATCTCTCTCAAAAGAGTCACAAGAAGCTGACAGCATCCGGAGAAGGAAGCTGGGTGGCCCAGGGACAGGGCTGGGAAGGAGCCTGGTCACTGTGCACCCTGGCTCCTTATGAATTTCAAGCCATGTGAATATATGAGCTATTTTTAAAACACAAAAACAAGTAAATAAAATTCAAAGGCAGTAATTCAGGTAAAGATTTAAACAGGCCAGGGGTGTGTCAGGCCTGCCTCTCAGGCAGGAGACCCTTTCCCTGGAGAGGCCCATGGCCCGTGACGCCCCCCCACGGCCTCATCCCACCCAGAGGCTGCCTGCCGCCTCCTGCTCACCTGCTGACAGGAAGAGCCAAACCCAGCATCTCTGGCCTCTCCTCCACCCGAGCTGTGCCCGCTGTGAAGCCCAGTAAAGTCAACAGCTCTATGGACCAAGGGCCAGCTTTCTGCTGAAACCACACTACTCGTTCCAAGGAACACACCACCTTTGACATTTGGAAAATTAATAAAGAAGATGAAAACGGAATGTGTAAGGGAGAGGCCGAATTGAGCAGCTGCTGAGAGTCAGCTGCCCGCCTTCACGCTGGGCCGAAGCTTCCGAGGCCCTGAGGACACAGGCCTTTCCTGTTTTTAATGTTTTTGGCTGCACTGGGTCTCTGTTGCAGGGCAATTGCACAGGCTTCAGTGGTTGTGGCACGCGGACTTATGTGCACGTGGGATTTTAGTCACCGGACCAGGGATCGAACTCGCGTCAACCACAGTGGCAGGCAGATTCTTAACCACTGGTCCACCAGGGAAGTGCCTAACCTCTGACCTCTACCCTACATCTTCTCCCTCGGGACGTGACATAACTGAGCCTTCCCTAGACAGCCAAGCAAGCTTGGAAAAAGAGCACGACCCCCAAACCCACTTTCCAGCCCCACCATGGCGGGAAGAAGCAGGTGTAGGAGAGACAGCGACAATAGTGCTACGTCTCCCAAGAAGGGGCAACGGCCTGGCATCAACCCTGGGATCAGTGGCAAACCCAAGGCTGGGGAAGTGAAAAGGGAAGTCGCTCAGTCATGTTGACTCTCTGCGACCCCATGGACTGTAGCCTGCCAGGCTCCTCCATCCAAGGGATCTTCCAGGCAAGAATACTGGAGTGGGTTGCCATTTCCTCCTCCAGGGGACCTTCCTGACCCAGGGATCCAAGCTGGGTCTCCCGCACTGCAGGCAGACTCTTTACCGTCTGAGCCACCAAGGAAGGCTGGGGACTGGGGGACAATTCCCAGTCACTGGCCTCCTCCCCATCCTGCCTGGGGCACGGCCCCCAAGCTCTGCCCATCACCTTCCTTTGAAAGCGGCTTAACCGAGCCCAGGCCCGGGGTGATCTGAATCTCACCTGGCTCCGCTCCAGAGAGGCAACTTGAGGCCCTCGGTCACAGAAGACAGCAGCAGGAGCTTTAGGTCCTCGGGCAGCCCATCGCTAACAGGGCTCCGGCCAAGCCCTGCAGAACGCAGGTGTTGCAGAGCCTTCCGACCCCTGACCCAGGGCCTCCCCTCCCCACCTCTCCGGGCTCTCTGCGCCAGTGCAGCACCCGGCAAGAGGAACCACGCAAACGCCCCGAGCCGGAAGGCACAGGCGCAGTGCAGCCAACGCTCCGCCCTGGGGTCAAGAAGACGCAAAGACTGGGTCTCGCAAACCCAGATGAGATGGGATCGCACCTACCCAGCTCCTTCCACCCCCGCACACCATTATTCTCACTCGCTACAGGGGCCTCGTGTTTCCATAAATATTCCCATCTGTTGAAAAAAGCAGATCTGGATATTCATGTGAAGACTCCCAATTTGAAGTGTTCTCAATTATCTCAGTTGTTAAAAACACTGTGTGTTTATGTGGAATCTAAAAGAATGACACAGATTAGCTTATTTACAAAACAGAAATAAATTCACAGACTTAGAAAACAAACAGTTACCAACAGGGAATTATATTCACCACAGTAAGTCCTCTACACATAAACAAGTTCCATTTCAAGAGCACGTAAGTCCAATTTGTTCATAAGTCCAACAAAGTTAGCCTCAGGACCCAACTAACACAATCGGCGATACAGCCCTGTACTGCAATACGTTTATAATATTCTTCACACAAATAATACATCAGAAACTAACACAAAAAATAAAGAAAACATTTTTAATCTTAGAGTATAGGACTTGAAAAGTACAGTAGTCAGTACAACAGCTGGCCTACAGGGGCTGGCGTGGAGTGAGCCGGCCAGAACATTTCCTGATGGAGGAGGGAGCGGAGCTGGGAGTCGATAGAGCTGAAGCGTCGTCGGCAACAGGAGACGGAGGGCCAGGTGCAGGGTCGCTCACGCCTGATGTGACTGGACATGCAGATGCATGCATGCATTTTAGAAAGTTTGCAACTTGGTTCATATATAGGGGACTTACCATACCCTGTGATAACTCATAACAGAAAAGAATCTGGTAAAGAATATATAGATGTGTGTGTGTGTTTAACTAAATCACTTTTCTGTACACCTAAAACACTTCAAATCAACTCTAAGAAAAAAATTAAAACGGTGTGCTGATCAAAACAAAACACAAAAACACACCTGTGGGCCATCAGTCTGCAACCTCTGACTTAGCTTCCTGACCATGGTTTAGTTGGCCCTGGGTGCCACGCGTGAGTGATAGAGAACAATACAGTTAAAATCATGGGCCCAGAGAGGCGGACTGGTACGCATGGTCACCTGAGGTCTGGGATCTGCTCAGCAGCAGCTCCAGCACCATGAAGAGGTGCTGGTCATCACCTGTACAGCTGAGCAGTTCCTTTCCTCTCCTGGCACCGTCTCCGAGGGACTAACAAAGTGACACCATCGTCAGCTGAGCCCAACACCCGCCTGGAGCCCCGAAGGCCCCGTGTTCCTGGGGCTTCCATTCACACAGGACCAGAGGCAACACAGGCCAGCAAACCCCAACCAGCTCAAAGACGGGCCTTGGGGCTCTTCTTCATAACACCTCAGGGTGACACCTCCACCCGCTCCCCGTTCCTTCCCCCGGTCCCTGGGGGACAGATCCACCTCTCATCCGTCCAAGAAAAAAAGAAGCATGCCCCAGTCTGACCTGTTTGAGAGTCACGTGAAATGTGCCTGCTAACAGCAAATGTCCCAAGACCTGTTCCTCCCTCCAGCTCCCCAAGTGTGTTTGCAAAGGGTTGGGTCCACTCTGCCCACACGGGAGGTGCCAGGCGAGGGCAGTGAGGCTAAAGGCAGGGGGAGGAAGCCCCTCAGGGCAGCTCCGCTGGTTCACGGGCAGCAGCACGAAGACCAGGAGGGACTCTCTGGTGGACCCACGGGGCCCACACACAGCCCGGAAATTCTGGGGTCGCTGTGCTTGTGACACACGTCTTCAGTGACCCTCTCAGCATCCGTGTGCCCCTGCCATGCGGCAGTGAGTCGGCCCTTCCCTGACCACTGTGTCCCCCACCAAAGTCCCTGGGGCTTTGATAGGTCCTTTTGCAACTTCTCAGTACTGCTTTTGACACATGACTCCCTACAGAATTGGACTGTTTTTAACCTGCCAAGCAAAATCACACAAAGGCATCATCCCCTCTCCCAAACTGAACTGGAAACCCCTCACCCTGACTTTTTCTTCCACCACTTCTAGTCCTCCAGTGAAAGTGTTAGTCACTCAGTCGTCCGACTCTTTTTGACCCCATGGGCTGTACCTCTGTCCACGGAATTCTCCAGGCAAGAATACTGGAGCAGGTTGCCATTTACTTCTCCAGTCGGTCTCATTAAACACACTGGAAGGATCTCTCCATCCACTTGGCCATGCTGTCTGCTGGCTCCTTAGCTGAGCTTCAGGGAGACCCAGATGACTGGGCTAAAGCCAAGCCTAACACATCCTGGAGGCCCAGAAAGGACCAGGCTGAGCATTAGCACACCTGGTCTAGAGCCTTACTCTTCCTGCAAACTCACTGAGTGAGCATGAGGAACCCTTCCCATTTCTGGGCCTCAGTTTCCTCATCTGCACTATGGGTAGAAGAAGCAACACCAATGGAGTTCTGAGTGCAAAGAAACCCCACACCCCAGAGAGTACAAGCCCCCAAGGCCCTCCCAGGCCTGAGGAGCCTGTCCAGGCTCTGCTACAGCCCCTCTTCTGCTCCACACCTGCTAACGAGAAGGGACTGCCTTCTCCCTGCACCCTGGGGATGAAGTCTGGATTCCTGGCAGATTGCCTTAGATTAAATCCAGATTTTTTTAAAGTGAAACCATGCCAACATGATTCTAAACTGATGGTTGCAGAATTTCCCTTTGTAGACAGAACCAAAACATCAGCCACAAAACTAAAATTCCACTCACAGCCCATGAAACCTTCTCTGCTTAAATCCTGGAGGGCTTCCCTCCTGAGACACTCTCCTTACAGAATTTCCTGCAGACATTGACACTGGAGACCTCCACCCCCACCCCTACTGGTGGCCCGCCATACCTCAAGAAGAGCCTGTGTTTGCAAAACCCCCAGACTCAATGGGTACGTGGACATGAGAGTTTGTGAGCAAGTCAGCTAATCCGGAGGGCTCAGGTTCTAATTAAAGAGGGATTTTCGTCCCTTTCCGATTTGATAGAAGAACTCAGCAGCAGGCCCTGGGGCCCCACAGGCCTGTTAATAAGGACAGTCATGAGGCACTCCTTCCCCAGGGAAATTCAGTAGTGGGGGGGACAGACCCTCTGTGGGGTCCTCAGTGTCCAGGGAGGCTCACACAGGCTAAAGAGTCACCAGTTTCATTTCTGAAAGCCCCAGAAGCAGATTCATCTGTCTGACGATCCTGGCCATATGGCTGAATCCTCATTGACTGGCAGAAGCAAGACCAAAAGGTTGGGCATAAATTACGTCTGCTTTTAGGATCATTTTTTCAATATAATAGGAGACGCCTGGCTGCTCAAAGGTGAGCCAGGGACTTGATGGACCCGGTCTCACTGCAGACACCCCGACAGCCCTGAGCAGCAGGCACTTTAATTAGCCCTGGGAAGCAGAAGCAGAAAAGTCAGGTGACCTGCTCACGGAGACGACCAGGAGGCGCCCACCTGCACCACTGGCGTCTGGGGCTGGCGTCTCTGTTGAACGGGTCTGTCCTGGGCACTGGGGGTGCCCACCAGCATCACCTCTGGCCACAAAATGCCCCCTACCCAACATGACAACCAAAAACGTGCCCAGAAACTGCCAGATGATTTGAATTTGGGAGATAAAATAGACATATTTTGGTCTATAGACATATTTGGTCGTTTGGGACCAAATGACCCCAAAGCAGGCAGAATCCGCCCCAGGAAAGAAACACTGAGAGACCTTGTTCCTCCCACATGCAGTGACTTCCTCTCTTTCTTTTAAATTTTCATTGGAAGAAAGTTTTACCGCGTTGGCGTTAGTTTCCACTGTTATAGCAAAGCAAACCAGTCAAATGTACACCTGTACCCCCTGTTTTTTTAATTTCTTCTCATTTCGGTCAGCACAGAGCCCTAGGTAGACCTCTCGGTACGGTCTGACTATACAGCAGGTTCCCATCAGCAATCTGGTTTATTCTGCTGTTGCTGTTGATCAGTCACCCAGTCGCGTCTGACTCTTTGGGACCCCACGGACTGCAGCACTCCAGGTGACGAAGGTCCCTCACCACCTCCCGAAGTTTGTCCATTGTGTCGGTGATGCCATCCAGCCATCTCATCCTCTGATGGCCCTCTTCTCCTTCTGCCCTCAGTCTTTCCCAGCATCAGGGACGTTTATACCATGTGTAAAACAGAGGCTATTACACGGAGCATCAACAGTGTATATACGCCAACCCCCAATCTCCCGATTCCCCCACCTCCCTTTTCCCCTTTGGTGTCCATGCATTTGTTCTCTTCCTTCTCTGCATCTGTGTCTCTGCTTCTGCTCTGTAAATAAGATCATCTTTGCCAATTTTTTTCAGGTTCCACATATATGCATTACTGTACTACATTTGTTTTTCTCTTTCTAACTTACCTCACTCTGGTTGACAGTCCCTTTTTTAACCTGGTGGAGATCTCAATCAAGGGCATGCTCCCTCCCCTCTTTGCTTTTAATCTGGATTTTTACTGGGTTAGACCTATTTAACAGTTTCTTCACTGTGCTGTATAAAATTAAACACCCATGGGAACTGAATCATAGTACAAACTTCCAAGAAGACCAGTAAGTCCTGGGGGTGGAGCGGGAACCGCGACTATAGCTAACACTGCTCTGTAATAGACAGGCAAGTCTCTAAGAGAGTAGACCACAAAATTCCTTATTACCAAGAAAAAAAACTATCTCTTTCCTTTTCGGGTATCTATCAGAGATGATGGATGTTAACTATGTTTATTGTGGTCATCATTTCATGATGTAAATAATCAAGTCATTATGCTGTCCATGGAAACTTACATAGCGTGGTATGTCTGTGTTATCTCCACAGAACCGGAAAACAAGGGAAAAAAGGAAATCATTTTGCAAAGCAAAAACTAAGATAGATATGTTTCAGAGCTATCACTCTTCCCTTAATTCAAAACTTTAGCCAAGCAATTAAAAAGGACCTCCTGATAAACAAGAAGGTACAGTACAGGGAACTGTTTTCAATAGCCTGTGATAAACCACATGGAAAAGAGTGTGATAAAGAATATCTATGTGTATAACTAAGTCACTTTGCCGCACAGCAGTAATTAAACACAACATTGAGAATCAGTCATACTTCAATAAATTTTTTTTAAATGACCTCCTGGTGCTACACAAGCACCACAAACCCAAAGTCATAAAAAGGGGTTTAACTTTGTAACCAGGGCCCTGCCCCAAACTCTAATTTATTAAAATAATATGTATACACTAATGAGCAATAACTAAAAACATTTCAGAATACTTGCCCCCAAATCCTGAAAGTATTAAGCTTCTATATTTTCTCTTAAATAACTTTCATTCTCAGGACAAACAATAGGAGATGTGGGGATCCCAGGAGAAGCAGGAAATGTTCTGGCTCCTTTTCAAAGACCTGGCTTAGTAATTAACTAAGCTCCCGCGGTTCCAGCGTCTTCAGGCTCTGACGGCGTGTATCTTTGCCATTGATCCAAGTGCGACAGCTGGGCAATAACAGATCACCTAGAATTTGTCTTCCTCCTCATCCCCCAGGAAGCACCAAAACAAACCCTCCTTTCAGATAGGACAATTTTACAGAGCTTTTGAAATAATGGGGTGGGCATGCAGCCAACAGAGATCTGGGGGAAACCTGGCCTGGGAAGAGAGCCGGGAGCTCCCCAGGACGAGGGAAGGAGCGCGTGGCCTCAGGAGGCACTCTGCGACCTGTCTCTACCTTGCTCGTGAGACACTAGAGTAAAGTCAGATGCCCCCTGGCACTCAAAGGGTAGAGCCTGATCTCAGAGAGTGTGGGGCGGGGGAGGGCAAATGGTTCTGATCAGCAGCTACTGGGCTTTACACGCATCATCCCCAGGTCCACACAACCCCAGGAGAGGCGTCCTGACATCCAAACCCGGAGGAGTTTTCTACTTCCTAAACACAGCTTCTTTGTTGATTTCCTTCCAGCTCTCATAGCCATGTAACCAGTAACAGACCCAGGAGGGCAGGTCTACTGTGAGCCAGGCAGAACTGCACACACACACACACACATACACATACACACACATACACACACGCATACACACACATACACGTACACATGCATACATACATACACACAGATACACATGCACACGCACGCACACGCACACATACACACGTGCATACACACATACACATGTACACGCACATACACACACATACACATGCGCGTGCACAGGCACACATGCACATGCACACACACACACAGAGACACACATACACACATACACATGTACATGCACACACACACACACGTGCACAGGTGCACACACATACATACATGCACATACACACACATACGCACATGTACACATACACACACACATACACACATACATGCATACACACGTACACACACATACACACAAACACACTCATACACACACACACATACATACATACACACATACACATACACACATACACACGCATACACACATACACATGTACACACATACACACACGTACACACACATACATACACGCATACACATATGCACGTGCACACACATACACACACGTACACATGTATACACACATAACACATACACACTCATACACACACATACATGCACACACACATATGCACACATACATACACACATACACATGTACACACACATGCATACACACATACAGATACACGCATACGCGCACACACATACACACACATATACACACACGCACGTACACACGCGCACACACATACACATACACACGCACACATGCACGCACACATATACACACATGCACACATACACATATGCACACACACACACACACACGAAGGTACCCTCACCAGCAGGTACTAAAACTGCCTTTCCCTCCTCCAAGTTTCTCTCCAGTCTTAAAATAGTTTTCCATAATGATTCCAATACATGAAAAAGCTGTAAATGATTCTGCAGATGGGACATCAGATTGATTAATACGTATGGGAGATAAATTTAATTATAAAAAGAATATGAATGGGAAGAGATGGCGGCTCAACCTCAGAAAGAAGTGGAGATCTGCAAAAGCAAGCAGAGAGGTGCCCAGTCACGCCCGGGGGCTAAGACAGCAGACCCCGAAAGTTCTCACTCCCAGGAAAAAATCTGTTTTTTGTTGGAAAACATTGTGAGATAATACTAAGCGTCAGATATGATGGGAGGATCTGAGAGCCCCAGATACTGATGGTGGGAGGGTAAGCTGACACAGCCTCGAGGAAACCAAGTTAAGAGCACCCCTGGGACCCAGAAGCCCCACTGCGAGGGATCCACCCCAGACTCTTACACAGGCTCTCAGGAGAACATGTTTCAGGGAGCAGCAAACAGTTGAGTGCACAGAGAGAAAATGAATAAATGTCCATTGAAAGGAAATTCAGGCAATGTAGAAATATATCATAAACAATAAGTACATAATAAATAATAAAGAACCATGCGGACATAGAGAACAGACGTGTGCACACGGCAGGGGAAGAAGAGTGTAGGAATTGAGAGAGTAGCACTGAAACATACATTATGTTTACGTGTGTAAAACAGACAGCCAGTGGGAAACTGCCGTATAACACAGCTCAGCCCAGCGCTCTGTGACAACCTAGAGAGCTGGGGTGGGTCGGGGGTAGGAGCGAGGTTCAAGAGGGAGGGGACGTATGTATGCCTAAGGCTGATTCATGCTGACATACAGCAGAAGCCAACACAACGTTGTAAAGCAATTATCCTCCAATTAAAAAAAATTTTTAAGTATCTCCCACAGTCACATGTATACACACAAAAATTTCTTTGCACATTCATATATACAAATTTCTTTATTTGATGAGCTCATACTACACAGCTTTTAGCAACCTGATCCACTTAACAGTATATAGTGTTACACCAACATCATTTTTCTCAGCTGCACAGTATTCTGTTATAAAGACTACCATAATTTATGTAACCAACTGTTAGATACCAAGCTTACTTAAACATTTTCACTATTAAACAGAACTGCTCTGAACTTCATTGGTCATGCCTCTTTGCTTCCTCTTTGAAGTAATAAAATTTGAAGCAAAGAATAGATATCGCAGTGAACAATGTGTGTACCTTAGAAATGGAATTGCTTGATAAAAAGTATATACCTTTCTTTGCTTCTAAGTTTAACAGTTTCCTTGGATCCATATTCTTTCTGCTGTCTGGTAAAGTGACTCATTCAGGGAAAACGGACACGTGGGCTGGGGTTCTATATAAGCAATAACACATACTACCCTCTTCCCCTCTTGTCCGTATCCATCGTCATGGAAATGGTGGCCCCCACCCAAACTCCTACTCACAGGCTCCCTGCACCAGCCACATAGCTCATCACAGAGACATTCTAGGAAGCACCAACAAGGCAAAATACTTAGGGGTTCATTCATTTGCTAAAAATATCCGTATTAGATGCCAGCTTGGAGCCCCAGGAGGCGTTAGAGAGGCACAGATGAGTACGGGCCAGTCTTGTTCTTAGGAGCCCTCCCCCGGGACCTTCAGTGACGCTCTTGACTCCCGAGTAGAAAATTCAAATCTCGAGTGTGCTCTGGGAGCACCAGGGGGCCCGGGCTGTGGGGCTTCTCAGAGGAGGTGACGCACAGGCAGGCAACCAGCAGTGAGCTGGTCACGAAGTCTTGACGGCAGAGGGGACTTGACGCAGATGATCATCAGAGTGACATGCGGTCCTAAGGCCACAAGACACCCCTGGAGAACCCCCGGACGTCCAGCAGGGCTGGGGCAGCCGGCAGAGCTGAGATGGAGGCTTGAGAGGGAGCAGGACCCCAGGTGCGAAAAGCCCGCTGGTAGGTACACTAAGGATCCTGTGCCTGCGGGGATGGGTGGGCAGAAGGGATGCACGGGAATGGGGAAGGTCGGCTGCGGGAACACCAGCCTGAAGGGCACTGCTGTGACTCTGGAGACAGAGCGAAGTGAGCCGGAAGCACCGGCAGGTGGGGGGGGCGCCCCGGGGGAGGGGTGTGGCCCAGGTGAGATGTCTCAGGGAGACTGGGGGGGCAGAATGGCCAGGAGGTGTTCACTGCAGGCAAAGCAGCTAGGAGGGTGCCCAGCCAGGGCAACAGGCCTTCAAGGAGCCTGATGAAGGCAGCCTGCAGGGTCCTGTGGAAAGGTCACAGAACAGACCCTGGGCTTGCACTGTTCTAGAATCTACTGCATAACTTACTGCACTCCCTGGGCTTCCCTGGTGGTTCAGACAGTAAAGAATCTGCCTGCAATGCAAGAGATCCAGGTTCGATCCCTGGGTTGGGAAGATCCCCTGGAGGAGGGCATGGCAGCCCACTCCAGTATTCTTGCCTGGAGAATCCCCAGGGACAGAGGAGCATCGTGGGCTATAGTCCATGGGGTCACAAAGAGTCAGACACGACTGAGCAAGTAACACTGTCACTGAGATGCAATTTTCTTCTCCACCAAGGGGCACATGGGGCCCGACTATCTACCATCAAGGCATTTCCCAGCTATCAGATGCTGTAAGTCCCCGTCCACGTCAGAACCGGGGTGCCGACTGTCCCCCCTGGAAACTCGACCCCACAAGAAAGCCATACCGGCCTCTCCTGAGAAGTCAGACCCCCTCTCCGCAGTCGGCTCACTGGCCGGCAAGGGCCCATCCTCTCCAGCTCAGACGCGCACCCTCACATCTGGCCGCAGGCTGCTGACTGTTCTCCCCCCTCTCCTGGGTAATAAGGAGCAGACTGGCAAAATAGTTCAAATACCTTCTGAAAAAGTACACCGCCTTGTGGGCTGGGCGGCCTATTTTGAGCAAAATGCTTCAAACCCCCAGGCTCAGAGCAGCTCTGGGGCATCCATGCTCAACGCAACTGAGAGATCAGGAAGGCAGTAAAGGATGACGGCCACATCCGATGATGGGCAGGCCATGCCTGGGCACGGGACGGGACGTGCCCACCCTCCAGGACCGTCTGCTGAGTGTAGGAGCCACCAGCCTGACGTGAGAAGGGCCGTCTGGAAGATGAACAAGGTTGGGGCTGGGGGTGGCCAGGAAGGGAAATGACCTCCTGGCTCCGACGTGCAAGAAAACAACCCAGAGGAAGGGGTGTGGGAGCCGGGCCCTGCAGTCAAGGCAAGCGTGCAGCAGGGCCAGGCCCAGGAGTGGAAAATCCACAAGCCGGCAGCCGGGAGTGTAAGGAGAGAAGTGACAGGCGGTCCAGAGGGCTGGTGGATGGCCTCAAGGTGCTCTGGGGCTAATTTCAAGGCGCCCGAATGCCACACCCAGGTAGTGGCTACAGGGAGCCACTGAAGTTTGCAAGCAGAGGAAGGAGGGCAGGGGGAAGGATGGGGCGCAGAGGGGATCACGGGATCAGCACAGAGAGGAACAATGTGGCCGGAGCCAGGAGAGGGGAGGAGAGGGGAAGGAGGAGGGGAATGTGGGCCCACAGTGCCCCCTTCTCCATTTTTTCAGGACCACAGGCATATTTAATCCTGTGGACCCACAAAGAAACACCTTGCCTCCAAGTCACACACTGATCAACAGCAAACCTCAAGGGACAGCTCCCAGACCTTGCCTTTGCAGATCTGGTTTCTGCTCCTGCCCTGAAAATGCTCACAAGCCCCTGGCCCCAAACCTCCAACAGCTGATCAAACACCCAAACACTCTGTGTAAACTCGGAAGGGGAGGGAACAGGCTGTGAAAAACTGACACACATACGCCCAGATTTCCCGGAGGCCCGCCTGAGTAACAGGATACATTTGGTTCATTTCCTGAAAAACTAGAATTTCCCAGCCATGGGGGGAAATGCAGCCCTCCCTGCATCGCCTGTAGCCCTCTCCAGCGCCCTACTCCAGACACTTTCTCCCTGAACTTGAGCAACCTACAACAGCCGCTCTAAGATCTCTCACATCCCTGAGAATCTTCACTGCGATAGTTCATTCAGGCACAGAGGTAGGCAGAAAGTCACTGAGGCCACCAAGGGCCACCAAACGTCCTGGAGCCCAGCTCCAACTCTCTGGCTCAAAAAGTGTGCCTCCAAGGTATCCTGGGATCAGCCCACCCAACAGACACTGCTTTTTTGGTAGCAGAACCAAAGAAAAGAAAAAAAGCAGGTGGCACGTCAGGGACCCTCAAAGGAAACAGAGGGTGGGGTAGCAAGGTGGGTAAGGTGGACCTGGGTTCGGATCCTACTTCCACCATTGAGTTTACTTGGATAAGCCACCTTGCCTCTCCGGAAAATGTTTCATCTGTGAAACGGGTATAAAAATAAGATCTGTGTAAGGCTGTCAGAATTTGAAGCACTACTGTTAGTGTTAAGCATTAGTGGAAAGTTAAAAGGAATTCAATATTTTACATATGTATAATTTTACATATACATATGCATGTATTATGGGCCACCCCGAGTGGCGCTAGTGGTAAAGAATCCACCTGCCAATGTGGGAGACCTAAGAGCCGCGGGTTCAATCCCTGGGTCGGGAAGATTCCCTGGAGGAGAGCATGGCCAGCCACTCCAGTCTTCTTGCCTGGAGAATTCCATGGACAGAGGAGCCTGGTGGGCTACAGTCCATGGGGTCGCAAAGAGTAGGACATGACTGAGTGGCTGATCACATATCTGTATATATATACATATGGGTACATTGATCGTTCAAACGGGAGAAAACTCCTAGTGTGCCACAGGGAAAAAGCCTGCGGGGCAGGGCCGGAGTCCCAGGGTAGCACAAGCGCAGCCAGGCGCCGGGCCGGAGCGTCTGATGTGCGCGCTGATGCCACGGGCGCGGTGACAGCGGGGCGGCGGGCCGGGCTGGCCCGCGGGGCTGCAAAGGGGCGGCGGACCCACCTGAAGACTCGCAGCAGCAGGCAGGCGATGAGGAAGGCGGTGAAGGCGCACGCCACGATCACGGCCGCCTTCAGGGTGGGCAGGTCGCGGAGCAGGCTGGAGATGCGGGTCACCAAGGCGTCGCCGCTGCTGTTGGAGCCGCCGCCGCCGCCCGCCGCCTCCCCGGACCCGGTGCCGGTGGCGTTCCCGGGCCCTGGGCCGGGCGGCGGCCGCGGCTGGCGCTCGGCTCCGGGCTGCGGAGGGCCGGCGGACTGGGCTCTGCTGGCGCGGGCGGCGGGCGCGCCCAGGAGCGCGAGCAAGAGCAGCAGCGGCAGCAGCCGCGCGGGAGGCGGCGCGGCGCGCATGGTGCGGGCGGCGGCGCGGGGGCCGGGCTGGGCGCGCGCGGCGGAGCCCCGAGTCCCGCAGCGGCGCCGAGGCCTGCCCCGGGTCCTCCCGCGGCGGAGCCAGGCGGCTGCGCGGTGCTTGGCAGGAAGCTGCGGCGCCCGGAAGAGTCCGCGCCGCCCGCGGCCGCGGCCGCCGCCGCCACCAACACGTTGCACCGAGTCATTCGACGGGCCGCGGCCCCACGTGGGCGGGGCAGGCCACCAGGCCGCGTGCGGGCTGCGCTGTTCCCCCGGGGACCTGGGACACCCTGGCAGAAGTAGCAATCGCCAGGAGCTGTGCGGCACGTTGCACATTTTATCTATTTGATATCATCAGCCCCCTTAGGAGACAGGTATTGCTGTTACCCTTCTTTAAGAGTTGATTTAGCTCCCAGCAACTCAGATTGTGCCAGACAGAAAATCAAAGACTTCATTCTACACAGGCGGAAACTGAAGCCTCCGAAGTGAATGAAGTGTGCGGCCGAATGCCCTGTGCACTGGCGTGCGTTTATAGTTCAGCATCTCCCCAATTAACTTCTTTTTTCCTAAGAGTTTCCTATCTCATGGCTTCGATATTTCAGACATTTTTCGCCTCTGCTTCTGAACTAGATTGTGCTGCGTGCTAAGTAGCATCAGTCGTGACTGATTGGGACCCTATGGACTGTAGCCTACCAGGCTCCTCTGTCCATGGGATTCTCCAGGCAAGAATACGGGAGTGGGTTGCCAGGCTCTCCTCCAGGGGATCATCTTCTCAACCCAGGGATCCAACCCAGGTCTCCCGCATTGCAGGTGGACTCTTTACCATCTGCGCCCCACAGAAGCCCATTCCTGCCTTTGTACCTTTGCTGTAGAATAGTCTTCCTCCTAGGTTGAAGTTTCAGCCCCCAGGGAGTAATTGGCTTGCTGCCTCTAGTTTGCAAGCTAGATGATACTTCAGTGGAGAAAGATAGTTGTGGATGTTCCAGTGTGAGGCCCAAAGGTGGGAACTGATGGAGGGCACAGAAGGCCTTCCTGGATCACTAGGAACTATCCTGCAGGCCTCAGGTCCCGCCTTTCAGCATGAGGCTGGATCCTGGCCAGAAGCTCTCTGGTGACATGACAAGTATTCAGTGATCTTAAACAGCTCACTCCTGGTCCTATTTTGTAAAAAAGCAACAGGTAAATAAAATATAGTACAATGTATCAGTTAGCTATTGTTGCCTAACAAATAATCCCCAAACTTCTCAGCTTAAAACACATACACATATTTTATCAGGGTTTCTGTGGTTTAGGAATCTGAGCATAGCTTAGCAGGGTCCTCTGCTTCAGGGTCTCTCACAAAGGTGCAGTCAAGGTGTTGGGTGGGGGGGTGGGTGCTGTTGGCTGGAGTCTCATCTGAAGGTTCAACTAGGGAGGGATCGGCATCCAAGCTCAATCAGTGGTTTTTGGCCAGATTCAGCTCTTTGTGGGCTACTGGTCTGAAAGCCTCAGTTCCCCACTGGCTGTTGACCAGAGCCTGCCCACCGTTCTTACCATGTGGCCTTTCCAGCAGGGCAGCTTGCCTCATCAAAACGTTCATGTCTCGGACTTCCTTGGTCCAGTGGTCGTGAGTCCACCTGCCAGTTCAGCGGCCACAGCTTCCATCCCTGGTCTGGGAAGATCCCACGTGCCGCAGAGCACCGAAACCCATGTGCCACAACTGCTGAGCCCAAGCTCTAGAGCCTGCAAGCCACAACGACTGAGCCCACATGTCCTAGAAATCATGCTCTGCCACAAGAGAAACCATCGCAATGAGAGGCCAAAGCACCAGAACTAGAGAGCAGCCTCCAGTCACTGCAGCTGGAGAAAGCTGGTGTGCGGCAACAAAGACCCAGCACAGCCATAAATAAATATATTTTTTTAATATGTAAGTCTAGAAGGCAATGGAGAAACTCTGTTAGCAAGACCGAAATCGTTGTCTTAGGAAACCTGACCACAGAAGCAATATCCCAACACCTTTGCTGTATTCTGTTGGTTGGAAGCAAGTTACAGATCTCATCACAAGGGGAAGGGGATATACAAGGGTGAGAGTATCAGGAAGCAAGGATCATTGGGGGCATCTAAGAAGCTGCCAGGAGACCCAGGTTCAACCCCTGGGTTGGGAAGATCCCCTGGAGAAGGGAATGGCAACCCACTCCAGTACTGTTGCCTGGAGAATTACATGGACAGAGGAGCCTGGTGGCCTACAGTCCATGGGGTTGCAAAGAGTCAAACATGGCTGAATGACTAACACACACACAAGAAGCTGCCTGTTTCTTATAATGTGGTACATTTTGATTTACTGGGATGAACAGCAAGCAGGTTATCAGAAGTCAACACCCAGGAGGTACTATTTGAAATGCATACTATAGTCCAGCATGCCCCAGTGGTGAGAAATTTGGACAGATCACAAGCTTTAGGTCTCTTCCAACTCTAAAATACCACTTTATGTCAAAAAATGTTGTGCTGATAGAGAGCCAGCATTTTATCATATCATCATGACAGAATTCAGAAAAGAAATTTCTTAAAGAACCACTGGTGATGTCCATGATTTTGCAGGACTGCCCTCTAAGGCATAAACCTCAGATATCACAGGCTTAGATTTTTGTCCTTATCAGAAATCCCTGCACGGAGAGTTAAAGAAGTCCTGGGTTTTGGAGCCTCTATTCAGGATAAGAGGTTTGACCACTGAGTGGCCTTGGCTGAAAACTTACCCACAGAATCCAAGTCTTTAATGTCTAAAGTGATGATTGTCATAGTTAGCTCAGAAAGGTCACTGGAATTGTCCCTAAGAAGGGAGAAAATATTTGTCTCCTTATCTTTCTTTTGCCACAATTCATGGACTGGGGTAGACTTGCTTAATTGTTTAACACCAAGAATTACATAACTTACCACCAAGAATGTACATAAATGTTAGATTATTTTAGTAAAGTGAAACTTTAGAACCTTTCCTTCTTCCTGATTACTTACTGTGCAAATCATCACAATGAAGAACTTACTTATAAACTGCGCCAAAGTTCCTTAAACATTTTGAATCAACTGTCGACTTGAAAAATATTCACAACCTAAAAGTTAGAGTTATGTTTTATTCAGTGGGAATTTTTAGGACTTCAAGCCCAAGAGACAGCATCTAAAGTGACCCTGGGAGAACTGCTCTGAAGAGGTGAGGGAAGGAGCCAGGTTATGTAGAGGTTTTGCCACAAAGTCCAGGGAGTCTGAACGTCAAAAGATGATTGTTGATTAAAGAGAACCAGATATCCCACGTTAAGGAATCTAGCACTTCTCTGTGTATGGGAAGTTGCAAGAGTCTGGGCTCATTGAAATCATTCCTTTTCTATGCACCTCATCTCTCTGGGGCCAGTATCCTGTGTTTTTTTACATCCTGAGCTTCCTTGGGGTTCACTGTAGGGAGTGAGCAGGGAGTAGCAGGCTAATGCCTGCCAGCTAGCGGGTCTTCTTCTCCTTCCTGGGTGTCCTTAGGGCTCACCAGCTCATATTGGAGGGCTGCAATTGCTGATGCCTGTGACATCCTTACTTACTGATAGGGCAGGAAATGCTTCATTTCTCACAACTAACCATAAACAATAATATTTTTAACATGGAACACTGGTGACTGGCAACTGATTTCAGGAAAAGAGAGTTTATCGGAAGCATGTTGGATTGTCTCTAGAATCAACGGCAAGCTAAAGCAGAAGTTCTAAAAGTGTCGTCTCGGGCTCCTGGGGTCCCTGAGACCCTTCCAGGGAAACTGCAAAGTCAGAATGAATGCTTTAATAACAGTAAGATGTTATTTAGCTTTTTCATTGATGATACAAAAGCTATTGTGATGAAAACTGATGCTTTAGCATGAATTAAGACAAACTATACTCATAGTAATTGCATTCCTTATGACCATGCACAGCAGGAAAAAAAAGAGTCACTTTCACTTTATTGTGTCCTTGATAGAGTCATGAAATGATTAAACCCTGACCCTTGAGAAGGGAACATTTTGCTGTTAGATGTGATGAAATGAGAAGTATGCATAAACCACTCTTGCCGCATTCTGAGCCATGATGACTGTCTCCAGATAAAGCACGTATGCAACTCTTAGAGCTGTAAACTGAACTAGCCACTTTTTTCATGGAATGTCATTGTTAATCAAGAGTGCCTGACAAACTTCAGACCTGGTCCTTGGCAGTGCCTGCTGAGTCGCTTCAGTCATGTCTGACTCTTTGCAACCTGTAGACGAGTCTTCCAGGCTCCTCTGTCCGTGGGATTCTCCAGGCAAGAGTACTGAAACAGGTTGCTCTTACCTCCTCCAGGGGACCTTCCCGACTCAGGGATCAAACCCGCATCTCTTATGTTTCCTGCCTCGGCAGGCAGGTTTCTTTACAACTAGGGCCACCTGGGAAGCCCCAGGTCTTTGGCGAGCACTTTCAAAAAATGAACAAGAATGAGTCTGTCCTTTCAAGGATAGTTACTGATAGTATTGTAACCAATGATAAAATTCAAACCTTCAAGCTAAAACCTGAATTTTGGGGAAAAACTTGTCAATTAGGAGACTTTCTGCTGTAAGCTGAACAACTTCCTAATACTGCAAGACTTTTCTGATGAGCTTGGTGGTATCTTTTATATTATATAATGAAATACGTCAAAATTTGGAAGATCTGCTTAAGTCAGCAAGCCAATTCTTTTCTACGTGGCCAAAACACAATGTTACAAAATTATGTCTGGCTGAAAGTTCCATTCAAAGTGCAAGATAGACCCATGGATTTCAAGGAAACAGAGTACAAAATTTCATTGATATGGTTCCAGACTTCACAGTAGAACTAATCTTTAAGAAACTTCTTTAAGAAACTACTGCTCACAAATTTTGGTGTGAAATTAAAGGACTATATCCATACTATCTGAAAAGGTTATTAAAATCCCCTTCCCTTTTCTAACTGCATATCAGGGCAAGGCTGGATTTTTTTTTTTTTTTTTCATTTTTCAACCCAAACAACAAATTGCAACACAATGAATTCAAAACTGAATGTGAAAACCTATTTTCTACTGTCAGACATTAAGGAGTTTTACAAAAAAATGTTAAAACAAGGCCACTCTTCTGGGGTTTTAAAGAAAATATAGTTATTTTCATAACCATGTGTCAATGTTAACACATTTATTACTTTGTTTCTAATTGAATTAGTATTTTTAGGATGTTGTTGTTGTTCAGACAGTAAGTTGTGTCCAACTCTTTGTGTTCCCATCAACTGCAGCACGCCAGGCTCCTGTGTCCTTCACTATCTCCCAGAGTTTGCTCAAAGCCATGTCGGTTGAGTCGGCGATGCTATCTAAACATCTCATCCTCTGCTTGTGCCCTCAATCTTTCCCAGCATCAGGGTCTTTTCCAATAAGTCAGCTCTTCGTATCAGGTGGCCAAAGCACTAGAGCTTCAGCTACAGCATCAGTCATTCCAGTGAATATTCAGGACTGATCTCCTTTAGGATGGACTGGTTTGATCTCTTTGCAGTTCAAGGGACTCTCAAGAGTTTCCTCCAGCATCACAATTTGAAAGCATCAGTTCTTCAACACTCAGCCTTCTTTATGGTACAATTCTCACATCCGTACATGACTACTGGAAAAACCATATTTTTGACTATATATACCTTTGTCAGATATGCAGATGACACCACCCTTATGGCAGAAAGCAAAGAATTAAAGAGCCTCTTGATGAAAGTGAAAAAGGAGAGTGAAAAAGTTGGCTTAAAACTCAACATTCAGAAAACTAAGATCATGGCATCTGGTCCCATCACTTCATGGCAAATAGAAGGGGTAAAAGTGGAAGCAGTGACAGATTTTCTTTTCTTGTGCTCTAAAATCACTGTAGACAGTGACTACAGCCATGAAATTAAAAGACACTTCATCCTTGGAAGGAAAGCTATGGCAAACATAGGCAGCGTATTAAAAATCAGAGACATCACTTTGTTGACAAAGGTTCAGTTCAGTTCAGTTCAGTTCAGTTCCTCAGTTGTGTTTAACTCTTTGTGACCCCATGGACTGCGTAATGCCAGGCCTCCCTGTCCATCACCAACTCCTGGAGCCTACTCAAACTCATGCCCATCGAGTCGGTGATGCCATCCAGCCGTCTCATTCTCTGTTGTCCCCTTCTTCTCCCGCCCTCAATCTTTCCCAGCATCAGGGTCTTTTCTAATGAGTCAGTTCTTTGCATCAGGTGGCCAAAGTACTGGAGTTTCAGCTTCAGCATCAGTCCTTCCAATGAACACCCAGGACTGATCTGCTTTAGGATGGACTGGTTGGATCTCCTTGCAGTCCAAGGGACTCTCAAGAGTCTTCTCCAATACCACAGTTCAAAAGCATCAATTCTTTGGTGCTCAGCTTTCTTTATAGTCCAACTCACATCCATACATGACTATTGGTAAAACCATAGCTTTGACTAGATGGACCTCTGTTGGCAAAGTAATGTCTCTGCTTTTTAATATGCTGTCTAGGTTGGTCATAACTTCCCTTCCAATGAGCAAATGTTTTTTAATTTCATGGCTGCAGTCACCATCTGCAGTGATTTTGGAGCCCCCCAAAATAAAGTCTGTCACTGTTTCCATTGTTTCCCCATCTATTTGCCATGAAGTGATGGGACCAGATGCCATGATCTTAGTTTTTTCTTTAGTGCTGAGTTTCAAGCCAGCTTTTCCACTCTCCTCTTTCACCCTCATCAAGAAACTCTTTAGTTCCTCCTCACTTTCTGCCATTAGAGTGGTATCATCTGCATATCTGAGGTTATTAATATTTCTCCCAGCAATCTTGATTCCAGCCTGTGCTTCATGCAGCCTGGCATTTCTCATGATGTACTCTGCACATAAGTTAAATGAGCAGGTGACAATATACAGCCTTGACGTACTCCTTTCCCAGGTTTGAACCAGCCCTTTGTTTCATGTCCAATTGTAACTGTTGCTTCTTGTCCTGCATACAGTTCTCTCCAGAGGTGGGTCAGGTGGTCTGGTATTCCCATTTCTTGAAGAATTTTCCAGTTTGTTGTGATCCACACAGACAAAGGCCTTAACGTAGTCAATGAAGCAGAAGTAGATGTTTTTCTGGAATTATCTTGCTTTCTCTATGACCCAATGAATGTTGGCAATTTGATCTCTGGTTCCTCTGCCTTTTAGGAATCCAGCTTCTACATCTGAAAGTTCTTGGTTCACATACTGCTGAAGCCTAGCTTGAAGGATCTTGAGGATTACCTTGCTAGCATGTGAAATGAGACCTCTTGCAGTGTGAAGTCAAGTGGGCCTTAGGAAGCATTACTATGAACAAAGCTAGTGGAAGTGATGGAATTCCAGCTGAGCTGTTTAAAATCCTAAAAGGTGATGCTGTTAAAGTGCCACACTCAATATGCCAGCAAATTAGGAAAATTCAGCAGTGGCCACAGGACTGGAAAAGATCAGAGAAACTATAAGAGAAGTAATTTAGTCCCATAAACCTGTTATGCCTCCATTTCCTCACCAATAAAATACACATAATAAGAGAACCTGTCTGATGAGAGGATTTTCAGAACTAAATGAGTTAACACTTAAAACATGCTTAACACAATATCAAAGAAATGGCACATGGTCAGCATATGTTAATTATTAAGATATCAGAGCAATGAAGAAGGAACATTGCAATAACTGAAAATACTTAACTATAAAATTGTTTTTCCAACCTTCAAGTCTCACCAATACGCAAGGGAGAGTTTCCAATACCCTGCATGGGACACCTCCAGGGACAGCCATGGTAGAGCAAAGCTAGCTACCTGAGTTAATAATCTAGATTCCTTGGATTCAGAGCAGGAACAACCATGGGCAACTGGCACCGACTCTTGGTTTCACATATGTCAGCCCTGAGGAAATGGATCTCAAGCAAGTAACCTAATCCTTCAAAAGATCTACATTCTCTTTTCCCTGGGATGAACAGGGCTTCCCAGCTGGCGCTAGCACCACCTACAAATGCAGAAGACATAAGGGACATAAGGGACATGAGTTTGATCCCTGGATCGAGAAGAATCCCATGGACAGAGGAGCCTGCCAGGCTCTAGTCCATGGGATAGCAAAAAGTCGGACACGACTGAAGTGACTTAGCACGCCTGTAACAGCTGACTTAGAATGGAAGGATGCTCACGAAAAAATATTAGAAGGAAATATATCAACATGTAAACAGAAACTATCCTTAAGTGTGTGGTCAGTGTGAAAGTGAAAGTGTTAGTCGCTCAGTTGAGTCTGACTCTTTGCGACCGCATGGACTGTAGCCCGCCAGGCTCTTCTGTCCATGGGATTTTCCCAGGCAAGAATACTGGAGTGGTTGCCATTCACTTCTCCAGGGGATCTTCCCAACTCAGGGATCGAACCCAGTCTCCTGAATTGCAGGCGGATTCTTTACTGTCCGAGCCATTGGGCATTTATATTTTCTTCCTTTCCTTTCCAGAATATTCTAGTCTCTGTAGTAACCTTGTATTAATGTTGCATTTCTTTTTTAACTTGTAGTATATATTTTAAATCTGAACTATTTTGTTGCCTGAAATGGATAATGACATGAATCCCCTTCTTAATATAACTCTGAGGGGAAGGTCTACAAAGGTGACCAAAGATCAGACATCAGAGCGTAAGTAAGGAAAATGTGAAAGGTGGACTCAAGAAACCCAGAGCAGTCTCTCTCCATTTCTGCCCGACACCCACACCTGACTCTCTTTATCAGAAATAATTTTTAAGGACAGACTTAATGGGAGTGAAGAAGTTCCAGGTAATAATGGCCAGCATTCACTGAGCTTTACATGCATAATCGCACTTAACCTTCCAACTCTACATTACAGATTGGAAATGCGCGCTCCCAGCAGTTTCTCAGTTTAGGGACTTGAGGACACGCGAGCTTGGGCCATGGGAAGAAGGACTGGCTTGGAGAGGGGTCCCTATAGGCTTCGGGGGGGTTATTCCTACTCCAGTTTGCAGAAGCAGGTGACCAGCCATCCTCCTGGAGGGCACCTGTGGCGAAGAAGTGGAGGCAGCTCAGCGGGAAACCCGGAGGGGCAGGGGGACCCCACGGTGACTCGGCCATCTTTCCTCATTTCCTGATTATGTCTTCTGGGGGGCTCCTTGCAAGAGCAGCGGTTATTTCACGGGTTGGGCACCATGGGGAGGGAAGAAGCACGTGACTCATGGCCTCTTGTCTTGACGAAAGCCATTCTGATTCGCAGGCAAGACCTACTGGCTGGTAATTGAATCACTTGTAAATAAAGTGTCCAGACCCAAGAGAAAAGGGTCAGGGAGGGCAGGTAATGGATTGTACGTGTACCATACAATCACTGCTGGAGAAGCTCTGCCGGGGAACTGATATTCGTACGGTGCCCACTGCGGGCCAGGCTCCACCTCACACACGCATTCCTTCAGCCCTGCCAGCAGCCCTCTGAGGCCTGTTTCCCTCCCCCTCCCTCTGGGAAATGCCCTGTTCTGTGAATCTCAGAAGCCATTTAAAAGAATAGTGCTGGCTTAGACAGAGAAACTTCTGGAACCCTGTTCCAAACCTGCTTTGTACCCACCCTGATCATTGCTACAAAACATACTCCTGGAATATCAGGGAAATGCTATGTTCAAGACAAATTCTTTAAAATGGGCTTCTTTAAAGCTAAAAAGAAATGATACAAATGAACTTATTTACAAAACAGAAACAGACTCACAGACTTAGAGAACAAACTGATGGTTACCAGAATGAAATAATGTCATGTGCAGCAAAATGTGTGGACCTAGGGATTGTCATACTGAGTGAAGTAAGTCAGAGACGCAAAAACATCACATGACATCCCTTCTATGCCGAATCTAAAAAGACGTAATACAAACGAACTTATCTGCGAAACAGAAAGAGACTCACAGACCTAGAGAAGGAAACTATGGTGACCAGGAGGGGAGGAAGGGACAGCTAGGAAGTTGGGGATGGACATGCATACACTGCGATGTTTAAAATGGGTAACCAACCAGGACCTGCTGTAAGGCACATGGAACTCTGCTGCATGTGATGTGGCAGCCTGGATGGGACGGGAGTCTGGGGGGATGGATACATGTATTTGCATGGCTGAGCCCTTTTCTGTGCGCCTGAAACTATCACAACATTGTTCACTGGCTATACTTCAGTATAAAATAAAAAGCTAAAAAAGAAATAAAATAAAATGGGGTTCCTTATACACAGTTTCTGCCGAGGATGGCATAATAAAAGGAGTTGTATTTCTTTCCCTTTTCAGTGCTTGCACCATTTCCTCCCATTTCTCCTGGGTCAGCTGGGAAGTCTGGAGGAAGCCCCCCGAGGGGAGGCGGAGGGTAGGTGGCCAGATGGAGGGGGACGCCTCATTTCTCAGTCACTGGGTCACGTAGTCCATGACCAAGTGGCCAGGCGGGCGGAGGCGGTCCCACAGAGGTGGTTCCCGGCAGGTAAGGCGGCTGTCCCCTTCCCTTTCTGCATGACAGGTAAGTGAGTGTCCTTGTAATCCCCAGAACAGGTAACCTCACACGTGCTGGAGCTCTGGCCCCGTGACACAGGCTCTGATGAGGAGAGGGAAAACGGGAAGAGGACAGAGTCAACCCGATCGGACTCAGGAGGGTGATCAGCCAGCGGCTGCTCTGGAGGTTCCCACGGTGCAGGGCTTTCTGTTTTAAGTTTACATATTTCTTTCTTTCTTTTTGGTTGTGCTGGGTCTTCATTGCCGTGCAGGCTCCTCTCTAGTTGCGGTGCTCAGCCTTCTCTTTGCAGTGGATTCTGTTGCCGTGGAGCACGGGCTCTAGGGCACGCCGGCTTCAGTAGTTGTTGTTCCCGGGCTCCAGAGCACAGACTCAATAGTTCTGGCGCACAGGCTTAGTTGCTCTGCGGCAGGTGGGATCTTCCCGGACCAGGGATCGAACTTGTGTCTCCTGCCACTGAGCCACCAGGAAAGCCCGGGACTTTCCATTTTGAAACCAGGTACCTATATAGTGATGGATGGAAGCTAAATTTTTGGTGGTGAGCACCCTGTAGGGATGAAGTAGCAATATAATGTAGTACAAGTGAAACATGTTATAAGCTAATGTTACCACAGTGAAAAACAATTCTGATACAGAATGAAAGTTAAAAAAAATAAACCAGTGGGTCCTGGACAAACCAGGAAGAGTTGGTTGCCTCACCCACCCTCTCCCTGTTCAGGTGCTGGGATCTCCACCCAGCTGCACACCCCACCCTGTGGGTTCCCCAGCAGGCAGGCTCTGATAGCAGCTAATGTTTATTGTTTGCTCATTGTCGGGCGCTTTCCATATCTGTCCCCTTTAATCCTCATCACAGGCCTAGGGAGAAGATATCATTAGCACCTCCTTTCACTGATGAAGAAACTGAGGCTGACAGAGGGTGAACAACTTGAATACGCCTAGTTCCATAAAACCAGCTTGCTGACCACACTTGAGTTTAGCAAGGATTTCCATACTCTGCTTTCTGAAGTTTGTCTGAGCAAGATGGAGGGAAAGAGGGAGGAAATGAAGGAAGGAAAAGAAGGAGGGACGGGGAGGGGAAGTGGGGAGGGAGGAGGGTAGAGGGGGGAGAGGGGAGGGGGAAGGGGGAGGGAGCAGGGGAAGGGGAGGGGCGGGGCGGGGCGTGGAGATGGGAGGGGGCCAGGGGAGCAGGAGGGAAGAAGGGAAGGAGGCTGAGACAGCATGACTGAGGTGGAGAAGCCCTGACTCTTCTCCCGGGATCACACACGGCATCTCAGCTGCCAGCCGCATCCTCAGAGTGCTCCCGCTCAGCGCGCCCGCGGAGCCGACAGCACCAGCGCAGAGCATTTTACTCCCTGCGAGAATTGAGGGTATTATCATATGATATTCATGCCTATTTTCATAAATAATTCACCTTTTTTCTTTTTTTTTTTTTTTTTTGCACGAAAGTAAAACAGCCTGAAGCTGGAACATTTAAAAGGAACGCTGATGCCTTATTCATAAAATAATAATGTGCTGGTTTGCCAGACAGTTTGTAAAAAGTCCCGAAGCTAAAATACACCGAGTTCTAGGTCTATTTTTAGCCTGGAAAAGGCCTCCCTATGTCTTTCTCAGTTCACACTTGATAAGGGCAGTTGTTCTGCTGTCTCTGAAACGGGGCTTTCCCAAATCGGTTGCATTTGCACAGGGAACTCTTAAAGATAACTTGGTGGATAAACATATTTACGAAATTCAAACACCCGGGACACAAATGCTTTTTTTAACCACACAAAAATAAATTGTAAACAAAAGGATAATGGTCAACCATGCCTATGGGAAATGGGGCCACAGAGTTTACCGTTTACGTGACATTTTTCCCCAAGTGTCACAGGGAGATTTCTTTTGCAGAGGAATAGCAATTCCAGGGCTGGAAATGCTTAAAAATAACGCTTAGATGGTAAGAATTGTGCCTCCGTGTTATCATGGTTTCCTCCTTTCTCAATATTATGCTCTAGTTGTTTACAGCATATTTGTCACCTGTGATGATTTTTTTAAGAGTAAGATCGCTCTTGTCAAATCACATACCTCTAGAAGGACACACAACAGACTCATACTGTCAGTGATGCCTGTGACACTGGGTGGCCAACCAGTTTGCTGAGGACTTTCAGGACTAAATCAGAAAGCCTCAGCCTCAGGGCTAGCCGTCCCCTGCCTTTGCAGAGGGAGCTTGAATCACTGGGTCAAGTCCAGGAGAAAACGGTGACTCTATATCCCTTCCTGTGTGGGTGTGCTTCGTCGCTCACTCATGTCTGACTCTTTGCAAGTCCATGGACTGTAGCCCACCAGGCTCCTCTGTCCATGGGGATTCTCCATTGCAGAATACTGGAGTGTTGCCATGCCCTCCTCCAGGGGATCTTCCCAACCCAGGGATCGAACCCAGGTCTCCCGCACTGCAAGGAGATTCTTTACCATATGAGCCACCAGGGAAACCTTTCATCTGTTTGAAATATTAAACCCTGTGAGTTTTCTATTTTCTACCTGTTCAAAAAAAATTACGTTAAAAATATTCTGTCAGATGAATGGATAAAGAAGATGTGAGATATATATGTGTGTATATATACACATATACAATGGAATATGTATGAATGTTGTTATTGTCTTTGTTCAGCCAGTCAGTTCAGTTCCTCAGTCGTGTCCGATTCTTTGCGACCCCATGGACTGCAGTACAACAGGCCTCCCTGTCCATCACCAATTCCTGGAGTTTACTCAAACTCATGTCCACTGATGAGTTGGTGATGCCATCCAACCATCTCATCCTCTGTTGTCCGCTTCTCCTCCCGCCTTCAATCTTTCCCAGCATCAAGGTCTTTTCAAAAGAGTCCTCTCTTCACATCAAGTGGCCAAAGTATTGGGAGTTTCGGCTTCAGCATCAGTTTTTCCAATGAATATTCAGGACTGATCTCATTTAGGATGGACTGGTTGGATCTCCTTGCAGTCGAAGGGACTCTCAAGAGTCTTCTCCAACAATTCTTAGGCGCTCAGCTTTCTTTATAGTCCAACTCTCACATCCATACATGACTACTGGTAAAACCATAGCCTTGACTAGACAGACCTTTGTTGACAAAGTAATGTCTCTGCTTTTTAATATGCTATCTAGGTTGGTCATAACTTTTCTTCCAAAGAGCAACAGTCTTTTAATTCCATGGCTGCAGTCACCATCTACAGTGATTTTGGCACCCAAAAAATAAAATCTGTCACTGTTTCCACTGTTTCCTCATCTATTGGCCATTAAGTGATGGGACGGGATGCCCTCATCTCAGTTTTCTGAATGTTGAGTTTTAAACCAACTTTTTCACTCTCCTTTTTCACTTTCATCAAGAGGCTCTTTAGTTCTTCTTCACTTTCTGCCATAAGGGTGGTGTCATCTGCATATCTGAGGTTATTGATATTTCTCCCAGCAATCTTGATTCCAGCTTGTGCTTCCTCCAGCCCAGCATTTCTCATGATGTACTCTGCATATAAGTTAAATAAGCAGAGTGACGATATACAGCCTTGACATACTCCTTTTCCTATTTGGAACCAGTCTGTTGCTCCATGTCCAGTTCTAACTGTTGCTTCCTGACCTGCATACAGATTTCTCAAGAGGCAGGTCAGGTGGTCTGGTATTTCCATCTCTTTCAGAATTTTCCACAGTTTATTGTGATCCACACAGTCAAAGGCTTTGGCATAGTCAGTAAAGCAGAAATAGATGTTTTTCTGGAACTCTCTTGCTTTTTCTGTGGTCCAGTGGATGTTGGCAATTTGATCACTGGTTCCTCTGCCTTTTCTAAAACCAGCTTGGTATCATTCATGTTGTTTAGTTGTTAAGTCATTTAAGTTGTTAAGTCTCTTGCAACCCCATGGACTGTAGCCTGCCAGGCTTCTCTGTCCATGGGATTTCCCAGGCAGGAATACTGGATTGAGGTGCCATTTCCTTCTCCAGAGGATCTTCCCAAACCAAGGAGCGAACCCCAGTCTCCTGCATTGGCTAACAGATTTTGTTTTACCACTGAGCCACCAGGGAAGCCCACCATGGAATATTACTCAGCCATAAAAAAAATGAATAATGCCATTTGCAGCAATGTGGATACACTTAGAGATTATCATACTAAGTGAAGTAAGTCAGATAAAGACAAATATCACATACCACTTATATGTGGAATCTAAGAAAATGATACAAATGAACTATTTACAAAATAGAAACAGCCTCACAGACACAGAAAACAATCTTATGGGGAAAAAAAAAGCAAAACTATCTGATAGTTACCAAAGGGGAATGGGACAAAATTAGGAGTTTGGGATTAAAAGATGCATACTGTTATATGTAAAACAGATAAACATCAAGGTCCTGCTGATTGCACAGGGAACTAAATTTAATATCTTATAATAACCTACAATGGAAAATAACCTGAAAATTTTATATATATAAAAACTTTGCTGTACCCCTGAAACTAACACAATGTAAATCAGCTTTACTTCAATTTTAAAAATATATTCTGTCTATATCAGGTGAGAGGGCTATTTACTTAAGTTAGTAGATCTCTAAGAATGACAGTCTGTTAGATCCATATGAGATTAACATCAGTACATTTAAGTTCTGCTTTGTTACTTATTTCATTTGTTTCTAAAATACCCCCTCCAGGGCTTCCCTGGTGGCGCAGTGGTAAAGAATCTGCCTGCAGGTGCGGGAGACACAGGCTCAATCCCTGATCCAGGAAGATCCCACACGCCACAGAGCAACTCAGCCCATGGGCCACAACAATTGAGCCTGTAGTCTTGAGCTTAGGAGCCGAAACTGCTGAAGCCCCAGTGCCCTGGAGCCTGCGCTTCTGGAACAAGAGAAGCCACGGCCATGAGAAGCCTGCACACCACTAGCCTGCACACCACACCCAGCTCACCGCAAGGCAGGAAAAGCCAGCGTGGTGATGACGTCGCAGCACAACCTAAATAAATAAATGAACAAAATCATGAACTATGCCCTCCAAAGGACTTTATGATTACTCTTTATTAAAGAACTCAAAATTTTGCAAACTTCTTTAACTGCTCATTCTCACACCAGGAGGTAATTAGAGCTCCTATTGTTGTTCCACTTCAAAGATGAGAAAAAGAGAAAGGGGCGGGAAGGAGGTTATCTAAGCTGTCCAGGGCAGGACGTGAGTGTGTGAGGGTCTCCGATCCCCCCGGGGCAGGCCTCTCCTTTGCCGGTCCACTTTGCATCTGGTTAGTATTGTCAAACCATGGAAACAGCCGGCTGTTGCCAAAGAGAAATGTTTCTATCAAAGTTTCTCAAGTGTCCCGGAGGAGCGCTCGCCAACAGCCAGTGATGACATAATGTTGGCTGATGAAGCCCTCCGGCCCAATCAGGCTGCAGAAACAGTGCCACCCACGGAGGAACTTTTTATGGGATTTCACAGGGAACAGTCCCGAGGCGCACACGTGGGGCCGGCCCCGGCTCTGAGCGGAGCGCGGACAGTCCGCAGCTCCTTCTGCAGCTCATGTATTTGTCTCCTACACATCAAAGTCACGTTCACTCGTTTTCTTCTCAAAATGGAGATTTTGAGAGGCGAACACCAGCTGGGCAGAACTACACAGACTCCAGACTGATTTCCTCGGAAAAGCTGAAAGGGCGGGGCGCCGTTCACCCTCCCGGTGGTTGGTTGTAAAACACACAGCGACTGGGACGCCGAGTGCGGGCTGGCTCGGTGAAAACACACCAGCTGTTGTCTATGCGACGCAGGGCCACCCCCACGTCCGGAGACATCCCCTCCAGGTCTGCCCCGCTGTGACCCCGCAACTGGAATCCTCAGCCTCTCGGTGAAGGCCAGAGTTCAGGCTCATATCTGCACAAATTCGTGTTTGAATAGGGCTTCCCTGGTGGCTCAGCCAAAGAGAGTCTGCCTGCTGGTGCAGGAGACCCAGGTTTGATCCCTGGGTGGGGAGGATCCCCTGGAGGAGGGCATGGCCACCCACTCCAGGATTCTCGCCTGGACATGCCCATGGACAGAGGAGCCTGGTGGGCTACAGTCCGTGGGGTCACAAAGAGTTGGACACAACTGAGCAACTTCACTTTCACTTTTTCATATATTTATGTATTTGCTCTTGAAAGATTTGAGGCAAGTTCCTTGGTCTTGTTTAGCCTGCATTTGTAAAAGGGAAATAATAATATTCATTTCACAGAGATGCTGTGAAGGTTCAACGGATGTCAAGTGATTAACACAACACCTGGCATATACCAAGCTTTAATAAATGCTAGCTGCTGTTACTATTTATTGTTATTAAATAGCGAGCACAGTGCAATCATTAAGGGTTGGCTTCCTTCCCCCAAAGAAATGAATACAGGTGGCCTTAAATGTAATTATGCCGTAAAGAAAGCTTCCCTTCAAACACTGATCAGCCACCTTGCCCACACATTAGAATCCCCCAGGGACCTTTTACAAAGACTAATGCCCAACCCCGACCAATTAATTCAGAACTCCAGTGATGGATGCATGCATCCATCAGGGCTCCCCTGATGATGCTAATAGGCGCCCAGGTTGAGAACCTCTGCCTTAGGACACTGGGTTAGCTGCTTTCTAACTCTTAATTGCTGTCCTGGGTCTTTCCAAACAGTCCCCTGACCCCCAATCTAGGTGCTGGAACAGCAAGTGCTTAATTCCCTTAGTCCCCCCACCTTTGTCGTCAGGGCAAGAACTGGAGAACTCTCAGCCCCCCTGAGGGGAACCTTATTGCCTCTCCTCTTCATCATTCCAGGCTGGGACCCTCATTCCTAAAGCCCTTACCCCTGCGGCTCCCCGCCTTTCAGAACCTTCACTGTTTGTATTCTCTCCGGAATTTGGAGAAATGAAAAAGAGATCACTTCATCTGTGTCTCCCTTAAGGATACGGATGTTTCATTTTCTAGCCAGTGTTTCTCAAACTGAGGTCTACAGACACCTTAGGGACCCACCTGGATCTGCGTGACCACTTTCTGTCTGCATTTGAGGTCTGCTGATATATGACTGTTGTACATTATCTAGTCGCCACCTATTGTGCTTGTGTTTTGTAGCACAAAGGCACTCAGTACACACACCCAGGTTTTGAAGTAGTCCAAACAGAGGGACTAAGGCACAAACCAGGAAAAGCCAGTAGATGCAAAGTGACCAGAAAGTAGTCATTAGTGTCGAAATAACTGCAGAAACAGTTTGCATGTCTTGTCTACACATAACAGTTTGGGTGTGTGTACTTGCTCAGTTGTGTCCAGCTCTTTGTGATATCATGGACTGTAGCCCACCAGGCTCCTCTCTCTATGGGATTTCCCAGGGCAAGAATCCTGGGGTGGGTTGCCATTTCCCCCTCCAGGAGATCTTCCCAACTCAGGGATCAAACCTGAGTCTCTTGCATTTCCTGCATTGGCAGGTGGATTCTTCACCAACTGCACCAACTGGGAAGCCCTAACAGTTTGCAATAAGTAGCAAATATACACTTGAGACATTCTCTTCTCTCTCTCCAAAAACAGTCGAAAGGGAAACCCCATTTAAAGTAGATTCTAATAAGGCTAATATCATTTTGCAAATGTGAGTGAACATGAGTATCTACCAAGTGTTTGGGGGACTTCCCTGGTGGTCCAGTGGTTAAAACTCCATACTTCCAATGCAGTGGGCACAGGCTTGATCTCTGGTCAGGGAATTAAAATTCCACATCCTACACAGTGTGGCAAATAAGTAAAAAAAAAAAAAAAAATTAAGTGACATAAAATCAGCCCTTGGAAATTACTCACTGGCCGAATTTTGGTCATATAGTGCCTGATGGCCCAGCATTAGCAAATACAGTCATGATTATAGATACCATTTGTGCCTCATCTCTATGAGAAGAAACAGTCTTTGATTAGTATTATTAAAGTGAAAATACAGAAACAGATTCTAAAACAAGACCCAAATCTACATTTTTCCATTATTAAACCAGCCATACTGACTTATTTTTAGTAGCACCTCATAATCATCATAAACCCCATCAAAATAATGTTATTTATTTAGGTGTCATTCCCATGTATTGTCTTCAGTTCTTTTTCTAATTTTTTTTTCCTTTTGATAGGTGTTTAAGACCAATAAGCATAAACAGTGGATACTTAGTTTTATTAAATCCCTAATTAAGGGATTATATAGTGTCTGACAGCCTAGGAAGTCAATAGAAACCTGGAGTAACAGGCGAATTTGGCTTTGGAGTACAAAATGAAGCAGGGCAAAGGCTAACAGGGGTTCACCAAGAGAATGCCCTGGTCATAGCAGACACCCTCTTCCAACAACACAAGAGCAGACATCACCAGATGATCAATACCAAAATCAGATTGATTATATTCTTTGCAGTCAAAGATGGAGAAGCAACAAAAACAAGACTGGGAGCTGACTGTGGCTCAGATCATGAACTCCTTATTGCCAAATTCAGACTTTAAATAAAGAAAGTAGGAAAAACCACTAGACCATTCAGGTATGACCTAAATCAAATCCCTAACGATTATACAGTGGGGGGGTGACACATAGATTTAAGAGATTAGATCTGGTAGAGTGCCTGAAGAACTATGGACGGAGGTTCATGACATTGTATAAGAGGCAGAGATCAAGACCATCCCCAAGAAAAAGAAATGCAAAAAGGCAAAATGGTTGTCTGAGGAGGACTTATAAATAGCTGAGAAAAGAAGAGAAGCTAAAGGCAAGGAGAAAAGGAAAGATATTTGAATGCAGCATTCCAAAGAATAGCAACGAGAGATAAGAAAGCCTTCCTCCGTGTTCAGTGCAAAGAAATAGAGGAAAACAATAGAATGGGAAAGACTAGAGATCCCTTCAAGAAAATTAGAGATACCAAGGGAACATTACATGCAAAGATGGGCACAATAAAGGACAGAAATGGCATGGACCTAACAAAAGCAAAAGATGTTAAGAAGAGGTGGCAAGAATACACAGAAGAACTATACAAAAAAAGATCTTCATGACCCAGATAACCACGATGGTGTGATCATTCATCTAGAACCAGACATCCTGGAATGTGAAGTCAAGTGGGCCTTACAAAGTGTCACTATGAACAAAGCTAGTGGAGGTACTGAAATTCCAGTTGATCTATTTCAAATCCTAAAAGATGATGCTGTGAAAGTCCTGCACTCAATGTGCCAGCAAATTTGGAAAACTCAGCAGTGGCCACAGTACTGGAAAAGGTCGGTTTCCATTCCAGTCCCAAAGAAAGGCAATGCCAAACCACCACACAATTGCACTCATCTCACACGTTAGCAAAGTAATGCTCAAAATTCTCCAAGCCAGGCTTCAACAGTACGTGAACCATGAAATTCCAGATGTTCAAGCTGGATTTAGAAAAGATAGAGGAACCAGAGATCAAATTGCCAATATCCACTCTATCATTGAAAAAGCGAGAGAGTTCCAGAAAAACATATACTTCTGCTTTATTGACTCCACCAGAGTCTTTGACTGTGTGGTTCACAACAAACTGTGGAAAATTCTTCAAGAGATGGGAATACCAGACTCACTAACCTGCCTCCTGAGAAATCTGTATGCAGGTCAAGAAGCAACAGTTAGAACTGGACATGGAACAACAGACTGGTTCCAAATAGGAAAAGGAGTACGTCAAGGCTGTATATTGTCACCCTGCTTATTTAACTTATAAAAGTACATCATGCAAAATGCCGGGCTGGATGAAGCACAAGCTGGAATCAAGACTGCTGGGAGAAGCATCAATAACCTCAGATATGCAGATGACACCACCCTTATGGTAGAAAGTGAAGAACTAAAGAGCCTTTTGATGAAAGTGAAAGAGGAGAGTGAAAAAGTTGGCTTAAAACTCAACATTCAGGACACTAAGATCATGGCATCTGGTTCCATCACTTCATAGCAAATAGATGGGGAAACAATGGAAACAGTGACAGACTTTAATTTTTGGGTGCCAAAATCACTGTAGATGGTTACTGCAGCCATGAAATTAAAAGATGCTTGCTCCTTGGAAGAAAAGCTGTGACCAACCTAGACAGCTTATTAAAAAGCAGAGACATTACTTTGCCAACAAAGGTCCGTCTAGCCAAAGCTATGGTTTTTCCAGTATGGATGTGAGAGTTGGACTATAAAGAAAGCTGAGTGCCAAAGAATTGATGCTTTTGAACTGTGGTATTGGAAAAGACTCTTGAGAGTCCCTTCGACTGTAAGGAGATCCAACCAGTCAATCCTAAAGGAAATCAGTCCTGAATATTCATTGGACGGACTGATGGTGAAGCTGAAACTCCAATACTTTGGCCACCTGATGCGAAGAACTGACTCATTGGAAAAGACCCTGATGCTGGGAAAGATTGAAGGCAGGAGGAGAAGGGAACAACAGAGGATGAGATGGTTGGATGGCATCACTGACTCGATGGACATGAGTTTGAGCAAGTTCCGGGAGTTGGTGATGGACAGGGAAGCCTGGCATGCTGCAGTCCATGGGGTCAGACATGACTGAGTGACTGAACTGAACTGAATTAAGAGATGATAAAATAATTCTAGTTACTGTTGTCAGTCATCAGTTACCTTTTCCCGCCTGGTTTGGAACAATTCTCCTGGCTGAAGATCAGGATCAGCTAGGGCACTGTCAGAAATTCAGGCTCCCATGTCCTGCTCTGGGCAACCAGAGGTTATAGACAGGAGTTTGGAGCAGATGACACTGTCTGGGCTCCAGGGAAATTTAGTTTCATTTCCAAAGGCCAGTCTTCCTGGCTCTTTTAAATTCTAAATGCTTTTCAACTGATTGATTGATTGCTTCTATGGGACATCCTTGTCTCAGAAATTAAACTGAAAAGCTTCTCCTTTCCAGAGGCTGCTTTCCTACTTCCTTGGGTCAAGCAAGGCTCTTCGAAGCTCTGTCTGGCCTCAAAGACATGAGCCTGTAACTAGAGAAACGGCAACTGGATTCTTACACTACTTTTTAAAAACACTGGACCTCTAGATGTAGGGGTTCAATTAATCACACACCTCAGTTATGACGTATGACCATCCTGGGTTAGTGCAAAGCCCTTTCTTATTTTGTTTTTTTCCTTTTTCACCCCTTTCCCTACTTTCAGGGGCTTCCCTGGTGGCTCAGAGGTTAAAGCGTCTGCCTGCAGTGCAGGAGACCCGGGTTCGATCCCTGAGTTGGGAAGATCCCCTGGAGAAGGAAATGGCAACCCACTCGAGTATTCTTGCCTGGAGC
Organism: Cervus canadensis; assembly: GCF_019320065.1. Classification (NCBI taxonomy): domain Eukaryota; kingdom Metazoa; phylum Chordata; class Mammalia; order Artiodactyla; family Cervidae; genus Cervus; species Cervus canadensis. The sequence goes on from NC_057402.1 coordinate 53,275,141, forward strand.
ATCCCATGGCGGGAGGAGCCTGGTGGGCTACAGTCCACGGGGTCGCAAAGAGTCGGACACGACTGAGCGACTTCACTTTCCCTACTTTCAGAGACTCGTGTGCACATACCTGCCATGTTATACTAACCATTCTGATATCTTTTATGTGAGCTTTTTTCATGAGTATTTTTCTTGTAAACTTAGTACTGCTGATAAAATACAGAACATCCAGTTCAGTTTGAGGTTCAGATCAACAATAAATAACTTTTAGTATAGGTGATAATTTTTAGTATGATTTTTATTGTTTATCTGAAAGTCAAATTTAGCTGGACACTCAGTTTGGGATTTTTATTGTTTTGTTTTTGGCTAAATCTGGGAACCCCATGTAAAATGTACAGTCTTACGTATATAAACATTATGCTACAGGGTTCAGTTCCCTTTTTATTTCACTCGGATCTAAGTTGACCCACCCACTTGGCTGTTTTGACATCTAGTCAGTTGCTTCTGTCTGCCACATAGACCTCCACGATGTGGGCACCACTTCACATTATTCACGTCCCCATGGAGATACTGCGGCCTCCTCCCACTGCCGGCTACCAAGAGTGATGCTCAGTGAACACCTTTGCCCATGTCTCCTAGTGGACTTGGGGGATCACTTTTTTTTTTTTACATTTAAATATGGTTTGCACATCCTTAATTTTTTAAGGCTGTCAGTCAGAGCAGCGGTGCAGGCCGACACTCCCACCAGCTCTGCATGAGTCCCTGTGTTCCCACATTCCTGCAGGCAGGTGGCAAAATCCACCGCCTAAGAGTGCCTCTAAGAACCGTGACCCGCCGGCTCTTTCTTGCTCCGGTTTGCATTTCTCTTATTACTAACGATTTGAAGCATCTCTTCATGGTAAACATTTATTTGCACTTCTATAAATTGTTCCTTTGAAGCCTTTGCCCATTTTTCTATAAAAATGCCTAAATTTTTCTTCTTTTTTAGGAATCTTTTAATTTTTTAGATATGGCTACATGCGTGCTAAGTCGTTTCAGTCGTGTCCGACTCTTTGTAACCCTGTGGGTTGTAGCCTGCCAGGCTCCTCTGTCCGTGGGGATTCTCCAGGCCTGGATTCTCCAGGCAAGAAGACTAGAGTGGGTTGCTATTTCCTTCTTAGCTCCTTGTCATATCTTTTTTTTTTTTTTTCAGTGGAGTGCAGTTTATTACACCGGCGGGCCCAAGGCAGAGTCTCCTCTTAGCCAAGGACCCCAACCAGCATTTGTGAAAATCTTTTATACCCCCTGTGTACGTGTCCAAACCCACCAGCCCAAATCCCTTGAGGCTTACAAAGGAAGCGTAAATACAATCACAATAACCCCATCACTCACGTGTTTTGTGTTCAAACAGTTAATAATCAATAAGCCCGCGGTTATATTCCAACCAGTTAATAACTGATAAGCCTGTGGTTACATTCTGTCCTTGTCATATCTTAAGCATTGCAAATATCTTTCTCTATCCTATTTTCTACAAAGTTTAAAATGATGTCCTTTATTTTGATATGCTCAACTATGTCTTTTGCCAGGAAGATATTTTTCTATCCCTAAATCACAGAGTACTCTCCAACATCAGCTTCTGTTAACTTTGTCATTTTCCTTTGAATTTTATGCGTTTAATCCATCTGGAGTCTATCTTTTTATGCGATGTTATGTGGGATCCAGTTTTATTTTGCTCTGTGTAATAAGCCATTTTTCCCAACAACTTCAATTCTTTATTTTTAAATTGGAAGATAATTGCTTTACATTGTTCTTAGTTTCTGCTGTACAAGAACGTGAACCTGCTCTACATCTATCTCCTCCTTCTAGAGCCTTCGTCCCGCCCCTCTAGGTCATTACAGAACACCAAGCTGATCTCCCTGCCAACACCTTCTATTAAACAGCCCATCCTCTTCCCATTAATTTTTTTTTTTATTAAGTTCTCACATATTCCTAGATCCCTCTAAAGCTTTTCTCTCTGTTCTACTGGTCTATCCATTTTTCTGGAAGTCCAGTCCACATTGCCTTTATCTTTTTTTTTAAGATTTTGTTTGATGTGGACTATTTTTTAAGTCTTTACTGGATCTGTTACAATACTGCTTCTGTTTTGTGTTTTGGGTTTTTGACCTTGAGGCATGTGGGATCTCCGCTCCTTAACCAGGGATGGAACACACATCCCCTGCACTGGAAGGTGAAATCTTAACCACTGAACCACCAGGGAAGTCCCTGCCTTTCAATGAGGCTTTGAAATTATCCTAATATCTAGCTAATGGGCATACCCCTCCCATTCTTTGCTCTTTTTTTTTAAGACTTTCTTACTTTTCTGTGGACTGTTGTTCTTCCTGTTCTGATAGTTTATATCAGTTTAAATCATTCGTATTTACAGATTATTGAATTTGTCAAAATAGCCAACTGAAATTTTTACTGGCATTGCATTGAGTTTACAAATTAATTAAGAGAAATTTAACAATATTAAATTATCCCATCAAGATCTTGGACTACCTCTCGATAGATAATCCTCTGATTTTCAGAGGTGTTTCCCCCCCCCCCCAGGGAGATCATGTATATTTTTGATATGCCAATATCTAGATATTTGTTGACACTGTCAATGGAATTTTACTTGTACTGAAATTTCTAATGGACTATGACTGATGTAGGAAACACTGCTGATTTTTTTTTAGTGATCTCATATCCAGCAAGATCTTGCCAAGTTCTCTTTTTAGTTCTAATGACTGATCCTGCCACATTGTCTATGTAGATATTCATATTGTGCATAAACCATTTTTTCCTTTCCAACCCTTTCTCCTCTTATGTATTTAATGTCACCGTAACCAGTCACTCCATTGTGTGTTAAACAGTAGTAACACACGGATATCTTAAAGTAGCATCTCTGGCCCCTCGTAGGAGTGAGAGTCTGGGTAACTTTCTTCATGGTCTGACTCTGTTTCCCCAGCTGATAAACCTTCCTCATGGGGTTGAGATGATCATAATAATAAATCCAAAGTTCCTGGCACACAGTAGGTGCTCACAGCATAGACTGTAGTTCTACTAATTCCTCTAATCAAGACACAGGTTACCCATGTCCTTGGAATTCCATTCCCACCATTACAGAAGGCTGTACCATTTAAAATATGTAGAAGAGACTTCTCTGGCAGTCCAGTGGTTAAAACTATGCCCTCCAATGAAGGAGGTGTAGGTTCGATTCCTAGTTGGGACCTAAGCTATTCTATCACATGCCTCAAGGCCAAAACACCAAAACATAAACATTAGAAGCAATATTGTAACAAATTCAATAAATATACACAGGCTATCTAGAGAGATGGTCATTTTTATTTGACTCCAAAATGAATGATTTACAAGACTGGTGGAAAGGATTTCAGCCCCCTACCAAGTGTAAAGCATTGTTCATGGAAAGTACTAGCCAGGGAGAACCAGAGTGAATTAGCAATAGCAGCGCTGACACATAGAGCGCCCCCACTTTCCGCTCAAACTTCATCCTGTCAGCAGTCTCACTGCGGACGAATTTTTAAAATAAGCTCTCATGATCAAGATGATGGTGGTGGAGAATCTGAAATAAATTGAATTTCCATTATTCATAGAATGGATAAAGAATAAGGTACTCTGCAGTCAATATCTTGTGATAAACCATGACCAAAAAAATATGAAAAAGTATATATATATATATATGTAAACTGAGTCACTTTGCTCTACAGTAGAAATTAACATAACATTATAAATCAACTATACTCCAATAAAATAAAATTTTAAATTTTAAAAAATTTTAAAAATGAATTTTATATGCTTGAAACTGATGGGCAGTTATGGAAAGTGAAAAAACAGCAGTGTAAATATCCGTGTTTTATCTAACCCACATGCTCTGGTGAGGAAAAAACAATGACCTGTTATTTTTCATACACGAAGTTTTTATTTGTTTATTTATTTGGCTGTATCAGGTCTTAGTTGTGGCATGTGGGATCTTTTTGTTTCGGTACAAGGGCTTCTCTAGTTGTGGAGTGTGGGCTCTAGAGCTCATGGGCTTAGTTAGCTTTCAGCAAGTAGAATCTTAGTTCCCTGACCAAGGATTGAACCTGTGTCTCCTGCTTGGAAGGAAGATTCTTAACCGCTGGACCACCAAGGAAGTCCCTATCACATGCAGAGTTTTAAACTGTATATAGTAGACCAATGCTTGGGCCTCCCACGTGGCTCAGTGGTAAAGAATCCACCTGCCAATGCAGGAGACCTGGGGTTTGACCCTGGGGGTCAGGAAGATCCCCTGGAGGAGGAAATGGCTACCCACTCCAGTATTCTTGCCTGGAGAATCCCATGGACAGAGGAGCCTGGTGGGCTAGTCCATGGAGTTGCAAAGAGACAGACACAACTGAGCGACTGAGCACACACATGTGATCAATGCTGAAAGAATTATAAGTGATATAAATCATTAATAAACTAAATTTTCTTCAATATTTTTTTAAAAAGATACAAATCATTAGGCAATGTTCTTTATTAAATTCCATTTTTAATTACATTAAGTAAGGGCAGTAGCTTCTCTAATTGTTGATACATACTTGCACTGGCAAGATGCATGTTGAAATACTGATAAGTGGATTGCCAACAATAATTATAAACATTCTGAGGATGTGACTTCACAGTGCTGAGTCTCAGGAATTTTTTTCAATATAGCAAATATTGGTTCTTCTCTTTTTTGTTTTTTAAATTATGAAACTATGATAACACATTTACAGGAGACTTGGAAAATACAGACAAAATTACATATAGTTCCATTATGCATCATGCTTAGCCACTTCAGTCATGTCCAGTTCTCTGTGACCCCATGGACCATAGCCTACCAGGCTTCTCTGTCCATGGGATTCTCCAGGCAAGAATACTGGAGTGGGTGGCCATACCCTCCTCCAGGGGATCTTCCCCACCCAGGGGTGGAACCTGTGTCTCTATGTCTCCTGCACTGACAGATGGATTCTTTACCACGAGCACCACCTGGGAAACCCAGGAAGCCCATAGTTCCACTATATATTACAATTATTTTTTAAGCAGATAAATTAAGATTTTTAGTTGGAGTTACAATATCAGACTCTCAAAAATTAACAGAATGAATATACAAAAAAGTGTAAGGATACATAGACCTGAAAATCACCACGAACCAATTCAACATAATTAAGATTAATACGATTTTCACACATCAGAAGAATACAAATTCTATTCAAGTTGTCATAGACTATAAACTAGAGGGAAAAAAATTTTTTTTCTTGCTCTATTTGGGTGGAAGTACGTTTGCAGTGACAAGTTAGTAATAAAAACCATCTTTGAAAACTATTCTATTCTTTGATGTGACTGCAGGGTCTTTTCTCATGGCTGATGGCTAGGATTTTAAATAACAGTTGCACAACTTGGATAGACTTTCTCTTCTGCATAGAACTGGGTGATTTCGCAACCCCCTTTAGTGATGTCACGCTGAACAGCGATGAACATGATTCGTCCCAGGGTGCACGCCCCTCACTGCACCTGACGGATGGGTACAGCCCTGGAAATGGAGCTTGATCCCCTTCCCAGACTGTACTGATTCCCTGATCTCAGCATCTCCCCACCCCCACCCCGGGATCCTGAGCTGGAGGATTGTTTCGTATATGAACTCTACCACAGCGTCTTTAGAGTGGAACTGTAGAATTATAGCTTCAGAAATTACCTTCCACATCACCTCTGTATTCCTACCAGCTACACCATCTCCGCAAACATGGAACAGAGGAGGCATAGACAGAATCATTAGGTATTTCAAAGCTTCTGGGAAGTATGAGCTATAAGGCTACCTCCCTGAAAGGGGACTTAGTGTTATTCTATCATTAATTCCCTTTCGAGGTAATAAAATCCGTATATGCATTGGCCTCTGCCCCCAGTTCCTGGCACAGGGCTCCGGAAACTCTGGTGATTTTCTGGGTGATAGGAATGTCTTTTTTCTAAGGAAGTGACTCTGAGTGAGCTCCTGGGCGACTCCTGGAGGGGGCTGGTCACTGGAAAAGTCAAGCCTTGATTAGAAGCTTGGAATTTTCAGCCATACTCCCCAAGTCTCTTGAGGAGGAAAGAGGATTAGAAATGGAGTTCACAGTTGACCATGTCTCCATAAAATTACCAAACGTAGGATTTGAAGAGATTTCAGGTGGGTATGCACATCCATACCAGGAGGGCAATGTAAGCCATCCCCATGGGAATAGAAGCACCTACGCTCAGGACCCTTCCAGATCTCGCCCTGCATATCTCTTCATCTGACTATTTCTCTGTATTTTTTGTTTCCCTGAGTTCTGTGAGCTACTCTAGCAACTTAATTGAACACAAGGAGGGGATCGTAAGAAACTCTGATTTACAGGCAAGACAGGCAGAAATTTTGGCTAACCTGGGACCTGTGACTCATAATTGACGTCCCAAGTGGGGAATAGTATTGTGGGACCGGGCCCCTAACCTATGGGATCTGATGTTACCTCCTGGAAGATAGCATCAGTATTGAGTTACATGGTAGAACACCCAGCTGGTATCCCAGATTTGCTTGGTGGAGGTAAACCCCCCAATCTGGTGTTAGCAGGGTTAGGAGTATGATAGTCATATGAGAGCAAAGTGAGACACACAGAAGGATGGGGTTATTGCCACTACATCTCCCAGTGACGTCTGAGATGGCTAGCAGCAATAATAACAACAACAAAATCACCAAAGATAGTTGTTTAAAAAGCACATCATAGCAGCACTTAAGAGCCTGGTCTTAAGTCAGAAAACCTCTTTAAATCTCAGCCAGGTGGTGCTAGTGGTAAAGAACCCGCCTGCCAATGCAGGAGCCATAAGAGACACAGGTTCAATCCCTGGGTCAGGAAGATCCCCTGGAGGAGGGCATGGCAACCCCTCCAGTATTCTTACCTGAAGAATACCATGGACAGAGGAGCCTGGATGGAGGAGTCCATAGGGTCACAAACAGTCAGACACAACTGAAGTGACTTAGCACACATATGCCATTGTCTTAACTTCTCTGTGCTTAGGTCTCTTTGTCCATAATATAGGAATAGTAATCCCACTACCTCAAAAAGCCATGATGGGGATTAAATGAGATAAGGCAGGTGACATTGCTATATCAGTTACAAATTATCTTTAGCTGCAAACAACACAATTTTATTTTTCCCATGAAAAGAAATACCCAGAGGTGAGTGAGAGTCAGGGCTAGTTCAGCAGCCTAAGGTGCTGGAATTGAGGCCTCTAGGACTCCTTCTCCTTGAAATCCTAAAAGGGCTGTTGTCCCACCAGCCATCACATCCAGATTCCTGGCAGGAAGTAGGGGAGTCGGGCTAACCAAGCCCCACAGTACAGTCATTCCAGTCCCTGTTAGCACCTTCCCAGAAGCATTTCTGTTCCTTCTCTCTTCCCACTGTCTCTTCGACTTTACCAGCCCAGCTCCTGACTGAAACAGCACTTCCTAAACTTACTCATGACTTCACATTGCTAAGTTTAGCAGACGTCTTTCATTCCTCATCTTTCCTGACCTCTTTCTCTCAGGAGAGCAAGATGCCCTGCTTGAAATTCATTCTTCCTGTGGCCTCCATGAATGACGCTACGCTCTCTGCAACTCTCTCTGCATCTCTAGTCTCTCCTTCTGTCCCCTTTATATGTTCATTTTCTTCCATGGAACCACTAAACGCTGGTGTCCTCAAAGCTGGCCCCAGGCCCTGTTCTCTGCTCCCCTGACATCCCTCTTTGGGCATCTCAGCGACGTTGCAGCTTAATTCCCACCTGTGTGCTAATTTGCCCAAGTTCCCTTCTTCAACTCAGACATCTCCTCTGAGTTCCAGACTTGTGCAGCCACCCCTCACTCAAATCTAAGACCCAACGCCACCAAAAATAAATATTTTTAAAAAAAGATTCTCATGCAGATGCATAAGAGGACTCCTTGTGTTGTCTGTGGCAGCAGGGAGCTGGTAGCATCTTGGTCTCCGGTAGCATCTTGGTCTCCGTCGTTGGAGAAGCAGGTTCACACAGAGTGAAACTGCGCATGGTGGACTGTGGCACAGAAATCAGAAGAAGCTGACTGGAGGAAAGTGTACATGGCAATATGGATAAAGCGCAAAAACTTAGCGCTCCTAGTACCCAGGCTGTGGCATCTAAATGTGGTCTCCCACTAATCAGAACCAGGGCTCCCTGAAGAAATGGCTGACTCCACATCTAAGGCAATAAATTTATAATCTGAGCCAGGACCATCTGATTCTACTAGCAGCAAGAAAGCTATCAAAGAGTAATGAGGTGGGGACTTCTCTGGGGTCCAGCGGTTGATAATCTGCCTTGCTATGCAGGGGGCGTGCGTTCGATCCTGTCGGGGAACTAAGATCCCACGGGGCACAGGGTAACTAAGGCTGTGTGCTGCAACTAGAGAGTACATATGCCACCCAGAAAGACCCTACAGGACGCAACTAAGACCCGACAGAGCAAATAAATAAAGATTTTTTTAAAAAGAGAAAGTGATGAGGTGAGTCCTTTTTTAGTCAAAAAGGACTAAAAAAAAACACACACAACAACTTGTAGAGGCTCCCATTTGCCAAAGATAGGGTGATTTAAGAACCTAGATGGATAGCAGCAAACAACTGAATTAATCAATGAAATTCATGAGTAAAAATCTTATTTTTAAAACTTTATTGATTTATCTTTAGAGAAACTCATCATTTTGGAAATTAATAAAAATCAAGTATTTATCTTGTCTTTCCTATACAATCTCTATGTGAAAGTAACTAAATTTTTCTTTATAGAAATATTTTAGCTAATAAATGAAGAAGGAATGATAGAATTAAATTATCATCATTTGAAGGACTCCGCTGGTAAGTGGCTAAGACACTGTACTCCCAATGCAGGGGGCCCCACATTCGATCCCTGGTCAGGAAACTAGATCCCGCATGCTGAAATTAAGATCCTGAGTGCTGCAACTAAGATCTACACAGCCAAATAAACTAAAAAATTTTAAGAAAGATTATCATTTGAAAACCCTCTAATGAACTCACTGATTATTATCACTGCTAATATCACAAAAAGAAATAGCCAAGTATACACACACACACACACACACACACACACACACACTGAATCGCTTTGCTACATACCTGAAACTAACACAACATTGTAAACCAGCTGTATTTCAATAAAAAATTAAAAAAACAACCGGATACTAGGTGCCTCCTGGTCAAAGTCCGAAACTTCAGCTATGAAGTGTTTCTTGCAAAAAGATTTAACCTGAATCTGATCACATTTCTAGATCTCACGACCAATTTACAAGAAATATACAGGGCAGAGGAACATATTTTTAAAAACACCACAGGGCTTCTCTGGTGGTCCCGTGGTTAAGAATCCACCTTTCAATGCAGGGAACACCAGTCCGATCCCTGGTCCAGGAAGATGCCACGTGCCTCAGGGCGACTAAGCCGGTGCACCACGGCCGCCAAGCCCACGGGCAGCCCCTGCTGAAACCCGCGCGCCTGGCGCCTGCGCTCCGCAGCAAGGGAAGCCGCGGCCGTGAGCAGACTGAGCCCAGGGGAGGAGCCGGCCCTGCTCACCGCAACGGAAGTCCGCGAGCGGCAGCAAAGGCCCAGCACAGTCAAACATAGACTAATCTTTTTAAAAAACTTACTGAACAACACCACGAGGATAGTTAGCAAAATCCAGACCATGAAAAACTCCTCGAAGATAAATGATCTAATCTTCAATAAATAAATTTTTAGGAGTGGTAGACCTACACATTAAAAGAGACGAGAAACATATCAACCAATCACAGTCTATAAATCTCATTTGAATCTTGATTCAAACTAAAAATATGCGAAAATAGGGAAAATTTGAACACTGATCGAATGTTGATGATATAAATGATTATTTATAATTTTTAGGTATGATAATATGCTATAATGATTATGTATTATAATGATTCTATCTTAGAGGTTCATAGGAAAATATCCATTGATGAAATAGTATGATGCTGTTTCAGAATGATCTATGAAGAATAGGAATGGGTGGGGTGTAACTGAAACAAAATTGGCCTCGGGTTTACATTTGACTTTGTGTGACGGGTACACCAGAGCTCATGACACTACTCTACTTTTGAAAAAGCTCCAAATTTTTCCATAGGAAAACGGTTTTAAAGCCAAGGTGAGTGAAAAAAAAAAAGAATGAAATGGGATATCTACTACACTGTTTATGTAAGTTTAAAATGAGAACACATATACAAATACAAATAAAAGGACATACATTAAACTTATGAGACTGACTGTCATTACAAAGATCGGGAAGTGGACATAGAGAATAAGATAAACAGGTATAAAGATAGGGAAACAAGAAAGGGACATTGCGCTGAGCACCCATGAGGTGTCTAACTCAACCCTCTGCCTCTGAGATCCAAAGAAGCTCTTTCACACAGATGTGAGGATTAAATGAGGTATGTGGGCATTATTCTTGGCACATCATGATCCTTAATAAAATTTCCATTTCTCTGTGTTCCCTCCACTTCCCATCCTTGCTGCTTTGAGTCCATCTCCCTGTCTCACTAAGGGATAAACACGATGCGTTAATTCGCTTTCACATGTGAGACACTGCTCACAGCTTTATCCTTCCATCTCCTCAGTAGATGGGCTTCCCAGGTGGTCCAGTGGTAAAGAAACTGACTCCCAAAGCAGGAGGTGCAAGCTCCATCCCTGGGTCTGGAAGATCCCTTGGAGAAGGAAATGCCAACCCCCTCCCCTATTCTTGCCTGGGATATCCCGTGGACAGAGGAGCCTGGCGGGCTATAGGGTCACAAGAGAACTGGACATGACTTGCTGACTAAGCAACTCCTCAGCAGATGCTTTTCAGAGAAGTCAATACTTAAGAAACGAATCTCTAATCAGTGAAACCCCTGCATTGCACCTCAGTGCCAAGCCCTCAGATCAGAGGGCTTGGGTCCGCCCTCCAGCCCACAGCCCTCCAGAGTGGCCGTCTGGGTTTGTTCCCTTCTTCCCAACCGAACACACCAACACTTAAAAAGCCCACCACCTGCTAGATCGTGCCAGGAATCAGAACTCCAGGTTGCAGCTTGGACTCAGATGTGAGCTCAAAGCATCAGAGTGAGATATTTATATGCTTATCTCTGCCCTTCCACCTCACTGGGAAGATTTCCACTTTACACCCCACCTAATGACCCCCAGAAGCCACCCTCCACCATCTCCTCCTCTGCCTCTAAGAACCATGACTCCCACGCTCCTTCCAAGCAACATGCAAACTTTTAATTCAAAATCACATTTCCAGTGACTGGCTCACTGGAAACCACTTCCAGACCAGGCCAGTGACTTACGGCCAGAAATTGCCTTGGAGTCAGCGGTGCCTGACAGCTACTTGGCAAGTGAAGGAGAAAAGAAGCAGGACTCTAAATGGGGTTTATAATAGACAGTCCCGGTCCACTTTATAGGAGCTGTTGGAGTGAAAAGCAATTAATTAGCCATGTTCCTGGGCTACAGCTTGGCCCCAACAGGTCAATGTTAAGGTCAGCGGTGAGCAGAGGGAAGGACATTTCACCAGCCCATGCACACGGCTTGATCTAGCATATTCTACATGTCTATCACCATGCTGGAAGACACTGAGAAAATTCACTCTAGGACCTCCACTTTCGAAATTCTAATAACCTTGTGAGGGATGTAGAAAATTATGTAGAACAAAGTGAGCTAGCACAGCTAAGTAACCACCGTAAAACTAGTTGGCATTCATCTCTTTGTGGAATACCTTTTATCATCTTACTTGGCAGACCTGAATTCAACAGGGGCCCAGATGCCACTCCCTACACGGACTCCTTCTCTGGCAACTCATCTTGGCACTCCACTTTCTTGCTTTTTTTTTTTTAATTGGAGTACAAGTGTTAGTTTCTGCTGTAGAGCAAAGTGAGTCAGCCACGTGTACACATGACCCTTCTTCCTTGGGTTTCCTTCCCATCTAGGTCACCAGAGAGCACTGTGTACAGTTCTTTGTGATGTACAGGGGTTCTCATTAGTTACCTATTTTATACATAGTGCAAACGTGTACAGGACTTCCAAGGCGGCACTAGTGGTAAAGAACCCGTCTGCCAATGCAAGAGAGGTGGGTTCAATCCCTGGGCTGGGAAGATCTCCTGGAGGAGGAAATGTTAACCCACTCGGTACTCTTGCCTGGAAAATTCCTTGGACAGAGGAGCCTGGCGGGCTACAGTCCATGGGGTTGCAAAGGGTCAGACGTGACTGAAGTGACTCAGCGCAACACAGCACACACATCAATAGTGTATGTCAGTCCCAGCCTCCCTGTCCATCCCACCGCCCGGCACTCCATCTCCTGTCCGATCCCTCCCAGGTAGTGGCCTGGGGCCCCCAGGATACACAGACCCCCTGCCCACTAAAGCCAAGCCTTAACCTTAGCAGATCCCTCATGTGTTAAAGAGGAAGCGGAGAAAGGAGTCAAGGTGGATTCTGAGAGCACCTCTATGCTGCAGTCGGGGCTGGTGAAGTTCCGCTCCAGCTTCCTTGCTTCCGGAACCCAGTGTTATTCTGGGCAGACACCCCTGTGCATTCTCAGGAGTACTGACAATAACAAGCAACCGACAAGACCATCCCGGATCACGGGCTAGGAGCGTTGACTTACACGGCCTGACCCAGACTACATTCCCAGTCATTAATCCCCTGCCGGCAGGTCAGGCTCAGACTCTGCTGTGTCTGGACCACTCGGGCACATTTGTATTACTGGGAACAGTGTCGCAGCTGTGCGGATCAGAGGTCTAATATCTGTCACCAGCTGTTCCTGGATTCATCTTTCTCTCCCCTCCTTCCAAGCCTTCTGAGCAAGTGAATGAGGGCTTTCAGCCGTAAGTGATGGATTTACCTCACTAAACTGACCAGAAAGGGTGGAAGCAAACAAAATAAAAGCTACAATGTGAATGCAGCCAGGGACTGGCAGGGAATGGCTTTTCAATCTGAGAAAGTCAAAGGCAGACGTTAAGAAAATTAACTTGGGTACTTTTGTTGCATCAGGGGCTCCAGGTTAGCCAAAAGAGCCCAGTATCTCGGATGGGGCATTGTCTTTAGAGACAGACAATGCAAGAGAATTCGGGACAACCTAGCGTGGATATGTGACAAAAACCACAAATCTGGCTGTCTTCATGCTAAGCCATCTTGTTTTTGAACACTGTGATGACGTACAACAAAAACAACAATTTCACTTTAAAAGCCTATCACTTAGGATGACTGTTCTACCAGTTACAGTATGTGGTGCAAGTAAGAAAAAACACCTCTTTAAATAAAATGGGATTGCTTCTCAGCCTTTTGGCTAAGATTAAGTGTAAACAAAATGGGAGAGGCCTTTCCTGGTGGTCTAGTGGTTAAGACTCCACACTTGCACTGCAGAGGGCACAAGTTTGATCCCTGATCTGGGAACTAAGACCCTGCAAACCACACGGAACAGCAAAATCAATGAGACTCTGTTGGAAAGATACAGGATGGTTTGCAAGATGGAACGTAAAGCTGCTCCACTGGTCACCGCAAGGTGAATATTTCTAACTGTGGTGTTGGAGAAGACTGTGGAGAGTCCCTTGGACTGCAGGGAGATCAAACCAGTCAATCCTAAAGGAAATCAACCCTGAGTACTCATTGGAAGGACTGATGCTGTAGCTGAAGTTCCAGTACTTTGGCCACCTGATGCGAAGAGACAATTCACTGGAAAAGACCCTGATGCTGCCGAAGATTGAAGGCAGAAGGAGAAGGGGACGACAGAGGATGAGATGGCTGGATGGCATCACTGACTCAATGGACATGAGTCTGAGCAAGCTCCAGGAGACAGGGAAGGACAGGAAGCCTGGCGTGCTGCAATCCATGGGGTCGCAAAGAGTCGGACACGACTGAGCGACTGTACAAGAACAACGAAGGGTCTGGAGAGCTGAGGCTGGCTGACAGCCCACGGGGGCCACGCTGCTGAGATAAATACAGAGCCCAGACAGTCTCCCTGTGTTACTCCTACTCAGGAGTCAGGGTTCCCAACAACAGAGTCTGACTGCCCAGCCTGGATCATGTGCCCACCCCTTGTCCTGGATTGGTTTGGGCACTTTGATTGACAGCCTTAAAGAGCCAACACACACTGGTGGGGAGGTGGGAGGCAATTCCCCCAAGGAAATCTGGGTACCATTACCCAAGAAAGAGAAAAGGAAAGGAAGTCAGGCAGGCAAACATGAGCCACTTTACCGTCTCTTACCAAATCCCATGCAGCAGAGAAAATGAGGTCCCAGAGTGTGTTTTTACATGATTTCATGTACGAATATAAAAGACTGTCCTCCCTAAATGGTTGTATTTTTAAAAGACACTTATCCTCCTGGAGAAGCAGTTTCCTCAACTACCAATGAGAAAGTTGAGCCAAACAACTTTCAAACTAGAAGGACTTCACACAAGAAAAAACTACTGATTAATTACAAATTAATTTATTAATTTGATAAATTTTATTAATTTACTTAATTTGTTGAGGATCCAGCTTCCCTGGTGGCACAGTGGTAAAGAGTCAGCCTGCAATGCTGGAGATGCAGAAGACTCAAGTTCTGATCCCTGGATCAGGAAGATTCCCCTAGAGAAAGAAATGGCAACCCACTCCAGTATTCTTACCTGGGAAATCCCATGGACAGAGGAGCCTGGTGGGCTACAGTCCATGGGGTGGCAGAGTCAGACACAACTTAGCGTCACTTAACAACTGAGCACAGGTGACTGGGTCTGCCCTGGGGATTCAGCTGAAGGGGGAACCAAGTGGGTGCCTGGAGGCAACATGGAGCCAAAGGCAGGAGAACCTTAGTGGAGACATTCCTCTCCTTGGCTCATCTCCTGGGAGACAAACGCCGGCCGTCAGTGGGGCAGCTTCCCAGGGCCCGTCCCCAGTTCCTCTAAGGTCTAAGGCACAATGAGAGAGTGTCATGTGGGAGACTCTGCGCCCTGGAACCAGGGCAGCCTGTGGGCTGGTGTTCCTGCTCCTTTCTGAGCTTCCCTTACAAAGCAGCCCCTGGTGTGTTTTTTTATTGTTTTGCTCTTTGGTTGGGGGATTTGGGGCCACACTACTTTCAGGATCCTAGTTCCTCAACCAGGGGTTACACCCAGGCAGGGAAAGTGCCGTGAAAGTCCTAACCACTGGACTTCCAAGGACATTTCCAGCCCTTGGTTTTTGCTTGCCAAGGCTTTAGATGCAACACTCCCACCCCCACCATTCCCCACCCCTCTCTTCAGTCCAACCATGATCACAGCCTTTCCCTGGTCAGCTCCATCATCACCTTGAGGGCTCAGTATAGCCACAGGAAGGGAAGTGAGCCCTAGCGTCAGTCGGAGAAGGAAAATGCAACTGAGGGTGGAGGAGGTTCGTATCACAGGACATGTGCCTCTGTGGCCACAGCACCCTACTGCTCGTTCAGTAAGAGACTGAGGCTGTTGTAGGGGCTTGGGGGTCTGTAGAGTAAATGCAAGACTACAGTTTTTCCAGTAGTCATCTTTGGATGTGAGAGTTGGACTGTGAAGAAAGCTGAGCGCCAAAGAATTGATGCTTTTGAACTGTGGTGTCGGAGAAGACTCTTGAGAGTCCCTTGGACTGCAAGGAGATCCAACCAGTCCATCCTAAAGGAGATCAGTCCTAGGTGTTCATTGGAAGGACTGATGCTGAAGCTGAAACTCCAATACTTTGGCCACCTCATGCAAAGAGTTGACTCACTGTAAAAGACCCTGATGCTGGGAGGGATTGGGGGCAGGAGGAGAAGGGGACGACAGAGGATGAGATGGCTGGATGGCATCACCGACTCGATGCACATGAGTTTGGGTGAACTCTGGGAGCTGGTGATGGACAGGGAGGCCTGGCGTGCTGCGATTCATGGGGTCGCAAAGAGTCGGACACAACTAAGCGACTAGCCTGAACTGAGAGTAAATGCATATACATACACATGTATGTTTCATATATTTGTAATTATTTACATATTTATTTGGGCTTCCCAGGTGGCACTAGTGGTAAAGAACCTGCAGGAGACATAAAAGACGTGGGTTCAATCCCTAGTTCAGGAGGAGCCCCTGGAGCTGGGCATGGCAACCCACTCCAGTATTCTTGCCTGGAGAATCCCATGGACAGAGAAGCCTGGCAGACTGCAGTCCATGGGGTCACAAAGAGTCAGACACAGCTGAAGTGACTTACCACGCATGCACATATATATATTTATATATTTGAATATGTGTGTGCTAAGTCGCTTTAGTCGTGTCCAACTCTATGCAACCCCATGGACTATAATCTGTCAGACTCCTCCGTCCATGGGACTTGCCAGGCAAGAATACTAGACTGGGTTGCTGTGCCCTTCTCCAAGGGATCTTCCTGACCCAGGGATCAAACCCACGTCTCTTATGTCTCCTGCATTGGCAGGTGGGTTCTTAACCACTAGCACCAACTGGGAAGCCCATATATTTTAATATATCCTTATGTATATGGGGGCTTCCCTGGCGGCTCAGCTGGTAAAATAATCTGCCTACAATGCGGGAGACCTGGGTTAGATTCTTGGGTTGGCAAGATCCCCTGGAGAAGGGAACAGCTACCCAACTCCAGTATTCTGGCCTGGAGAATTCCATGGGCCGTGTAGTTGGGGTTGCAAAGAGTCGGACATGACTGAGCGAATAACGCTTTCACTTTCATGTATATTTTAGTACTATTTATGTGAATCCAAGTTTAATAATTCAGATTGGATGAAGAGGAATCAAATTTCCTGGGAGACGTGGGGAAGTTCAATTCTGAAGGGAGAAAAGAGGATTGAAGAAGTTCAAAGTGAAGTGAAGAGAAGTGAAAGTCACTCATTCGTGTCCGACTCTTTGTGGTCCCAGGGAGGTCCCAGGAACATGCCCTTTCTCTGGCCTGCAAGGCTTGCTCGCTTGCTCGCTGACAGATGTGTGCCTGCTTCCGTTTCCACATTCCCAGCCCCTACCCCTTTACAGGTCCCAAGTCAAGTTACATCTCCTCTTCCACTGTTGCTTTTTCTTCACATACACAGGCCATCTATCAGCGTTTCACCACTGTTACTGATTTCACTGTTACTCATTTTTTAGATTGCCAGTTGAAAATTGTTTCTGCAAAATAAATGTTTGTAAGTCAGCCCACTTTCCCATGGACTCCCACTGCCATTTCAGAGGTATGATCCCACAGACCACAAAACTCGAACATATGGACTAAACACCACATGTGGAACTGACTGTACCCTTAAAAGGAGACGCACCGTTTGACTGTGATTCTCCCTTCGACATCTGCAAGAAAAGCTAGTCAAACAGGGGATCAATTACAAAGAGTGCTCCAAGCTAAAAGTGTATTCATTTTTTATTAACCACCTTTCTGGATTGATTGGCTTCTGTTTTATTGGTTTTTCTCAATGATGAATGTCAATTGACTAATTAATCATTCACACTTGAAATCGCGTGTCTGGATATTCAGTGGAAACCTCCCGTGAGCCCGCGGGGCAGCGCTGACTACAAGCATCTCCCCAGCACCCTCCGCTTCCTCATGGTCACGGCTTCCTGACTTGTCCTACGCTCCCCCACCCCTTAATGACTCTGCTGGTCATTAGACAGCCCTCTCAAGACTGACCTTGTCCTCAGCTATAAGTCACATTTACTCCTGGAATTATATTTGCTTCTGCCTCTTCCTGCCCCGTTTCCCCGGCACTGGCTCTTCCACCTGTAGGCTCTGAGGTCCATACATTTATTTATCGAATTTACAGAGCAAAGTATTAAAATGTCACTCTTTCTTTAAAATCATATGTTAGCATTTTGCCAGCAGCTAGTAGCAATGATTGTTTTAGTTCTAGCCTTTCAAAGCAGAGATACACAGTCTTGTTGGTTTTGTTTTTTTATTTTTTATTTTTTTAGTCCAATGTTGTAGACACATTGCAGGTCCTACCAACTCTGAGGTGCATTCCTGCTTTGGATTATGAGATGTGCAAGAAAGACATGTCTCAACAATCTGTCCCTGAAATCTAAACTCCTTGAATCCCAAGTGAAAGCCCCCGATGATGCTTCACAGTGTTCAAAAATCCATGTCAACAGGGATGTAAATCTGCTCCTGGACAAGCAACAGCCAGAGACTGGGAAGTCAAAAAGGTGGCAGACTCTCGTCCAAAGTTTTACTGAACAACATAATCTATGCTCTTTTATTTGATTTGCAAAAACTGGTTGCACCCATTGAATGGATGTCACTAGTGGGTTGCATCCCATGGTTTGTGTAAGGACTGGTGCCATCATCCTGGCTGAAGAATTAAAGCTAGAAAATGCTCCCCCTTGGCAGGGTGGGGGCTGAGCAGGGAAATACTGAAGACCTGGGACTGGCCCCCCGCACTCCTGCCTGCCGCCCTGCTCATCGCGGAAGGACAAAGCACTTAGCCTCGCTGTGGCTCGCTTTCCACCTTAGACCAGGTTCTGCCGTTCTGTCCCACTCAAGGACAGGACGCAGAGGGAGCCACTGAGAGGAAAGATGGAGGGCACTCGGAAAAGACCGAAGTTCTGTCCAGCTTTAAGGGAGGGGTGTCTGCAGCGGAGGAAAAAGAAGCCACAGGATAGGCTGCTGGTCCTCTTCAACTCAGCGCGGCTGCTTATCGATCAGGTAGAGATTGAAACCAAGGAGAGGAAGGATGTGAGGGAGACCGACAAAGAAAGACGGATGTTTGTATGGCAAAAACCACTACAATATTGTAAAGTACTTAGCCTCCAACTAATAAAAACAATTGGGAAAAAAATTTTAAAAAAGTAAAAAGAAAAAAGGATGGAGCACCTGCTGAGATAAGTGTCACATTGTTGGCCAGTGATTCACACCTAGTACCGGCAACCAGGAGCTAGTGGTCCAGGGTCTTACACTCCAAGAGCATCACAAGATTTATATATATGCTGTATATATTATATATAATATTGTATATGCTATCTTTACAATGTGAATACAATACATACTATATATACCATTGTATAGTATACATTTATGGAGAAGGCAATGGCACCCCACTCCAGTACTCTTGCCTGGAAAATCCCATGGACGGAGGAGCCTGGTAGGCTACAGTCCATGGGGTCACTAAGAGTCGGACACAACTAAGCGACTTCACTTTCACTTTTCACTTTCATGCATTGGAGAAGGAAATGGCAACCCACTCCAGTGTTCTTGCCTGGAGAATCCCAGGGATGGGGGAGCCTGGTGGGTAGCCGTCTATGGGGTTGCACAGAGTCGGACACGACTGAAGTGACTTAGCAGCAGCAGCAGTATACCTTTATATGTACTATACATACAGGGCTTCCCAGGTGGCTCAGTGGTAAAGAATTCATCTGCCAAAGCAGGAGACGCAGGAGACTCAGGTTCGATCCTTGGGTCATGAAGACCCTCTGAAGTAGGAAATGTCCACCCACTTCAATATTCTTGCCTGGAAAATTCCACGGATGGAGGAGCCTGGCAGACTACAGTCCATGGGATCTCAAAGAGTCAGACACCACTGAGTGACTGAGCATGTAGGTACTACATACAATACTATATGTATATTTTACATATATGTACACACATGTATGATGCTATACATGATATACAATGTAAAAACAGTATATATAATATGCTAGTATATAATGCATAGTATAATATGTATATGATACATAGTATTAGTCAGTCATGTCTGACTCTTTGTGACCCCATGGACTGTAGCCTACCAGACTCCTTCATCCATGGGATTTCTCAGGCACAAATACAGGAGTGAGTGCATTCTCTTTTCCAGGGGAATCTTCCAAACCCAGGGATAGAACTCCCGCATTGCAGGCAGATTCTTTACCATCTAAGCCACCAGGGAAGGCCCAATATAATATATAGTGTGTGTATATTTATATATATGTATAATACATACACTATAATTTATATTTTATAAATACAAATGTATATTTATATTTATATATACACTATATATATTTATATTTTAATTCTCAGAGGCTTTGTTGCCAGAATTCCTCATAGCATTACTGGTGCTGAGAGTTCCTTCTCTCTCTTGATTCAGGAGCTCTCAAGAACACTGTCATTTTTTTAGGGACAATCTTCCTCACAGATGCAGGAAGGATCTTGGTGTGTGCTCCATATTACTTGATCTGACTCCCACTGTCCATCAAAGAACACTTTTTTTTTTTTAATCAAAGAACACTTTTAACTGGGCCAGATGATTCAGCAACCTATAAGCCATTAGCCACCATGTACATAAGTGTTCTGAGAAGCAAGTCCTATTCCCAACAAGACTTGCAGCTGAATCTCCCCTACCCTGGAGATTTTAAAACCCAGTGCCTACAAGGAACGAGGCATAAACATGGAGAGAGGGGCCACATGTAGGAGCATATTTGTCACCGTGGAGTCCTGGCCTACATCCTGCTGGTGTATGCTCATCCGCTCCTTCTCAAGGGGGCAGCCGATGCCCAGCTCCAGACAAATGCTGGCCTGTGTTGCCAAATCTTCCACTGTCCCAAAATACATTTCAAAAAATCTGGATGTTTTTTTTCTTAAAATTACCTGATTCTTAAATGGTCACTCAGTTTTTTTAACAACCTACAGATTAAAGAAAACAGCAAATTCAGCCTGTGAACATCCCCTTAAGGGCCTCTAGTTTTTACTCAAGGTGCTAGTGGTAAAGAATTCACCTGCCAAAGCAAGAGATGTAAAGAGACATGGGTTCAATCCCTGGGTCGAGAAGATCCTCTGCAGGAGGAAATGGCAACCCTCTCCAGTATTCTTGCCTGGAGAATCCCATGGACAGAGGAGCCTGGTGGGCTACAGTCCATGGGGTCAAAAAAGAGTCAGACACGACTGAAGCAACTTAGTACTTTTTTCTCAAAATATCAGAATTGATTTTTTTTCTATTACACTATCTCATTGAAAGGTGAAAAGCAAATTAATAGTCAAGTTCATCTAGTGTCTTGTCTTTGGACTTCCATACCACATTAGCCATATCCTCTAAGAAGCAGAGCCTGAGACAAGGACTAAGATGTTTACGCTTCATTCAGGGGATACTGTCCCTGGGCTTTAAGGGCGGGCAAAAGGAAGGACTGGAGGAAGGGGGAAAGCACCGCAGAGTGTTGCCGCAGAGAGACACAGCAGGTCACCAGGCAGGTGGAGTCACTCCGTGCGTGGAGATGCACATGGGCTGCAGGAGAAACCGGCTCTTGAGAGCAGGCTGTGGGAGAAGGGAAGCAGGGGCGTTTACTCTGCCAGCTCCAGGCAGAGAAAGCGGGGAGGCAGGTGAAACACCTGGATTGCAGCTGCAAGACCCGGGCTGCGGCCGGCGCCTCCTCACTCTGGGCCTCCGGTGCCTCACTCACCTCACTCTCCTTCTGGTCCCGGCCAGCTCGCTTCTGTCTCCCACCGTCAGTGTTCCCCTCACGGGGTGACCCTCCTCTGCAGCTACAGATCCTGGATCTCATGACTACAGTGGGGCCTGCTGTTTATTCAAACCCAGAAACTCTGGGCCTATGGCTACTTGGCCCAGTTGCCTAGCAGAGGAAAGGGGAGGTCCCAGCACTCTCAGGGCAGGCGATTGGTTGGCTGCAGTGGTGGCTGCAATATAACCCAGGAGGTCCCTTCAGAAGAAAAGGAGGCAACTGGGAGACTCTAAGAAGGTACAGATGTGGGAATTCACTGGCAGTCCAGTGGTTAGGGCTCCATGCTTCCACTGCAGGAGGCACAGGTTCAATCCCTGGTCAGGGAACTAAGATTCTGCAAGCTGCATGGCACAGCCAAAATAATAATAATAAGATGATACAGAAAGATATAGGATGTGTGTGTGTGTGTGTGTGTGTGTGTGTGTGTGTGTGTTCAGTTGCTCAGTTGCCCCAACCCCTTGTGACCCCTATGGACCGTAGCCCTCCGGGCTCCTCTGTCCATGGGATTCTCCAGGCAAGAATACTGGAATGGGTTGCCATTTCCTCCTCCTGGGGATCTTCCCAACCCAGGGACTGAACCCACATCTCCCACGTCTCCTGCATTGCAGGCAGACTCTTTAAGACTGAGCCACCAGGGAAGCCCATAGAATACATGGACGTAGTCAAGGAATAGCTATATCAAGAACCGTTAAGTTAGTTATCAGAAATGAGAGAGGAGGTAATTTCCTGGCAGTCCAGTGGTTAGGGCTCAGTGCTTTCACTGCCGAGGGCCCAGGTTTGATCCTTGGTTGGGGAACTAAGATTCCCCAAGCTGTGTGACTCTGCCAGAAAAAAAAGAAAAAAATGAGAAAAGGGACATCACTACAGACCCTGCAATTAGCACAAGGATAATAAGGAAACTTTAGAACAACACTATGCCAATAAATACATCTTACGTGAAATAAATTCCTTGGGAAAAAAAATTACTAAGTTTACATGGCCCGAGGCCACAGCACAAATCTGAAACTTCAGTTATAAACCGAGGGAAAACGCCACTATTTACACATCTACACACTTACACTTTCCCATTTTCTCAAAATCACTCAAATCAGAACATTCACAAAATTTAGCAAATAATTTAAAGTCATATAGCAAAATTCTTTAAGCCAAGGTCTTAGACTTCAAGTGGAAGCTCACCTGCTAGGCTTAATATGAATACAAAAAGAAGGTTAATCGACCTAGTCAAAGGATTGGAGGGAGTAAAGCAAATCTGGAGACTAATCGAAGAATACGAGAAACCATACCCACACTGCTCCAGAAAGCTTAATTCAGAAAAATACTGTGACGACAGCTGGTTGCCAGACCTTTCACATCAGAGACGGCAAAAAGGAATGCCAAAGGGGCCGGAGTCCAGCTGGGAATCAGGGAGTGGGGTGGTCAGACGCTGACACGCTCCTTGCAACTCCAAGGCTCCGTCTGGTTTTGCAACTACAAGTGCGGTCAGGGACTCCAGATTTTCCAGATTGTTATTTTAAATCCCTCAGTGTTTAAATGTTGGCTCAGCTTGGAAGAAAAAAAAAATGCTGTGTGGGGCAAACACATCAGCAGAGCAGACATAGCTGCACTCCACCCGCCGTCTCTGCTTCGTGTTCTACGTTCAGGGGGGCGTGTGCGGAGCGGGCCCTGGGGGGCGTGTGCCTGCTTGTCTGTTTGTTTGGACTTTTTCTTATTTTGAAAAGCTAAAGACTCAAGCTCGGGACACTGTTTTTCTTCCTTTGTCATGGCCCTTGGAGCATAGGGACTAAACAGTGAAGGGAGACGGCCACACCCTGACTCAGCCTCACTCTTTCTCCCTCCTGCCCCCTGGATCCAGCAGATAAGGAGCTAAATCCCAGGATCTGAAGAGGCCAGGTGTCTCCTCTCCCCTTCAAGGCTGCCACCAGCTCACAGTCCCGCCTTCAGTTTTTAAAACGCAGTGGTGACTTGTGTTTACCACTGTTTCCATCTGGCCAAGGTGGGAGGGGGCGTGGCGAGTGCACACACCAAGGCTTCGTTTTACTCTGATGAGATGTTATCCTTTGTCAGGAAACAAGATGAGAAGCAAATGTTCCTGAGCTTCCTGAAAATAAAGCTGACTACCTTGGGCCTCCGAGCCCAGGCCCCGGTGTGAGAGCTCGGCTGTCACGGCCACTGGTTTGCGCTCCAGTGAGCCAAGCCGGGGTAGCAACACCTGCTCTGGGAGACGCTTCGAGCAGGCAGGGCGGGCTCCATGGAGAATGCCTGGCACTAATGAGCCAGCACCTGCCAGGCATCCGGCCTCCTGGCAGGAATAAGGCTTTCCAGCAGCACCAGGAAGCACAGTGGCTCCAAGGCAAGCACGAGATGAAAGGGCTCAGGAGGGCAGGGCAAGAGGCTGTCAGAGGGGAGGCTGGACGCTCAGACACTCAAGGGCTAAGAGCCCTGGAAGGGCCCATCAGAACGCAGACAGACGCTGAGAAAACGTCCTCAAAGCCGCTCTCCCAAGGCACTTTGATGGGCCCAGCCGAGCTCCCCACGGGCCCAGCCCCAAGCCCCGCAGAGCAGCTCCAAGCAGTTCAGGCTCCAATTGTCCATGTCCTTTGTGCGTCTCCATCAGGGCCACTCAAGCCACAATTTTCAGCAGTAATCATCAGGGAGCTCGCAGCAAAAGCCTCCCTTTTCCCACCAGCTCACACAGAAGACAGAGGGTTTCCGAGGCGTCCTGCTGCTCCTTGCCTTCCGGGGCTGACTTCAACTCTCCCGGATTCACGCAGGAGAGGCTGGACCCGCCTGGGACTTGAACAATTCCACCCAGGCTGTGTGGGCTTAGTCGCTTCATCGTGTCCGACTCTTTGCGACCCCGTGGACTGTAGCTCGCCAGGCTCCTCTGTCCGTGGGGTTCGCCAGACAAGAATATGGAGTGGGTTGCTATTTCCTCCTCCAGGGGTCTTATTCCACCCCTCTTACCTACAGGAGACAGGGGAGCACGGCTTCACGGGACAGGCTGGCAGGGGGCCAAGGGGGTCTTTCGGGGAGATTAGGACTCTGCAGAGACTTGAGGTGTCGACAGCGCCCCCCACAAACACACACATAACCCCTGCCCAGTCACCTGGAGACCAACGTCCTCTAAGTGAGGAAACTTTGTTCCAGAATGGTCTTCTCTGGAAAAATGAGAGCACATTCAGAGAACAAGCCACCTTAACACTCCAGGAAAGAAAGAATTGAAAGGGGATACAAGCAGAGAAGTATTCCAACTTGTTTAAAGGTCTTCCCAAATCCTGGAGGAAGTTTTGCCAGAATCATACAGTTGAGCATTTATAACAGGAAAAATATCAAAGTCAGGGCAAATTCCAGCACCTCATACTTAGAATGCAGGTAGTGTTTTAAGCATTAGATAAATGAGCTTTTTGTGTCCTCACAGCAATCATGTGCGGTAGGTTCTTACACAGCTCTCAATCAGCTAATGCAGAAACTAGAGCACAGAGAGTTTCAGTAACTTGCCACGGTCACACAGCTAACAAGCACCAGGCTGGTATCTGAACCTGGATGGTCTGAGCCACTATACACGGCTGCCTCCCGCAATTTGATGCCATAAATGAGTGATAACAAAAACATAAAGAGCATGTTCTCAACAAAACTACAATTTGAAAAACTGCACACACCCCTGTGTTCACTAGCAGTATATTTGCAATAGTCAAGATATGGAAACAATCTAAATGCCCATGGACAGATAAATGGATAAAGATGTGGGACATGGAATATTATAGTGGAATATTACTCAGCCATTAAGAAGAATGAAATAATGCCATGGGCAGCAACACAGATGGACCTAGAGACTCTCATACTAAGCAAAGTAAGTTAGAAAGAGAAAGACAGATATCATATGCTATCACTTACATGTGGAATCTAAAATACAACACAAATGAACATATCCATTAAACAGAAACAGACTCACAGACATAGAGAACAGACCCGTGGTTGCCAAGGCGGGGGCGGAGCGGGAGCAGGATTGGGAGCTTGGGGTTAGTGGATGTAAACTATTACACACAGACCGGATGAAAAACAAGATCCTATTGTATGGCACAGGGAACTATATTCAGTATTCTGGGATAAACCATAATGGAAGAGAATGCAATACAAATAATATAAAAAATTTTAAAAAGAAAGTATATATGTGCATAACTGAGTCACTCTGCTACAGAGCAGAAATTAATACAACATTGTAAATCAACTATGCTTCAATAAAACTTTTTAAAAAAGGAATACTGATCAAACTTTGAATCTATAGTGAGGTCAAACCACAAAATAAAGAAAACCAATCTGGATTTGCAGCCCTTGAAGATGGGGGTGGGGGGAAGAGGATGCTCTAATTAGCAAAGTGCTTTCACTGAGTTATTCATTCCCTTAAAACATTTTTGTTTGACATCCATCAAATGTGATCCCTAGAGCTAGAGTGGTGAGCAAGTGATACCCAGGCTCTGCCCTCATGGGGCTTCTCCTGGAGACCAAGTCAACCACTTCTAAAATTAAACATAAGGGCAACGAGTGCTTAAAAAAAAAAATGAATATAAGGGCCATCACCTTCTGAAATAAATAGCATTTTCCTGATTTTACAGATAAGGAGACTGGGCTTTCAGAGTGAAATGCAATAAAACAAAAGAACACACTAAATGTTAACATTTTATTTTTAGTAGGTTCTCAATGTATCCATATGATGTGACATTCAAAAGACATCAAAGGGTGTACAGAGAAAGTTTCCTAGAGGCAATTCGTGGTGGGTCTCCTACCAGAGACAGACATAAGCAATCGAATACACACATAATTTCTTTACACAAATAATAGCACTGTTCTGCCTCTTGGGGTTTTCCCCCAACAAATAGAGAGACCACATAACCTCTTCACTTTCTTTTATTTTTTTGGCTGCACGGGTCTTTGTTGTGGTGTGTGGGCTTTCTCTAGTTGCCCCAAGACTTGTGGGATTTTAGTTCACTGACCAGGGATCAAACCTGCGTCCCTTGCATTGGAAGGCAGATTCTTAACCATCAAAACACCAAGGAAGTCCCCACTTCCTCACTTTCTTATGGCCGCATGGCATTTCTTTTTTTTTTTTTTTCTTTTTTTTTTTTTCTTTTTTTTTTCATTTATTTTTATTAGTTGGAGGCTAATTAGGCCACATGGCATTTCATGACCTGCTTTAGCCAGTTCCCTATGGACGGTCACTGAGGCAATTTCCAGTCTTTTTAGCACAGACAGTACTGCAGGGGCCACAAAATACACAGACTACTTCACACACGTGGGAGTATATCCACACGACAACCTCCCAGAAGGGGAATTTCTGGGTGGACAGCCATGTGCATTTGTAATTTTGACAGTACCCATACTGTCCACCACTTGAGATGTCCCCGATTTACACTCATCCAGCAGTGGGCGGGAGCGCCTGATCACCAAACCCCAACCTAGGGAGGGCACAGCGCTTGAGAATCAGGGGACGGGGAACCCACTCCATCCCTGCTAACTGTGGGCCTTTAGCCTCTCAACTTCCAGTTCCCAAGGACCTCACAGGAAAAGTGGGCTCAGGAGGGACCCCTACCCTGTGTTCCTGAGGCGTCCAAGCCACAACAGCCCAGTGGAGCCAAGGCAGGAAGCCCTGGAGCTCCCCAGGACAGCAGCTCCCTAGAGATGGCCCCAAGGTCAAGGCCAAGAGAGCCAACTGCTCTGGGCCAGCGGCAGACAGGACACCTCGAGGCTGACACCAGCAAAAGAATACTGGAGTGGATTGTCATGCCCTCCTCCAAGGAATCCTCCCAACGCAACGACCGAACACAGGTCTCCGCGTTGCAGGCAGATTCTTTACCGTCTGAGCCACCAGGAAAGCCCAGGCAGAGGCTAGCAGCTCTATATGTACTGCGCAGATCTGATACAGCCTTTATCAAGAGCTCCGGCTCTACAACCGGCATGGCCACTGCCCGGGCTGCGTGACCTCGGCAAGCTGCTTCCTCTCTGCTTTCCTCACCCGTAAACAGGAGGCAGGCAAGCATGTGAAGCTCTGCACGCACGGCAGCTCCAGCTCCAGTCACGGTCACGGGGCAGACCCGGGGGCCCAGCACCCACGTTCCTGAACACACCAGCACCCCCCTCCCGGGACCACCTGTGGCTCTCTGCCCTTGGAGGAGGCACAGCCCTCGACCAGTGCAGGAGAGGAGCGGGGATGGAGCATCCGGCTTCTCTGTCCTCCCCTCCCTGGGGCTGGGACGCAGTGAGGCTATGTACAGTGTGTTTGGCACAACCTCCCAGAAGCCCTCGGGGGACTGCACCCAGGTGCCCACGGCGATAATGGGCTCATCAACCTGCTCTCTTGGCTCACTTCCCTGTCTCACCTGACTCCCCACCAACACCTCCTGAAAGTGGAAGTGTTAGTCATTCAGTCACGTCCAACTCTTTGCAACCCCATGGACTGTAGCCCACCAGGCTCCTCTTTCCATGGAATTCTCCAGGCAAAAATAATGGAGTGGGTTGCCATTCCCTCCCCCAGGAGATCTTCTGGACCCAGGGTTCAAACCCACATCTCCTGCAGATTCTTTACCATCTGAGCCACTGGGGAAGCCCAACACCTCCTGGGACCGCCCTTCCCCCCAAAATCAACCACTCAAACTCAGGCTCTGCTTCTGAGGGAGTCCAAGTTAAGACCACCGTCATTGCTGAGCAGAGGAGGGACAGACAGATGAGAAGGAGCAGTGGTGGGACATAGAGCAAGTTTGCAGGACAAATTTAAACAAGGTAGGAAGTGAGAAAGAAGTGAGAGGAAAAGAATGTAATGACGAGACAGCTAGTGTCCTCACACGGTCCACACCCAGTGTGCCTGCTGACTGTCACCACTGTCATCTCTCTGCTTAAGGCTCTGCTGTAAAGGTCAGCGGGCATTCAAGTCATCAACACTCCAGTTCTCAACCAACCACTGACAAGGTGGAGTATAAATACCCCAGCTCCCCGGCCCCTTGGATGGGGTGATCCTCTTTGGCAGCCCGCATTCCGATACCCAGCTGCCAACAGTGGGAGGTGGCTTCATAGCAGCCCTTTGCTGGCTGCCTGCCCTCCCCAGCTCCTGACAGCACGTTTCAGGCTCTGCTTCCAGGGGGTCCCAGACTAAAGCACTGGGCATCCGCCGTGTGCCAGGCACAGGCTGTGCTGCACACAGTCGCTCAGGCATGTCTGACTCTCTGTGAGTCCACAGACTGCAGCCCACCAGGTTCCTCTATTCATGGGGATTCCCCAGGCAAGAACACTAGAGTGGGTTGTCATGCCCTCCTCCAGGGGATCTTCCCAAGCCCGGCATTGAACCCAGGTCTCTGCATTGCAGGCGGATTCTTCACTGTCTGAGCCACCGGGGAAGCCCAGGCGCAAGCTAGCAGCTTTTTATGTATTGTGCAGATTTGATAGTTTCTATCACGGAAACAAAGAACATAACACTGTCCAAACAAAAAACGAAAGGCCAGGCTTTTGTTTCAAAACAAATGTCTGAGATGACAACAGGGAGAATGATCCAGTTCGAAGCCAAGCCAGCTGTGAACAAAATGTGACCAAGCAGATCTTTTTGGGGTCATGACAGAAGAAAAACAAGGCCAGCGGAGTGGGAAGCCAGGTTTCCAAACCATATCATATACACACCCATTGTTTGGGGGTTAGGTCCTTGCTGAGAACACATTCTTGGGGAAATCATTTTGCCAAAGTAATTGGGGTTTAATCAGCCCAGCTTTTGCAAATCGGCCGCTTGCTCCAGGGCTAGCCTGAATTCACCACAACACGTTAGAGGAAGGGGTGGGGGAGTTTTTGTACCTCTTCCAGGAAAATAGAACGAACTCTAGTTAAGTTTGAGAGCTGGATCATTAGCATCTCATTAACGACTCAAATCTCTCCATAAGGGCAGAGAAGGCACAGAAATTCACCACCTAAGCCACAAGCTCTAATTGCTGCTGTCCTTCTGGGGAGTGGGGGAGAAACAGGCCATGCTTTGTGGTTTCTCTCGAACAAAAGCCCCATTTGTTAATGAGGTTTCTTCATTTAGGGCAGGAGAAAACTTTTGGGTTATTATTAGGCCACAAATGAAGGCTTGTGTTTCCTTTAACTGCCCCATTTAAGGAAGGAAACTTTGCTTTGGTAATTAAAGAATTATTTTTAAGTGTTGAGGCTTCTGGATAACCTTGAATGAAGCCTCAAATGTGATGAAGCTTGGTGCCCCATCTGTAAATTTAACCAACTGGGGCGAATGGTCACAAAGACCTGGTCCAGCTGTAACGATCTATGATTCTGTTCATCTCACCGCCTTCCCCTCATAGTGTGTGTGTGCTCAGTTATGTCCCATTCTTTGCAGCCCCATGGACTACCAAGGCCTCCTCTGTTTACGGAATTTTCCAGACAAGAATACTGGAGCGGGTTGCCATTCCCTTCTCCAGGGGATCTTCCGGATGCAGGGATCCAACTGTGTCTTCTGCATTGGCAGGAGGATTCCTTACCACTGGTGCTACCTGGGAAGTGTCACCCTTCAAGATGCACATTTTAATGCTACCTGTTCTTTCTAACCCTCAGGGTCTCTGGATACAAGTTGGGGACCACAGCATCTCTGGTCATCGCTACTGTAGCTTCCTCAGAGGATCCCATCTGTGGACTAATATCTCTCCTCTGCCACCCATGGAAAAGAGAACAAAAGATAATGGCCTTTGTCAGTTTCATATGTTGAGTCATCATGTATCGTCTGAGGTCGTCTCCTGGCTGAGTGAACAACACAAATCATCACCCCAGGAGGAAGTTCATGGCTCCTGGAGAAGGGCAGCCCCACTGTGAAAGCTTTAAAACCCATACTCGTAAAATGTGGTGAGGAAATTCATCTTTGAGGTTTACAGCCAACGAAATCTGTGATATCTCTTTTATGGATGCTTTTAATGTTCTCTGCAGAGCAATGAGCCACTGACCCAGGGAAAGTGTGGTTGAGCTGCTTCCTGAGTGAAAACAAGAGGTGGTCATCGTGTGTCCCCCGCTGGTGACCGTGCCCAGGCTGGTAAACCAAACCCCAGGCTCCAAGGGGTAGCTTATCCTAGAGTCTTCTCAAGATGCCTGTTGTTTGTCTTCATTTAGTCGCAAAGTCATACCCGACTTTGAGACCCCGTGGACTGTAGCAGAGTCCAGGCTCCTCTGTCCATGGGATTTCCCAGGCAAGAATACTGGAGTAGGTTGCCATTTCCTTCTCCAGGGAGCTTCCTAACACAGGGATTGAACCCACATCTTCTGCATTGGCAGGTGGATTTTTCACCAGTAAGCCACCGGGGAAGCCCCTGGCTACACACAAAATGAGATGAGCTCAGTTCCACCATCCAGGGCTTGGGGGCTTGCCTTTGGGCATTTGTCAGGGAAGGGGTGTGAGTAACCCCAGAATGACCACCTACCCTCATGGATTCTCTGTCTGCGATTGCCATGGAGACAACGAGGATGCTCTCTGGGAGCTCTCATGACATTTGCTCTCCTTGCTATTAGCTCTTGACCCCGAACCTGCCCACCATTCCCAGCACATACCTAAGCTCCCTGAGGAGCCTGGGTCAGCCCCTGGGGAGCCACGTGGGGTCCCTGTGTGCCCTGAGCCATCCCTCCCCTTGGTCTCTCTGCTCCTGTGCATCAGGCTGGCCCTCCTGTTTCTGCTGCTACCTAACTGCCCTGGACAGACACTATCTCTGCTGTAAGGATTGTTCCTGCACAGTGAACAGAAACCTCCTGGCCAAGCTCCAAAAACCAATCATCCTGAATTTATCACCAGCTCCTCAGAAGAAAAAGGCCCTGTGTCCCATCCCAGCCACTCTCCTCCCAAGCTTCCTGACTTCAGGTGACCTTGCCGCATTCTGTTTCAAAACACTTCTTGCTCCGGCCGAATTACAAAGGGCAAACACATTTAATGAAGTTCGAGCTGACACATTTTTCTTCCAAGCATCCCTTCACATTTCTAGTCATGGCAATGCTTTGTCTCCTCATGAAGCCTGCCAGCTCATAGGCCTGCAGTCAGCAGACCCTTCCTGCCCAAGAGAGGAGTCTTCGCAGAGGAAGCTGAGCTGAGCAGATGGAAGCTCCAGGTGTCACCCACACATGCTAGTCAGTCTGTGTCCAACTGAGCCTTCAGGGTAGGACCCCTGGCATGCGAGTCATCATCTGGAAGAATGACACTGGTCCAAGAGTTTCAGAGGGCTCCCAGGATCCCAGGGAGATGCTGGTGACACTGAACTGGTCCACCTGAGACTCGGAAATGGGCTCAGTGATCTCCAGTGACAGTTTTAGACTCCGGTATCAAGAAGGACCCTTGAAACCAGTTAGTGCAGGGCTCAGAGGAGGCTCCTCTCTGCTAAAGATGCCTCACACAGGGACAAGATTTGGGGGAAAGCAGATATTGAGGAAGGGCTTCTCTGGTGGCTTGGCGTGAGACAATCTGCTTGCAATGCAGGAGCCACAGGAGATGCGGGTTAGATCCCCGAGTCGGGAAGATCTCCTGGAGGAGAAAATGCAACCCACACCAGTATTCTTGCCTGGAGAATCCCATGGGTTGAGGACCCTGGTGGGCTACAGTCCATGGGGTCGCAAAGAGTCAGACACAACTGAGCGACTGAGCACACACACCAATATAGATGAAAGGAACTGGAAGTCTGTCTGTGGCCAGATCAACTTAAGCACTGTCCTGGTTAACTGAGTTATGCAGTGGGCTTCTGCATTCATGGCTACCTCCTCTGAACATTAACTGTGTGCAGGAGCCATGCTGAAAACTCCTTGCGCCCTCCACCATGTCTTCCTCCAACCAACCTGTGTGGAAGGAATTATCAGGAACCCTCTCTGTCAGGTGGAGATACTGAGGCTCAGGGCCGCTGGGACTCACTGACATCACAGAGCCGGGGCACTGGGCATCTCAAGGGGTCACACACCAGACCGCACGGTTTTCACCACTGCACAAGCTCATGACTGAAGAAAGACTGTGACTTCAAATAAGTAAATAAAAACCAATTTCTCTGGGAAACACAAATCAAAACCACAGTGAGAGACCATTTCATGCCAATTAGGATGGCTATTACAGAAAAGGGGGGCAGGGAGCTTCCTCGGTGACCTAGTGATTAGGAATCCGCCTGCCAACGCAGGGCACGTGGGTTCGATCTCCAGTCCAGGAAGATCCCAGGCGTCACAGAGCAACTCAGCCAGTGCACCGCAACCAGTGATCCCACACTCTGCAGCAAGAGAAGCAACCGCAGTGAGAAGCCCGCAAGGCAATGGAGAGCAGCTCCCACTGGCCGCAACTATAGACAAAACTTGTGCCCAGCAGCGAAGACCCAGCACAGCTAAAAATAAATACACCTTAAAAAAAAAAATAATAAGGTGAGGGGGAGGGGGATTTCCCTGGTTCCCTGGCCATCCATCTGTTAAGACTTCACTGTCACAGTGCAGCGGCTGTGGGTTCAATCCCTGGTCAAGGAGCTAAAATCCTAAATCCCAGCCAAAGAAAACCAGAACACAAACAACAGAAGCAACATTGTAACAAAGTCAATTAAGAGTTTTTTTTCTTTTTAAGCTGAACCTCCACTAGATTAGTCTTTAAGGAGAGAAAAAAAAAAAAACAGAAACTAACAAGTGTGGTGAGGAGGTAGAGAATTTGGAACCTTTGTGCATTGCTATAAGAATGTTAAGCAGTATAGCCACTGTAGAAAACAGCGTGGCTGTTTCTCGAAAAATTAAACATAGCATTTTCATTTGATCCAGCAATTCCACTTCTGTGTATACCCTCAAAAGAAGGGAAAGAAAGCACTCAAAGAGATATTTGTATACACATGTGCATAGCAGCATTATACACAGTGGCCAAAAGCTAGAAGTAACCCAAGTGTCCACTGATAGATAAATGGATAAACAAAGTGTGGTCTACACATATTAATACAATGGAATATTATTCACCCTTAAAAGGGAGGGAAATTCTGAAACCTGTTGCAATATGGATGAAACTTGAAGACAATATGCTCAGTGAAATAAGCCAGATATGCAAAGGATAAAGGCTGTATGATTCCGCTTACATGAGGTCCCTAGAGTCATCAGATTCATCCAGACAGAAAGCAGAATGGTGGATGCCAGAGGCTGGGGAAGTGGGGAGAGAGAAAGTGGGGTGGATGGGTGCAGAGCTTCGGCTTTACAAGATGCAAAGAGATCTGGAGACGGTGGTGGTGGCTTCACCACGCTGTGAATGTGCTTCATGCCACCGAACGACACACTTTAAAATGGTTAAAATGGTAGATTTCATGTCCTATGTTTTACCATAATGAAAAAGATTTTTTGAAAAAGATGTCAATGTTGTTTTGCCGTGTGAATTTTACCACAATTTCTATAAAAACGAAGCTCTCCATACTTTAAATATGTGGGCCTGGGACTTCCCTGCTGGTACAGTGGTTAAGAATCCCCCTTACCATGTGGGAGATGCGGGTTCAATCCCTAGTCCCGGAACTAAGATCCCACAGCTGCAGGGCAACTGCGCCCAGGCCGGGCAACCACTGAGGCTGGTGTTCTCCAGCCTTAGCCGTGTCTGACTCTGCGGCCCCGTGGGCTGCAGCACGCCAGGCTCCTCCGTCCTTCACACCTCCCGGAGCATGCTCAGGCTCATGTCCACTGTGCCGGTGATGCCATCCAACCATCTCCTCCTCTGAGCCCGCGTGCCACAACAAACGATCCTGCGTGACGTGCGCTACAACAAAGACCTGATGCAGCCTAATTAATCAACTAATTAAAAGTGGGCCCACGGGGAGACGTGACCTCTGCTCCCCCAGAGTGGCTGCCCCTGCTCCCCTCCCCCACCTGCGTCCGTGGCCACCAAGAGGCAGAGACTTGCTGGCCACCCCCCGTGAGAGGGGCTGCCCCCTCGGGAACAGCCTGGAAAGCCCCTTCTCTGCTCTTCACAGCCTTCTTCTCCCTTTTTCTCCATCTTCTGCTCACGGCCGACCTGCCTCTTCCACAGGTTTTGAGGGTCTGAGGATGGGCACCAGGGCTGAAAAGTTTGTGCAAAGCTGTGGAAAGGCTTCCTGAAGACAGTCAAGGTGGTAAGAGTGGGCAAGGGGGGGGGGGGTGCTAGCTCCCCCGGCTTCACGGCACCCATCTCTCAGAAATACCCGCCAGCCCCAGGCCACCCCTTTGCACTCGTCTTTCCAGTCCCTGAAAGCAAATCCCGTTCCACTTCAGCTCTCTGGCGCCATCTTGTGTTCGTTTTCACACCGCTGCCGGGCTGCGCTTAGGCGCTCAGCCGTGTCCGGCCCTTTGCAGCCCCACGGACTGTAGCCCACCAGACTCCGCTGTCCATGCGATTCTCCAGGCAAGGATACTGGACTGGGCTGCCATGCCCTCCTCCAGGGGATCTTCCCAACCCAGGGATCGAACCCAGGTCTCCCACATTGCAGGTGGATTCTTTACCTTCGTCTGAACCACCAGAGAAGCCCAAGAATACTGGGGTGGGTAGCCTATCCCTTCTCCAGGACATCTTCCCAACTCAGGAATCGAACTGGGGTCTCCTGCGTTGCAGCTGGATTCTTTACCAGCTGAGCTACTAGGGAAGCTTTAAACAGCTACACAGATTTTTTTTAAACTATTTTTAAAGAACGAAATAGTTTTCTTATTTTCTTTTTTTAAAAAACAGCTTTTATTTTATCCTGGAGTGTAGCCGATTAACAACGTGGTGACAGTTTCAGGTGGGCAGCAGAGGGACTCGGCTGTACACACACATGTAACCAGTCTCTTCCAAACTCCCCTCCCATCTAGGCAGTAACAAATCAGCTTTCTGAATTTTACTGCAGAAGAACTGTATAATATTCTATAATAACAAAACAAACAAGAGTAATACCAAATAATATTCTAGAAGAAAATCAGGTTCACTCATTGTTTTAGCAGCAAGCACTCAAAGCCTTTTTTATCTTTGAGCATACTCATAAATATTTCAAAGATAACCTTAAATGTAGAAGTTGGTTTTACTCATCCTGCCTTTGACAGAGAAACTACCTGTTAAATAAAAAGGAAGGTATGTTTTATGTTTAAAGTTTTATCAGAGCCAGAAGAGGAACAGTGTAAGTAGAAGATATTATAAACCCTCATCTTTACCTGGTGTCTCAGCTCCACACACTCTTCAACGGATGATAGAAGGACTGTCTTGTTCACATAAAGCAAAGCCAGTCCAGGGACACTCCTTAATGACTGACTCTGAACCTACAGATCTATCGGCCCATGCAGTGGGTTATGTTGCTAAAACCAAAACTGATACCTCAGAGAGGAGGAAGAGGAAGAGAAATCAATCATTGGTTAATCTAGTAAAACGGCTTCATCTAGCAAGATCTAACATCAGGATGGTAAGCACCTGCTCCTCAGCAGGCTCCTGAGAATTTCTTATTTTGGTGGAATTGCAGACAAAGCTGCCCTCACTTCACAGGGCAATCGAGAAATGAAGGATGCATCTGGGGACGTCCCTGGTGGTCCAGCAGTTAAGAATCCGCCTTGCCAGATGAATGGATAAGGAAGTTGTGGTACATATACACAATGGAATATTACTCAGCTATAAAAATGAATGCATTTGAGTCAGTTCTAATGAGGTGGATGAAACAGGAGCCTATTATACAGAGTGAAGTAGGTCAGAAAGAGAAACACCAATACAGTATATTAACACATATATACTGAATTTAGAAAGACAGTAATGATGACCCTATGTGCAAGACAGCAAAAGAGACACAGATGTAAAGAACAGACTTTTGCACTCTGTGGGGGAAGGCGAGGGTGGGATGATTCGAGAGAATAGCGCTGAAACCTGTACGTTACCATATGTAAAACAGAAGACCAGTGTAAGTTCGATGCATGAAGCAGGGCACCCAAAGCTGGTGCTCTGGGCCAGCCTAGGATAGGATGGGGAGGGAGGTGGGGGGGATTGAGGACGGGGGACACATGTACACCTGTAGCTGATTCATGTCGCTGTATGGCAAAAACCAGCACAATACTATAAAGTAGTTAGCCTCCAATTAAAATAAATAATTTTTTTTTTTAAATCCGCCTTGCAATGCAGGGGACAAAGGTTCACTCCCTGGTTGGGGAATTAAAATCCCACATACTGCACAGTGAGGCCAAAAGAAATAAATATAAAGTTGTTTCTGGCAAACCACACAGGAAAAAAAGCACCGCTTTGGAGTTACAATCCCACCTCGGGTTACCGGTGTCACTGAAAGGGCTTTAAAACATCCGATCTACTCACAGGAGACCCTAAGCTGCAGGGAGCCTCATGCACTTGGACTTTGCTCACGAGATCCAGACTTTTTCCACTGACCAACTTCACCACGCCTGTGGAGTTCAAACAGAAAAGAGAGGCCAAAGGACCCCGGGAGAGGGAAGGAAGCTGGGGCCTTCCACATTGGCAGCCAAGCCACAGCCAATATATATTTAATGTACAAAAGTAAATCCTTACAATGTGAAGTAAAGAAAGTCTCCAAAGGAAAAAAAACAACACTTCCCCAGCAAAGAGGAAAGCAGACAGAGGCCTCATTTTTTTCTTTTCTTTTATGTACATGTCACATTTGTCATCTCTGCAATAAAAGGAGTCGGGCTTGGAGGTCAGAAGAGCTGCGGTTAACTCTTTACTGACCATGGGATTTTTGCAGAAACTGACCAGTGATTTATTAGGTAAGTGAATACTGAAGCACTCCAGTCAATAACATTTTGAGACCCTGATGCAGGGAAAGATTGCGAGCAGGAGGAGAAGGGGGAGACAGAGGAGGAGATGGTTGGATGGCATCATTGACTCAATGGACATGAATTTGAGCAACCTCCAGGAGATAGTGAAGGACAGAGGAGCCTGGCCTGCTGCAGTCCATGAAGTTGCAAAGAGTTGAACACAACGTAGCGACTGAGCAGCAATAACAACAAAAGACATGCTAACATGTCTTTGGTCAATAATGTGTTAAGGCCAGCCTGAGTCACTATCTGTGTGACTTTGGACAGCTTTGGCAGCAGCTCTGGGCCCCAAAGGCCTCATCGTGACCCCAAGGTTAACAACATTGGCCTTGGGGGACTGACCTGAACACAAGTGAAGTGCCCCTAAAACAGAGGCTGGCCCAGGCAGGGACTCAACAAATCAAGGTGGCATCTTGATGATGGGGATGATGATGGCCAGCCTACTGTTCCCCTCCTCCTGGACCGCCATCCTCCCAGGCACAAGCCTGCCTCCTTTTCCAACTGGCCGTCATATTAACTTTGTAGTAATGACACTGAAAGTGTTAGTCGCTCAGTCATATCTGACTCTTTGCAACCTCATGGACTGTAGCCTCTGTCCATGGGATTCTCCAGGCAAGAATACTGGAATGGGTTTCCATGCCCTTCTCCAGGGGATCTTCCTGACCCAAGGATTAAACCCAGGTCTCCCGCATTGCAGGCAGATTCTTTACCATCTGAACCACCATTGAGAACTTCCTACGTGCCAGGGGCTGTACATTAAATTATTTCACTTAATTCTTATGAGGGTACTCATCATAGATATTGATAATACCCACCTTTTCAGGTAAGGAAGCAGGTTCAGAGAG
The DNA here is from genome assembly GCF_019320065.1 of Cervus canadensis. Lineage (NCBI taxonomy): Eukaryota > Metazoa > Chordata > Mammalia > Artiodactyla > Cervidae > Cervus > Cervus canadensis. The sequence goes on from NC_057402.1 coordinate 53,313,164, forward strand.
GTTGGTTAATGTATTAGAGTACGCTGCCTGCTGTCACAAATAATCCAACACTTCCGTGACTTAAGATGATGAAGGCCTCCCTCTCGTCCATGTTACTGTGGGCAGAGGGCATGGGATGAGGGACTCACTCTAGCCTTCATTCAGGGACCCCGGTTCCTTCCATACTGTGACTCCACCAGCTCCTGCACCCACGTCCACCTCTGGCTCTGCTGCATCTAGATGGTAGGTGAGCGGGAGAGAGAGAAAACCCATGGTTCTTACCTACCTCGACGCAAGGGGACACATGGCACTTCTGCGCTCACTCCACCAGCTAAAACTAATCTCTCTGCCCCACCGACATACAATGGGCTGCGGAATACTGTACTGGTGTTCCAAGGAGGAAGAGAGCAGACATAGACACTGACACGCAACAGTCAGACAGTCAATGAGAACGGACGTGAGATGTGACCCCCTCTATCATCTCGGGAACTGTGGCAGTTTTAAAACAGAGCCCCCAGATTCTCTACCATTCCTCCAATCATGAGTTGGTGTCAATGCTGAATGTGGGCTATGTTAGTCCTCAGCCAATAGAATAGAGCAAAAATGACAATATAACTGTGTCCAGGCCCTTAAGACATCACTTCCTACCTCCTGGGATGCTCACTCTGGGAACCCGGCTGCCATGCTGTAAGGAAGCCCAAACTGGTCTATTCAAGAGACCACACGGAGGGCTTCCCTGGTGGTCCAGGGGTGAGGAGTCCGCCTGCCAGGGCAGGGGACACAGGCTTGATCCCTGGTCCAGGAGGGTCCCACATGCCTTGGAGTGACTAGACCCACGTGCCACAGCTGCTGAGCCCACGTGCTGCAACCACTGAAGCCTGTGCCCCTAGAGCCTGTGCTCTGCAACAAGAGAAGCCACTGCAGTGAGAAGCCAGCGCACCGCAGGGGAGAGCAGCCCCGCGTGCTGCAACTAAAGAAAGCCCGCGTCGAAAAGAGGACCCAGCACAGTCATAAAAAATGAATCAAAGAGATCATACGGAGAAGTCACTTGTTTTGTGGGAGAGGTCCAGTCATCATCCAGAATCACTGGCCAGATGTGTGAGTGAAGATGCTGCCATTCTGACTGGGATGAGGTGGTACCTCATTGCAGGTTTGATTTTCATTTTCTCATAATTAGTGATGCTGAGCATCTTTTCATGTGCCTGTTGGCCATCTGTGTGTCTTCTTTGGAGAAATGGAATACTACCGAGCCACAAAAAAGAAGGAAATTATGCCACTGATGCAACTAGAGAGGATCACACTAAGTCAGTCAGAAAAAGAAAGGCAAATCCCACGTGATATCACTTGTATGTGGAATCTAAACTCTGACACAAATGAACCTACCTATGAAACAGAAAGATTCACGGATGTAGAGAGCAGACTTGAGGTGGCCAAAGGGAAGGGGGGTGGGGGAGGGATAGAGCAGCAGTTTGGGATTAGCAGATGCAAACTACTCTATATACAATGGATAAACACACAGGCCTACTGGGTAGCGTGGGCTTCCCTGGCGGCCCATCTACCGGTAAAGAGGCCACCTGCAATGCAGGAGACACAGGCTCAATCCCTGGGTGGGGAGGATCCCCTGCAGGAGGAAATGGCAACCCACCCCAGTATTCTTCTCTGGGAAATCCCATGGACAGAGGAGGCTGGCGGGCTACAGTCCGTGGGGTCGCAAAGAGTCAGATGGGACAGAGCGACTGAGCACACACATTGCATCCCACAGGGAACTATATTCAATACCCTGTGATAAGCCATTATGGGAAAGAATATGAAAAAGAATATACACATATAGGTATAACTGAATCCCTTCGCTGTGTAGCAGAAATTAACATTGCAAATCAACATTTTAAACGACCCACCCCCTGCTGCTGATCACTAAGCCCCACTAAGTTCTGCGTACCGCTGTCCCTTCACTGCCAGGAAACGATATTTGCTCCACACTCAAGCTGGGTGGCTGTGCAAATCCTAGAGGACCTTGCAGCTGTTCCAGTAGGTCCTTGTTTATTTATTTTACATATACAAGTGTGTATCTGATAATCCTACACTCCTGATTTACCCCTCTCCTTTCCCCTTGGGTAATCACCAACTTGTTTTCTATGCTTGTGGGTTTGTCGCTGTTCTATAAACAAGGTCATTTGTATCACTTTATGGATTACACAGATAAGTGATATCATATTTGTCTTTGTCTGACTTACTCCACTTCCTATGATGATCTCTAGGGTCATGCATGTTGCTTGTTGAATTTTTTTTAATGAAAATACACAGACATTCAATTCCACCATAGGTTAACTAGCTATTTGGTGTTAATTCCAGCATTTATATGTTTTATATGGGGAAATACTGCTGAAATCCTAAAATCCGATGATATAAATGAATATGTATAGTACAATCACTTCTTGGATTTCACATGCTTACACTCTATTGCTTTTTAAATGTTTATTTTTGAAGCGCCAAAATAACTATTTTATCATGTAACAGCTAAGCAGTGTCCCCAGATGAAGAAAATGTATAAAACTACAGCTTCTGTGGCTGAAAGGGATGAGGCCAGAGTCCAGCTATTCAGCCTCCTCGTCCCTCCCTTCTGATTTCCTGGCTTCTGCTGGAGACCCTGGGGCTCCCTGGGATGCAATCAGTTCAGTTCAGTTCAGTTCAGTCGCTCAGTCGTGTCCAACTCTTTGCGACCCCATGGACTGCAGCACACCAGGCCTCCCTGTCCACCACCAGCTCCTGAAGCTTACTCAAACTCATATCCATTGAGTTGGTGATGCCATCCAACCATCTCATCCTCTGTCGTCCCCTTCTCCTCCTGCCTTCAATCTTTCCCAGCATCAGGGTCTTTTCCAAGGAGTCAGTTCTTCACATCAGGTGGCCAAAGTATTGGAGTTTCAGCTTCAACATCAGTCCTTCCAATGAATATTTAGGACTGATCTCCTTTAGGATGGACTAATTGGATCTCCTTGCAGTCCAAGTCTTCTCCAACACCACAGTTCAAAAGCATCAATTCTTTAGCGCTCAGCTTTCTTTATAGTCCAACTCTCACATCCACACATGATTACTGGAAAAACCACAGTCTTGACTAGACGGACATTTGTTGGCAAAGTAATGTCTCTGCTTTTTAATATGCTATCTAGGTTGGTCATAACTTTTCTTCCAAGGAGTAAATGCTTTTTAATTTCATGGCTGCAGTCATCATCTGCAGTGATTTTGGAGCCCCCAAAATAAAGTCTGTCACTGTTTCCACTGTTTCCCCATCTATTTCCCATGAAGTGATGGGGCCGGATGTCATGATCTTAGTTTTCTGAATGTTGAGCTTTAAGCCAACTTTTTCACTCTCCTCTTTCACTTTTATCAAGAGGCTCTTTAATTCGCTTTCTGCCACAAGGGTGGATGCAATGTTGTTCAGAAATTAATCTGCATTTTCAAGATTGAACACTAGAGGGCCCGCCGTTGAATGTCAGCTGAACTCTCCATTCATTATTAAATTTGTGCCCAGGATGATAAAGATGCCTGTTGCAAATCCCTCTTTTTATTATTTATTTATGGGGGCAGTGGGGAGCTGCTCTGTACAACAGACAGGATCTTAGTTCCCCGACCAGGGATAGAACCCAGGTCCTCTGCACTGCAAGGCAGAATCTTAACCACTGGATCCCGAGAGAAGTTCCAAGAATATCTAAAGAATCCATTTTCAGAATATAAAGTTTAATTTATTTTGGAAATAAAGGTCTCCATTGAAAAACATGGAAAAAGAAAAGTTGTAGAATGCCTGGGAAAATTAAACATTTGAGTAAAACCATCCTTCATGAGATCAGACTGCAAACCTCAAACCAGAAAACAGCTAAAAATATATATATTCAATGAGAAGGCAATACACATGGGCCTTTATGAGGTATAAAACATGCACAAGCTCAGAGAATAATTTTTTAAAAACATAATAAAATAATTATATTAAGTCTTCAAACACCATCTCATTAAGCCTAAATTAACTTAAAGATCAACAATGCATAATCTATGTAGGCATAAAATGTATTATGTCAATGATTAAATCGTTATCTCCTTTTTCTTATCTCTATACTATTAACTCTGAAAACACTAGAACCTGGTATATTTTATGTGATATGAACAAATTTAAAAGATATCAGATTTTCCTAAGGTTATTTCTGATAAAAAATAATAATAATAATAATAACCCAAACTCCACAGACACCTAATTCATTGACATTTTATCACATTCCACAGTGTGTGTCCCAGGAGATCAGCATTGTAAGGAAAGCGTTGTAGGGAAGACTCTATAGGAATAAAGAGAAAGAGTCCAAGATAAAACATGCCAGTTTCATAATAGCTGGGAACTACCCTAGACATATTTTCAGTATTAAGGAGCTGAGCCTATATGAGTCCCAGTGGAGAAAAATTCACTTAATATTCATCTATGCCAGGTCCCAGGAATACAGATGTGAACAAAACACCAAAAATCCCTGCCTGCATGGACCTTACATCCTCGTGAAGGTAGACAATTAATTATTAAGTTGACGGCAAGCACGATGAAGATAAAGTAAATTAGGGGAGATGGTAAAAAGAGTGAAGGGCTTCCCTAATGGTTAAGACTCTGTGCTCCCAATGCAGGGGGCCTGGGTTCGATCCCTGGTCAGGGAAATGCTGACCACGTGCTATCATTAAGAGTCTGCATGCCACAACTAAAGATCCCAAGTGCTGCAACTAAGACCTGGTGCAGCCAAAAAAATAAGTATCTTTTTTTAAAAGACTGTGAGAGTAGGTAGGGGTGTTGGGATTTACACGTTTAAATAGGGTGGGGGAAACCTATTCCAGAAAGAGAGAACAGAAATGGAAACAGCCCCAAGGCAAGTGCAAGGAGTAGGAAGAGGATCAGTGTGGCAAGAACAGAGTGATTAAAATGGAAAATCATGGGGACACCAAGTCAGAGAGATAAGACAGAGTTGGGGTGGGGGACACAATGAGGGCAGTGAAGCTGACTGCAAGGATTGGGGCTTTATTCTGAGGGAGATGGGCTGCCAGTGGTTGGCTTATAAGGAAAAAAATAGCCTTGTCAGATTTAATGTTCTAATGGGATGACTTACTGAGGTGAAACCAGCTATAGGAGCAAGGGTACAAGAAAGCATATTTCAAAATAGAGGCAAGAAACAATAGTGGCTCAGTAATAGCATGGTAACTCAGCATGATTTTAGACTATTCCTCCTGATGGTCACAATTATAAGCTCTGAGTGTTAATAAATACAGTTGTTTGAAGACACTTGTGGAATGACCAGAAGCAGACAGAAAAAGATTTAACGTTTGGAAAAAAGGGAATCACATGAAGTGAGGTCCACGTGCATATGGCTCCTGCCTTTGCTGACTCCCCAGTCTGTCTGACATGGCAGGCAGAGACAGGCAGAGCCTGGAGATTTTTTGGTCCGTGGAATCATAGGAGAAGTTCAAGGGCTGCAAAAGCAACTGGTTAGTGAATGGAAGAACTCACAGAATTCCACAAATGGAGGAAGCCACAGAGGAGGTACACTCAAACTCTCTATTGAAACCCTTTACAAATTATTGGCTGACCCCAGAACTGCACATGTGTAGGGCAAGACTACAAAGAGCCCAAGAGGAAAACAGCTGGAAGAACTAAAGAGCTGAGCTGATTTTTCAGCACACACCCACTACAGGGAAAACAGCTTGTAGATCACGTCCTCCCAAGATAGAAGAGCTTTTCATCAAAACTTCATAAAGACCACATGTATGAATAAAGACCACCTCCCAGGACAAAGGTATTCACTTGAAAAGCAATGGTGAAACTAAAACAGACCTGCCCTAACAAGTGCAAAATCAACCCTCCACAAGATTATGGTGATGTAAAGTAATTTCATTGCTTGGCTGGATGAAGCACAAACTGGAATCAAGACTGCCAACAGAAATATCAATAACCTCAGATATGCAGATGACACCACCCTTATGGCAGAAAATGAAGAGGAACTGAAGAGCCTCTTGATGAAAGTGAAAGAGGAGAGTGAAAAAGCCAACTTAAAACTCAACATTCAAAAAACTTAAGATCATGGCATCTGGTCCCATCACTTCATGGCAAATAGACGTGGAAACAATGGAAACCCTGACAGACTTCATTTTCTTGGGCTCCAAAATCACTGTAGATGGTGGCTGCAGTCATGAAATTAAAAGACACTTGCTCCTTGGAAGAAAAGCTATGACTATCCTAGACAGTATATTCTAAAGCAGAGACATTACTTTGTGACAAAGGTCCGTCTAGTCAAAGCTATAGTTTTTCCAGTAGTCATGTATGTATGTGAGAGTTGAACCATAAAGAAGGCTGAGTGCCAAAGAATTGATGCTTTTGAACTGTGGTGTTGGAGAAGACTCTTGAGGGTCCCTCGGACTGCAAGATCAACCCAGTCAATCCTAAAGGAAATCAGTCCTGAATATGCATTGGAAGGACTGATACTGAAACTGAAGCTCCAATACCTTGGCCACCTGATGCAAAGAGCCGACTCATTAGAAAAGACCCTGATGCTGAGAGAGATAGAAGGCAGGAGGAGAAGGGGACTAGATGAGATAGTTGGATGGCATCACCGACTCTGGACATGAGTTTGAGTAAACTCCAGGAATTGGTGATAGACAGGGAGGCCTGGCGTGCTTCGGTCCATGGGGTCACAAAGAGTCGGATACAACTGAGTGACTGAACAACAACAACAAAGTAATTTCACTACCTTCTAAAACAAAATTCAACACTCTTCAAAGGTAGAAGACAGGTTTGAGATTCTCTACAGTACATCCCCCACAAAGTCCAGTATCAATGAGAAAAACTATTAGGTGAAAACAAAAGAAAATGAGACATAATAATAAGATAAATAATGAAAATAGAGATCTAATTAAATCTAAATAAGAAACTAATTCCAAGATGACTCAGAAGTTGGAATTAGTAGGCAAGAACTTTAAATTAGCTACTATAAGGGTTCCCTGGTGGTCCAGTGGTTAGGATTTGGCAGTTTCACTGCCATGACAAAGGTTCAATCCCTTCCCAGGTGGCACTAACAGTAAAGAACCTACCTGCCAATGTTGGAGATAGAAGAGACACAAGTTTGATCCCTGGGTCAGAGAGATTCTCTGGAGGAAAGAATGGCAACCCACTCCAGTATTCTTACCTGGACAATTCCATGGACAGAGGAGCCTGGAGGGCCACAGTCCACAGGGTCGCAAAAACCCAGACACAACTAAAGCAACTTAGAACACATGCACATAAATATGTTCAAAGACTTAAAGAACAATATGATCGTAATGAACGAACAAATTAAAATATGAGCAAAGAAATGGAAAATCTAAAAAGCAACCAAATGAAAATTCTAGAACCATTAGCAAGACTCATTAAGAAACAAAGAGAGAAAAACCAAATTAACAAAATTAGAAATGAAAATGGAGAGATCACAACAGACAACACTGAAATACAAAGGATCATAAGAGACTACTACCAGCAGCTCTATGCCAATAAAATGGACAACTTGGATGAAATGGACAAATTCTTAGAAAAGTATAACTTTCCAAAACTGAACCA